>NC_143101.1:3750000-4375000 GCF_061535455.1 Colias philodice
ATAAATATATTCGTGTTACAGTCCTGAGTAACCGTTTTAATTGTTTGAATTAATGAACAATTAACCAAAAATTTTAATTGCAAAATACTTCTATATTCCGAATAAAATAGTATAGGTAAGGGAGCCTGGAAGAAATCGCTGAAAAGTTTAAACTTTACGTCCAATGTATATTCTATTCTATATATTTTATTGTTAAATGGTGTTGTACATTAAATATGTAGTTTAATACCTAGATATTAAATATGTAAATATAAAATAGGAGCATGAAATAGAAACCTAAATTCATATGATATCTAAGACATAAACTCGATTTAGTAAAAATACACATGTCAATAGTTGATGTTAATATCTGATGGATATAGGCGACGCATAAGGGGGCGTCCATAAAATACGTTGAGTTGTAAAAAAATAAAAAACATCACATATTTTATGGACGCCCCCTAATTGAAAATACACATTTCAATTATTTCTAGACCAAAATACTTATTAAAAGTCGATTCGTGTCACTTCACAAACGGCAACTAAATTACTAATAAGTGCTACTTCAATAATTATTATTTGTTGTAAGAATTCGGTTCTAATTACTTTATTTGTAATCCACACTTCTCTACTTTCAGGTAGTTATAGCAATGAGGGACCTATTCCAAGTAGTTTTCGAATTGAAGAAGAAAGAGATAGAAATGGCGAAGCAACAGTTGGAAGGCAAGACTGTGGCCAGCAGCCTTGTGCGGCATCCGACCGCAAGCGCCGCTGAAACTAAATCTAATAAGGTACAATTGTAATACATATCATTTTTAGTTTTATAGCATTTTAAGCTATTGCATAGCTTCTATCGCGGGCCTTGAGCGCGGGGACCGAATCCAGAAATTCCGTAACGAAAAACCTCACGCTCCCCTCTCCGACGGGCACAGAGGTGTGGCTTGAAGGCATGCTATGCAATAGCTTTACCGCGGCAGTTCCCAAGTGCCACACGTCTTTTGAGGTGAAGCTTCTTTAGGCGCGTTATGAGTAAAATTTCAAGGTCGCGACATGGCAATACCGTCATGACAGTCATGGAGTAAGGAGTCGATTTTGGTATCTTAATCTTGACAAAGAAGTTTCACTTCTGACGAGTGTGCTCGGCATACGTTTTTTATTTATTTTTAGTTTGGTAGCATTTTTAAATGCTTTGAATACATAATAAAAAATATAAACGGGAAATACCACGCTTATAACCCTAATGTAAAAGATATAGATTAGTTCACGAGATTGAAAAAAATATTGTTTATACTGATTTAGGATAATTTCTAAACTTTATGCAATATTACGTAATTAGAAATGCAAAGTACAAACTGACTCCAGATAAAAAAATACAGTTTTTATCTAAAACAGTTTTTGCAGCAATACCTTGAATAGGAACACACTGCAGATATTTTGACAAAGAAGTATTAGATTTTAATGTTATTACTCCTTGTTATAATATTCATGTAAAAATCGATAAAATAATACCTAATATCATCTTTCTCATATACAACTAAGAATCTTCACGGGTTTCCTTTAAAAATATCTATTGTACTATGAACAATGGTGTTTACGCATACCCAATACTAACAAACAAATATTTGTGTTGCGTCAAACGCGTAAAGTATGTATGTTTGTATGGAACGAAGTCAGTATGTATAATGTACGATAGAAGTGTGTTGATGCGTTTTGTGAAGCGCTTCCCGAGCGTAAGTGCTAGCTATGTGCGTATGTGTGATGGCCACACTGGGGATATTAGTGTAAGTAAAGTTAGTTTAAAGTACTATAACTGAATTATATTTTAAAAGCGGGAAGCTCGAGGATTAGGGAAGCTTTGTATTTGCATTCAGAGCACATTCCTCTTTATAAACGTGAACAAAATTATCGAGCAGAAAAAAAAAATACAAAAAGGATTGTGGATTTTTTTTCAATAATTGTCATAAGGTGTTGTTAGAGGTCTCCCCTTTCCACTATGTATCATAAATTGCATTCGATAAATGGGCTATCTAACACCGAAATAATTTTTCAAATTGGACCAGTAGTTCCTGAGATAAGCGCGTCCAAACAAACAAACAAACTCTTTAGCTTATTAGTATAGATAAATTAATATATTTCAGAGTGTAACAGCGGGTGAAAGTGTGACAGTGAAACAATCGGAGGGCGCGGAGGGAGGTGTAGCGGAACTAGTGGATTTGGAACAAGAGCTGTGTTCCTTGAGGAGAGGGCTCACACAAGTTGAGGGACTCACTCCCTCCAATGATCCCTTCGGTGACTCCTTTACAGCTCCCCCGCAGGTAATTTTCTTAAATTTTATCCTTTATAGGATTTTCTTTGATGAATTATGTTTTGTAGTGAATTTATGTCTATTTGTTGAGCATGAAGTTAATTAAGATTGAATTTCGGCCGTTTTGGATTTTATTGAGTTTGAGTATTTGAATTTTATTTAAAAAATATGATAGTTTTAAAAATTTAAAATGTAATTTTTTAAAGCTACCTGGAATTGTTTTGATGCAATTAAATAGTACCTAACTGATTTTAAATAAAATTCGCTCTCACTGACTATAACATTTAACGATTTACGGAAACATATCATAAGATTTTCCTAGTCAGGAAGACAACCGCATTTTAATTGTTCCGCGTAATTTTTTTTTATTATTATTACAGAAGGGACTCCTCCCCCCACCGCCGGGCGCGGGGCGGGGACGGAGCACCCCGGGGCGAAGCTCCGCAAGCCCCAGCAAGCCCCCGCTGCCTTTCGACTTGTCTTCTGTCGCAGCGGACTTCGAACCAAAACCAGCTTTGGTCGATAACCCCACTGAACAACCGGTAAGCCATATAACATTACTTTATGAATAGAAATAAATATAAATTTGTGTATGAAATTGCATTTTACAATTGACGTATAAGCTTAAACATTTATGAACTTTTATGTTTGTAATGTAACGCATTGTCGTAACAGTTGTATTATTATGTGACACGTTTATACAGTGTGGAAATTTAAAAAAGTACTTGAAATACTAGAGATAGCAAATTTTGCTGAGAGGAAACATTCATTTTAAAAATAAATAGATTCAAACATTTTCAAAAATTCACTTGCCGACCTGGCATTGAACTAAAATAAAAAAAAATCTTGTTTTTTTTTCAAATGGACACATATAATATTAAAGATAATTAATTTATTTTAAAAATATTTGCTCTTATGAATAATGCAATGGAATGGAAATTTATTTTCTTCTGAAAATATTGGTAATAATTACAAGTAAATCAAATAAAAAAGGCAAAATAATAATCGAATCTGCGGTCTTGCACCGTAAAAATGTTTAAAGTCCTACTTCTTTAAAATTTCAATCAAAAAGAAACCGTGTCCGAAACCTCTAGTACTTTCCCTCTAGGGCCCATCGAAAATTTCCACACTGCATAGTGTTTATGTTTGTTGTTATTGTAGAGCCATTTTAATAGGCAACATTTGACAGTTCAACAAAATTCAACAACGTAACCTAGTAACCACGACATAGAATAACATGATATTTCGTTTTGTTAGAACTGCACATTTGTTTAACTTTTTTCAATTACGATTACATATTTATAATAATAATGACCGATAGAAGTAATTTTAGGACTTGATTTTACTGATAAACCATTCTAAACATAATGAACAATTTCTGATTTAAAGAACTGACGTCGCTACAATTTTGTGTCAATAAACCTTTTTTCTTTTTAAATACCAGAGACGTTACTCTAAAAATCGAAATCTGACATCTAGAATCGAATGCATTGATTACTTGGGAATAAAAATTATCATAAATTATTGACATGTGTTTCAAGTTCGATTGACAAATGTTTCAAGTCCGTATCGATTAATTCACTTTAATCGATGTTTTTAAGCAGGTTACCACCCTATGAAGATAAAATTGATAGACGTCAAATGTTGCCTATTAAATTGGCTCTACTATAAATTGCTATTTTCGTTAAAATATTTAATAATTAACTTCTTTGTTATTTAAATTTGTTTCAAATATGATAGGAGAGATTAAATTAAGCAAACTATAATTTGCTTTATGTGTTAATAATAATTGTCATGTACAAACTTGCATGTACTCTGTGATGTTCGAAACCCTGTAAGGAAAAGGAATGTAGCGACTATATTCGCTGCCCTAGTTCAACAGTAAGATATTTTGAACAAAGTATGTTTTGAGTTATTCATACTTTTATGATTTTAGTGTCATTAATTCACTCGTTGTTAATTGAAATGTG
Source organism: Colias philodice (assembly GCF_061535455.1). NCBI lineage: Eukaryota > Metazoa > Arthropoda > Insecta > Lepidoptera > Pieridae > Colias > Colias philodice. The sequence continues at coordinate 3,754,255 of NC_143101.1, forward strand.
GTTGATTTTTTAAAACTATAGTTTGGTTTAATGTGTTACGGAGTTATTTATATTTCAATATTAATAAAATAATTTGAATATTAGTTTTAAGGCTTTTAATAGTAAGATAACCTTATATTGAACTCAGACTAAATAAAACATGTTTTGTATTTTTAATGTTGTCTCTAAAATGGTTTATTTAAAATTAAGTTTATATTGTAACTCATAGAGTTATTGTTTTTTGTTTTGTTTAAGAAATACTAAAGATTTATCCAACCAAGCTTCCAAATTTATGGAAAATCCACTGAGATCGACACAATTTTAAGATATCTCAGTATTACAGTACATCGATATTTGAGAATGTAAGTTGTCCGACTAAATCCGCGGAAATGTTTGGTAACGGGATAGGAAAATTAATTAAAAACTGAGAAATAGTTTGCTTGTAATGTATTATTTATTATACCTAGTATCTTAATTGCACAAATCAGTCTCATATTATAAGTTAAAATCTTATTATTATTTTTGCACAAGTCAGTTTAACTATTACTAGCTTACCGCCCGCAGCTTCGCCCGCTTTGTCTAAAACCTAATAAATTATATACTAAAACCCTCCTCTTGAATCACTCTATCTATTAAAAAAAACCGCATCAAAATCCGTTGCGTAGTTTTAACTTTTAAAGATTTAAGCATACAAAGGGAGATAGGGACAGAGAAAGCGACTTTGTGAAGCGAAGATTTTGTAGCCAAATTTATATGGATCTTCTTTTTTTAACCGCCTTCAAAAAAAAGGACGAGGTTATCAATTCGGCCGGTATATTTTTACTTGGATACATTTGATGTATCATTTGTATATCGACAATTTTTTGACCATTTTCGTCTTAGTTGAAATTTTTCCCCATTTTAGACAGTTTTTTCCAGTCATAAATCTGTTGGTAACCTATTTCATTGACTGTATAAGGTTTACCAGTTTTTTTGGCTGATTTTAATTTTTTTTGGCAGTTAGATGTCTCAACATAGAAATGTTTTTATAATTCCATATAAGGACATTTGAAGATGTCTCTGTGTAGATATAAAAGAAAAGTAAAAATCTTCCTGACTTTGTAAGATATCTTAAGATGTCAGATTCTTGAACTAAAGGTCGTTAAAAATATGCCAGTGAGACATTTAAATTTGGGCACTTTGGTTGCGTTTTACAAATATCTGAGTTTTGAACCAGACAGAAGAGCGAATTTTTCACATGAAACAAAACTTATCTCAATTTTGTTTTTTTTTAAGATATCTTACTGTTGAACTAGGACAGCGAATTATACTCGTATGTCTTTACACCTGCACACCTTAGCACCGTTTTTATCGTTTGCTCTTCAAGATACTACGCTTGTTTTTGTTTATTTGGCTGCCCTCGCTATGCAACACATACAGGTTGTCTCGAAAGTGTCAACCGTTCACACAAAATATGGTGTGAAGCAACGGTTTCGATTAAGTACTATCACGCCGTATACGAAGCCCGTCTATCGGACCGTGTTTCGTTTCTCACAGAGCAACCTGTATTGGTACTCGCATGATTCGATACGCTTAAAGTCTCCGAATGCGCCACGTGGCGTGGTACTAATACAAGCGCAATAGAACCGTGATGGGTGTTGCAGGTGATCTCGCAGGCCGCCGCCGACCCGACCGCGTACGACGTATTCACCGAACTAGACCCGCTCGGCACCGGCCGGAGTAAACCTTACGTTGACAAAAAACTCTTCTTTCAGGAGCTCAAAAATCCACCAAAGAAAGTACTGAAAGACCTCGTCCCGCCGACGCAGTCGCTCCTAACCGACATAATGCCGGTGGCGGGCGGGCGGGACTCGTGCGCACGGGACGCGTACGGACGGGAAGCGTACGGGCGGGAAGCGTACGTGCGGGACGCGTACGGGCGGGACGCGTACGGGCCGGCCACGAGCCTCACCTCGCTGTCGCGCCACTCGGGCGGCACGGTGGCCGTGGCCCGGACCGACCGGACCGATCCGACCGCCGGGTACGCGGGGGGGTTTTTCGCGTCCGATCCGTTCGCCGAGACCGATCCGTTCGATAACGCGGACCCGTTCTCGGACACGTTCAAGGACGATCCGTTCACGAGTATGCAGGAGTTCCCCAAGACGAGTTTTTTGCGGGCGGACGATTTCAAGAGTAAACCGAGCAGGGATACGCAGGATAAGCCGGAGGTCGGGCCGGAAAGCGGCAAGAGTGTGTTCAACGGGCCGCTGCAGGTCAGCTTGCCGCCGGAGCCCGTGCCCAAGTCGCCCAGGCTGCAGAGACAGGTAGGGAAACATTCAAATAACGAATTTGACTTGGCACTCCATTCTCATTGACCAGTGTACACATTCGTACTCAGTTATTAGTATATCTATAAAACATTGTGTTAGACGTATAAATATTTTTTTTGTAAATATTTATTTATTTCATATACATATATTATTAAATAAATATGTTTATACATATAAGTAATTAAATGTTGTTTCAAAACACTAAAGTGTTCAGAAAAAAAATATAAAGCCTTCTAGTGTCCTTCAACCGATCAACAAAACGCAAAAATGATGCTTGGCGTGACGTGGATAACGCTCTGTACTATTATCATTTTACATTTATAACTTTTTATTTACAAATCAAAGTAGATTTATTATTTTTATTGTGTTATGTACAACAACAAGGTTGCCTGGAAGAAATCGCTTCAATGCGATAAGGCCGCCAATTTGTACGGTGAAGATTCATTTTGTATATTATTGTATTTTATATCTGTGCATTGTACAATAAGGTGTTTTTTTTTATTTACAATAAATCGTCGCAAATAAATAATAACATTTTCTAAAAAGCTACCCCACCACACGATCTGTTCGCAGATGACGGACACGTCCACTATCCGTCAACGTCCGCAGCCGAGCTCCAAGCTAGTGGACAACGCGTCCCCCCCTCCCCCCCTGCCCCCCAAGAAGGTCACGGACCTGGGCCTGCCCCCCCCACGGCCCCCCCACGAACCGGACGACGGGGATACGGGACCACCACTGCCGAAACCGGTTAGGAAGAAAGAGCCAGTTGTGAGTAATAATAATAATAAATTATAATAAAATTCTTTATTGACATAATTACACAGGTCACAATAATGAATCCTTCGGCTCCCGAACTAGTTTAAAACTGTGTCTCAGGAGCCAGAGGCTTCTCCCAATATTGATCATAATATTATGTCTATAAACTAAACTAAACTAAAAGCTCTAAAATAAATAATAGTAATATGTGTTTGTTTCAAGAATTTAATTTGTAAAAATTTTTGCACACCATTTAAAATGGCAGTAAATTTGTGACTAAACATTAATTTTTAATTACCATATACGAGCAAACATATTTGATTTGATTTGAATCTTTTGGTACGTCGCGAAATACAGAACTAATACCACCTTCTTGTAAAATATCTTCCAAGTGTCAAAAAATTGTTGTAGCAGAGCTATACTAGTATACATGTAATATTTGCACCGACAATGTTTGTAAAATGAGGAATTTTTTTCCAAAATACCCAAGTAATAATAGATTTTTTGTCTACCTACAACAAGTGATTACTTGAAATTTATTCCTTAAATTAATAATCAACTTCTCGAATTACTGATTACTATATTACATTACCTAATAATTGATATTTTATTAAAAATCACATAATATTTCGCCTATAACATTGATATATTAACGAAAAACAATAAAAATTAAATAGTGGGTTAGTTTAGCGCCATCTAGTAATGTTCATCACATACCTCTTCTTCTGTGCCACGTGGTTGCTGTGTTTTTAAATCTGTGCAATAGATAGCGTAGTTATTAAAATTTATTTGACATCGATTTTTTTCAGTTTATTTTAAGATTACACAACAATGATTTGAGTTGAGAAGAATTCGATATTTTATTCACAAGTTTATTTTATAATTCATATTCAAACGAATTTGCAAATTCAATTTTGATGAATAACTTAATCAAAGTACTACTATTGCAGATGTTAGTATCAAACAGGTTTCACAGCATTTGTTTATCTGTCAGTTAAAATGAAAATAATGTATGACCAAATGTACGTCAAAAAGTATAAAATGAATCAGCAAGAAGTGATAATTCTCTTATCGCACAGTGAAAAATTATTTCGTTTGAATTTTTTTTCATTTATTCCAGGCCGACCGCAGTATGAAGCCTCGAATGTCGTCCATAACAACAAGCAGCGAGGACGAATACTTAGCGCCTGCACCACCGCCCCTACCAGCCGCTAAGCGATTCGATATCACGCTTAGCCAATTACTAACGCTCACTATGGACGAGCTGGCTGCCAGGTGAGCGTTGGCCCTAATGTGGGGAAAATACGCAGGTTGAGCAGTTAGGTGAGCGGTGACCCTAATGTGGGGAGAATAACTGCTCTAATTACGTAGTGAACGGACTTGAATTAATGTCCTATGGGGCACCTATTTGGGGCACATGGAGTTTGGCTAAGTGAACTGTGACCTTTTTTAAAAGGTATAGGATTGTTCCTTTACAGCTACTATTTAAATGCAATTCAAAAGCTGATGATACCTAAAATTTGTGTATTAAAAGTTGTGTATTATATACATATTATAAGGCTTAAATTGACCAAATTTCACTACAATTCTAAGTTTTTGTAACTTTATTCAAAAGAATAAAGTTACAAAAACTAAAAAAAAAACACTTTCTTCTGGCATGGCATTTGCGTGATGGCGTTCAAATAAATAAAACCTTAAGGTGATTGCAACGATCTGTTCCCAGCCAATATCCCGCTAGATGGCGCTGAATTCTACATTTCTAGTTTATTTGAGTTTTTGCGTAATTGGAATAGTCATCAAACCTAGGAATAGTCATGGCGGTTACTGAATATTATATTTTATTGAAATATGTTATATCATTGCCTTAAAATCCACCCAATTCGGTAAAATTATGCGTTTTAACATCTGTCATTGCATACAGGGTCGTTTACACACACAGACGTATACAAAAATGATAAAGATTTAACTCTAGATGGCGTGAATGTAAAGCGCGTCACACACGGTGAAGATACTACCTATAATATTTTATCTAATCTAGTAATATTTTATATTACAGTATCTTAAGGTATCCGGTATCAGCGTTCTGACCATCATTTTTCTTTTTTCGCTGTAGAACCGCCATCCTGTTACAAATGACCCACAAAGGAGAATGACCACGGGTGGTATCGGCATGGACTAATAGAATCTAAAGAGGACTGATGATTGTCATACTAGAGATCGTACCCCGTAATTTCAGCTTATTGCTAGATGGCGCTCTCATTTGAGCTTATTATTTAATTTGCAGTTTTAAAAGCGCCACCTAGTGACCAATTTTAGAACTAAGGAAACAGCAAACTATCGATTTTCAATTATTACATCTAGAGGGCGTTGTTTTAAAAACTCCGGTGTTTTTGAATTATTATTTTAGTTTTTAGGGAGCATCTAAGGAAGTGAGTACCTCTATTACGATTTCGACACCCACTACAAACATTCGACATAGTGATCAGAGTAGTGTATATAATATAATTATATTATATATATTCTTTATTTTCTGTTAAAAAAATGTCTATATCTTTTTTCTTCTTATGTATTCCCTTGTAAACAGTATTATTTATATGACCATAAAATACGGGAAAAGAAAAAAAAATGTGGATGTACAGCGATGATTTGAACCAGCATCTATCGATTTTAAAGTACGAGACTCAGTCAACACAGCTACAGGCACTTATACGTCTTACATTGAAATTTATGCTCTAATTGTTCGAGTATTTCTTTGATAAATAGTAAATACAGTTCATAGCAACGCGGTGGTGGAGCATCTTAAGGAAGTGAGTACCTTTAATAAGATTTCGACACCCACTACAAACATTCAACATAGTGATCAGAGTAGTGTATATTATATATATTCTTTATTTTCTGTTAAAAAAAATGTCTTTTCTTTTTTCTTCTTAAGTATTCTCTTGTAAACAGTATTATTTATATGACCCTTAAAATACGGGAAAAGAAAAAAAATGTGGATGAACAGCGATGATTTGAACCAGCATCTATCGATTTTAAAGTACGAGACTCAGTCAACACAGCTACTGGCACTTATACGTCTTACATTGAAAGGAGATTGCCCAAGTGACTATGGCACTTGGTATCGCAATCAAACTTATTGTGTCAAGATGAAATATAGCTCAATTTAAAGCTTGATGTTAGTACTTTTAGAAACGATTAAAGTTTTTATGTAAATAAGCCGTTCACGACAATAAAAATAAAACAATAGTTTTATTCAACGCTTCAAAAAAATACTTTATCGAGTTTATACTAACGATGAACGTTAAGTTTTACATTTATTACATAGGTAATATTTTAATTTACAAGACAAATGTGAAAAGTAAATCGTAATAAACATTATAATTCAAAATAAATAACGTCGAACAATGCGTCGAACACATTCATTCAACTATGACATATGACGCAGGACGCTTGCAAGAGAGATAGATATAATGTGTCAAAACAGAAACTTTTACTTTTATTTCTATTTATTCGGTATAATTACGACTTAATAGTGATAAATATGATCATTATAAATACAAATAGGAATTAACAATATCACGAACACGTGACACAACTAGTATTTTACCGATTCCATACGTGGTCATACATGTTTCAAAAGAATAACTTTTACTATTATTTCAATTTATCCGGTATAATTAAGACTTAATATTGATACATATGATCATTATAAATACAAATAGGAATTAACAATATCACGAATACGTGGCACAACTAAAATTTTACCGATACCACCCGTGGTCATTCTCCTTTATGCTCTAATTGTTCGAGTATTTCTTTGATAAATACAGTTCATAGCAACGCGGTGGTGGAGCATCATAGAGTAACTTATATAGGATTGTGGAGCATCTTAAGGAAGAGAGTACCTTTAATAAGATTTCGACACCCACTACAAACATTCGACATAGTGATCAGAGTAGTTTATATCTTTATAATATAAAAATGAATCCCAAAATGTGTTGGTAAGCGCATAACTTGAGAACGGATTAACCGATTTCGTTAATTCTTTTTTTATAATATTCCTTGAAGTTCGAGGATGGTTCTTATGTAGAGAAAACGTGAATATGTACCACGGGCGAAGCCGGGGCGGACTGCTAGTCTTATATATAAAAATGAATTGCAAAATGTGTTGGTAAGCGCATAACTCGAGAACGGCTGAACTGATTTCGATAATTCTTTTTTTATTATATTCCTTGAAGTACGAGGATGGTTTTTATGTAGAGTAAACGTAAATATGTACCACGGGCGAAGCCGGGGCGGACCGCTAGTAATATATATTATTTAAATTCTTTATTTTCTGTTAAAAAAAATGTCTATATCTTTTTTCTTCTTAATTATTCCCTTGTAAACAGTATTATTTATATGACCATAAAATACGGGAAAGGAAAAAAAAAAAGATGTACGGCAATGATTTGAACCAGCATCTATCGGTTTTTAAGTACGAGACTCATCAATACAGCTACGGGCACCTATACATCTTACGTAGAAATTTATGCTCTAATTGTTCGAGTAATTCTTTGACAAAAACAGTTCATAGCAACGTGGTCCATGGTCTTAGATCATTAAGTAATGGATGGAGTACGCTGGCAAATGTTCTAACTAAACTTTCTGCTGATTTTGGTGCGGGGAAGGTAACTCACACTATTGAAACACAATCACACATTCACAAAAATAATTTGTGTCACGAAAGTCGTAAAAATTTATGACCTTTTAAGCGACGAGTTTTTAAATTCAACTCTATCCCTAAGTTCATAAAGATTAAATTTGTATTTCATTCCAAGTTGTCTCGTGGGGAGTGCGGTTCAATATCGCGTTCTAAATTCAACTTTATAACTTAGATCATAAAGATTAAATTTGTATTTCTTTAATGCCTCAGCCCCCGGAATCACAGACACAATAGAAAATCTATTGTGTCGTGGCCCGTGGGCCGTGGTCCGATCGGGCCGCTCGGTGGTCAAGGGGCTAAAAGATAGACTCGTAAGGAATGCGGTTCATTATCGGGTTTTAAATTCAACTTTATCTCTTAGTTCATAAAGATTAAATTTGTATATTTTCTTTCCATGATAGTCTCGTGGGGCCGCATCAATGATCGAGTAAACGACTCGATTATTTGTCTTGATCATATCGCTAAACGATACATCGACGATTATTAGAAATTGCATTTAATTAGAAATGTACGTTAAAAAAATATACACAAATGAAAGGTTATTCCATCTTTTTTAATATTCGACATGTTTGAATTGCTTCTGCAAGGCTTGACAGTGCAAAACGGCATTTTTAGCGGAGCACTCGCAGACGTCCTTTTGATGTTTTAGCCTAGGAAAACGCAGAGTGTTTGTAATCGATTACGCAAGTAGTTTTTATGAAAGCATAAGATTTTTCGATTCGAACAATCTTATACCTCGACAAAAGGGGAAACACCTGCGAGTGTTATCGATTACCATCCATGGTGGTCACGAAGTCACTCTAACACTTAAAGCTCATTTCTGCCCTGATAAACTATCTTGTACATGTATAACTCTTCAAAATGTTGATTCCATTAAGTATCTAGGTGTTATTGTTGATTGCTATCTAAATTTTAATAAACATGCAACACTTCTGGCTGCCCGCATTCGTAAATTGATAATTATTTTTAAAAATCTCCGTCACATCATGAACTTCAACCTCATTAAACGGATATACTTTACATTATGCCAGTCCTTAATAAATTATGGAATATCTGCTTGGGGTGGCATGGCTAAGAGTAACATGCTTACCATTGAGAGAGCACAAAGATCAGTTTTAAAAGTCATGACCTTTCGGCCAATTGATTATCCGACCAAAGATTTATATAAAAAATGCCAAGTCCTAACAGTGCGACAATTGTTTTTGCTGCAACTTATTTTAAGAAAACACCAGGAACTTGAATTTGAATTAAACAGCACTGATAAACGTAGATCCTACATGGTATGTGAGGTTAAACGTTCTCAACACTATTTTCCTACGAAGTTTTATGCTATATTAGGAGATTATATTTACAATAAAGCAAATAAAATCTTAAACATATATTCTATGAATAACTATAAATGTAAAAAAACAGTCACAGAATGGTTACAGGAGTTGTCTTATGAATCCACCGAAAACTTACTAAAGAAAAAACTATAAAACTATAAATCTTGTTTCACATATAAATATTATAAAATATATATAATTTGTTTAGTATTTAATCAATTACATACTAAATTTATAAAAATTATAAATCAATATTTGTTTATTTTACCTATTTTTTGTATTTTTATTTATTCTCTTATTTATTTATAATTTACTTGATATATTTACTTTATTTTGACACACATATACACGCCAACACACACACACACACACACACACACACACACACACATTACTCATAAATTTAAAATTTTAATTTTTATATTTATTTAGTAATCATATTTGTATAATATGCTTGCACATACCATTTATATAACTAGCTCACTTTTCAAGTTTTTTGTTTTATTAAAGTTCAAATGACTCAGGGAGAAGCTGGTGCCTGTATATACAGGCTAGTTCTTCGAACTAAGCCTAAAACGGGTGCCACTTATACTTTTTACTTGTGAACAAAACTATATTGAATATGTCCATGTCTATGTCTATGAAAAGAATAAGAAATAAACGATATATTATTATTATTATTACTCTCGAACAGCGATGAACGAAGTGACAAAAATAGGCGGTCCATCCTAAGGAGCGCTGGTGCAGTGAACTCCCATAAATAATTATAATAAAGTTGTGCTCATTCATTTAACAATTAATATATCTTTAATTTTAAATTAAATTTATCGTATACCTAAACTCCAATACGAATATCAAATGCCTAAATACGGAATCCAATAAGAGGTTAAGAGAAATTTTCAGTCCTTCGCGAAACAAAAGATCACGTAAACATAGCGCAATCCATTTTATAGATCATCTTCATACTTGATAGTATTATTTTTTTATATTTTTATTGAAATTGATTCCAGAAGATAACTTTAAAAATTCATTTTGTTACTTTTATTAGTGATCCATTGAAATGTTACATTTTTTAGCCCTAACCTTGCATTTTTTAGAGGACGCAATTTTGTTTTTTTGATGTGTAGGGGGGGTCAGTGTGAAGCTAAAACCAAGTTTGTGGGGTCGCCACCCTTGTCCCACGGCCGCCATCTTGAAAATAGCGGTTGAAATGGTATTTACGATATATCTCTTAAACTATTTAACTGATAAAAAATATCGTTAACATTATTTGTTGCAAATCGAAATATTCCAATTATTTGTAACTAGCGGTCCGCCCCGGCTTCGCCCGTGGTACATATTTACGTTTTCTCTACATAAAAACCATCCTCGTACTTCAAGGAATATAATAAAAAAAGAATTATCGAAATCGGTTCAGCCGTTCTCGAGTTATGCGCTTACCAACACATTTTGCGATTCATTTTTATATATAAAAGATTTAAGATATTACTTTGTTGATTGTTCTCATGCTTTGAGTTAAAATTGTACCGTAAAATAGCGTTTTTTGTTAAAAATCTGTAATAGCACCCTTATTGTGGTGCTTTTTTTTTGTAATGAATTTACTACGCTACTGTATTTTCTTTGTTTTAGACTTTAGTTCAATACTTAATTAAACACCCATACAATTTTGTCACGAGTCGCCTCTGGTCAAACTAACCGTTATTAGTGTTACGTTTACTCAAAATACAAAAATGAAGAAAGTATTATTTTACGCTTATTAAATCTTTAAAACTAAAACAAAATGATGTGGAGGTAGGGAGGTGGATTTCCTCAATCGAAAAAGGGAGAGACTAGTCTACTCGACCGGCCGGCCGTAAAGGCCCCGATTATTAATGGCGGAAAGTTGTATATATGCTCTGTAACGAAAACATTTCGCTTGCGCGATTCAGAGCAAAAAATAACATTTAAATAAAAATATTTTTTTGCGTATTATATTTTACGTATTATATTTTACGTTATAGTTTACGTTTTTTGCGTATTATATTTTACGTCAAGATACTATTTGGCACATTGATTTTTTTTGTAGCGACATCTCTTAGCTTCATTAAACCGACTTAATGCTCTAAGGCGACATCTAGTTCTTAAACGTATAAAAAAGCTTATAAAAATGCCAAATGCTACTGTGAGTGACATCTATCGACAAAATTGGGAACTGAGAATCGAGTTACGTTTTTTACTATGGCGATTGTAAGTCTTCTTGAGTGTATTAGTCTATGGTATCGGTAAAATTTTAGTTGTGCCACGTATTCGTTATATTGTTAATTCCTATTTGTATTTATAATGATCATATGTATCAATATTAAGTCTTAATTAAACCGGATAAATTGAAATAATAGTAAAAGTAAAAGTTTTTCTTTTGAAACATGTATGACTACGTATGGAATCGGTAAAATACTAGTTGTGTCACGTGTTCGTGATATTGTTAATTCCTATTTGTATTTATAATGATCATATTTATCACTATTAAGTTGTAATTATACCGAATAAATAGAAATAAAAGTAAAAGTTTTGTTTTGACACATACCTATATCTATCTCTCTTGCAAACGTCATATGTCATAGTTTCTATTTGAAATGTCAAATGAATGTGTTCGACGCATTGTTCGATGTTATTTTGAAATATGATATTATGCTGAATTTGAAGTAGCAAATATGATATTATGCTGATCCAAGCATTTTCACTCAAAACTAATATCACTAATGATTTGTAAAAGTAAATTATTTCAAAATACATTTCATAACCAACAAGTAAGAATAATTATTCATACAACAACAAATCAAAAACACTATTTACTATGGAAAAAAAACCAGGAAGGTGAAAAACATATTTACGATTTCGATGCACTCGACTTTTAGTAAAATAATAGGTAAAAATATTATTATGGTTTTGATCACAGACATATCTGTGGTTTTGATTTTAGCTACTAGTATCAGAAAGCTGCGTGTTCAATGCACGTCGGGGTCCCACAACTGTGGAGGAAGGAAGGTAGAATACCTCCATCGAATAAGTGAAGTTTCTCGACATACTCGATTTGCCGGCCGGCCTCAATGAAGATTGTCCGAAAGTTGTATATGTGCTCTGTAACGAAAAAATTTCGCTAGCGCGATTCAGAGTGAGGTGTCGTACAATATACCTAATGAAGTTTTTCATCTTTTTATTTTACTGCAAATACAAAATAAAAATTAAACAATGGTAATGTAAATTCTAAACAAACTACTACCAAAATACAATTAGAACAAAAATCATTTGACTTGTTTATTTCACCCAGAGGCCAGAGGCGGCTCGTGACAAAATTGTATAGGTGTTCACTTGAAATAAAACAACGAAAATACAATAGCGTTCGGGATGATTTATTGCAAAAAAATGAGCACCACATTTTATAAATGTCTATAACACTAAAAATTACAAAGTACAGGCTATTTCAAAACGAATTCAATGACTAGGTATCAATAATTAGTAAATCACCGAATTTGCATTCGCGAGCGTAGGTATCCATAGTGTTTGTTGTGTAAACATGTATGTATTTGAGTAGTTAGTAGCATATTATATTCTGAATTTCTGATCCATGCCTATTCACTCAAAACTAATAACACTAATGATTTGTAACAGTAAATTATTTCAATAGGTAGGTATTTGAACATTTCCCAACAAGACGTAAGAATAATTATTCGTAGGTATACAAGATACAATAACAAATCTAATACACTATTTATTATTTTATTATTTACTAGCGGTCCGCCCCGGCTTCGCCCGTGGTACATGTTTACGTTTTCTCTCCATAAGAAGTAATAGCTAGAGAGCTAGCGCAAAGCTACCTGTATGTATTTGACCAGACCTGGATTTTTGTGTGTTGATTCCCCTATACCTACTATACATGAGATGAGGAGTCACTAAGCCCAGAGTGGTGGACGGGGCGCGCGCTTAGGTAAGACAGGTGGAAATTTTTGGCGAACTTTGAAACCATTTGACCACGTCTGCCATTTTGATATTTGAAAATAGATTATTATTACTATCGGAATGTTGTAAAAAAATGTAATGTTCATTCATCATCACTATCGTATGGCGTTGTGTGACTCGTCTTCATAATCCATTGAATCGGATTCTGTAAAAGTAAAACGTAAATTATATAATAAAAGAAATGAGTCATTATAAACTTACCTAGTAAGGCAATGCCTTTGATGTCGCACGATGCCGCCGCGCCGCCAGTGTAGGTACTTCTGCTGCTACATGAAAATATGCTAGGGTTGCAACAAATGGGAAATAAAACAATTGTGATTATTACTATTATGATGTAATCATTTATTCATATTATGTACATTCAAAACAATTGCTATTATTAAATCTGATGTAATTATTTTTTCATAAATATATAATTATTATTAATTACATAATATATTGCACTGTGAAATATTTACGTATCACTTTATTTTTGATGTTCTTAATTGTCTTTTATAAAATTTAAGTGACGCATTCGCATTGGGATCAACAATCCGATAAGAAAAGAATGGAGACAACATATACATAGCTTTGATTTCAATTCTACAGATACAAAATATACAATCTATCTAAAATGATACAACGGATGTTTCCTGCGTTTTCTCGTCAAAATACCGAAACAACGTAATTATTGTATAGTAGTTGGGCGTGAAAGTAAAAAAACAAATGAAAAGTGTTTTCCATATGATTATTTATTAAATTTACGCGATTAAGAATAATTTCAACGATACAATTTAGTAACCGAGAATTCAGAGGATTAAAGAAAATACCTGCCTGATCATTTTATCAAACTCTAAAAGAATTATGGTTATTTCGCATCACTCGGTTTATTAGTTTGGTAATAATTATTAAAGGTAGTTACAACCCTAGCCATTGAGTCGAACGGTAGGCAACACAATATCGACTTTGTGCGGGTACATATGGTACATATTTTCTTCTTGCTGTGAAGCGTAATTATTATTATTAAGATTTTTTAGGCTATTTTGAATCAGCTGTTCTAATTTAATTCTAGAAATTTATTAAAACGTGATTTTTTTAAAAGTATATTATGAGTTTATAAATACCTCAACCAATAGTTATTGTGTCCTATCCTCATTTCTTTATATCTTGGTAGGTAGTTAACTAAAGTGTTAAATTTACATAACCTCAACAACAACATATACACTGCCACTGCACTAAAACTAAACTAACTAGCTCTCTAGCTATAAGAACCATCCTCGTACTTCAAGGAATATAATAAAAAAAGAATGATCGAAATCGGTTCAGCCGTTCTCGAGTTATGCGCTTACCAACACATTTTGCGATTCATTTTTATATATAAGAATAAGATTATGTGAAAATAACCAGGAAGGTGAAAAACATATTTACGAAAACATAGTAACATAATATGGCTGTCGCTACAATAATTATATTTCAATTTTATCTTTTTATACCTAGTAGAACTGGCCGACGAATAAAAAAAATCGTATTAGAATAAATACAATAAATTACGGAACAAAAAAAGGATTGTAACTGAATTAGGTATGTTTGTTTCTGGGCGCCCGGCGCACCGTTTTCGACGACGCGACGCGCGACGTAAGCGTATAGGTATAGGTACCTACTTTGCTAAAACAAACTAATAAAATTGTGTGTCTGTCTGAAAATTCGGAAAAGCATATTTTGCAAGTTTGTAATTACTTTGATAGTTTACCGATTTATAATAATTGTAATTGTAATTGTATAATATATAATTTGCAATGTGGTGAAATTTCATAAAAATCACGGGCCAATTTTTTGTTTTGAATCCCACCGAAAATATAATTGCGTTATTAGAATAATTAATTACTATACCTACCCACGATCAATTATTACAATATAGTCTCAAATGCATACTAGAGAAATATTGCAATTTGATTCAATTAAAATGCATAGCATACAAAAATAAATTCACAACCAAGAAATTCCGCGCGCAAATCATAGCGCGTGTCAATGAAATCAAGAATGTTTTATATCAAGCCGACGCGGACGACGACGCGACGCCGAACAAAAGTACCTACGACGGACGACCACGCTTCGAGTTGCCAAACAACATGAGTAGTGTTGCCGAACTATCGATAGTTTGACTATCGATAGTTGACCTTGAAAATAAGTCAGAATATCGATAGCACTATCGATAGTATCGATATTATCGATACTATCGATAGCGTTAATCATGGAATACTATTGATGAACTGCAATAGTATCGATAAAATCGATAGTATTGATTGCCAATAGTTGCTATACTAACTACTGTCGATAGTATCGATACTATTGCTACTGAATATTGCAACTACAATCGATACTATCGATAGTACTGATACTATCGATAGTTTTGAGCTATCGCTATAGCTAAGGTCACTATCGATGGGACGATATTATCGATAGTATCGACACTATCGATAGTATCGATAGTTCGTTCGATATTGAGCTTCGATAGTATCGACACTATCGATAGTATCGATAGTTCGTTCGATATTGAGCTTCGATAGTATCGATACTATCGATGGTATTGCTATGTGTCGATAGTATTTACGCTTATAGGACTATCGATACTATCGATAGTATCGACACTATCGATAGTATCGATAGTGCTATCGATACTATTGCTTTTCCCCAACTATCGATAGTTAATCGATAGACTATCAATAGTGGACTATCGAGCGGCAACACTAAACATGAGTAATAAATTGTTTACAAAAAAAACAAGTTTTCCATTTTTCTGTATGAGTAGACAGAACTTCAAAACGCCACCTGCTACGGTTTATATTATGAACGATTGTTATAAAAATAAAAGTTATATTTGTTGGTGTATACTATTTTATTGATCAATAATTTTGGAATTTAAAATTGTCAACATTGATTACAATAAAACGCAGTTTTATTTTATTACACTATTGTTTTTTTTATCAAAACATGTATTTGAAGTACCATATAATATTATGCTGATCCAAGCATTTTCACTCAAAACTTATATCACTAATGATTTGTAAAAGTAAATTATTTCAATATACATTTCATAACCAACATGTAAGAATAATTATTATTATTCCTACCTACAACAACAAACCTAAAACACTATTTACTATGGGAAAATAACCAGGAAGGTGAAAAACATATTATTATTTACGATTTCGACGCACTCGACTTTTAGTAAAATATAGTAGGTAAACATAATATTATGGTTTTGATTTTTGCTACTAGTATAAGAAAACTGCGTGTTCAAACTACTTGTTTGTCTGTCTGAAAATTCGGAAGTACTTTGGTAGTTTACCGATTTATAATAATATTGTATATATCGTTGTTTAAAAAATATTCAAACACAATAAAATATGATATACTGATTTATCACTGGTTTCAGTGATGAACTGATGAGTCAATTATAGCCACTATACTTTCGTCATACGTGTGTATGATTGATGTGATTTGCAACGTGGTGATATTTCAGAAAAATCACGGGTCAAATTAGTGTCCCACCGAAAATATAACTGCGTTATAAGAATAACTATACCTACGATAAATTATACATAATACAATATAGTCTCAAATGCATACTAGTGAAATATTTTATTTGAATCAATAAAATAAAAAAAAAAATAAAAAATAATAATAATACAAAAATAAATTCACAACACAAGAAAATCCGCGCGCAAATCATAGCGCGTGACAATGAAATCAAG
Source organism: Colias philodice (assembly GCF_061535455.1). Lineage (NCBI taxonomy): Eukaryota > Metazoa > Arthropoda > Insecta > Lepidoptera > Pieridae > Colias > Colias philodice. The sequence continues at coordinate 3,771,059 of NC_143101.1, forward strand.
AACTTTCGAGCCGACGCGGACGACGAAGGAGCCTAACAAAAGTACCTACAATAGTATATTATTATTAGTCTGTGCTACAATCATAGGCGGCTCGTGACAAAATTGTATGGCCGTGTTCACTTGAAATAAAACAACGAAAATAGGTACCTACAATAGCGTTAGCAGTACAAAAAAAATGAGCACCACATTATAAATGTCTATTTATACACTAAAAATTATAGAGTATTTCAAAACGAATTCAATTATTATTTAGCAATAATTAGAAAATCCCCGAATTTGCATTCGTGATCGTATTCATAGTGTTTGTCTACACTAATATTATAAAGAGGAAAACTTTGTTTGTTTGTTTGATTGTAATGAATAGGCTCATAAACTAGGTACTGGACATTTTACCAATGTTTGCAAGTTTGTGATTACTTTGACTGTTTACCGATTTATAATAATTGTATACTTATATCATTGTTTAAAAATATTCAAACACAATATGATATAGGTACTGATTTATCACTGGTTTCAGTGATGAACTGATGAGTCAATGTTAGCCACAATACTAATCACTTTCGTCATACATGTGTATGAACTATGATTGATGTGATTTGCAATGTGGTGAAATTTCATAAAAATCACGGGCCAATTTTTTGTTTTGAATCCCACCGAAAATACATATATTACTAATTGCGTTATTAGAATAATTAATTACTATACCCACGATCAATTATTACAATTTACAATATAGTCTCAAATGCATACTAGAGAAACATTGCAATTTGAATCAAAAATAAATTCACAACACAAGAAATTCCGCGCGCAAATCATAGCGCGTGTCAATGAAATCAAGAATGTAATTTTATATCAAGCCGACGAGCGACGACGCCGAACTAAAGTACCTACAGTACCATTTACCTTCAGTGTACAATACAGTTTACAGACCTACGACGGACGAACAATAATGAGTAATAAATAAAAAAAAACATAGTTTCTAAGGTCATTAGTTTTATTTTATTTTATTGTTATTTTCTTTGAACGATTGGAAATGAAATTACTCAATTTTTACACAGAACTTTGATTTATTAGAATTATGCTCATTATGCATAAGATAACGAACGCGAATGCACGACATCTAGCGCGTCAATGTCTAAACATCGCCTTTCGTTTAGACATTGACGCGCTAGATCTGTAATAAGTATATAGTCTATGCGCTAGATGTCGTGCTTTATGTCGTGTTTCGCTTGGCAAAAGTCACGCACACTACTGTAGAAGTGTCAAATTTTTCCGGTATTTTACTGTTGTTTTTCTAAGTAAATATTGTAAATTATTGATTAAAAAGGTCGAACGCGCACACATTTCATTATAGAGAAGTGATAAAATGATTAGTTTTAAAGAAATAGTGTCTGTGTTAAGTGTTTAGAGGTAATCAAAAATGTATGGAGGGACGGTCGGAACATCAACCTTAAACTAAATTTGACATTCTTGTTTTTAGGTTACGAGTCCCGGCTGCTACTTTATCCTCTATGACGCTGCCTCAACTCACCGAGTACCTGAGATCGTATTTAGCTGCTGATGTCGAACGATCGGTAATGTGTACCTTATTATCTGAATAATTAGGTTTACATTTTTGTGAATTTAAAAGAAAATTTCAACTAAGTAAAGTAAATGAAATGTTCTAGCTAATATCACAAATCTAAAAGATTTTATGTAATATTTTCAGCATATACACGTTGAACCACCTCTTCAAAAAGAAAAAGAAAAAGAAAAACCGCCCGCGATCCTTCCAACTACGACTATACCAGAAAAACCGAGCCCACTTCCATCACTCGCCACAGAATTTAAAACGCAATTCGAAGATAATTTCGCACCGAGTGACACAGCCGAAACATTTGTTGCTAACTTCGACGATTTCGATAAGAAAGCGAACCCCAGCTACGACAGATATGCGGCGTTCAGAGAAATACAAGAACAAGAATTAAAAGCCAAGTCCATTTTGGACCCGATAGACACCGGCCCGAAGGAAGACGATCAAGAATTGACTCATATACAAGAATTATTGAAGGCTGAAGAGAAGAAGGAAGACAGAGAAATGGACAAGAGCCCCTTAAAGTCTTTAGACGAGTTGACGCTGGATTCGTTCAATATGTTCCGGAATTCAGTTAGTCCGAAACCGGTGGAAGCCAAAATAGAAGATATAAAGACGGTTATGAAGAATTTGCAGATAGAAAAAATTAGGCGAAGTGTGTCACCGCGTGACAACGGAACGGATAAACAAGACGAAACCGACAAATATGCGGCATTACGTGAAATTAAAATTACTGAGCCTCAGGATGAATTCGAATCCTTACCACCGGAACTACCTAAGGAGAGAAAGAAGTCAGACGAGAAATCCGATGGTTTTGACAATTCGGATTTCTTCGATTGCATAGATAATAGTTCCTTGTCGTTCACACACGTGGAGGATGCGTTTAGAAAGAGCCCTGCGGTGAAAGAGAGAGAGGAAGATAAGAAAATTGAGGTGAAGAAAGAGACGCCAATAGAAGTGATGCCGGTTAGTTTGCAGCCACCGGAAAGGTTATCTGCCGGGTCTATCAGTGATGTGGCTAGCGGTTCGTCACCGGATACTAAAGGTAAATTGATATTAATAAGTTATTGTAATTTTACTTTGAAAAAGAGCTTAACTTAAGATGATCTTCCTAATACTATATTGTATTGAATACAGAATCCATATAATTTTCATTGGAAAAAAAGTTATGGTACTTGCACAAAAACTACACTTAAACTTAATGTTTCACGGAAATATCAACGCACAGACAAAACTATTTAGTAGTATTGTAAATTTTGCACGTTATAGTAAATCGTTAAAAATACGTTTGAATGGTCCTTAACGGGAAATTTTGGTAACATCAATTATATTCACGCGCATTTAATACCTAAATAAAATTCGCACCATCATTAGTGACACTCGTAGCATAGAGCAATACTGTATAGTATTGTTAGGATTTATTTTAGCAAAAATCGCGGTGTAGTTTATTTACAATCCATTGCTCGCTTCCCTATACATACTCATACAAGTGGTACAGAACTTAGCGAGTGCGGTGTGCACAGAGCGGGCGTGCTATCATTAGCTATCCATCACAATCCATACTGTGCGTTAGGAATTTTTATCAAATACGTGACATTAATATTCCTTCATTTGCAATCCATTGCTCGTCCACCATACACGCTCATACAAGTGGTACAGAATTTAGCGAGTAGTGTACTGCGCAGAGCGCGTTGCGGGCGTCATTAACTGTGTATTGGAATTACTACCCGTAATAGTTAGGAACTTTTCAAAATCTCGGTGTAGTTTATTTGCAATCCATTGCTCGTCCCCCGTACACGCGTGTACATTGGGTATGAACATAGCGAGTAGTGTAGCGTGCGTTGCGCAGAGCGGTGCGCGGGCGCGGCGGGCGGGCTGCGGCGGCTCGCGTGGACCGAGGGCTGGTCCAGCGACTCGCGGGACTCCGAGCCGCGCGAGCGGCGCCGCCGCGCGCACACAGCCCACACCGGTATGTGCGCACACACACACATACGAACACTTACACACACTCGCATATAAACACGCACACTTATTCGCTCGTACACACACATACACACGCAAAAACACGCGGGCAAAAACGCACACATAAACACACGTACACACACACACCCGACCACACATACGCATAAACATGAGCGCACGCACACACACACACACACACACACACACACACACACGTGTACAGAACTAACACGCGGGCGCAAACGCACATATATAGACACAAACGCATACACACAGGCAAATATACACAAGCAAGTACACACGCATAAATATGCATTTAGGACATAACAGCATTGTGTATTTCGTGATTTATTTTTAAAATCATGTGTGTGTCATTCCTCGTTGTTAAAGAGTATTTAAACTACGTTTTTTCTCATTTTTTCGACGTTTTTTCTCATTTCTACAGCTCCAGAATACAAAATAATTTTAATAGTTAATCCTATATAAACCGATTATTTGCTACCTACTAATTTTGTGATTTTAGTGCAAACATCATCATCGTCTCGAGACGCGTCGCCATGGGAGGAGGAACGGACTGTACCAAGGCATACAATACGACGTGATAGGGAGTCTCGGTGGGTTGCTTATTTTTTTATAGTTTAGTTTGTTTTTTAAATTTTACACTAATCTTATATATAAAATTCTCGTGTCTCAATGTTAGTCTGCATACTCCTCCGAAACAGGTGGACCGATTCTCATGAAATTTTCTGTGCATATCGGGTAAGTCTGAGAATCGGCCAACATCTATTTTTCATATGTACCACGGGCGAAGCCGGGGCGGACCGCTAGTTAGTGTATAATAATAACCGGTCGCGTCTGTGAAAAAAATTGCGCAGTATTACTGTGTATGGTTATAGTCATTTTTGCGGAATAATAGGTACACATAAATAATTTTGACAAATGGTATATTACTTTAATAAGAATGTCGCAAACTTTTTTAATATACAGATCTCTTCCATTTGTTTAACAATAAAATTAATCGTTTTGGTCATAACTAATTGGTGTATTTGGACAGAAAATAGAATATACTCGGTTTCACCTGCATTGCTTCGCTCCTGTTGGTCCTTTTTTTTTTTTTTTTTTTTTTAGTGGGGAAATCTTGCATAGATACCCACGGCCTCCGGGGGAGAGGCCGTGGGTTATGTCGGATTCCTACCGACCAAAACCCCACTGTGTTCCGTCAAGCCGCATCAGCGACAGGGCCACGGGTATGTGTAGAATTCATCCGTGACCCCATCAGCGGCAGCCCGTCGCCGGGCCCAAACAAGCTAAGAGCCTGCCAGCTCTACCCTCATGGAGCGGCGTGAGCGGAACACGTCTCACGCCGCCTCATCCCACCGGACAATGGACTAAATCCCCGCTCCATCGCCCGGCGCTCCTGTTGGTCCTAGCATGATGATATATAGCCTATAGCCTTCCTCGTTAAATTTTTCAGATCAAAGCAGTAGTTCCTGCTATTAGCGCGTTCAAACAAACAAACTCTTTAGCTTTATAATATTAGCATAGATATGTGTATTATATCCAATATTTCTCTACAGTCACAACTCATCCGGCTCACGAGAATGCCTCGACTCGGGCAGCGGGAGAGAGAAAGAGAAAGTGAGAGAGAAACGCGACAGAGAGAGTAGAGACCGGCGCGACTCGGGCGGTGGGAGGGGCCGGCGTGACGTCAGCAGGGAGAGAAGAGAGCGGAGGAGTCGGGAGAGAGACGAGTGGGAGCGGGACAGGACGTACAGGGAGAGGGAGTACCGGGACTCGAGGGGGAGGGAGAGGTCGAAGGATTACAGGGAGATCGATAGGCACAGGAAGGCACGGCTCTCGTATGATGATGAAGAGTAAGTAAAAAATATAGTAAATAAAAACTGAAAAACTGGCTTAAACTCATGAAATTGTTGTATTGTCACCGATCCTTAATAAATGTACAATTACAAAGCTTGATTTAAATCTGTCCGTTTTAAGTAGGTCTAAATCAATTAAAATCTAAGTTTTAAATCAATTCAACCGTGATCAGATCGTGCCGTGTGTGAAAATTGTTCTGAAATATTTATTATTTTTTATGATGATTAATTAAAAAGGCTTCCATAAATTTGAATAAAACTAGTGACATGACGCTTTAAAATTATAAGATCATTAAATTTATATGTATTAAAAATAAGGAAACATTCAGTTTCCTTCACTATGTAATAGGACGGATTTCAACGGTCTTCTCACGGACATATTTCAACTTTGTACACTATCAAGGATCGGTGACGATACATTAATGTTATGAATTTATCTTATTATTTTAATAAGTAATAAGATTGCTTTTGCTTTAGCATAATTTTAATTTTTTTTAACTTTATTTACAAACTTATCATCGAATTTTATTAGTTACAGTGACGGGTGCGGTTCGGGCAGGTCCTCGCCGCGGGAACGTTGGCCCGAACAGCGCTGGAGGAGGGACGGTACGTGTTTTACTTTTATTTCATTAAAATATATAAAAAATAACCTATATCATATTTGGTTATCTAACCTTTGATTTTGTTGAGGACAAACATACAAATAAATTTCACTAATTTCCTGTAACTGTGTCCGTCTAAGATCTAATCTATCTTAAAGTTTAAATTGGTCAGTTTAAAACATTTTTTAATTTGTATATTACAGAAAGAAATTACGGGTCGCTCGGTTGGCGGGAGACGAGGCGGCGGAATGAGTTGAGGCAAACTGAAGATCCCTCGGAACGAAGGTACATTACTTAGTTTTAACAGATAAATTCAAGATGTAGATACACATAAATTTTTGTTTATTTTTATTAACATTTATCTGTAAAGCAACTTAATATATTATAGTCTTCATCATTTTCAAGTTAAGAAAAATAGGCACGAAATTGTAATAACTTTTAAGATGGTTTAGGTCAAATTTCACCACTTGTATATTTTCACTAGAAAATTCGCACATTTTTGAATGTGTTTGTGACATTTCACGTGACACGTGATTTGTTTCACTTGGATAACACTTTACACACTATTGTATCTAACTTAGACGAATTTAGACTATATTTTACTTGAGTTTTATCAATATTTTATTTTTAAGGTTAACATTATTCATACAGTTGTTTTTCAAGGCCTATTTTGTATTCCTTATAGATACGGATCGACGCTAGGCTGGCCGGGACGTCGTTCCGCAAGCCGGCGCGAGTCAGATCGTGACTTGCGGGACTCGGGGCGGGACTCACGGGAGCCGCGGGACTCGGGGCGGGACTCGCGCGAGCACCGGGACTCAGGGCGGGACTCGGGACGGGACTCGCGGGACCCGCGGGACTCGGGCCGCGAGTCCGGCCGCGACTCGAGGGACCCGCACTCGGGGAGGGACTCGGGACGTGATACCCGGGACCCGAGAGACCCCAGGCGTCGTAGGAGGGAGGACACGAGGGTACGGCCGAGGGACTACAGGTTCTCTAACGACTTTTCGCCGCGGGAAAAGGAACATTCGCCGTTTGATGATTTTCAAGAATCGCCCGCGGCTGTGGTTAAGAAGCGCGCGCCGTACTCCAGCTTGGAAGGCACGAGGTCAGTAAATATATCATTATAGTAATATGTAGTGTTAGCACTTAGCGCACTATGTTTTTTTAAACAAAAGTTTATATCTGAGTATATAGTGATTCATATATATCATTTCATCTGAGTATACAGTCAAAAACGAAAAAGTAAAAAATAAAAAAAAATATTAATTACTACATATTATTTAGATGTGCTATTTATTAAATAGGTTTGAAGTCGGTGCCAAGCGAATGTAAATCAAAGAGTACTATAATAATATGTAAATCTTACCGGCTTACACGGGCTTAATACTAACTGTTTAGTGCTTATCACCGACTTCAACTAAACTACTGGGCCTACCCGAATGAAATTTTTATGGGACCAATTCGAAACCATTCCGCATCAAACAAAAAAAGAATCACGTAAATCGGTTCAGAAACCTCGGCGTAATCGGTGTACATACATAAAAAATATATACCGGCCGAATTGATAACCTCCTTTTTTTGAAGTCATTTTTTAAATGCATAAGTTGTTAAAAACTTACTGTCCATCAACTTGTTAAAGATAGACTGTGTTTAAATTGTGGTAAAACAAGTAAAAAAATAGCGTAACTCTATTTAAATGACTAAGGGCCGATTTTTCAAGGCTTGGATAAAACTTATTCCTCGAAAACGTATTCTAATTGCCCGTATTTGACAGTTTACGTGACATTTTAATATTATCGTGTAATACTCTATTGGACGGATAAGTTTTATCCAAGCATTGAAAAAATCGGCCCTAAAAAGATGATATCTAACTTTTTTTTTTAATCTCACAACAGATTCGCATTCGAAGAGGACACAACCGCGTCCCCAATATCAGCGAGTTCAGCGCGCGCACGTGACGGCGACTCGCCCGCGACTCGCTTCCGATTCGACTCCGACTCGATGTCGCCGCGCTCTATGTTCGAGGACGACTTCACCGCGCCACCCACACATGCAACACATCCAACACATGCAACACATCCAACACATCCAACACATCCAACGCATCCGCCCCGCCCGCGAACCGCGTCCATAGCGGAAGAAGAAGAAGGCGACATTCCCCCGCTACGAGCGAAGCCGCCAACACACAGAGATATAAAAAAATCGGACTCCGTTAATATATTCACGCGCGAATCGGATCCGTTTGAAGGCGACTCGTTCTTTGCGTGCACGGGCACGGACAGGGTTGCCAAGCGCGAGAACTGGCCTGGGGACTTTGTTGCCTTTGAGGATATATGAAAATAGCGGTGCCAAGTGCTTTTTATTAAATAACTAACTAACTCTTTGCGGTCTTTTGTTGTTGCAAGTGACAGTGGTTTGGTTTGTGTTATGAGTTGGTATGAGCGCAGGCTGTGACTCGAATCTCGAATATCGCGTGTAATAAATCGTTGAGTGTAAAGTTCTCTTCTTTAAAGGAAAAGCAATTATAAATCGAAGCTTAATGTGACTCAATGTTAAATGCAAAACTCGTGTCACTTGAATCAATATGTTTGTAACGCGAATTGGTGTACTTGTTACTGTGGTATTTTATTATTTCAATTGTTTTTACTTCTCAAAAAAATATCTCATTCATTTTTAATTACATAATATCACTATAATATTCCTGTCCATCAAAATATTTTATTAGATGTAAAGTGTGCGTGCTGGTCATTCAGATTATTATTTTATGTACAGACTTTATTACCATTTGGTAGATTGAATGAATTACCTGTATTGCGTAAAATGAACTATTAAATTATAAATAGATAATTTTTTTTTGTTACACTTTAAGCTAATATTTACTGAAAGTATACTTTATAATAGATTTAAAACGTGACTTTTTTATCATATATTTAATATGTCTGACATAATTTAATCTAATGATGATTGAAATATTTTTCTAGAAAAAACAAATTGTCACCTTCGCTAAAATGTGAAAGCTAACTTGAAAATATGAAATTAATCGCGTTTTAAAATATGTAAAGTATTCAACTTTTTAACATTGACACATGGTAACACGCACTATTACTATTTTTATGTAGTCGAGTGGTTAGTCATTTTTTTTATATACATATATTTTAATCACAAAATGCAATATTTTCCCAAGTGTGGCAAACAATAATTCACGAAGTTGAATGTTATGTTTGTAATATTATTTAGAGGTCTATTCCGTAGTTTTGGATTGTTGAACGTACCCAGCAGTGTTACGCTTTAAAAAATTAAATTTAGCTAAATTGCTGTCATAAATTTTCTTGCCAGATACACGTTTAATGTTAGGGCACAAATATGTTACGATTAAATGTTTCAATTCGAGTCAATTTGTAAATATTTTGCTAGTGAATTATAATGATGACGCTTTGTAAATAGATTATTTATTGTTTGGTAAAAATGTTATGTAATAAGTTTATAGTTAATGGAAACGAGAGTTAAAATTTGACGCTAACATGGCAACAGCCGACTTCAATCGTTTTCTTTTTTAACTGATTTTATTTTTAAAGGCTCTGAACCGATTAGTAAAATGTACATGGGTTTATGTGGGACCACCCCCATGGGGTATTTTACAAAAAAGTATGTGATTTCATCAAACAGAAATACTATTTGGAAGTCAGAAGCTTACAAGTTTCAGTAAAAAATGCTTTGCCAATATTTGTATAGCAATCATTCAAATAGTTACCTTCATAAAAAATGTATGTACAAATTGGTTGCATAACATATTTGAACATTCTGTTTAATCTAACGTGCTGGCCACGGACAATTCGCTATAGCGAAAATTCGCGCGGCGCGACTGGCGGCGCGTCTTGCGAATGAATCAAATGTATGGAAATGTACTGGGCATGCCACGCGCAGCGGCGACCAGCGAGACGACCGGCGAATTTCCCCGAGCGAATCGCGCGGCACGACTAGCGATCGAAACAAATGTATGAGTTATTACGGCGCAGGCCACGGAGTCGAGCGGCAGACGCGGCGACTACTCCCGGAGCGAACTTAATTTAAAATAGTTTGTTTTTTTTTTCGCGAAAATGGAGACGGAAGCTTTTATTGCAGAAATTCTAGCTAGACCAGCTATTTGGAAGTCTAGCCACCCGCAACATAATTTTTCATCATGCCTATATTTTTCATATTTTTGGTGGAATTCTCCGTCTGTAACATGATTTCTATTTAATTCGTGTACTCCACTATATCTTCCAAACATTAAATCTTGAGCAAAAAAGCTGCTACTCTCCAAACAACGTCGAGCTAACTTTGATAAAGCTATATCTCGTCTCCTCGTCTACACTGGTCGCGGCGGCGAACGCAACTGCCCGTGGCGTGCTTACCGCGCCGCGCGACTTGCCGCGCCGCCGGTCGCGCCGTCGGTCGCGCCGCCGGTGTCCGTGGCCAAGGTGTAAGTCATATATCATTCACAAATATGTAATCAAAATGAATCTTATCGAATTTAATGCTTATTTGCTATTTATTAATACGTAACTACCTTAATTTAAGTTTTTATTAAGTATGGTTTTGATTTTGTGATAACTTAATTACAATACTCAATGTGAAGTCAAGTGTAATAATTTTGTAATTTAATTTCTGTGATATTTTAATATTTAGTGGATGTTTCGTTTTGAATACTAGTTAATGTAATAATATTTACTTGACATGCATTTTATTCAGGTTTAAGATTGTATTCTTTTTTTCCGCAACTACGCAGTATAAAGTTACTATGTATTAATAATGTATAAAGTATCTCAAAAATGCTATAAAAATATAAACATCTATTTATTGTAACCAGTTATTCCATTGAGAACTTATTCTAAGGGCTTGTCCTTCAAGCCTCACTATTGTACTTGGTACATTTGTAATAACGTTAATCAAAAGAGAGACGATTCCTGATCGACTAAGCAATTCATCGTTTTTGATGAGTCCATTTATCCGTAACAGTAACCTTGTCATGTTTATAATGAACTAAAATTAAGAGGATGGTTCCTCTGTTTTGTATTAAAATATTTTGTACATAACGTAGTTAGAGGAAATGAATAATGTGCAATTATTGTCACCTCTACACCGCGGTACCAAAGGTATTTAAGTTCCGTACCTTACTGTTGTGTATAAACTTGAAGTTAATAAAATTGTAACACAGAAATGGTTTTTTATTTCATTCCAAAACCTTAACCTCACTCAGCAAGTTTAAAACTACAGGCCCATGTTGAAAAAGTTATGGGTAATTTGAACCACCAGGTGACCTATTTAGAACGATAAACGAGCATAAAATAATAAGATTCAGCACTATGCCGTCACTTGTAAGAACTAAGAGGTCCAACTGAGTGCAGATTCGAAAGTACAGGTAGAGTGATAGTGAGTACATTTTGGTCACATATTTTTGTACGACATTCTTACCACCGATAGATCCATTAAAAATAATAAGAAAACGCACAGTGCCGTACAAAAATAGTGCGCCACAAAGTCGGATTTTTTTTCCGACAATTACCGGGATAAATTTGGTCATTTGATTTTGTACGGCATCTGTGTCACTACCTGTATAATATACCTACTTTACCTGTATATATATACTTTCGAATTAATTACTTGCTCTGTGATTCTCATCTGCACTCAGTTCACAGTTGGACATCACAGAGCAAGTAATATTTTGGACATCTTATAAGTGACGGCATAGTGGTGAATCTTATTATTTTATGCTCATAAATCGTTCCAGATAGGTCACCTGGAGGTTCAAATGACCCATAACTTTTTCAACATGGGCCTGTCGTCTATTTGATTTACTTACAAACGTATTTGTGTGGGAGGTAAAATCATTTTTTAAATCTGGCTAGTAATTCCTAAGATTAGCGCCTTCAAACAGTCACTCTAACTTTATTTAACATATTTTTCAATTAATCTAATAACTGAGAGCAAGACAGAATAGTTTTGAAGAATAGAAAAAAATCGATCTTGAGGCGGGATTCGAATAAACTGGCCATAAAATTTTCTTTAACCAAATATGTAATAAAAAATAAACATTAAAAATATAATAAAGGATGTAAAAACATGCTCTTGAAATAATTAAAGTCCTACATATTATGATAGTGAGAATCATGTCTTATTATGCTTAGAGATGTTGCAATCACTTTATCCTGCAATTGCATTGTTGAATTATGACTAAGTACATATTTTTCGAAGTGTTTAGATATAAATCAAATTTATAAATCTTGGCTCAAGTTATGTAGATCGTAACTTTTCCTGGAAATATTGTTGTAAAGAGAAAGACCGTAGTTCTCAGTCTATCGACTAACTTAGTGCATTTATTTTTATTAGACTCTGTGCTTATACCATGGAAGCATCAGGCAGTATTTACGTTAATCTCAGTTCTTCTGCTATAAATATTTCACAAAAAATAATTATGCTGTGCTTTCATTGCATATATTTATTGTGAAATGGCAACATAATGACCGATAATGACAGTATATTATGAAAAAAACGTAATCATCGCTAATGACATTGGCAGCTATCAATGTGGCAAAGCCAATGTCAAAGATCAAAATTATTTGTCAAATAAAATTGCAATCGAACGAGAATAACAGCTGTTTTTGTGTTTTCGATTAATTTTATTTCATGTTTCTACGTTTTTAAAGGTAGATCAGTATTTTTAGAGTAGGTCATGCTAGTTACTTATAGTTGTAGTGTCCATTTTGAAAATGAAACAAAGGTAAGAGTAGCTTAGCTAATAACGTAAGCAGAGAGACAAGTATTTTTATTGTTTACTTGAAAATAATTAGGTTTTCAATCCAGGACACGTTCTTTACATGGTGGGGATGATCTATTGACCAACATGAACGGTTCATTAGAGAACGATATAAATTTTAATGGCCATATACAGCTGCATAGGATAAAACCCCAGGATCATTTTATAGAAGCGCAAGTACAAGAGGGAGATACTTTACAGGCTATTGCCCTTCGATTCCATTGTTCTGTAAGTACTACAACTGATGCATACACTAATATGATTGTAAAATTTGTACTAAGTTTTAAACAAGAGATTCAATATTATAAAATCACATTTTACTCAATATTTAACAATATTATTATTGACAATTAAATATAGGCTAATTGATGTTAATAGCTTTTAATGTGTTTTTTGCAGATATCAGAACTAAAGAGAATCAATCATATTCATAAAGACAATGAAATTTTTGCGAGGAGAACAATCAAAGTTCCTGTCACCCCATATTCAGTTCTTACAGAACTCATACCATCCACACAACCACTGGAGCCAACTCCTTCTACATCAAACCATGCCCCCACTACACTCACTATGGAGAACTTGATGGAAAACCCTGTTGCAAACAAATTAACAAAACAAAATGATGATTTTGAAATAGATTGCAATGCAGTAGTACTGAATAGCACAGTTGCGCCATCTGTCATTCCATACACAGATACAGAACCAAATGAGCCTGTGACAGAGGATACCAAACTGCTGCCAAATAAGGAGAGAGTATCTGTAGAAGCTGTTGTAGTGAAGCAGTTGACTTCACAAGGAGCAGATTTTGGCTTGAAGTGGTTTCATTTAGTTTGCTTTGTGCTCATACTCTGCGTAGTTGTGCCGATTGTGTATGTACTGTTTGTTTTGGACAAACATGAACATTCAGATATACCTCCATTACATCCCACATGATCATGGACTTAGCTAAACTGACATAAGAGCTTTAATACATTTGATGGACCTTTTTTTACTAAATTTTGTACTATATTTAAGGAAATAAGATGTGATTCTAAAATATATGTAATTTTTATCATAAGTATATTTCCGTTGTTTTATTTTTCAATCACATTGATTACTCAAAGTAATATACCTTTTCAAATGATAAGTAAATATAATGTATTCTCAGAGATAAGAATTGATTCATCATAATAGTACTGGTTGTTTTGTTTACCTGATAATGGATCTTAGAATTAAATGCCATTATAAAGGCTGATGTTGCATAAATTACAATACACTTGTAAAATATTTGCACAAAAATAGACTATGTTTGTTACACAACTACACAATTTATGCATATTCAACCAACTTGTGTTGCATTTCTGTATGACAAATATATATTTCATGATAAAACATTTCTAATCATACATTTTCCATCCATGTTTTAGTAGAGATAGGGAATAAAAAGAAACCACATTTCACAAAATATACTATTTATTTCATTGCTATACTCTATCACTTAAAAATAGATCGATGTAACAAACCATCGCTGAATCGAACCATTGCTATTGTTTAATCTTAATAAACTTTGTATTAATAATGATAAATGCACATCTCATAAAAATTTCACAAGAATATTACAACCCGTAGCAATTGATTAGATTTCATACAAATATGATCTATGTATAATGTAATCAGAATAGGTACAAAATGAGCCTCCGTGTTACCAAAATATCTTATTGTAGGTAACGATTTCATGTTAATACCAATCAAAAGTTTCCGCCGCGGCCGAGAGACGGGTTGCTTTCGTGTACACTGTAAGAAAAAAATACGAATATTAATATTAGAAATAAAAATTTCATCAACAAAGCTTGACAAAATGCATAACTTTTAAAATCCCATTAAATACATATAACATAAGGCAGTAACAGATATCAAAGGAAGGAATACAGGATTAAACATGATTAAACACATAATATAAATTAGTAGAAAGAGAAATGTTACAGTCACTGTGCGAACCAGTCTTCATTCGACGTGTATGCAAACACTTTGTAGGCAGACTTGTGATTCCTTGTTATATTCGAATCAAACAACAAAATCACTAGTCTTCCATACAAAGAGTCGCTCAGCCCGTTAGTCACGTACACACCTATAAAAATGTTAATCACAAAACAGAATTTCACACATAGAAAGTTAATACACATTTGACATATTATTTTCACCTTGTTTCTAAAAAAATGTACTATGATTTAATAATATAATATTAATGTTCAAAATTTCAAATTGTTATTTTAGAAACAGGGTGTTTTAACATATATGGTTAATTAACAATATAATACAATAAATATATGACAGAATGATGAAAACAGGCCAAAGATTACAACTCGACAGCTACATAAAATTTTCAAATAATTTTACCTTAACCAAAACAACGGTTGATACATTCAAGCTGAACATTTACATAAGCTTAGCTTTGTTTGGAGCCAAATCGGGGAACTCTTGAAACATTCTATTGTAAAACAATGCATGTTAGTAATGATTTGATTTTCCGTCTTATTACAAAACATGGTCTACTAAAATCTAGGTCTAAAATGTATTAAAACCGTGGTCTAAGTCTTACTACAAAACATGTTTTAGAATTTAGAGTTAAACCAGAGACAAGCACAAGTTTTCACTTCTGTACTAAAGTTAAACCATAACTTTATATTCTGGGCTTAAACCAGGTACTAAGTTTTTGTAATAAGATGGTCTATTTTTCTGACGCTAGGGCAATTGGTTTGTATGAGACATGCTATAGCATGCTTATCAATATAGCGTATAAAGCACAGGCTCATTAAATGTTATTAAGTTTAATAAGCTGATGCTTCATTAATATGGAATTACTTATTGAAGCATGCAATCAATTATGCAACTGAATGGCTCTAATGGTATTAGTGTTTCAAGGTCGGATTTTATTTCTAGGCACATTTAATTACTTTCACTTTTACTGTGATGGTAAATGTCTATTTCATACAATTAAGTGCTTACTAATGATATTGAACTATAAATAAATGAATGAATTGCGTAATATATTTTAAATACTTAATTACGTGTTCAGGGATTTTGTACAAATCCACAAGACACCAGGGAAGGTACAAATAAATTATTGAATACCATTAATTTATAAAATAATTATATTAATATTTATAATTTTTATATTTATAATTTTTATGAATATTATCAAATAATGAAAGAAGCTTATAATACTTATAGTACACTTTCACAGTTCAATATATTATCTATCAATTTATCAGAAACCTAGTAGGTATATAAAAATATATATCATGCATCGCTTTAAAAAAACCTATGACTATTAAAAATTAAAATAATGAATTCTACTACATCATACTAATCATTCCATTCGGACCTGAGCACATCATGCCTTATGTAACAATCACAATAACACGTCACGGGATTCGAAACCGCACCCATCTACAGGGTGTCCCGCCGTCGGTATATTAAGCTAAATGGAGGTTATAGTTTTGCATAATATGTCGTGGCCATATCGTAGATTTACTCATTTCATGAAATGGCCAATTTAGTTTGGCCAGATCGTTAAATCGTCAACGTTTCAGTCCATAAAACATTAAAAAATTCAGAATATTTTAAGAACTTGTTTATTGTCAATTAAGTTAGTGCCGCGGTAGCGCCGGCGAATACCAGAAGCGATTGGTTTTTCAATAGAAAACGTTTAGGTTAGGTTAGGTTAGACTTTTATAAACAACGCACGAGCCGAGCGACCAAAGCGAGCTTGGCGCGGCAGCGGCCGGCGAGTGCCAGAAGTGGATCGCTTTTTAAAAAAGAAACAAAAATGGTCGCATTTCGTGAAATGGTGATCCACGTTTGGCCAGATCGACGATCTGGCCAAACGTGGATGACCAAATCGTGAAACGTTCACGATTTAACGATCTGGCCAAACTAAATTGGCCATTTCATGAAATGAGCAAATCTACGATATGGCCATGACACGTACACTGAGTACATAAAAATACTTATAAAATTACAGACGCATTTTTTTTAAATAGATGAATTCTTAAAGCGCTATGTGTACACCGCTAACAAGCAACCTGCCACTTTGCCACCCGCACTTGAGCTATCGTTTAATATTATGTTTTCATAGACAAAATGCTCACATTAGCGAAGCGCTATATGCCGGCTGCGCGAAGCTAGAGAAGAAAACGTTCATTTAACGAAAAATATAGCAAACATTTTATGCCATTATTTTATTGTTTATGTATTAAGTATTTTTTACGTGATCAGTGTAAGCAAAACTACAAGTCCTTTCGCGCTTACTATACCGATAGTGGGACATCCTGTATATTAATCCAGATAAGCCTACTTTGCCTGCCTTTATAGCAGGACAATGTCATCAGCAAACCTTAGGTGTGTAAGTTTTTTTTTATTTTTTTTATTTCGTATCCATATTATTTATTATTTATATAGCAGAACCCTAGGGATCCTAAACCACAAGTGCCATACCTCTGTTGCAGCAGATACTGCGCCATCTGTATGCGGTGCGGTGTGCCCGTGATAGTGATCACTCTGTCACTAGCCCCGGCCAAAGGTTCCGCGATCTCTATCGACGCACCACTCTCCGCGCGGATCTTTCGGATCCGGGATCCCGCTTTGCCGATTATCGCGCCCGCTAGCTGTAAGTTTTGGATAAATATATATTGTTACGTGTAAGAAATAAGAAAAAAAGGGCGTGGTAATAGAAATAATCGTAATTCGGTTTATTATGTTGTCCAACAAATAACATTGTAATATCTCAAGCCAAACTTTTAATCATGATATAAAAATAATTGTTATCAACAATAAGTCAACGAAGATCAACGATAAAGCTCTTGATATGAAGAAAATAATTCTAAAATTAAACTCAATAAAATTAATAATTATACAACATTAGCTCTATTCCTTGCTCTACCACCAAAATGGACACAATCCATATTTATAATATTTAAAGTTTAAACTACTCACATCTTTCGGTATAGTGACTTGTGTGGTGGTCTCTTGCTGGCTACTGTTACTGCTGTTGAAGCTACTCCCCCCCCCACCGCCGCTCCTGTTGCCTCCAAACGCACTACTACTGCTGCTGCTGCTGCTACTGAACCCTCCTCTTGGAGGTCCAAAGTTGCCTCTGGGACCTGACGAGTTGAAGTCGTTGAACGGTCGTGGGGGAGGTCCGTTTCTGGACATCGGGGGCCCTCCACGGGGAGGGGGCCCCCGGTTCCCGGGCCCCACGGGAGGCCTGGGGCCCCGGCTGGGAGGCCCTCTGGGGCCTCTGCTCTCTTGCCCGTTTCCGAACCCGCCGTATTCCTCAGCGTAGAAATCATCGTAGTTGTGCGGGTCGTAGTTCTGCACGGGTCCTCTTACGGGCACCTGTAATTTTTTATGTTTTTATTGTAATGGAGACTTTATGAGTGAAGTGCAAGCTGAATTTATACAAATAAATAAATCTATAACAAATAAGCGAGACGAATTTAATTAATTTAATTTCTCATTGTACTGGCAATCCCTAGTTATCATAAACTGTAATCAGTTAAATTGTCTTCTAAACATATGAATTACAGTAAAACGAAGTTAATTATAATAAATATGTTAAGATGCTTGTTTAATCAATAATAATTCTAACGTTTATAAATTATTTACGAAAGGCGCAATCACAAAAATCCTTGCAGATTCCACTTTAAAACTTCCGAATCGGTGGTTATTTAATTATTCAAAAGTGGGTTCGAATAGAGGCCTAGTAAGAGTAAATATTAGTGTTAGAATTTGAGTGTGAGTTAGTAACTGACTTTTAGGCCGATGATATTTAATTTAACAAGTACGATTTAAACGGGTCTAGTTTAATGCATAATTATTTGAGTTAGACTTAAGGGTGAGTTAGTTCATAGCTGCTAGCTTATCCAAGCATATCTTATTTAACAACCACAAAAGTAGTGTTGAAAGGGTTACAAATGAGTAAAAATTTTACGTCAAGTGAAAGTTAAGCTTTCAGTTTCAAGTTACTATTTTTCAGACTGATCACTTCTTATTTACCAACGGTAAATATTTTTGAAAGAAATAATTTAATTTTAGAGTTCGAGCAAGTTATTCATCGTTTTCTCAGCCAAATTATTAATCGCATTGGCTCTAATAATAAATTAAGGAATTTATTATGTATATGTATAAAATTTGAGTGATTTTTAATTGTACAAAATTTTTGTGAGCTGTGAGTGTCTTTAAGTATGAACATGAATTTAAGGGTATGTATGAATTTGAGTGTGTATACTGTATAAATTGTATCAGCTTAGTAAAATTTTAGTGTTTTTCTAGTATATCTCTGAGTGTGTACGAAATAAATGAGTTCATTTATTTCGTACACACTCAGAGATATACTGACTCAGAGATATACGGTCATACAAGTCAGTTACACAAAAAGATGTATTAAAAACACTTACGAACAATTTAAGTGTTTTTAATACATCTTTTTGTGTAACTGACTTGTATGACCGTAGTGTATCTGTGTGTGTGTGACGTCACTCACCTGCTGCACAAGCTCGAGCACCTCCCGTATGCCGGCCGCGATCGCCTCCTTGCGGCCGACGAGCTGCACCACGCGCTCCGTGCTCTGCGGCGCCGGGTTCGAGAATATCTTGAGGCGAGCGCCGGTTTTCTATACGACACATATATCCACATTTTATTTCCACTATCGAATATATACTATGTACTATATTTTTTTTTTGTATTTAAGATAGCATTTGACTGCATCCTACCCGATGGTAAGTAGTGATGCAGTCTATGGATGGGAATGCCTGCCTAAAAAAAGCCTATTCACTTTTACCTTGAACAGATTTAGATATATATATCTATATAAGTATGTACGTATGTACCTATGCAAAAGAAAGTCGTGTTAGTTACGACATTTATAACTCAATAACGGCTGAATTGATTTGGCTGCAAATGGGTCGGGGGGTAGATTAGAATCAAAAGGAAATAGCTGGTACATATAGTAAAATTGAATAGCCAAATCGCGTAAAAACTAAAATTGGAGAACGGCTCGAGCAATTCGGCTAATTTTTCCATATTATATGGCTGGTTATTGCGATCATAATATGAATTTGCCAGTCACTTCAATTCACGGCGTAAACTGTCTGGTAATAAGAGCCAAGAGGTCAAAATACGGCTCCTGTTATGGCCCAAGGGACGTTCATATAGAGAGAAAACATGAAAAGGACAAAACAACGTCTGCCAGGGCAGCTAGAATATTGTAATAAATAAAAAATTTATTATTAAAAGTTCAATTCATAATGCATAGTAATTGTAGATTTTGTAAACACGACCATGATTTAAGTGAAATTTCTGATCTGTTGTTTTGATTTAGAGCACGATGATAATGCGTTTAAAAGAATAACATTTTCAAAAAAAAGACACTTATATCATTTCTACTTCTACAAATTATTTTAATTTAAGAGATTTGAATATGGATAAAATCTAAAAATATGTACATCCGATTTTGACTTGATATACATATAAAATTCTATATTATCTATTATTCTTTCCATTATTAAAAGCGTATTATATGGAATTAAGATATGAACTATACTTAAAAAAAAACTGGTTTATTATGACTTAGACAATATTTCACAAAACCGAAATATCAGGCCAGACTTTGTGGCACGTACAAGTAATGGAAATGAATAATTAAGTAACAGAAATCTCTATCTCTATTGCTTTGTATATTCATGTGTGTCATTATAGAGACTAATTGACCGACTGGTACGTTTTATCGATGACCTAAATCTCTTCACCATATTGACGGTTGACATAATGGATCTGTGATATTTTATTATTTTTTCACTTTTAATGTCGAGTGACGTTTGTAGGTGCGTAGTGCGCACGCTCTATCAAATCGACCGGCGCACGTGGCCCACCCGTGTCGTCACGCACAAACACTAGATAAGCCGGACGAACACTCACACGGAACACAATAATTATAATATCAAATATATTTATAAAATTTCATAAAAATCACAAACCCATTTTTAATGTTAAAAATTGACCACTGATGTAATAATTCTCAAGTCTCAAATAGAAATCACAAGTACAATCAATTAAATTCACTCGCGTATGATTTGAACCGAATAATTGTCACATGCTCCCGACGTCGGGGCGAGGCGCGACCGTCTTCGGAGACGGTTGACGTTAGAATGAGGCAGGGTGCCGCCGACGTCGTGCAACACCTGACTACCCTCCCCCGCGCGCCGCGTAAAGGTGCACTTGTAGGGCTCCGCCACCCCCGCCGCGCCACGCCTACGCTGTGACGCCGGGCTACTCCAAATGTTTATCAAACTTTACCCGTACGCCTAGCTATGTCACGTACATGCGAATTTTCAGTTAGGGAAATACCTAATTATAGACATTTAGTATACGCCATAGATAATGCCTAATGTAACAGTTAAAATATCTAACATCAGCTGTATTACTACTTAATTTATATGTGCGGAATGCGCAAAAAACAACATAAGCTTACGTAACCAAAATTAGAGGTCGCCTATTTTTATTTCCTCTAGAGCTATAGCAAACGAGAGGCAGTCGACGTGTTAGAACTGAGAAGCACACAATGAGACCGGCAGAATAAACAAGACGTTATGTGAAACATTAAAAATCGATAAGCGGCTAAGCGTTATGAAGTATCTAACGATGGCATCTAGCCAGATGTGGGAGACAAAAGAGTGGTTCGTGGGTCGATACATGGGGTAGGTATTTGATGGTACGACGAAGCCGTACCGCGGCGCGCGATCCGATCGGAAACGGAAGCGGCTCGCGTGCCCCGGCTGGTAATTGCCATTGTCACCACGACAGACCCGTCACTCCGCCCTATTACACCTGGACGACATATGCACTACACTCAAATTACATCTTGCGCCAAATGTCATTGTCGTTATGTTTCAATTAAATGGATACATTGTTTGTGAATTTTAGCTCTCTGATATGAAATCGTAGAGCATCGTATGGCGCGCTGGAAGCTTCGCTAGCTAATTGAAGTGCATCTAACTCTGCGATTCGTAAGAGTGTACGTTAATAGGAGTTCACATTATACATATTTGTTTTAAGAATGCTCATGACAATACTTGTATGCATCTGGGGTTTATTGTATAGACTATAGAGCATTTCAATGATAGCAAAGACTGCGATACCTTCAAGTTGTGTACCACATTTATTGTTCGGTATATCCGTTCGTTCGTGGTTTTTGTACTACTAGGATGTGGGGGAGGGCGATTGTACAAAAAGCTCCCGTCACGTGCGCCGCGGTAACTCGAGCTCGGCGCCGAACGCTTCCGACGGATGGAAACCCCTTACAAACACGTGTTCCCACCCTTTTCCCAACACACAATAACTCCATTGCCGTACATTTGTCCTCAAACCTCAAAGTTCACAATTTCAACAATTCAATGAGGTTACCGAGCCTTGCCTACGACGAATTTCTGAGGAATTATACGACTGAAATCTACGTAGTTTGGCGTTTCACTTAATTAGATTACGCGTACGTACGAAACCCAAATAAACACATACAAATAACACGTTTACCTCGTCTTTCGCATTCATCTTCAAAATATT
The DNA here is from genome assembly GCF_061535455.1 of Colias philodice. Classification (NCBI taxonomy): domain Eukaryota; kingdom Metazoa; phylum Arthropoda; class Insecta; order Lepidoptera; family Pieridae; genus Colias; species Colias philodice. Next base: position 3,793,469 of record NC_143101.1, read on the forward strand.
CTAATTTCTAAATTCTACATGAAATTAAATCGGAGCCATTAAAACCACCACACATAAAAACTTAACCAACGGGATCGATATCCAAATCCAAACGAGAGCGTAGAACTGCGCCAAACTACCACGAAGCAGTTTATACCTGGCGAGATCTTGGGATGGGACGGGAATGTATTGCGTTTTGAAATTTGTAAAGTTTTCGAGTGTCGAGGAAGGTCTGAGCATTGTGCAAGTAGGTAGACCGTGGGGCCCAGGTGCGCGGTTTTTGTGCGGCCTTCCGGCGCGCGGCGGCTGCGCTAGCACCTGCCGCGACAGCTGCCGCCTGCGCACGCGCACCGAACGATAACTACATCTTATAACTTCGCCTAACACCGCATAGATCGACGCTCGATAAACTGACGCCACCGTCGTGCACTTTAAAACGCCAGACTGAATAATTTACGGGAAAGAATTTCTATTTTCTATATATACGGGATGTGTAAGACAAATACGCAGTTGATTCAATGATTTTAAACTTTGTTATTACATCTTATAACTTCGCCAACATCACCTAGATCGACCCTCGATAAACTTACACCACTACCTATAGTTTAGAGCCGACGTCCATAGTTTACGAATAGAAAAGAATTCCTACATTCAGGATGCGTAAGACAAACATGCAGTTGATTCAATGATTTTTATACCTGAAATAAGCTACAAAGGCAATTCACGAAACAGCTGATTGCAAAAAATAACAATTGTTGTATAGTAAGTTCGCTAGGTAGAGAAATATTTATCTTCGTGGATTGGAAAAAAAAATGCTAACGTGCGACTTCATTTACCGGGATAGGAGCATCATTGCGTACAATCTCTTTACTATAAGGATCTAATTCGTACAGACGTCAATGATCTTAAAGATTGGACTGGCCGAACCAATTTTTTGCGCACCAGCTGATTTGAACAAAACCCGTTTTACAATATAGTACGCTGAGACGAATCAATTCAATTGTTGTAAATTGGTAATGTTCAAAACACCTCGACGATGTTGAATGGATCTTTTGTTTCCTTTGTGCGTTCAATCCTGAGCATTATTTTTACGCACTCCGTTGTATGTAGGTAAAAGCGTAAATACATATTTTGCTTGTGGCTAATCAAGTGCTGGCTAAACTACAAACATCGTTCCTAACTCACTTAATCACAGTTATGAAACATTGTGTCGGTGGCTGATAGAGATTGTGAAGTTGTTAAGCCCATTTGAAACTTTGCAAGTACCGGAGTCGTTAGTGATCGGAGCGTGCACTATTAGGTTGGGTCCTCGCTACTGAATATGTGACTGAATTACCTAATGCTACAGCCTACACTCTTATTATCTGCTCAAGTATTTGTCTTTCTTAGATAAATTGTGTACTTTTGGATGATAACATAACCAAATCAATATTAAAAAAATCGTTCATGCGTTCATAATTGGAAAGATTCGTTTTATTTTGATCTAATTTGATTTAACATTATTAGCGATGTTAAAAATATTTCATCATTCTATTACATATAAACTTGTGCATGTACCGTAATGTGTTAGTATTCCGAGTACACACAGCAGACAGATTAGTTTATGTCTAGATCGTGAGCAACCAGCCTTACGTTAATATTATTTGCGTACATGCGATGACAAAGTGGCAGAGCTTTTAAACTTGATTATGTCGCGTGCACAATGCACTGTTTCTAAATAGGATATCGATCGTATGTCACGATGGAAAGCATGGCACATTGTTTGCGGTATAATAAGCGAATTATTTCTCTAACATGAAAATTGAAAATGTTACAGAATGTGTGACCGAAAATTAGATTATCGTCGGTTTATTGCATATAATTCAATATGTTATTAAGAAGAAATTTCATTTATGAAAAGCCACTTTCCTAATAACCACAGCCAATCACTCGCGGGCACATAAAACTATATTCGAACTCAGAAAGAAGCCATTAAAATGTAATTTGGGTGTATCGATTGTTACGTTTTCCACGTAAGTAATGCAAAACTCGTATAATTCAAACAGCTAGGTGAATCTATAGCATCGCTCCGAGATAAGACGGGATACATGCGGCAGCTGCTTTCACATCTGCCCTTCATCCGCCATCCCACGGCCAAAATAACGCTCAGTGAAAAAAATCTAGCACTCATGATTGCCCGCGCCTCGAGTCTCGACCGACAGATGATCGGCGAGTTATGACACATCTGCTATACACCTTTAATTACGCGCGTATACAATATACATATATCGAGAAGTTATTAGATATTCTCCATCTTAAAATTAATTAAAACGGTGCACAGGTGCTCTCAATATAAAACTACAATCTCGCAGACAATGCCCTCAAAGAGTTAGCTAAACGCATTTCAGCGAAAAAACATCCCTTCATTTAAAAACTTGTTATAGAATAAAAGTGCTTGAAGCCAACAAGTCTAGTAAATAACTTATTCAAAGAACGTCGCGAACAAAAGCCGTCACTCTTTTGACAGTTTTTCCAGCTTGTAACAATAATAAAATAAAGTGCGTCTTAATGCTGTTAGAAATTGCATTAAGAATAAAATTACATAAACTATAGACAGCATTTTATTAATTTAAAGGTTGTGAGTTTGTAGAGAATCATTTGAAAGTACTATCAAAGCATTTAATAGATGAATTTTAAACTACCCTCACTCGCTGAAAGACACATTTTTGGATATTTTTAAGTCGAGGATAACTTCATTATTTAGAAAGAAATTATGTAGTCAATTAAAAAATGCGCTGTAAAGAAAAATAAAAGAGAATTGACTAACCTCTCTAAGTTCCTTGATCTTGGTACCAGCTTTGCCAATGACGCAGCCAGCTCTGCTCTGATGTATCAGTAGACGGACATCCAAGTCATCGCTGCCAGCCTTAGTCGCCTAGGATATTATACAATTTAATATCAATTACCTGATTTTTCAACCTTGTCAAAATTTTAAAGAAGTTTGAATTTCTGAAGAAGTATAGGTTGTATAGTTACGCAGAGTTGGATCTATCCTTAAGTAAGCATACCAAAACACCGGAATTTTCCTTTTGGAGCGTTTAAAAGATTACTGAGTAGAACATACTTTCTTTAGTAATTACTAATTAGTAATGTTTATTTTTATATTTTGATACTGAGAAAATTTAAGAATTAAACTAAGAGTTCAATGTTTTTATTCATACGTCCAGGACTAGTAATACTTACATCAGCTAAATTTGGCAAGATCTCTCTCACGATATCCATAATCGTATCCAAATCCCCAGCAGTGATTGTGAGTACACTGAAAAATGAAACACGCTGTAGCAAACTATCGTAGTGCTCATAGCATTAAAGAGAATATATTCAATTACGGAGTAATCAACAGAAATATAATCAACGGTCAGGGATTTTCTGTTTTGGACTGTATTTATGAAGCATGAAATCAAGATAGCCGTTACGTCATCGATACAGTTGTAGGACGCGTCGCGGGATCGTCCCAAACGGAACCTCTGCGGGAATCTCGACACTTCGGTCTCGAAATGGGATAGCGATAGGTGATGTGCGTCCGGCGAGGTGGTGGTGGGGATCGGGGATAAAGCGCGTAACTCCTGACTGTTGACGTTAAAAGATCCGATTTGAGAGTAGTCTGGGATTGTGTTTACCGTTCGGGGCCGAGGCAATCGGGGACTGTTATAGAGGCTTTAAACTGCGTGGCGTGGCGGGTGCGGGGCGGCGGCGTCCAGCGGGGCGGGACCGACAACCAAGAGGCGTTGTAGCGGCGCACGGCGCGTCCCCCTTGCCGCGCACCATCGCGCTTCCCTGTGCGACCCAGGCCTAGAGGCGGCTCTAACACCAGTCCTCATATGTAGAAGCGGTAAAAGAATTTCAAGCAGTTGAAATCCATTGCGAAAGTGGAAGATTTCGAGACTTTTGTCTTGTTGGAGTTAAACGAGGTCGCACAGGGAAGATTCGCTCATAGTTTGGTAATAAATGGTGTGCGGCAAGTGAGTGGCGGAGGCGCGCAGTGCGTCGCGCTACCGACACATGGGCGCTCGGGGGCAGTAAGAACCTGTAACTGGCTGCCGGGGGGTTATTCTGTCTACGGACTAGCCGCTCACTTCAGTCCCGTAGGATCACATAATTCGGTGTTCTTGAAATATATCGAGCTATACAAAGACACGTATTAAAGAGATAAGACAGGTAAAGTATTTTTTGACACTTGTATGGAATATTCTCTCGGTCACATTATAGAACTTGTATTCTAGTATAACTCAGTCTACAGATGTCTCTTGTAGGTATTCACACCTAAATAGACTTCTCTACGATGTTGAAAGTAAAATGGAAAATTCTATAATATATTCATACACTAACTACCGTAAATACATACCTAAAGAATCTAGTTGATTTATGGGAAATACAATTTTATAATATGAATAAATATAATATGGACCTTACTTGATATTAAATCTAAATACTGACCTGACTTCTCAGCTTTGAAATATTCGATCCCCCTTTCCCAATAATTGAGCCCGCCACCTGTTACATTCGAGAACATAAAATAAATCCATAATTATTACTTCATATAAAATTGGTTCAAGGTTGATATTATAATCGAGTATATTTGAATACACACCTTACTCGGTATAAGGAAGGTGAGCTCCTCTTCAGTATGCCGGTGACGCTTTTGTATGGGGCCATCGTCTCCATGCGCTTCGCGTTTCATCTTGAATATTTAATTATTTACCTAATACATATACAAATTGAATCAGACATAAAATCTTCTCTGTCTACAAAACTGGCTTGATGAAATAAAATTTTACTTCTCTCAAAAATTTTAGTAATTTTATTTTTACAAAATTGAGTGAATTTGTAAGTTATGAAAGTGGCATGCATAGAAAAAATAAATTAAACACGTTTCAGGATAAAAAAACGTTTCAGTGGTCTCATGTTGTGGAAATATTCACCTAAAAAATAAAGAAAATCGCTGCATACTCTGGAAATTTTCACCGGCATTCGGAAAATGTTCGTGTAAAAATATTGCAGAGGTGAGATGGCTTTCTGAATGGCCTGATAAGAGCCGGCTAAATCGCATACTTCAGCAATGAATTCTACTTATTTCTATTTTATGGGAATATTTTATTTTATGCAATGTCGAATGTTTATGCATACCGCTCACATTGTAATGGCATGTGTTATGATATTATGTTCTTCGTTAATGTTATTATCCTTAATTATACATATTTATGGCTTATTGCACGCCTCATAAGCGAAGCGTTGAGGTGGGTACTACTGTCACTTCGCGCAAAACATCTGATTTTTCAAACTTTAAATGTCTTTATGTATCATACATTGCACTTGTAAGATAATACATACACACACATATTAAGAAAAAACACTATTTTTAACGTTCATGATATTTTTGATGTCATTTTTGTTATTTAAACTAGTTAAAAAACAGTTTAAAAAAGTTCTGTCTTGGACGTCCGTGTGTCTGTATGTGCGGATCCTTTTTCTTGTTAACACGATAGAGACCGAAATACTTTACTAATCGAGTCTTTTTTTTTCTCTTACGCTTGAGTATGCTCAGGAATAGAACCCTTTCATTTTTCAGGGTCTGATTCGATGTGGTTTAATTGTTATTAAATAAACAAAAATAATAATTAATAAATATTTATTAAAAAAAAATTATGAGGCGTGCACTTTTGGATTTTCCAAATTATATAAAAATGCCCTCGATAAATGCTATATTTTTGTAATTTACAGGCTTTTAACTGAACGATAAAATTTCATAAATTATATTTATGGAATTTATCTACAATCGTATCTAGCTCTAGATGTGAAAGCACCACAATTCAAATCTATTTAATACATAATATTTAAGGTAAACATAAACAATATTTTTGTAAAAAGCATTGACGTATTAAAAAGGGCAATAGATGTATGTATTGCACTAGCATGCAATCGTAGATGCATTATCTTAAGTGTTGAGTCCTAAATATGCTAATGTAACATTCTGGCGGGCAGGTGAACAAGGTCATTGACTCTGCTTGGGTTCGTCGTCCATTACAATAGCAATTGCGATATATTTGCAAACATAATATTATATCAGCTGCCGATACGGTATCCTACGTAGCCTATTCGAAGCTTTATATTCTCAATTATTTGACAACTACTTTTAATCCGTTAAAAAGGCCTGTAAGGAACCTGGGACATTTATGCTGAAGATTTATAGACTTCGCAGAAGTTTAATCAACTTGTCCAATAGCTAGGTTATTTATTTTATGGATAATAGTTAAAAATAGGTAGAGCTCCGCAACTATTTTACAAATATTATTGGAATGTTTTATGTCAGAAAACTTATTTTCCTCAAGAGCAGTATTTAATAACAGAATATCAAAGAATACGAAAATAATGTAACAGAAACTATTGATTGAAAGTCACGAAGGATCAAAGCGTATGTGAATAGGTAAAGCGGGTTGACGGCAGGTGTGCGCTCCACAAAGAGGTACCTAGGGACCGTCTCGCGCAAAAAAATGTAAAGAAAAAACAACGCACCAAATGTCACTACCAGCTGTCTCACCTGCTACCATTTCTTATATGGGCTCGCTCGGTTTAATACAAAGGTGACTATGCTGAGCGCATAAAATAACAACTTTATACATATAATAATTTACGTAGGTATAATTCGCTGAACTTTCCGACGTATGCTTGTTAGCTTAAATGGGACAATGATAAATTCCCGATGGATAATAAACTCACCTTCTCTATGTAATCCGTGCTGGGTGATCTCGAAGTGCGTACCTAGAAACAGAATACTTATGAGATTGATGCGATACGATTTATAAATGCGATAAAACTTCTATCACGTCAACGTACATTATTAGGTTATCGCGTATTATTTAGGGACGTTCGTTTGGCTGGTTGTCCACGAGTGAACTGACACCGGTCGGGCTCCGCACGGGCGTTAGTAGGGCCTCGCGAGACTTTAGGGCGCCAGTGCCGCACATGCGCAGTGCACCGCCGATAACCCTGCCCTAAAGGCTCTTGGTGTGCCCCGGAAAAGGCGACTTACTGAGACATCGAGACATCAGCGAGACCCTGGTACTCACCTAATAACTTGACGTTTTGAACTTCATTCAAAATTTTAAACACTGATTTTATAGTGATATATTGAACTCGAGACTCTTTAAATTTTAGCGGCAACGCGACGTATCAGCAATACATTCTGAATAAATATTTCTTGGTCCTATAAATAGTTTCATTACGTTTCAAAATTAATATATTTTCTAAACCTCCAATTAATTCCACAATTTAAGTCATATGTATAAATTAGGGGATTCTAGAAAAATACAGTAATACCTATACTTCGCGGTTGCAATTTGTAAAATTTTGAAGTCTTACTTCCATTTTCACCCCACGATATATCGTTCACCCCATCTAATAGCCGGGACCACAGACATAGATAGACTACGCAAGTACCGCGATCTGTATGAAAACCAAGCGTGTCATATTTTTTGTACTGACCTTGACGCGTTATGACGTCACGAGCGCTTTTTAGTGATGGTAATTTCATTTTACGCTAAATCGATTAGGACGCCACTCGCGCGGCGATTCTAGTATCGTCCTATCCCATCGAAGTAAATCGAAAGAAATCAGATCAAACTAGATCTATGTCTAAGAGGTAATTAAATAAATGAATCGTAATCGATTACTAAATCGATTCAAGACAGAAGAATGATAATTACCATAGACAGAGGAATGATAAAATAAATTTATAAACCTTTTAATATTCTAACAAACAATGTGTAAACTAATGTGTTTTAGCTTTTTCTTACATATGCCCATTGAGTTACCGTGTACTACGTACTAGAGAGGCCATCGAAAGAAAGTAATGAAACTGTCAATCAATCAATCTTTATGTCCCGTTGCATCAATCCATTTGCACGCCTCATAAGCGAAGCGTTGAGGTGGGTACTACTGTCACTTCGCGCAAAACATCTGATTTTTCAAACTTAAAATGTCTTTATGTACCATACATTGCACTTGTAAGATAATACATACACACACATATTAAGAAAAAACACTATTTTTAACGTTCATGATATTTTTGATGTCATTTTTTTTATTTAAACTAGTTAAAAAACAGTTTAAAAAAGTTCTGTCTTGGACGTCCGTGTGTCTGTATGTGCGGATCCTTTTTCTTGTTAACACGATAGCGACCGAAATACTTTACTAATCGAGTCTTTTTTTTTTCTCTTACGCTTGAGTATGCTCAGGAATAGAACCCTTTCATTTTTCAGGGTCTGATTCGATGTGGTTTAATTGTTATTAAATAAACAAAAATAATAATTAATAAATATTTATTAAAAAAAATTATGAGGCGTGCACTTTTGGATTTTCCAAATTATTTTATTTTTATTTTCTTTTATGTTCGGGTTACTTGGAAAACTGAAAAAACAAACATAGTCTAAGCAATAAGGAGTTTTCTTAAAAAACTCCCAAGATGACACTTTAACTAATGGCGTCCATGTCATAATATTTATTTTTAGTACCTTTGTATTAAAATACTTAAAAGTTCTAGGTCAAGTCGTATTAAATGACAAAAAAAATCTATGCCTTTTTTTCTGAAAAATTGCTCCTTCAAATTATCATTTTTCTGTTCGATTATAAAATCGATTAGAATCGAGAACTGTTGCATCAAATGAACATCACTAACCACAAAATTGGACAGAAAAATGAGAACAGAAAAATGAGAAGACGCTATTCATTGCTTGTTATCATACGACTCGATCTTTACCGTGCCAAGTAAAAGCCGCAATGTATTCCGAATCATTTCGTATGATTTGGTATCCGTGTTTGTCACGATCGTTTTCCACAGATATTCTTTATTTGATTTTAAAATAAATAGTGCATATTCTGATTAGAAAATTACTTACCGGTGGAAGGAAACATCTCTGCTAACTCGGCCACTCACAGCTGTGGAGTTTCTACAGTTTATAACGGCGTAATTCGGCATTTTACTTTATTCAGCTTCACGTCTTTCCTTGGCGAACTGCAAGCGCGGACTGAGTGTAGGCCAGCGTCAAGTAAGTTTCATAATCTTAGTTTGGACACGGGAAGTACATACACTCGCTTAGTCTATCTTGATACATGTCTGTGGCCGGGACTAATAGCTTCGAGTAACCAAATTTAAACAAACCCGTTCGCAGCCATACGTTATCCATTACTGCGTAAAGAGCGTAATTTCTAAGAATAATAAATACATATATAAATTTTCCTACTCTTGGGTTCTGTTAATATGCCGAAATCTCAATTCTATTTCTGGAATACCTTATACAATTACCTCTACCCTATGTATCTAATTTTTATTTTATGTACATATTTATTTACGGAACTTTTGGGTTCCATTATGAACGTCTAGGTGCTCTTTTATTGATTACATTTCAAAAATTGGCAATATGACGTGCATCTTGGTTTATAACAACACCCTCATGTTATAACTAAATAATACAAATGACAATGAACAGAAGCAATTACAGTAAATAGTACCTAAATAATTTTCGGAAAAACCCAAGGTTAGAACTAGAATTGTACTAATTACAAACAATAAACAATATAGTTATGGCTGATAATGAAATCGTAGTGTTTTAATTCAATTAAAAAATTAAAAATTAAGTAAACACAGAAGGGTAGCATGCAACACAGTCGTTAGCCCGTCTATGTACAAACTTCACTTAACAAATTGACCACATCGCGAGCATAATAGATGAACTGCTCGAATTTACAGAGACCGCTTACCGATATTGTTATAATGTTCGAGAAAAAAATTATGGATACATATCATATAAATAAAAATCAAATCGATAGGTTCAAAAGTTCAATATTGCATGCAGCAATATATTATAACTGTCTGGTGTAATTTGAGCACTACTTAACCATTTAAACGGATTTCTTGTGGTTTTGGCTGGCCTGACAACTATGGCGCTTATGCAATGTCTCTCGTGTTGTTTTTCAACGCCAAATTCATTGCATGTTCCCTTTTTATATCCAACAACTTCGTTAAATCCTTTCTAATAAATTGATATAAGACGTTATTTTGTTTCTTTGGATAAGTCAATAAATTAGTGAAGAACAACAAATATTATTTTTGTCCTCTAATAAAACGTCGCACGTATACATTAGAGATCTTATCTTCACGCTAGTTTTCCCTCATTACCTACAATTCCTGCTCGATGTCCTTTCGAAAACCAGTGGGTAATGGTTCTCTAAAATTGCTTTCACAACTTTTGTTGTCACATCAATCAATACCACAACCAAATAATCATTACGATCAAATACATCAACCTCGATTTATGAGTATTTGGCCGTACTAAATATGTGAACATACAGAAATATAAATTGTTCAACCTATTTGTCAATAGCTAATAGTCGACCGATGAGTCGAAGACAATCGTAACCTAGGTAACGAGACACCAACAAAATGTAACAACTATAGAAAGTTCTAAGAATTGGTTTTATAGAAGAAAAAAAGTGTTACGATGTCCGTTCCTAAAGAATCCTACTATACAGGACATAGAATGCATAGGCATATTTTGGCCATAGACCCATGCTTGGAAGGAATGAAAACCGCTATACACATTTTAATTGTAGATATAATTCGCTTAAAATTTGTTTAAAATATTACTGTGGGATAGTAGCAGGTGATTAGTTACAATGCAGCATGTCAAACGTGTGAATACAACGGCTGTCACACCAATCATGCGGCGGTGACCCAATTAAAGTAGACGTAGGTACTTTTTGAGGACTAAGGTATTATTGTCAAAGTATAGAACCAAGTCTGTAATTTGTTCTTTCCAAGTTGATAAAATATTCACGCTTTCTGTGAGAATACCCGCAACCAGCAAGTGGCGCCAGCCGGTGGGGTTCACGTAAACATGAAACATAAAGAAATTGACAGAAGTGATGTAAATGACAAATTGCTAACTTCAACTGCAATAATAGGCTTCAATTTGAATTCGTTATAAGACATGTAAATGTTCTCTGTGAATATTATAACAACTTAAGTGGATAAATTAGTTTTGAATTGACTAGCGCTATACGACTGGGCTAAGGTCTAGAAAAATAATGACTTATCAAGTAATATGTTCAAATTATAAAAATTAAAAAAAAATAAAGGAAAAGAAATTGCGCCGGTCTAATCTACATTAAACATAAAATGAATGATGCTAAACATTCGTCATTAGCTCTACCATTTTGGTATTTTCCGTCGTGATTTGAAGGATGCCGTGTATATTAAATAGTTAAATGTAGATCGTATAAATAGTGGTTCGCCTCGGCTTCGCTCGTGGTTCATGTTTACGTTTTGTCTCAATAAGAACCATCCTCGTACTGCAATAATATTATAAAAAAACTAGCCGGCCGCCCCGGCTTCGCCCGTGGTACATATGAAAAATAGATGTTGGCCGATTCTCAGACTTACCCGATATGCACAGAAAATTTCAAGAGAATCGGTCCACCCGTTTCGGAGGAGTATACAGACTAACATTGTGACACGAGAATTTTATATATAAGATAATTCAAAATCGCGGTCCAGCCGTTCACCCGTCATGTCTTGACCAAGGAAAATAGGGATTCATTTTTATATAGAGATTTTATATTATAGAAGATACATATGTATATCACAAAAAATTACATAATAACAAACAGAAATTATCTTTGAAAAAATACTACTATGCAATAAGCTTTACACCGTAAATTTGTATTCGGAATAGAAATAAACAAACTTAGAAGTTTGAATGAAGGAATTATATTTACTTATATGTAGTTAGTTATTAAAAAAATATATAATAATAAGGATGGAGAAAATGTATTCAATATAATATTAATAATAATTTCCCTTCCGACGTCTAGGAAAATTGATGTCTCGTGACAACTTGGCCCCATGAGGAAATTATTCATTCGGAAATTACGATAAAAACCCAATAGATGTAAATTCGTATCATAAGTATAGAATTCATTCGGTATACATTTGAATAGAACAATTAATGTTAAATATACCTACTTATAGAAGAAATATAGATAAATATATTAGGCTACATCCCAGATTTACCTCGAATGATCCTGGATTATATAAATCCCGGATAAAAACAGAATAATGGAACTTCTCATTGGTAAAAATTTAGAAAGTTTATTTATTTATAATAAGTATTTATTTACTTAGTTAAGTTTAGTTACTACTACATATTTAATTTAGTTGTAATATACTTGAAATTATTACAACTTAAAACAAACTCACTTGATAGATTTATTTATTTTGCAATTCATGGCTCCCGTTGTTTTGATTGAAAATTTACACTCACATCAAAATTAAATCCTTGAAAAATATTTCATCCGTAATCCTGGATCCTGGAGTATATTTTGATTAGAAGCATTCGCGGTTATTATACGCTCGAAAGCGCTCGTGCCTCACTTACTACGCAGCGAGCCGTAAGTTGTATAACCCTGCGTAGAAATTCAATATTCATTTTTGTAAATTGTTACGCAATATCGTGTAATTTTGCGGATTTGATTCCATAGAGATCAGTATGTTTAAAGCTATGGTTAAAAGCCTAAAAACTTTCATAGCTGACAAATAAACACTAGTAATACTAGTAGCTAGATCTTCTGAAGGCAAGATAAGAGATGGCAGACATTTCGGCCAATGCGAAAGCTTGCTATCAAATGCTATGCGAATAAAGTAATGGATCATAATGAAGCTGTTTCAGCATTAGGCTGAATGTATGTAAATATAATATAATCCATTAACGTTACTACTTAGAAAAGTTGAAATATTCCCATAGCCTCCGTGAAGATGAAGCTCTTATTCTGAATCGCCAATACAGGGAATGTAGCGAAATGGCGCTCAAATTTCATGTTCAAGTCATGAATTACATAACAATTAACATTCATTAACGTAAAATTTTTATCTAATGGAATTTGTAGGCTGTTTGCCCTAGCGACCTTTTAGGAAACAGTTATCTATTACGTTTCCTCGTGGGTCGGCGCCGTTTGAATATTTGATGATATATCGATCATAACTTGCGCCGCACCATTGGATTCGGGGAAGGGTCGCTACATCCCAACTCCATATTGAGGTCTTGACTTAGAGTAAATAAGATTCCATCTTTACCTATAAAGTTAATCAAAACACATTGGCTTGTTTGCTACCTGCTACCCGAAGTTCGATTCACGCTTGGAAATGTCAAACATTCGGAATGCCATTTTTGGCTTTAAAAGCTCCAGAAATTAAAGTACCTAATAGGTTACATGCAGTATTTCGGTTTTTATCTTTATTATGAGAATTATTTCGTAATGTGTAAGAAGCAAGATAAGTTTATTAAACATAGAACCTCCTTCTCTTTTGAAGCTTGTCAATCAAGGCATACATAATAGAAAAAAGTACTGCGCATCCATGTAACTAGAAGTGTACATTTATGGTCATAGTTCAAAGTAACTTTCGCGTGCACGTCTATAAAGGCAAAAAGAATTCAAAATGATGCCTTCAACTACCTACGCCCTACACAATGGGGTTGTCTCATCACTTATGAAGAAGAGGTGGTGGTTATGCGGTAAAAATAGCCGAGAATAGTAACAAACGTTGGACGTTTCGTGAGGGTAATTGGAAATGCTTGAGAAGTCTTGGGCGTGCCACACGCCACCGCAAAGTCGAGGAGACATCTTATATTTGCCTCTAGTAATTTCCCCCGCCGTTCTTGTATATTTAAGCGCTAGTGTCGTCCATGCCGCTCTCATGCATATGTCATGAGCCGTTGCCTGGCGACCGTTTGTTGACGGTTATCGCGGGAAAGTAACCACTGGTCGACCCACCACCACAGATAATTATAATGTTCCACTTTTCAATACAGGGGGCTATCGATGCCATTTCCACCCTGCCGTCGCCTCGGCGCGATAGGGATGAGGCGGGTATTGGATTCCCGTCTACGAACCTAATGACCATGTGGTGTGTATTGCATGTAGGGTTAAATTAAATGGTTGGACAGCGTAAAAACAGTAATAAGTACCCACAATGCATTCAGCTACTTAATTGGTGTCAGTCAAATAATATGGAAACAATCATACACCTTTTTCATAATAAATGAATCAAGAACATATTTTATACACCTACTTAATTTAGATAAAAGAAAGACAGGCAGAGGCAGGCTAAATTGAGATAATTGTAATTTACAGACTTAACAGGCTTTACGTGATGAAAAAAGAACATATTATTAAATAAGTTAAATTATTTGTCCCCCTTAATACAGGTTATACCTAGTAAGGAGGCCTGAACCCCAATCCAATATGTCAAACTTATGTATGAATTCAAATAAAGATTTTATTTATTTATTTGACCATTTTCAAGGATCTTTTAGTCATAACAAGTCAATAAATGCGTTAAAAACAACCGACTTCAAACTTGCACTTGCAACATTTACAAATACAGACAAAAATGCTCATAAAATAAAAACTACTGGGCCTATCCGAATAATATTTTTATGGGACCAATTCGTCACCATCCCGCACCGAACAAAAAAAGAATCACGTAAATCGGTTCAGAAACCACGGAGTAATCGGTGTACATACATAAAAAAAAAAACATACCGGCCGAATTGATAACCTCCTCCTTTTTTTTGAAGTCGGTTAAAAATAAGACTTTATTTCTCCAATTATTTCTATAACCTAAGGTAATTTGTATTTTATATTTGTTTTATTGAAAACTAGACTAGATTCGATATCAAGGTTGATTTATTTATTTATTTATAAATTCTTTATTGCACTTAAATAAAAAAGAAATACAGACACTTAAATATAGCTTAAACTAAGTACAAATGGCGGTCTTATCGCTTTAGAGCGATTTCTTCCAGACAACCTTTGGTACAGTAGAGGAAAAAGTATAAAATAAAATAAATGGGTAGTGCAATAATAAATAATAATAGTAGGGAAAACATACACATACATATTTATATTGTTATTGATAATAAATAGTGAAAGGGGAAGAGAAATACAAAATACCATAATATGACATAATACATATTAATTAATAATTTAATAATAAGTATATAATATAAGTAAATATTATGTTTGGCTATGACTAAGGAAATGAGCTTTAACCATAGTTTTGAAACTTTTTAAGGATTGAGCATTTTTAATAGAATCTGGCAGGGAATTCCATAGTTTAGTAGCATGCACAGTGAAAGATTCATCATAAAAATGAGTGCAATGTGGAGGCATTATTATCCTCAACCTTTCAGTTGAACGAACCTCGCTACAATGGCCTCTAAACTCAAATCTTTCCTTGAGGTACGTTGGTGTTTTAGGATCAAATAAAATTCGATACAGTAGTTGAAGAGCATGTGCATCCCTCCGCAAACGAATTGGCAACCATTTGAGCTTACTTCGGAACTCCGGAGGTTTATGAACAGACGCTATCATTATAATAACAACCTTTAAACAAACACTAGTACATATTTGTTTTCATTCGGTTGAACTCAATCAAAATTACTGATACAATATGAGGCAATATTTGTTGTCCTTTTTATAAAACTATAGCAATTATTAAAGTTCATAGTTTTTCTGATCATATAAAAAAGTTTTTTTTTTTTGAGCAAATGATAAGAATTTCTAAAAATAACTAGAGCCAGCAAAGTCTTGTTGTAATTTTTGTAATGTTTAAAATTTCTTATTTGAATAAATAATCATTTCAGTTTTAATTTTAAAGTGCCTTTCAGTCAAGAATGTCTTATAATTAATTTATCACCCATTTGAACATATAGATAGGAGGTCAACATAATAACATAGTGTGACAAGGGGTAGATGAGTCATAAAATTTGACATTGAGACATAAATTAGATATTAAAATTGAACTATGACCCTAGAATAAATTTGAAATTATGTATTAATAAAATAAGGGTAGAATAGGTTTGACAAATATAATCATCATGAAGACGTGAAATGTATATGATTTAATTCATGTGATATCTAATGTGTGTTATCGACTTTATAGGTACATATATTGTTTTCTACGAGGTATGCAATCACTTAACAACTGAATATAATATAGTAGTATGATGGCATTTATTTAATACTCAAAAATCGGTAAGATGGATATTATTTTAATAAAAAAAAAAATCTCCAAAATTTATTACTGGATCTATTTCTTAGTGGCCAGTAAATTGTATAAAATTGATATGGCATAGTGTTATGTGATTTATAACAGAAACAACTAGGAAAGCTCTATTAATTAAGAATTAATCTACCAAAAAAAATAGACTTCATTTCATTAAGATTTTATTTTTAACTGTGATAGGACAACTATTTATCAAGTTGGCTGATTGTTTTTCTGCCCAACCTAACTGAAGTTAAAAAGAGATAGTTACAACCAATGACTCTATTATACTAGTTGACGCAGCATACGCCAACATCATTGCACTAAAAAACAGCGTAATTAATACATACCTACTTACTAACGCATTATCACCAATACAGTTGTTCGCTCTTTCACTCTCATGCACGAGACATAATACATGTCTCACTCATGTACTTCGTAATAACAACTGCCGATTAAAATATAAAAAGAACGTCCAGCCACGACGCTGAATGGTGCGTGACTAAGTGAAACTCGGGCACTTAGCTGAGTTTTTTCTTGCCAAAATAGAGAGCGGGTAACGTATCTAGCTTTTTTATATATCACACAACTTGTTAACTTTTCTATATAAAGTTAATAAAACTATGTTTATGTTTAAGTATATGTCTTTAGCCCAAACATTATTAGGTATGTATTTTACAATAAACATGCATTTTTGCTATCCGTCTGACAGCTGACTATCCCTCATACCACAATGCACAACCACTAACAGTATTATTTTAGATTCTTCTACATTGATCAAAATGATATGACTATTCAAATTGTTTGTATTTGCTTAGTACTTAAAACAAGTGGTGTCTACTTTGTATTAAGGCAGTATTGGTTTAAGAAAAGATTTTTGAGCGTTTTATGTACTAACCAACTCTGTAAGTCTCATACTTATTAGATAAATACAAATAGTGTTTCAATGTTTTGAAATTTAATCCTTGCCAACAACTTAGCCAACAAAAAGTAATTATATTATTAGTATGTACTTACATAGAAAATTATGAATTGTGTGAATAAGTAGCAATAAAATATTACAACCTCTCAACCTCAGCGTTTCATTAAAAACTACATTCTTAAAATTTCTGAAATAATCAGATAAGCATAAAAACAATAGATCTTTACAACACCTAAAAGACCTAAACGTTTTCAAACGATAAAAACAATACACCGGTGGTTATGAGATCAATATTTAGCTAAAATTTTAACAATAATGCCTTATCGAATAATAATAACTAATAAAACTTACCTGATATTGGAGTGAAATATACCACAAAATAAAACTAACTTTTTACGAAAAATAATTGTTATTGAAATAGTATGTAACGCTAAAACAATAAAAATGGCGGCAATGGCAAATTAGAATCGAATTATGGCCACGAGCAACAAAAGTTTTTTTTTAATGTTACCATATAATTAAAAAGTTACCGGTGAAATTTCGAACCATAGATTGATCGTAAATAAAGTTTATTTTTGAACGATAAGACATGACCGAATCTAAAGTGTGTCCAGTCATTGCTATAGAAAAACTTGAGAAAACCCGAGGAAAATCCCCATAGAAATTATATCATATTACTTTTAATAAATTATTACAATTAATTGCTATAAAAAAAATCACTTTTTTTTGTTAATTTCAAAAATTTTCCAAAAAAATAGATACCCGTGATTTATATGTATAAATATGAAAATATAAGGGTTTTGGTTTGGATTAATGTCCGCTAGGATAAAGAAAATACGTTTTAAATATTACAAAACTTACCTAAACGACGAAGTGCTAGAATACTATCTATTAACCTGCAACACCCGTTGGTTACACCTCTCAAAAACAAGTAAACCGTAGAGGGATTTTAACCGTAAGCGCGTTGAGGGTAAGATTTTATGGTCGCGTCATGGCAGTACCGTCACGTCATGGAGTAAGGCGATGATTTTGGTATCTTTGAATCTTGCCAAAGAAGTTTCACTTCTGACACGATATGTGCTAGGCACACACGCTCTTTTTATGACTTTTGGTTTAGTGGATGTGTCATATTTTAGCTTTCTAAAGAATCGCTATAATGCATAATTGTATATATTTTAATTTCACCAATAAGGAAAGCAGTTTCTACAGAGAAGAGGTAGCAATAAACTCTGAACGTACTGTTGCGTGCTGTTTGAATTAGGGCCGATTTTTCAATGCTTGGATAAAGTTTATCCGTCCAATAAAGTATTGCACGATAATATTTAAATGTCACATAAACTGTCAAATACGGGCAATTAGAATACGTTTTCAAAATGGTAGTTTTATACATTATTTGACGAATAAGTTTTAACCAAGGATTGAAACATCAGCCCTTAGGATAAATTTTATTGAAGTGAAACTTCTTTATCGGGGTTGAAAAAAAATTTAGTGTAACATTTTTCCGTTACGCGCCATCTTGTTTTTAACCCTACCACGCGTGATTGACGTATTTCTGTAAAGTTGCATATAGTAAATTATTTTTTGAAAAATAAGGTCATAAAGAAGTTTCACTTCTTACGTGTGTACACTAGTACACGCACACATTTTTATTTTATTATACCTTAGAAAAGCTAAAAAAAATCTACCTGGGCTTAGCCAGGTCTAGGTATAGATAGACAAGAAAATAAGTGTCGAAGTATATTTAATCCATACTAATATTATAAATGCGGGAGTAACTCTGTCTGTCTGTCTGTTACTCAATCATGCCTTAACTACTGAACCAATTTGCATGAAATTTGGTATAGAGATATTTTGATACCCGAGAAAGGACATAGGATAGGTTTTATCCCGGAAATCCTACGGGAACGTGTTTTTCTTTGAAAACGCGGGCGAAGCCGCGGGCGGAAAGCTAGTTGGGAATAATTGCAACCAAAGAGTCGGATATGATAATACCTGTGGATAATACATAATATATGTATAGCAACTAGCAGCAAAACACAGAGCAAAATAATATTACTGTTTAATAATAAAGTATTATTAACCGACTTCAAAAAAAGGAGGAGGTTATCAATTCGGCCGGTATGTTTTTTTTTATGTTTGTACACTGATTACGCCGAGGTTTCTGAACCGATTTTGATGATTGATATTTGATTATTTTTTTGTTTGATGCGGAATGGTTTCGAATTGGTCCAACAAAAATTTGATTTGGGTAGGCCACAGGGGTAGGCCCAGTAGTTTTTATTTTATGAGCATTTTTGTCTAATCTCGATGACTTATTTGAAATCTAGCAAGTAACTTTGATTCACTTCCCGGTTACCGATAGAGCTGAAATTTTGTATACGTATGTAAATTGGATAGCGATGAAAAATTATCATGACATAGAACTGATGGAATCGGAAGGTGGCCATAGGAAATCGGTAATTAATTGACTCAACTTTATCGGGTTTGGGCTCGTTTGATTCGTGTTGAAAAATACACTAAAAAGTATTAAATAAAAATAACTACGTTAAAAACAACTGACTTCATACGGACGTCGTTCTTCATTCAGACGGTCGAACCGTACGATAATTATCGTACAAATACGATAATTTTGGGCCTAAGTTTCACTTTTACCGTGGTTTCATAAAACACACAACATTTTTTATTACAATTCCGTTTTTGAAGTCGGTTATTTTATTTTATCTGTTGATTTTTACCATAGTGTCCAAATTATTATTGTCAATGTCTTTCATATGTCTGTGATCTGTCAAATGTCAATTCATTATATTTTTGCGGATTTTAATTGTTGGGGATTTGGTGTTGGTGATGAAATTTGAATGTTGATAAAAGTTTAAATTTTACATATATTTTGGATTTGTTTTTCTTCTTGATATCTGGTGTTCTAAGTCTATCATTAGATATGTGTGTCAAGCTTAAATTTTTATAAAGTATTATACACGGAAAAATAACGCAGTTTATTTTAATTCTCGTACATCTTTTTGAGATGAAAAATGAATGATAGTTCGGATGTTATCCACTGGTCGGAACCGCACTGCTCAAAAGATGCTTTAACCGACACATATGGTTGGTTTCTGCAATTTTTGCTTGCAGTTTTAGCGTTTACATGTTTGATTGGTAAGTTGCGAGATCAGAGGTGAAGGTTGAATACTAATACAATTATGATATGATACTATCGAATTTTTTCTGCTATGTCGATGTAAAACTCATGATATAAAATGTTACTTCTACAAGCTTTCTATGTCATATAAAATTGAAGTTAAAAATTAAAATGTGTCTGTAAATGGGTAACTATTTTTAGTACATATATGAATATCCTCAAGTCTCTTACAACCAAGTTTAGCTCGTAATCCACTAGTAAATTATAAAACTCTACTTAGAAATAGAAATTAAAAAATAGTTACAAATGTTCTACTTATAGGTAAAAGATTCTGTGAGCCACGCTATGCAAGAAGACCATGGTTGATTTGGTTTTATGATACTTCGAAGCAAGGTTTGGGAGCGTTAATTATACATGCGGCTAATGTTTGGCTATCTCCATATCAGACAGGAAACCCATGTACTTGGTAAGTTTTGAATACAATAACTTGTATGAGCATGCTTAGTGTAAAAATTGAAATTAGAATCCGAACTTATTTTTAAATTTTAATATTTTAAAATATTATTAGAAACTTATTTTTTGTATATTATAAAAGCAAAATTTTATTTCAAATGTGTAGGTATCTAGAATGAACATATTAACATATAAAATGGATAATTACAGGGGGACAGAGTATTTAACCTTCACCATAATATATCACTGTCCAAAGATCATTTTTAAACTGTAGAATCAAGAAATTTATCACATAATAATTTAATATTAAAGTTTTTATTTGATTAGCAATTCTATGTATAGAAGATGTAATGTAACATATTAAATACTCTTATGAATAATTATATTTTTATTATTTGTTACAGGTACATTGTAAATTTTATGCTAGATTCTACACTAGGGCTTCTTATAATATGGGCAGGTATAAGACTTGCTCAATACTATGCAAGAGTCTATGATATACCACTTATCAATTTTGGAGAATATGGTAAGCATTTGTAAAATATATTTTTAACATATTGTTTTTTTTTAGAAATAAAAAAAATGTTGAAATTTTCTAATGGTCATGTTTCATATTATCTTCATGACCTCAAGATATGAACCTTGGCGTTCTTTAGATATAAATTATAAAACAACACAAAAATGTTTGT
Organism: Colias philodice; assembly: GCF_061535455.1. Classification (NCBI taxonomy): domain Eukaryota; kingdom Metazoa; phylum Arthropoda; class Insecta; order Lepidoptera; family Pieridae; genus Colias; species Colias philodice. The sequence continues at coordinate 3,814,786 of NC_143101.1, forward strand.
ACAAATAATACATAACTTTCTCTTTTCATGCTCTAAAGTTTACATAACTTGAGAATTCAGTAAATATATGATATGTTGAAAGATCCACACAATTATACAATCAGCTAAACTAGTTTCGGCCGATTCTGTTGGTACACATGGCAGGACATACACATTCGTACTGTAACTAAGAATTTACTAAAAATTGATTGATTGCCCAAAAAAATTAATTACTATTAATTAATTATGTTGGAAATCCTAGAGGGAGGCCTTTGTCCAGCAGTGGACGTCCCACTGCTGAAACGAACGAATGAACAAATTATGTTGTTGAGATTTATATTATTATTTTTTAAGAAATTGTGATTACAATGTTTCAGAGGTATCATTGTGATTTCTTTCTATTGTATCATATTACAGCATTATGTTTTCAACATGCAGTAAATCAAAAATATATAAACTTTAAATTTGCAGTAATCTCTTGATTGCAAACTGTCGAAAAATTGAGAACTGTAACATTTGCTTGCATGTACGATGATTACTATTTAACAGTGTTGAATATATTACATTTATTTAACCAACTAGATAGAAATAACATAATATATAGATAGCCCGCGGTTTCGCCCGAGTTTTCGAAGAAAACCCGCATAGTTCCCGTTCCTGTTGGATTTCCAGGATAAAAAGCTAGCCTATGTCTTATTCTGGGTCTTAAACTACCTACAAAACAAATTTCATTATAATCGGCTCAGTATTATTTCCGTGAAAGAGTAACAAACATCAAGCATAAGGATGCTTGAATTTTGTGAGGACAAAATTTCGCATTTATAATATTAATAATTTATCCTACAACTTTATATATTACAATGTTTACTAAAGTAAATATATGGTACCAGGTAAACCACCAATGTGTTCAGCGTGGCTCTGCCAGTGTGTGCTGTACGCAGCGCTGGCTACGTTCGCGAAGTCCATGCTCGCTCTGGTTCTGCAACTGCCGATCGTTCAAGCTGTGCTCTCAACGCTGAGACTGTCACCTGTGTCCGATCCACGGCTTGAACTCGCTGTTGTTATGCTCATCATACCTTTCTTTGTTAATGTGAGTATTTTTTAGTATAGTGGTAGTTAATGTTAGTATTTTTTTATTTTAGTACTTACATAATATATTTCTAATTTTAATATTTTTTAGTATAGGCAGTAGTAAGAACCGGTGGGGGACCAACCTTCACTGATCTCATAACCAGATGATTTTTTATCAAATATAATTTATAAACAAATATGCCTATGATAACTTGCCTATCAAAAAATCCTTTATGTAGTGTAGTCATTGAAATAATTATTGTAACAGAGTGTAAGATAGGCTAATAATAATTGAAAGAGTTAGGAAGAAGGGTAAAAGGAAAGAAAGAGATAGAGATTGATGTCTTTACAATAATTTTATTTCAAACTAGCGGTCTGCCCCGGCTTCGCCCGTGGTACATGTTTACGTTTTCTCTACATAAGAACCATCCTCGTACTTCCAGGAATATAATAAAAAAAGAATTATCGAAATCGGTTCAGCCGTTCTCGAGTTATGCGCTTACCAACACATTTTGCGATTCATTTTTATATATTTCAAATAATTGTCTGATCAAAATACAAAAAACTCAAAATTTGATCACATAAACATAACATGTGAAATCAACATAAATTAATTAGTCATTACTCTAATTAGGAGGATATTACTATCTCTAGCTAAGATAAAGCAAAGTCCAATAAATGTTGTCATTGCAAGGACATAGGTACTTATAGTAGAGTTTCTTATTGAAATGACTCCACTTTAGAACTGAAAATTGAATTACGTAAAAAGAACCAGTTTTATAATGCAATTTTACACCTAGGGTTATTAAAAGTATCTGGTAAAGCATTATGTACGTCTTTTAGTATTCACTAGCTGTGCTCCGCGGTTTCACCCGCATTGCTCCGCTCCTGTTGGTATTAGCGTGATGATATATAGCCTATACTCCATAGCCTTCCTTGATAAATGGGAACCAAAAGAGTTTTTCAAATCGGACCCGTAGTTGCTGAGATTGGCGCGTTCAAACAAACAAACTCTTCATAGTCCGGGATCCATCGCCCATTTTTGCAAGTGATTACAAATCAAAATTTTTTATCCTTGTTTCCTCTGGTAGCTACCACAATCGAGAGTTTCGTACATGAAATTATTGGGCATCTCATCAAAATAAAGCTACTCACGAAAAATTAGCTTGATAGTAATCACTTGCAAAAATGGGCGATGGATCCCGGACTATCAGCTTTATAGTATTAGTATATGTAGTATAGATTTGTTCTATGACCTATGTATGATAATTAAGTGCACATGTTTTGATATCAATGAATTGATAACCAATTGAAATTTTATTTACTTCGTAATATGTCTGATTATTCAGCTTGAAAGATAAATAATTATTCATGTTTTCATATTATTCCAATGGTTGCTTTTTTCACACTTTTTTTCTTTTCAGATTCTCATATTTTGGGTAACAGATAACTTCCTTATGTATCATCCGCGAGGTGTCAGCACTAAATTAAAGACTAAGGTAAATAATAAATATTAAATATGTAGCTATGTATTTTACCGATGTAAAATAACAGGATTATAATAAAGATACATTATGAAAACTGAATGTAAGTACCTAATATTATAAATATTAAAAGTAAAATTAATTATTTTTCAAATCAGTTAACAATTTCATTTTTTACATTAATTACAATTTAATCATGGACTTACTTCTATATACTACTAGCGGTCCGCCCCGGCTTCGCTCGTGGTACATATTAACGTTTTCTCTACATAAAGACCATCCTCGTACTTCAAGGAATATAATAAAAAAAGAATTATCGAAATCGGTCCACCCGTTCACGCGTAATGCCGTGACCAAGGAAAACGGGTTTCATTTTTATATATATGAAAGTACATTATTTCATCTACATATTTTTTTTTATGTAGATGAAATAATGTACTTATAATATTTAATGCGGAGCTGATGTAATTTGCACGCCATTTATGGCTAATGTGTTGATTCGAATTGTAATGTAATTTTATTTTGTTATCTTTGTACCAATACACATTATGCAAATAAAGACATTTATTTATTTATTCTAATTAAACGAGGTCTGACCGAGAGACAAACAATATTGAGACAATAATAATTATTAAAACCGACCATTTATTTTCCTTTAATTATTATTCATACAGTTAACGTTTTTATTTTGCAAATATGTTGTAACGTCACAAAAATATGTTATGCTTTATAGCTGATGTTCAAAATATTTTCGTATATTATGCCAGTCTAATTTAACATTTCTAGAAGTACAAGAAAAATCTTAACAATTATATGTAAAATAATAAAACATGGGAAAAAGAACAGTTGATAAATTAAGTACTTTAAATAAACGAATCGATCGGCTGCATACAAATTAATTATTTACTACCGATTGGCGACTGAATGTCGCAGTTATGTTTTATATTATGACATTGTTTATCTATTGGATAGTGACATAATATTACGCACTGTCGAATTGTATGGATTATTTAAACTAATATATAACACGGCTTAACAAAATACATACACGTTTTCGTTTCTTGTTATCGAAAATTTAGTGATACCAAAAGTGATACACAATATGCCTTTCTTAAAGAGATTATCTAAAATCTAAATGTATAAGTAGTTTACCAGTGTATTTTGGAAAGCTCATCTTTATTTTATCTCAAGTTCATAACACCATTATATAAAATAATAGATAGCACAAACGAATAGTTTTTTTGTGTGTGGTGTCTCTCAATGTTAGCCAGAAGGGCTTCTACATCTTAACGCGGACGCGTGGTAGCGACATGCGCAAGGGCATCCCCCCTTGACGGGGATCTCGAACCTCGGCTTGGGCTGACGCTTGAGTGGAGGAGGCCAGATTAAGGGAAGTCGGACGGGACGAATAGTATTGTCGAGATAGCATAACGTTCTGGTGTCTGATCTATATTATCAATTATGTATTCATATTTATTAACAATTATAATTAAAAAAATGCAAAAATTGGTTTATATAAAAAACTAGCAAACCGGGCGAACTCCGTTTCGCCACCAGAGACACCTTTTCTTTGCTATAAACCTTACGGAGCCCGAGACCTTTCCAACGAATGCAAATCCGTGGAAATCGGTTCGCGCGTTCTGGAGTTATAGCGTCAGGAAGGAAAACCCGACTCATTTTTATATAGTAGATGTTTCTTCTATACATATTGCAGACAGTGCCTAAATAAATACTTCTCAATAGCTAAATAATGACGCAAGTAACATTAAAAATCTTACGTGTCAATGTTGTATTAAATTTGGTGGATATAATATAATGAGCAACATGGCTCATTACTAAGATTTTAATTGTAGGTCAAGGTTACATAAGGTTGGGTGAACGTGCAAAAAATCGAAGTTGTTCATTTTATATTCATAGCACATAGTATACCAATTTTCTTGTAATTTATGACGTTTGTTTATTGTTAAGCAAACCAAAGACAAAAAAGTAGATGCCGCAAAATACTTAAATGAAAAAATAAGTTTTGAATTTTTGAGTTTCAATACTAATTAAAATTTCGCATATTAATATACTTACATATATTTTTTCATTAATTACAGGTGCGTTACCAGTCCATAAAGAAGGATAAGACCTGTTCTGATGAGGAGGAGCATTCGGCTGATGAACGTCTTCTCGGCGCGAGTGTATGACCAATGCTGAAGCCCAGTGCGTTACGGGCCTAATATCTTAGATAAGTGCTCAACTCACATCACTATAGTTATAGTTTTTTTTTTTTGCGCGGGAAATACATGGCCATTTACTTTTTTATTATAAAAAAAAATCACAAAAAGAAACAACCAACTGGCCGATAAAACAGCATTCGACCAATAGCAATCAAGTTCCTTTTTTGAATGTATTCTAGAATGAGATTGATTGATTGGCTATGTGCTAATATTTCGATTTTTAAAAACGCAGTAAATGTGTTATTTTTTTAGTGATATTATCATATTTTTTTTATTTTGTATTTTATGCTCTATTTCTTTCAAATAGTTCAGACCAAAGCGTAGCCCGGCATTATCTAATTAGCAGTAATTACATAAAAATCGATATTACTATGTAACATACATCAATGTTTTTAAATTGGTAAAATGTGAACTAGAAATATTTTGTATATTGATGTTTTGAAAGCGGTTGTCTGTGCGTAAGTTATGGTGCTTTTATGAATATATTGTATTTATTTAATCACAGCTTGTAATGGATTGTAAAGTTCAATCAATATTTATCTGTAAAAGCAAATAATTGATATTTTTGTGCAGGAATAATAGCTTGTCTTTAGTTAAAAGCATCCGAAGTAGAACAATAAAGGTATTTTTGTAATCTATGAAATACTCTACAGAAAGTTCTGTGAGATTTCATCTGTATAAAATTACTAAACAAAATTCGTATATTATGCTATGTATATTTTTGAGATTTAAATATGGCAGCTCATATTTTGTATATTTTGACAAATTTTGGGACACGATTTTATAAATACGTACGATATACAGTACACAGTATGAATGCAATTTGTCAGCTTATTTTGAACATACATATTGACTCGGACACTTATATATGACTAAATTCAAAAGAAAAATCTATGTAATAATCGGAGTGAGTAGGGTCAAAAGATTTTGTGTTCGCAAACTCCGTCGTAGTAAAAAATTAACATAAGAAAGTATGTACATACTTATATTATTGTATAGTTAAATATATCATATTCAAGCTTACGATGCATATTTTGAGACGATTTTTTGGGAATACTCAATTGTATACTGTACTAGCTTACCGCCCGCGGCTTGTTTGTCTAAAACCTAATAAATTATATACTAAAACCTTCCTCTTGAATCACTCTATCTATTAAAAAAACCGCATCAAAATCCGTTGCGTAGTTTTAAAGATTAAAGCATACAAAGGGACATAGGGACACAGAAAGCGACTTTGTTTTATACTATGTAGTAATGCTTCGTTTTGGCAACATTTAAAATAGGTAGATAGAAGATAAAATTTTTGACTTAAGTATCGATGTCTATGGTCTTTAAATTATCAAAGATCAAACTTGACTGTTTATAAGTAATCTTTATTGCATTGGTATAAAGTCTCTTACTGTAACTTTTACTGTAACTCTTTGGTGCAACAGTAATTATGTTTATGCTGTTCGGGAAAATTCTGAAAGGTAAGAAAAAGTACTGCTTGTACCCAAACCTAGTTTTGAGGAATTAACTTGCTCCCTATTTTTCTAAACATATCTAATGAAATATCATTTTAGTTCTCATATCATATTTCTTTATTCTTTGGATTGTTTTTAGTTAATATGGTTCGGTTTGAAAATTTGGCTTAAAATTTCTAGATTCGTGTAAAGTTTTAGGGTAATTTATATATTATACTGTGATTTCTGTATCTTTCCAATTAGTTTCTTTTGTAAATGTAATGTACATAATCGCAAAACAATTTGGTCTCGATAAAAATTTGCCAAATATTTTCATAATATTCCATTAGAATATACATTATATACAACCTTTACAGTGCTTAAGTATTAAAAATAAAAATATTTTTTGATTTTTTAATGATGTTCCTAAAATAAGTACTTATTATTAACCTCGTAGTGCCATTTTATCGAATAAAAAAATATAACATCGAATAAAGACTGAGAAAGTCGATTGTTATTAAATTGTTGGTTTTATTTATTGTTGGACTTAAATTTTGTTATTTTTAACTTACATTCCTTAAATAATTGTTTATATATAACATACATATACCTATATATGCCAACATTGCGAATCTTGTTAATTTTCATCTAAATATATAAAAATACCTAGCGAAATGCACATAATGTTTAACCAATTAACCGTTTTGTCCCAAAGAAATTAACGTCACAATGTTAATAAATTTATTTGAATACGTTTTGGTTTTATATAATCGCTTATAACACGGTCTAAGAAATACAGAATAATCTACAAGAACTACTGAATACTAACGATCTGATATACATATTCGTTGATTTGGGGGATCAATCACTAGAAGATAAATAGGTAAATAGCAACAAAGTGTCAATCTTTTAAAGATTACATTCACATTAAATTTATAATTCTCATACTCATTGGCGACCATTAACTTAGTACTCAATATTTTATCCATTTTAAATAACTTTTTACTATAAAAAGATACGCATTCATTAAATTAAAAACAAAATCTTATAATGTTTTAGAAGAAATTATAAGAGCGAGCGCGCACGAGCAACTTTGTCTCCGCAACTATTTTGTCTCCGCAACTATTTTGTCTCTTCACCCATGAGCTAGTATGAAAGTGCGCGCACGTAGCGACGCAACTCCCCATACTTTTGATGGGAGAGACAAAATAGTTGCGGAGACAAAGTTGCTCGTGCGCGCTCGCTCTAAGAGATATTAATAAAAATCTGTACACACAGAATAGAATAGATAAAAATTACAAACGAAGAGGTTGGACAATTGTGCATTGCATATATCTCAAGTATATTGTAATCTCAGAATATCTCAATCTCGTCAAATGGTTTTTATAATAAATGTCCAAAAATTTGGGGAAAGAAAAGTAAGCAAACACTTTGTCTGGTTTTGTCTTACAAATATTATCTACTAGCGGTCCGCCCCGGCTTCGCCCGTGGTACATGTTTACGTTTTCTCTACATAAGAACCATCCTCGTACTTCAAGGAATATAATAAAAAAAGAATTATCGAAATCTGTTCAGCCGTTCTCGAGTTATGCGCTTACCAACACATTTTGCGATTCATTTTTATATATAAGAGAAGAAGATAATTATCTTAAATTCCGTTTAGATCCATTCAAGTAAATATTTTAATAGATACAATTTTATACCCGCAACTCTATCTTTTTTTAAATAAAACTATACCCGCAAAATCTATCTTTTTTTAAATAAAAGCTCTATAAATGTCTGGTGATTGATCCTCGTAAAAATATTTACCTATTATATATTTGATATAAAAGATGGAATTGTGATCGAGTATCGTGTAAATAATAATGTAAGAAAAGTTTTGTGGGAACTGAATGTACACATGTATATAAGTACTATATAATATTGACACGTACGTGTTTGTGCATTTGTTTATTGCTTAGATTAAGGATTGGTCTCCGCGCGCGCGCTACGACTAGATACCGCCCCACCTAAAAACAATAGCTCTGTGAGTGCGGCAACTCATTTCTGTAGTGTGTGTTAGGCAATTTGTAAAGACGCTAGTGTGTGTGAAGAATTGGGCTGCCAGCTACATAAATTTTACCTCATAAATGGGAAATCTGCCATCTTGGAAAGAAGTTTGAAAAATATTTTTTTTCATCCTGACCTGGCCGGGAATCGAATCCATGAACGATTTGAGTCGCATGACTCAAATCCACTTGCGACGCTACTATACTATAGTCACAAAGGTTGTTTAAAAGTAAAAAAGCGGAAATAAAAAAAATAACATTATATGAGTCAGTTAAACATTTTTAAACAGAAATAAATTATTGTTATTATACTCTTTTATATAATGTATTAGTAATAGTATTGAAAAAAAAGTTCAAATTATTGCTAAAAGATTTCCTCAACCACGTGTATTTTTTTGGATATGCAATACGGCAACACTGAATGGCGTCGTATTTTCGTAGAAAAAAATTTCGAAGTAAAGGAGAAATTTCGAATAATACGATACTTAGTGATGGTACGTGATCCCAGTGTCTTTCTTATTTTTTGTTGTATTATTTTTAAATAGTTTTATGGCACAAATAGGCATTTTACTTCAGATTTTGTTCAAAATCTTTATAAACTATCGGTTCGCCCTCTCCACACAATGCTTGTGACACGACTGGCTTGGGTACGCCGAATTCGGCGTACTTTTAGTTGCCGCATTTTTCAAGTACGCCGGCGGCATCTAGTCGTAGCGCGCGCGCGGAGACCAATCCTTAATCTAATAGCGGCAGTACACATGGGGCCAAGGCGTTGGGCCAACGTGTTGGGAAAAAATGAAGATTCCTGTTCACACATTGGCGTACTGATCATTCTGCATTGGCGCTTCAAGGATGGACGTAGTCCGTAGAAGTTCTTGCAGCCGCGGCAATTTATTTATACAGTGCGTTTAATTATTACGTACATGTGCATCAATAACAATGAATGTACTCTGCCGTCTGCGATGATACCATTTTCCAATCTCTATTGTCCTTTTTTATTTCTGTATAAATAAAACATTATTATGTTTAGATTTTTTCAAATGTTTTTAAGCCTTATATCCACTTGAGCATGCTCAGGCGAATGAGCGGCTCATTTGGCCGAGCCGCTCAAGTGGAGACGCCTGAGCATGTTCGGGCCGCGCGTGCTCAGGCGTCTCCACTTGAGCGGCTCGGCCAAATGAGCCGCTCATTCGCCTGAGCATGCTCAAGTGGATATAAGGCTTTAAATGTGTACATTTTACACTTAATTTAATTTTAATTACCTATAAAACGAAACTTTAAAGATTATATAATATTATTATATTAAATGATAATATTATTTATGTAATAAAGCACAATTTGATCAAAACCACGCTCATTGTATATTGTTATTTAATTTTTAAGAACAAGTAACTTTTTAATACTATTTTACTCTTTTTATAAATATATTTTTTTTTATCGCATTGTATGAAAGTGAGATAAGAAAAACATCTAGAATAATATAATAAATAGAAAATAAAACATCTGATTTATTGAGATTGGTTTTTATTTTTGTGTAGTTCATGCCGTGGATTCCAAATTATTCCTTCATGTCGATACAATTCCAAGAATTGTAAAACCTCATTGCTTGTCCACATCGGCGCCTCGGGCCTCCATCGCTATTGGAACATGGTTAAACGTAAATTTCATTGACGCGCAACGATACGTGCAACGATACTGTCTCCGCTGACGCGTAACAACAAACTGAACAAGACACCAACGTGTGAACGCTGTTTGCGGAGCGCGCCAAGATCCTTTGATGTGTGCACAAAAAACCGACAACATTCGGTTGGCCTGCCAATATTGGCGCCAACTAGGCTAATGAAGCCAACATACCGCCAAGTAGCTCTCTACACGTTGGCCCAACCCGTTGGCCCAACACGTTGGCCCAATGTGTACTGCCACCATAAGGTTTATTGTTTGTGCAAATATATTCACGTCATGTGTTAAAAAATTGTTTTATTTGTCCTTCTCATTTAATTACTATTCGAAATTTTTATTGATTTGTCTAACGATTGTGTTGAATTGAGTGGTTTAACTATTTCTTTGTTTTCAAATGTTTGATTTAAGATTTATTTGATGGTGTGTTTATGACTTTAATATGTATAATATATTTTTGAAGATATCAGATTCCAATATAATAATAGAAATGAATAGGCTATGAATAATATTGAATATTTATAAATTTATTTACTTTGCAGTAAATTTACTTCAAAATAAACGATGTTATTATATACACATCGGCGCTATACCACTCTATACATACTTTTAAATACTGGTGTCACTGGTCATATTTACAAAACCAACGTAACTATGACGCGGACGTTACCATGACTACATCTTTTCAGTCTATAATTTGTCAATAACGAAGTGCGCTTTTATAATATTACTTGATTTTTTAATTTTATTATAATGTTCTAGTTTAATATAATTTAAAACATGGATGAAAGTGAATTGAGAAAGTTGCTGACAACTAAAAATGGATGTCGAATTCCGAAGATGTTACCTATACCTGATGTTCATAAAATGGATAAACTACCATTTGAACCATTACCACCTTATAATCGGATTAAGGTAAGTTATAATTGAGAAGAATATTAAATGCATATCCGAAAATTTATTATCTTATTTATTAGCGCAATATATTATTAGGCTAAAAGAGTATCATTTGCGATCTTTCAGTGAATACTTTTAACTACTTTAACTCACCTAAATTGTAATAATCTAAAACGAAATTAACAAAGTTAATTAATTTTAAACTAAATATTAATAATTATGAAACTAAATAAATACCTAATTTCTAAAAAAAGTTTTTGGTGCATAATTCAAATACCTCTACAGATTATTATTTTATTAATTAAAGATCTAACCAAAATAAGATCAATTAAAGTGATGCAAATTAAGTTAAAAATTCCTCTTTTAGCGCGCAGGTATTGACATAGTTAATGTTATTAAATTTCAGGATAAACAGGCAAAGTTTCGTAAAATATTGAAGGAGAAAGCTACAGAGAGGAAAGTCAAAATAGCCCGTCCGATATGTTTACCGCGAGAATTGGACAACTTAGAAATATCCCAAGATAGACATATTGCGGTACTCAGAGAATGTGCTGATAAAATCAAACCACCTCCTATGCTGAAATCGTGGGAGAGAAAGATAATAGGATTGATACCAGCTAAACTTCGTAATGCCTTCCCTGCGTTAACAGAAGAACTCATTGAGGAGAGTAAGGAAGCATGGAATAAGAATTTGCATGACTTAGCTGTAAGGACTGTCATCCGTGACGTTCCCGGAGTCTCTAGGAGAAGATATGTGGAGCCGCCGTTCAAATTCCACGGCGTTACGCCAAATTTCGATAGAATGGTGAAGTTTCGGAAAAAACTTAAAGATGGTTCATTGCTTTTGCATCCGTTCATAAGGCTTGTTCTGGAATCTTCTGAGAAAACATTCCCACCTTATATCATAAACTTGGCAAAATATCGTGCACGAGGCCCGATGGATTTAGAAGAATTCCAAACAAAAATTTTAGAAGAAATCAAACGTGCGGACTATCTAGTGTCTAGTACGTGGTATTCAATTCTTGTTACTTGGCTTAAAAACCCACGATGTTTGAAGGGAATGCGTCCTAAACGTATTCCAGAATTTGTGAAATGTGCAACAAAAATGATTTCTATGCAAATTCAAGAACTCATGCGTCGATCTATCGATGCGATTATAGACTCTTTGAAAGATCCAGATTCCGTCCCAATATTAAACGTAGATTTAAATTTTGATGGCGAATTCTTTTATGAACCGTCTCTCGAAAATTTATATGAGGTTTATCATAATATTGCTAATGCTATTTCTCGTATATCTCAACGACTTATGCCTATTGAACAATATCTCAAAATACCATACAATTACGATGCTCTGCCCGTTCAATACAACGAGTGGCTACATAAAGATGGACATGACAGATTACAGAAAGTATTACTAGACGTGTTCTCACCCCTTGTCAATTACTTAGATAGATTGAGAAAAGAATACAGTATGCTGTACGGGGCTCCTGCTAAATCAGCACTTTTACAATTTATTGAACAAGCTAAAGAATTCGAAGAATCACGTGATAAAATAAAATATTTCCAAGGCATTGATTCCGAAATAACAGCGATTCTTGAAAATGAATATTTCAATTGTGCTATTGTATGTCAGCTTAAAATGGTCGACGGTTTAAAAAGTAAAGCCATGGAATTTATAAACGACATAATTGCCGGTATAGTTAAAACCCACATGGATGAAAACAACAGTATATGTCATGAATTTGAAATAATCGCTGCTAAAGCACTTAAAGAACCCGAAAATGCCGCAGAATTAATTGAACAAGGCGTATATATTTTACATGCTAAAACTGTGTTAGTTGAAGCATTGAAAGAAAGAATTCTCAGGCAAATTGAAATCATATCAAATTTATTAGAAATGACGTCTCTGTCTTCGGACCATGTGGCATCTAATACGAAGACTGTGAATTGGTTGACGGACATTAAACCTATATTTGAGAAAAATGCCGCTGCTTATGAAACATTTAAAGGTGAAATGGAAGACAATTTGCAATCAAAAATTGCATTCTTAAATAAAGAAGTTTTAGAGATGATTCCTTACTTACAACTTTTGGATAACATGGATGACACTAATTATACATTACAATATTTAGAACACTTGCGTAAACTTGTGCATCGATTGGCCGATTGTGATAAATTAGTAGCTTGGATAAATAACGAAGAAAAAACTTTTAAATTTCCCGTTTCGCAATATCCTGATTTAGATGAGCTAAAAGACTTTATACTGCCTTTTCATAGCCTTGTTCATCTTGTACACAGATGGAAACGAAGCTATTATACTTGGATGGATGGTCCTTTCGAATATTTAGACCACGAAAAAATTGAACAAGACCATGATTTTTTCTATAAAGAATTTCTTAAACTGTCTAAAGCATACAGGACCAAAATAAAACAACAAATTTCTGAAGGCGTTGAAAAACGTTTTCAGGGACTTGTCGATGACCCTGATATAAATAATTTACCCGCGCCTATGAAATTATGCGCTCAATGTGTCATTGAAATTAAAGATTGGCGACCAAATGTACAAATGGCACATATTATGTGCAACCCAGCATTAGTGCAGAGACATTGGGACGAGATGTCTGCAATTGCTGGATTTGATTTGACACCAACCGCTGGAACAACATTGCGAAAAATAATTAACTTTAATTTGTGGGATGATATTGATCAATATGAAATCGTAAGCGTAGCCGCTACGAAAGAGTTGGCATTAATAACCAATTTGAATAAAATGATATCAGAATGGACTGATATTTGTTTTAAAACCAGTCCTTATAAAGACACTGGTATATTTATACTATCTGGTCTTGATGATATTCAGAGTGTCTTAGATGATCATATTGTGAAAACTGTCGGCATGCGGGGTTCAGCTTTCGTAAAACCTTTCGAAGCGCAAGTGAGGGCTTGGTATGAAAAAATAATGCGTGTTAATTCAACAATCGACGAATGGGGCAAAGTTCAAAGTCAGTGGCTGTATTTATTGCCAATATTTTCATCAAAAGATATTGTAGCACAAATGCAAGAAGAGGGAGTTATGTTTGTAGAAGTTAATAATATCTACCGACGTTACATGGGTTCCGTGGACAAAGATCCGCATGTTCTCGATGTCGCTGGTGGAGCTGGAGTTTTAGAATCATTTAAAATAGCCTCAGGTCTCCTTGAGAAAATAAATGACGGCGTTAATAATTATCTCGAAAAGAAACGATTATACTTTCCACGTTTCTTCTTCTTATCTAATGATGAAATGTTGGAAATTTTATCAGAAACTAAGAATCCACTCAAGGTACAGCCACATCTCAAAAAATGTTTTGAAGGTATTAATAGATTAGTTTTCGATCCTGAATTTAATATATCAGCTATGATTTCCATGGAAGGCGAACAAATTGAATTTCTCGAAACCATAAGTGTTGCAGCAGCAAGAGGATCCGTTGAAAAGTGGTTACTTCAAGTGGAAGATCAGATGCTTAAAGCTGTGAAATCGGAAACTGAGTTATCTTATTATGATTATCCTAATATGGGCCGTGTAGAATGGATTTTGTCATGGGAAGGAATGGTTGTGTTAGCGATTTCTCAGATTTACTGGGCGGTTGATGTTCATGAATGTCTGAATACACACAAGCTAAGTCAATTACAGGAATTTCATGTCGGCTTAACAAAACAACTAAATGAAACTGTAGCAGTTATAAGAAGAACCGATCTTACAAAACTAAACAGCATAACCGTAAAAGCACTAATTGTAATAGATGTACATGCTAAAGATGTCATATTTGAGTTAATTGGGAAAAATGTTACTGAAGTTACTGATTTTCAATGGCTTGCTCAATTACGTTACTATTGGGAAGAGGAAAGGGTATTTGTAAAAATTATCAATGCGGTGGTAAATTATGCATATGAATACCTAGGTAACTCTGACCGTCTTGTCATAACACCATTAACAGATCGATGCTATAGAACATTAATAGGTGCGTATTATCTACATTTAAATGGTGCTCCTGAAGGACCGGCTGGGACAGGAAAAACTGAGACTACCAAAGATCTCGCAAAGGCTCTTGCAGTACAGTGTGTAGTATTTAATTGCTCGGATGGTCTAGATTATAAAGCCATGGGAAAATTTTTCAAGGGCTTGGCTTCGTGTGGTGCATGGGTTTGTTTTGACGAGTTCAATAGGATTGAAGTTGAAGTATTGTCTGTAATAGCACAGCAAATTTTATGTATTGTACAAGCAGTAAGGCAACACTTAGAAACATTTGAATTTGAAGGAACAACTTTAAATTTGAACCCAGCTTGTTATGTTTGTATTACCATGAATCCCGGTTATGCTGGGCGATCGGAACTACCGGATAACCTAAAAGTATTGTTTCGAACCGTAGCTATGATGGTACCTGATTATGCTATGATTGGTGAAATATCATTATATTCGTTTGGTTTTATAGATGCTCGGAATTTATCCGTAAAAATTGTGACAACTTACAGACTGTGTTCGGAACAACTATCTTCACAAAATCATTATGATTATGGAATGCGTGCTGTAAAGACTGTTTTATCGGCTGCGGGTAATTTAAAAAGAAGCTTCCCAAACGAAAGTGAGAGTATATTATTGTTGAGATCAATTACAGATGTAAATTTGCCCAAATTTTTGTCTTTTGACGTACCTCTATTTGAAGGCATCATATCAGATTTATTTCCAGGTATTACTCTACCCAAACCTGATTATGAAAACTTTTTACAGGCTTGCCATGATGTTTGTGAAATAAACAATTTACAACCAATGGAATGTTTCTTGATAAAAGTTATTCAAACTTATGAAATGATGATAGTAAGACATGGATTTATGCTTGTAGGTGATCCATTTTCGGCTAAATCAATGACACTTAAGGTATTATCAGAAGCGTTAACATTAATGGAAGAACGGAATCAACCTGATGGTTGTGCTTGTACTTATAAAGTTTTGAATCCAAAAGCCGTCACAATGGGTCAGCTATACGGAGCTTTTGATCCAATTTCTTACGAATGGACTGATGGAATTGTAGCAACGATGTTTAGAAACTTTGCTTCAGAGGATACTCCAGTTAGAAAATGGATTGTTTTCGATGGACCAGTAGATGCAGTATGGATTGAAAATATGAACACGGTATTGGATGATAACAAGAAGCTTTGTCTCACGTCCGGTGAGGTTATGGCTATGTCCAATGTTATGTCCATGATTTTTGAAGTAATGGATTTAGCTCAAGCCTCCCCTGCAACTGTTTCTCGGTGTGGTATGATATATATGGAATCTGCATCACTCGGCTTTATGCCTTTTTACAAATCTTGGTTAAATACTTTGAATCCTATATGGCTAGAAGAAAATGAAGAGTTTATTTTTGCAATGTGTGAATGGCTATTTGATCCGTTGGTGTATTATGTCCGGAGACAGTGTTCACAACTTGTGACAGCCGGTGAAGTGAATTTGGTTATAAGCACTCTTCGCCTTATAGAAATGCTAATGGACAGTGCAATAGAAGGAGAAGAAGACACAAAATACACAAGAACATGGATTTCAGCTTCGTTTATGACTGCTTTTGTATGGGGTGTTGGAGGTATATTGAACACCGAGTCACGTGAACGGTTTGATGACTTAGTGAAAGAATATTTTAAAGGAGAGAATGGTATTCCTCCTGAAATAGACAGGCTCGATGTGTCCATCCCAACGGAGGGAATGATAATTGATCATTATTATATGTATAAAAGTAAGGGTTGCTGGAAACCTTGGCCAGATGCCGTTAAAGCAGCTCAAGTTAAAGAGCAAATAAACTTACTACAGACCGTTATTCCGACTTTAGAAACCGAAAAATATATATTTCTTTTAAAATTACATACGAAGTTTTTGAAACCTTTGTTATTAATTGGACCCACTGGTACTGGTAAAAGCTTTTATGTTCAAAATTTTTTGATGAATATGATTGATATGGAAAAATATACCCCTGGATTTATTACTTTTACTACTACTACCTCAGCGAATCAAACTCAAGATTTAGTTATATCGAAATTAGTTAAAAGAAGAAAAAATAATTATGGACCTACGAAGGGCAAACAAGCAATAATATTTATAGACGATATGAATATGCCAGCTAAAGAAGTTTATGGTGCGCAGCCGGCTATAGAATTATTGAGATTATATTTTGATATAAAACATTGGTACGATTTAAAAACTACAGATAATTTATACATTTACGATACAATATTCTACGGGGCTATTGGTCCTGTCGGTGGTAGTAGACAACTTATTTACCCCAGAATGTTAAGACATTATAATATATACTCGATTAACGAATTTTCAAAGGAAAGTATGTCAAAAATTTTTACTTCTCTCTTGCAACTCGGTTGGAGAAGAAATGGGTTTGGACAGGATACTCAACCTGTAATTGTAAATATAATCGCTGCTACCATGGATATATACGACCAAGCAACTGAAGGATTAAGACCAACTCCCGCAAAATCGCATTACATCTTTAATTTGCGAGATTTTTCAAGAGTAATTCAAGGTTGCGCTCTGTTAAGAAAAGAATCCGCTGATAATAAAAAGACATTCACAAGAGTTTGGGTTCATGAAATCATGAGAGTATTTTATGACAGACTTGTCGACGAACCTGACCGTTTATGGTTTTACAATATTTTGAAAAAATCGACTAGAGATTTTATGAAAGATACATTTGAATCTGCTTTGGATACTTATCAAGATGATAATGGTGAAGTGACGCAAGAAAACATTAAGAAAATGATGTTTGGTTGTTACTTGGACACTGATAGTGTTGAAGGTGAACGACGTTACGAGGAAATGCCATCAAAAGAAGTAGTTCTAAATGTTGCTATATCAATGCTTGCAGAGTATAATAGTATGCACAAAGCTAAAATGAATATTGTATTGTTTGACTACGCATTGGAACATTTATCAAAAATTTGTAGACTTCTTTCGATGCCGGCGGGCAATGCCTTGCTTGTTGGTGTTGGTGGCTCTGGTAGGCAATCATTAACAAGATTAGCAAGTACTATTTTGGGGCAACAAACGTTTCAACCGGAAATCACAAAATCTTATAGTGTTAAAGATTGGCATGACGACATTAAATTAGTTTTACGTGAATCCGGTGGTCTAAACAAAGATACCACGTTTTTGTTTACTGAAAGTCAAATTAAGGAAGAAGTTTTTATACAGAATTTAGATAGTTTACTAAATTCTGGTGAAGTACCAAATTTATATGGATTAGACGAAAAACAAGAAATTTTAGAATTAGTACGACTTGCAGCTCAAGGAGGGAATAGAAATTTGGATATAAGCCCATTGCAAATTCTTTCATTCTTCGTAGGCCGATGTAAAGCGAAGCTTCATGTTGTTTTATGCTTCAGCCCAATTGGGAGTTCGTTCCGAACAAGGCTTAGGTTGTATCCTTCATTAGTTAACTGTTGTACAATAGATTGGTATGACAGCTGGCCAGAAGAAGCTTTGGAAATGGTAGCCAATCATTATATGGGTAAAGTCAATGTTCCAGATCCAGTCAAGCAAGCTGCTGTTATTGCATGCAAACAATTCCATGTCGATGCACGAAAAGTTTCAATCGAATTTTTCAATCAGTTCGCCAGAAAAACATACATAACATCTGCATCTTATTTAGATTTGATAAAATCATTTACAACCTTGACTAACCGAAAGCAAAGGGAATTACGTGCAGCTAAGCTAAGATATACTAACGGTTTAGATAAATTAATGCAAGCCGCTGATGCTGTAGCTATAATGCAACGTGATCTAAATGCACTTAAACCTCAACTCATCATTATGGCGGCAAAGTCAACCAAAATGATGGAAGAGATTGCAGTTGAAACAGCTATAGCTGATAAAGCTGCAGCACAGGTTCGAGAAGATCAAAAGGTCGCGAATGTTCAAGCAGCTGCCGCGCAGGAACTTAAAAAAGATTGTGAAGCTGATTTAGCATTAGCATTACCTATTTTAGAAGATGCTATAGCTGCTCTTAACACCTTGAAACCAGCTGATATTACTATAGTAAAATCGATGAAAAACCCGCCGGCGACGGTTAAACTAGTAATGGCAGCAGTTTGTGTGATGAAGCAAATTCCGCCCGATAAAATACCTGACCCAGATAATCCCGGGAAAAAAATCTTTGACTATTGGGGCCCTAGTAAAAGAATATTAGGTGATATGAGTTTCTTAGATTCACTTAGAAATTTTGATAAGGATAACATACCTGTTGCTGTCATGCAAAAAATAAGAAAAGAGTATCTGTCAAATAAAGATTTCAAACCACACATTATTGCAAAAGCATCTACTGCCGCTGAAGGGCTTTGTAAGTGGATAATCGCTATGGACATGTATGATGCCGTTGCTAAAGTAGTTGCACCAAAAAAAGCAAAGTTGGAAGCAGCAGAAAGAGAATTTGCGGAAACTATGGCAATTTTAGAAGAAAAAAAAGCCACAGTAGCCCGATTGGAAGCAAAATTAGCTGAACTAAACGAGGCATTAGAGGAAGCTAATATAAAGAAAAAAGCTTTGGAAGATGAGGTACAATTATGTATTGACAAACTTTATCGAGCTGAAAAACTAATAGGTGGTTTGGGTGGAGAAAGAGTTCGTTGGACTGCTGCCGCTGAAAATCTTCAAATGCTTTATGATAATTTAGCTGGGGATATTTTAGTCTCGTGCGGCATAATTGCCTACTTATCTCCTTATACGTTACCTATTCGTACAGCAGTTACAGAAAAATGGCGCGATCTCGTTATTCATTTAAAAATGCCTCATTCAGAAACTTTCGTATTTAAAGACATTTTAGGAACAGATATAAAAATTCAAAATTGGTACATTGCCGGCCTACCCAGAGATTCATTCTCTACTGATAATGCTATAATACAAGATAATTCAATGAGGTGGTCTTTACTCATAGATCCCCAAGGCCAGGCTAACAAATGGATTAAAACAATGGAAAAATCAAATGATTTACAAATAATGAAATTTACAGATGGAAACTACATGAAAGTTATTGAGACGTGTCTAGAATATGGTAAACCCGCGCTTATAGACTGTATTCTGGAAGACGTAGAGGCACCGTTAGATCCTGTTTTGCTTAAAAATACTTATACTCAAGCTGGAAAAGAGTTTATTGCATTGGGTGATAACGTGATAGAATATCATCCAAATTTTAGACTATACATGACCACAAAACTTAGGAATCCTCATTATTTGCCAGAAATATTTAACAAAGTCACTCTTATTAATTTTGCTTTGACCAAGGACGGTTTAGAAGATCAACTTCTCGGTATTGTTGTTGCTAAAGAGAGACCAGACTTACAAGAAAAACGCGAAAAATTAATAGTGCAAGGAGCAGCTAATCGTGCTGCTCTAAAACAGGTTGAGGATGACATTCTAAGAACTCTACAAGAATCTAAAGGCGATATTTTAGAGGACGAATCTGCTATTGAAGTTTTAGATTCATCTAAATTACTGGCTATTGATATTATGAAAAAGCAAGAAGCTAGTTTAGAAACAGAAGAGATCATTGAAAAGTTTCGATTAGGATACAGGCCGATAGCGTCACATTCAGCCGTACTTTATTATTGCGTAACAGAATTACCAAATGTAGATCCTATGTACCAATATTCTCTAACGTGGTTTATAAACTTGTATATTATATCTATTGAAAATGCTAATAAATCTAAAGATTTAGAGAAGAGATTGAAGTTTTTGAGGGAAACATTTACTTACAATCTTTATAGTAATGTATGCCGGTCTCTTTTCGATAAAGATAAATTAATGTTTTCATTTATCATGTGTTCTAAAATGATGTTATCTACTGGTGAAATGGATCATGAAGAATATTTATTCCTTATAACGGGTGGTATTGCTGTTGAGAATCCACACAAAAAGCCATTTGATTGGTTACCAGATAAAAGTTGGGATGAAATTTGTAGAATAGACGACTTACGTGCTTATAAAGGATTTAAAAGTCATTTTCTCAATTCAACATCAAAGTGGAAAGAAGTTTATGATGCCCTCGAACCCCACAATAAGCCATTGCCCGGTAACTGGGATGAAAATCTGACAAACTTTCAAAAACTATTGGTCATAAGGGTCTTAAGACCTGATAAGTTAAAAATTGCTATGACAGATTTTGTAGAAAAACAATTGGGAACTAAGTATATTACCCCACCGCCATTTGATATAGCAAAATCTTTTGGTGACTCTAATTGCCTAGCACCTTTAATATTTATTTTATCACCTGGGTCTGACCCAATGGGTGCTCTCATGAAATATTGTGAAAGAATGGGTTACTCCCACAGATTTAATTCTATATCATTGGGACAAGGACAAGGACCTATTGCAAGAGCAATGATTGAAAGGGCACAACTAGAAGGCGGGTGGGTGTGTTTACAAAATTGCCATTTAGCAGTTTCTTGGTTACCTGTGTTGGAAAAAATTGTTGAAGGTTTCGATTTGACAAATACTGATCTAAGCTTTAGATTATGGTTGACTAGCTATCCTTCAGATAGATTTCCTCAGTCTGTTTTACAAGTCGGAGTTAAGATGACCAATGAACCACCTACAGGTTTGCAACATAATTTAAATCGATCTTATCTATCTGAACCATTAAAAGAACCTGAATTTTACGAAGGCTGCCCTGGAAAAGATAAAGCGTTTAGTAAATTATTATACGGAATAAGCTTTTTTCATGCAGTGGTTCAGGAAAGAAAAAAGTTTGGCCCTTTGGGATGGAACATTCAATATGGCTTTAATGATTCTGATTTTCATATATCTGTCATGCAATTGCAAATGTTTTTGAACCAATATGAAGAGATCCAATATGTTGCAATAAAATATCTAACCGGAGAATGTAATTATGGTGGTAGAGTAACAGACGATTGGGATAGGCGACTGATAGTTACAATTTTAGATAATTATGTAAATACCGGGGTAGTTAATGATCCAAACTACTCATTTTGTGACGTGGGGCCCCAATATGGTCTACCTCGTAGATGTGAATATCAAGACTATCTTAAACACATAGAATCTGTCCCCGTTAACCCGCCTCCGGAAGTATTTGGCTTACATATGAATGCTGGAATAACGCGTGATTATACTATTTCTATGGAACTCGCAGCTGCTTTAGTCTTAGTGGAAGGTACCGGTAGTGGTGGTGAAGGTGGTAACACGGAAGTTATTTTAATGCAAATGGCTACTGAAATCGTGTCCAAATTACCCGAACCGTTCGATATCGAAACTTCACAGAAGAAGTATCCAGTTGATTACAATGAATCTATGAACACGGTACTAATACAAGAAATGGAAAGATTTAATAAACTATTGAGAGAAGTTAAAGTGTCTTTACTTGATTTACAAAAAGCTGTTAAAGGATTTATTGTAATGTCACCTGCACTTGATTTACAAGCAAATGCTATGCTTCTAGGAAGAATACCAAATAACTGGGCAAAAGTTTCTTATCCTAGTTTGAAACCTTTACCAAGTTACATTGCGGATTTTATAGAGCGTCTTGCAATGTTAGAAGATTGGTATCAAAACGGAAAACCACCAACTTTCTGGTTATCTGGTTTCTTTTTCACTCAAGCTTTTCTCACAGGTTCTGTTCAGAATTACGCGCGAGCTAAGAAAATTCCAATTGATTTGCTTATATTTGATTTTGAAGTAAGGAGAGTTGATTATGAAACTACGCCACCGGAATCTGGAGTTTACGTACAAGGTCTGTTCATGGACGGTGGACGTTGGGATCGTGATAAGCATGTTATTGGGGAACAATTACCTAAGATATTAAACGATCATATGCCCGCTGTGTGGCTCTTCCCCAAGTTAAAAACAGAATTTGTGGAAGGTACAAGATACAGATGTCCCCTTTATAAAACGTTAGAAAGAAAAGGTGTTCTTGCAACCACTGGTCATTCGTCTAACTTCGTTTTGGCTTTCTATTTACCATCAGACATGCCTTCAGCCCATTGGATAAAACGAAGTGTTGCCTTGCTACTTCAATTAGATAATTAAACTAATATAGAATGAGTTTTGAATAATCAATCAATTTATTTTCTTCGTCTTTTTTATATTTTTAGCTACGTTTTATGTTTAATTGTACCAAGTCTCTCTGCGTGTACACAACTTCATTTATGACTCAAAAAGTATTACAATTTATTATTATCTCAACTCTCAAGTAGTTAGTTATTATTTATTAGATTTTATACTTATGCATGTTAATGGTTGTATTTAAATAAAACCGTAAAGTATATATAATAGTTATTTATTTTCATAACATTTCTCTAATAGAATTAAAGACATTGTTAATTTTGAATTTCATTTGTATTTTCCTTTTTCTTCGTGAGTTCGCGCCTTATATCTTCGGTTTCGATAAGTTTTTTTCTTAATTTTAACATTATCGCTTTGTTTCTCTTCTGAAAATTTTAAACATTTGTTATTACTTCGAAGGTATAGGTAGGTAGCAGATTCCTAACTAGGTTTTATAACAGAAAATATAGTCCAGATGTGTTTTTTTTTAATAATTACCGTCAAAACACTACACTCCCGCTCAATAGCTTCACATTCCTGTTCAATAGCCTCTGCTTCCTTCGCTTGCTGTTCATTCCTTTCTAGAATTTTCGTTAATTTTACTTTCTCTATCTCTTCTTCCTCGGCTTCTTTTTGTTTTAGTTGTATGTTTTGCTGATCTACTAAATCGCGTTCTACAAAGTTAAGTAGGTATATTATTAATGTCAGTACCTTTATTTAAATAAATAAATAATGTCAGTACCTATTATATTATTCTGATCTGATGTTTAGTTTAGTATAAATATATTCAAGTTTGGATTTGGATTATCTACAATTATTTTTTTCAAGGTGCACTGGAAGTTTTAATTTATCTATACTAATACTAATATTATAAAGCTGAAGAGTTTGTTTGTTTGTTTGAACGCGCTAATCTCAGGAAATACTGGTCCGATTTGAAAAATTCTTTCGATGTTAGATAGCCCCTGAAAAAATAAAACCCACCTTTTTTATACAGTTCATCATACTCGTTTTTATAAACTTTCAAATTTGATTCAAGTACATTTATTTTGGATTCCTCAGATGCTCTACAAACATCTATCATTATTATTTGAGATTTCATTTGTGATATCTGAGAGGTGAGTTCCTATTAAGAAGAGAATTGTAAGATTATAAAAATAGATAAGGTGGTAAGGTTTGTATAACAAATAATTTCATCTCCGATGAAGTTCGAGATTGGCGCTCGCGGAGCTAATAACAAAGTTTATTTTTTGCAAATGCACGTATTACATTAATTTGTTGCATGAAAGACTCATTTTCTTCTTTTATAAGCGATATTTCTTCAGTAAAACTGCTTTCTTGACTTCGGAGTGAATGTAAAATTCGTTCCTTCTTTAATTTTTGTTTTGCGGCTGAAATAATTTAAATATATCTTAATCTTAATACTATTATAAAGGCGAAAGTTTGTAAGTATGGATGTATGGATGTTTGTTACTCTTTCACGTAAAAACTACTGAACCGATTACAATGAAATTTAGCACACATATAGAGGGTAACTTGGATTAACACATAGGATAGGTTTTATCCCGGAAATCCCACGGGAACAGGAACTATGCGGGTTTTCCTTTGAAAACTAGTTTATCATAATCATTTAATTGATACACTGTTTTTGTCAAAATTTTAGTAAACCTGAATTTAGTTTAAATTTCAAATCCGTTAATTTATCTGGAATAGCCATTATTATGCGAATAATTTATGAAATGTTTTCTTGAACGCCCAATTTATTTAGTGCAGAGTACTTATTTACAAATCCCGCCTTTTTTATGAAATGACGCAGAGGATATCAATAGAAGTTTGCTACAGCTAATGCAAATTTTTGTAGATTGAGAACATTATGAGTTGTTTATCTGTAGTATTTCATGTTAATGGTGTGTTCTATATACTGTGTTTGTCAAAGTTCACACGACGCGTGATTTCGGCGTCACCTCTTGACATCTGTCAGTTGTCACTTTTTGCTGTTCAGCGTGTGTTGCGAATTTCCTTGCCTTATTTTCAAGAAAGTTCTATATTATCAAAAGTAATAATGAATAATAAATAGTCATTATTCATCATGTAGCATAAATTACACCAACGCCAAGGATACTCTTCATCAAAAAACTGTACTATATGAGTCGCCTCCATGTGTAAGTCTTCAAAAATGGTTTCCAGCAGTACACGGGTGATACAAGTCACCAATATTGCTCCCCAAGCTACCAAAGACCAAATGCAAACGCTGTTTGGTTACTTGGGGAAGATTGATGACATTCGATTGTATCCGACGATAAGAGACGTGTCGTGCCCGGTGCAGTCCCGAATCTGTTACGTGAAGTACTACGATGCGGCGACGGTGAACGTCGCCCAGCACATGACGAACACAGTGTTCATAGATCGTGCTTTAATCGTCATACCTATGCAATCTGGCGAAATTCCAGATGAGCATAAAGCGCTAGAAATGTCCAGTAATGGAACTTTAGTGCCAGGTTTAAACTCGGTGGAGCCGCGTCTGCCAGCTCACGTCGTTAATTCTCTGGAGGGCATGCCGCCGAATCAAGTCATACAAACATATGATCCTAAAATGACGGCAGCTGGTTTGCCACCTTACCCTCCCATCCCAGCTGCATATGATTCACGCAAGATAGAGGAGATTCGAAGAACGTTACTAGTAATCAATGTGGGTGATCTGACTCATCAGCAGTTGGTCGATCATTTCTGTCAGGCTGGGGAGGTAGCCTACTTACGCTTTTGTGAACGAGATGCTGATAAACTAAAGTATGCATTGGTTGAAATGACCGAACAAGAGAGTGTGTTGAAAGCTTTACAGTTAAATGACACCACAGTTGAGGGACAAACTATAAAGGTAAAATTTTATAACATTCCTAGAATTTACTATGAAATCTGTAATCGTCACAGGTCTAATATAATGTTATTATGGATAATGTTTATTTTATTATAATTTTCAGGTACATCATGCGACCCAGGCAATTTGCAAACCTCAAACAAAGAGTAATGAGGCCGCCCAGCGTGAGATTGAAGAAGCAATGTGCCGAGTGAAAGAGGCACAGAACTTAATCTCTGCAGCAATTGACCCAGTAATTGGACTGTTATCTAAGGACAAACGGAGGTACTCCATTTTGTATTTAATATCCCATCATTTTCTTAATACTATGTTTGTTAACAGAATCAAGTTGTGCACTGTGTAATTAAGAATAATCATATATAAACATTCATGTTAAATATATGTACATACAAGCACATATTAAGAGCGCATTTCAAAAAACATTATCACAAGCTTGGTATAAACATTAAGATTTGATTCTGTTATCATTTGAGATCCTGCGTTATCTATAATGCACCTATCCAACCCCACTGCAAGTAAAGAAGCGAATATGTAATAGGCAGTTGTTTATTAACTAATCAGTAAAGGTAGCGACTGACTTGCAACATATGTAATGTGTTTGTGGCGATCTTGTTACATTGCAGAGTAGCTATATGATGCAGCGTTTCCGTGCGTTGATTAGTCAGCTCAATCGTGCTCCGTTTATACTCGAATGTACTGCGTAGAGGTAATGTCTACAATTATTTAACAATTTATTATAATAATCCTCTCCTCAACAGCAATGAGACAAGTTTTCATGTAATAAAGCTGTCATGTTTCATAGATTGTGCGATTGTAACTTGTCTGATTGCAAATTGTACCATTATTGCAAGTCAGTTGCTGTCTTTATTCATTTGCATTAGATATATAGTGTAATGGGGTCCATTTTAATAGCTATGTTTTATTTTCACCAGCCATTAAATGCGTTGATGATGAATATAAACTTAAAGAATAAATTAAGTTAATCAGACTAACTATGATAATAACAAAAATATCTTGTTTATAATGTTTGCTAAACAAACATTGTCTTCTCAAAACTGACTTGACTTGGACTTGAAAATTGTGCTCTAAACTAATATGGCTAAAAAGTTTCAATAACTTTATATTCAGAATAGAATAGCCAATATTTACATTAAAATAACAAAAGAAAACAATTTAAACAAAAGCACATCTAATTTATTAAACTCTCTTATTGTTAATGAAATATACTTTTCTAATTAATTACCAGTGATAAGATAGTTAGTCAAAGACTAAACTTCAGTAAACTTGGAAATACACAATTTTATTAATGGCTCTTATCTAATTCAAGAAATTTTAAACTTCATTTAAAATTGTTATTTTAATTATTACTAACCTCTATTAACAAAAAAATTACAACATATTATTATTATATAGCAAATAGCAATAGCAGTAATATCACCTTTAGGGGACCAAGATGCGGCGTTTCCTCATCGATTTAATAAAAATAACCTAATTCTTACAGATTTTTTTCTCAACTATAATCTAAGTTCTCACCTTATTTTTCTTACACAGGCTAATCTAGTGCTGCAAGAATCCTCTCATAATGTTGTTCTATATCTATCCTAAATAATAAAGCTGATAACTATTTATTTGATTTGTTGAACACGCTAATCTCAAGAACTACTGGCTCGACTTGAAAAATTATTTTGTAAAAAGTCTATGTATTGAGGCATTCATTACAACCAGAAAAAACAGAACATCAATTAAAAATGTTCCAAAAATGACAAAAAGTCCATTTAGAAGCAAACAAAGCTGCAAGGATAAAAAAAATAACTAGTTGCAGTAGCTTCACCCACGTAGCACCCAGCTAAAAAAGTAGCATATGTGACAAATTTTACAGATCTGAGCTGTTTTTGTTTGAAAGAGTAACAAACATCCATACATTCTTTCAAACTTTCGCGTTACTAATAGTAGGATTGTCAAGTAAAATAGAAGGTTTCTTGTACCAGTAGGAATTGTAGTAATTGTGTGGGATTGTCAAGTAAAATAGAAGGTTTCTTGTACCAGTAGGAATTCTAGTAATTGTGTGGGATTGTCAAGTAAAATAGAAGGTTTCTTGTACCAGTAGGAATTCCAGTAATTGTGTGGGATTGTTAAGTAATGTACAAGTTTGTGTCAGGACTCGTTCCCGCTCTCGTTCGAGACGCCGCTCCCGCTCGCGGCACCGCGCCAAGCGCTCACGATCCCGCTCCAGACATCGCTCCAGACGGTCTAGATCGAGGAACCGACATCGTACCAGGTAATGTTATATTGTGTTATTGGTTATTTGGTACACTTAGCTAATTTTAAGCTTTTATTATAATAATCCATATTAATATTATAAATGCGAAAGTAACTCTGTCTGTCTGTCTGTTACTCAATCATGCCTAAACTACTGAACCATTTTGCATGAAATTTGGTATGGAGATATTTTGATACCCGAGAAAAGACATAGGCTACCTTTTATTGCGAAATATGTACCACAAGCGAAGCCGGGGCGGACCACTAGTCTATACTAATATTATAAAGAGGAAAAGTTTGTAATTATGTAAGTATGTATGTATGTATGTATGGTTTTCACGCATAAACTACTAGACCGATTTCAAAAATTCTTTCACCATTAGAAAGCTGCATCTTCACTGAGCAACATAGGCTATATTGCATTTTCAAAAAAAATAGAGATCCTTACCAAAAATGCAATAATGTAACCCAAGGTGTAAAAAATTCCTTAATAAAAATGCTGTCATCGCTTGCGCTGCGGAATCTATTGAAGATAGAACAAAAAAATGTTCTACGGTATTATAGAAATTAGAATGGATCAATATCTACAAGAAAGTCCGCGATACCATATGTCCATCTTCAGTAGTTATGTTACTACAACAACTTTTTTACGTTTTCAAAGTAAATAGAAGTGCCGTCAGTAATCAAACCATGTTATCCATACACATATATTAATCCTTATCCCATTAAATGATGTTATATTATAGACTGTTTCAATACCAGCAAAATACTTTTTAAATTTAAAAAATTGGATATTCCATTCAAAAGATATAACGAATTTTTAAAAGTGTCAATCTACAGAAAATAGTAGGTATACTGTTTAATACAATGAGCAGGCGTAGTGCGGGACGGGGTGAAGGTGATTTTCATGTGATTAAAAATTAAACCTATAGTCCAACCTATAGTAGACTTTTCACTGTCACGATATCGCTATCTATGCGGGTGAAACCGCAGGGCATTGCTAGTATAGTATATAATAAATTAAATAAAATGCTCAATTGAAATATTTAATTAATGAAACAGGACTCTGAAACAAATTTAAAAACCTGTTTTTAACCATTAAATTATTATGTTAAATGTTAATGTTTCTACATATTATTTTAATGTTTATGTATCTAAGTATCCTTAAGAAGTCTAGTCAAATTAATGTATTCAATTAATTTAATTTCCTCGATAATAATGTTAAATTTTCCATCTTTACAGGTCTCGCTCTCGCCACCGCAGTTCTAGACGTTCAAGATCTAGATCACGACATCGCACTTCGAGATCTAAGCGTGATAAATCCCGTGACCGTGACCGCGATCGCGACCGTGACCGTGATCGTAAAGATAAGAAAGACTCTGATAAAGACAAAGAAAAAAGTGAAAAACCCAAATCGCCACCCAAAGAGGAGAAAGAACAAGAACCCAAAGTTGAAATTGTCGAATCTGAGACTAACGGAGTGAGCTCCGACACTAAATCTAAAGCATCATCACCAACCGAAGAGAAAGAAAAGGTAGAACCGGAGAAAGAAAAGGAAAAAGAAGTGAAAGAGAGGTCGCCCTCAAAGAAGAGGGAACGATCCCGTACCAAGGAAAGGGATAGGGACAGGAAACGCGATCGATCGCGCTCCAAACGACGGTCCAGATCCAAATCTAGAAGGAAGCGATCCAGGTCTAGAAGGAGATCACGCTCTAAAGACCGAAAAAGGTCTCGCTCTAGAGAAAGAAAGAGGTCGAGATCGCGCAAACGGACTCGGTCCAGGGACAGGAAAAGATCTAGATCGAGAGACAGGAAGCGCTCCAGATCTAGAGATAGAAAAAGAACCAGGTCAAGAGAAAGGAAACGTTCGCGGTCGAGAAGCCGCAGATCGAAAAGCCGGTCCATCAGAGACTCGAAGACGCCGCACGACAGAAAGTCGCGCGATATAACTCCGAGCCTTCCCACGGTTATTGAGGAAAAAAATTCTTCCATTGTTGAAAACGCGTCCCCTGAATTGGGAAATGAAAAGAATTCTCCAGACAACATGGATATTTCCAATTCGCCCTAGATTTAAAGTTACCGACTTCATGAAATAGTTCAACAGGTTATTTTTTTAATGTGCTGTTTGTATAATTTGCTTGATTGTTCTCATTTTGCATAACTAGTGTTTTTCGCATAGTATAATTAAGTAATAAATCAATTTAATAATATGTTTCGTTTTATTTATTAACTAGTGCATCTTTGAACAATGGTCATGATTCAAATTAAAAACTATTGAGAAACGAACTCTCAAAAAAATATAGTTTAAAAAACTAAAAAACACACTTTCAAGATTAGATATCATTAAAAAGTAAAAAATAATTATCACTCTAGGAATTAAACAATACGGATTTTGTTTATTTTAATTTCAATAGATATAAGTAACCGATTTAATTTAATAGATAAAACTGACTGTTTAAAATGGGTTGAAACCGTGTGTAAAGAAATCGGTTAGTTTACGTAAAGAAATATTTAATTCTGGCCATCCTTATCAGGATAATAAGATAAGTTATTGAAATTATTTATTATTGTATTGTTACCGGGTTTGATTAGTATTCAAAATTTTAATTCAATCCGTTGTTGTAAAGTGTGTCAAAATCGAATCGAAAGGAGAATTGGTTACATACAAACATATTTTTTCAGCTAATCCTGGCGATCCTTATCAGGATAATAAGATAAATAATTTATGAAAGTATTGTATTGTCACCGGTCCTTGATAACTGTACAAAATTTGAACGAAATCCGTCGGTTTAAAGTGGGTGAAGATCAAGTCGAAAGGAGTCGGTTACTCGGTCGCTAATAAAAGAAAAAAAGTTCGAAAAGGATGACTTTATCATTTGCAGTTTAGATACGCACTGGTAAGAGTGAGTCTGAACGCACAGTGTTACTCGTCCGACTAGGGCCCTTCCGGCCTCCTCCACTCAAGCGACAGCCCAAGCCGAGGTTCGAGATCCCCGTCAAGGGGGGACGCCCTTGCGCATGTCGCTACCAGGGTGAACCTTCAGTTCACCCACGCGTCCGCGTTAAAATGTAGAAGCCCTTCTGGCTTACATTGAGAAACACCACACAAAAAAAAGCAGTGTTAACACTAACTTCATCTGCTGATAAGTAAATTAATTTGAAAAATTATCATCCTATATTTATTTTATTTATTTTATTTATTACTCTTCAATAAAACTATACATATAAAACTTATTTCTAATATAAGTATACAAAACAAAAAAAAACAGTATAGTTTATTAGGCGGCCTTATCACTTAGAAGTGATCTCTTCCAGGCAACCTGGGCAAAAGGTAACAAGCTTACTGAAATGACAATGGTAGGTGGTAGAAAAAAAGCAAGGATAAAAAAAAAAGCAAAAAAAAAAAAAAATTAATAATTAAAATAGATTTACGGATAGATATATAAATAAAGATACATATATAGATATATAAATAAAGATACAGATAGGATAAATATACTGCACTCGAATATACACAATTATATTATACATAATTAATATATACATCATACAAATTACACATATACTTATATGACTATGATTTATATATATATATATATACATGATACTATATAATATTATTAAATACATACATACTACATATAACAAAATATAAAATACTATAAATACATACATATCTGTGTATAAATACATATATGTAAAAACATAGTTAATGTGCCGAGTTGAAAGCAGTGGTGAGAAAGTGTCGTCGCAAAAGGTTTTTAAAAGAAGATACATTTTTAGCTTGTCTAATAGGTAGTGGCAAAGAATTCCAAAGATTGACAGCAATGGCAACAAATGATTTAGCGAAGAAGTGAGTACGTCGAACTGGAACACTCAAGATGAGTCTATCAGCCGAGCGAAGAGTATAGTTTTCATTGTGCAGGAAGGAAAAATTGTTTTTGAGATAAATAGGAGTAGAAGGATCAAAAAGGATACGGAACAGTAATTGCAACAAATGAAGATTCCGGCGAAAACGGATGGGGAGCCACTTGAGCTTTTTTCTGTAAATAGAAACGTGATCGTATTTTCGAAGGCCGAAAATAAATCTAATACAAAAATTTTGGAGTCGCTCAAGTTTATCAGTTAGCTCTACTGATAAATCAGGAAAGCATGCATCAGCGTAGTCAAGAATAGGGAGTAGAAGGGATTGTGCTAGCATAATTTTAGTGGGAATGGGCAAAAAGTTACGGAGTCTTCGGAGCGTAGCGGAAGCGGCATAAATCCTACGGCTCAATTCCTGGATATGATTAGACCAGGACAACGTTTGATCAAACAGAACACCTAAGTTTTTGACTACCTTTTGGTAAGGCAAGACTACGCCACCGATTTTGACGCTAGGCAAAATACCCCAGTCGATTTCAGAAATAAGATAAGGACTACCGATTATGATGACATTGCTTTTAGAAGGATTTAGTTTAAGTCCAAAATCATCGCACCAACTAAGTATAGAAGCTAATTCAATATTACAAAAATCTATTGCCTTAGGTAAGTCATTGATAGAAGACTGGGTGTAAATCTGTAAATCGTCTGCATACATATGGTACAGAGCCGTCAATCGGGAACATAAGGAATTGATAAAAATGGAGAAGAGGAGAGGAGACAGGACACCGCCTTGCGGAACACCAGCAGAGACTGCGCGCCAAGACGAGTGTTTAGAACCTATCATGATACGCTGCCTCCGACCGGTAAGGTAGGAACGAAACCAGTCAGTTACCGAAGGAGATATGTTAATTAAACGCAGCAAACCCAACAGTAT
Source organism: Colias philodice (assembly GCF_061535455.1). Lineage (NCBI taxonomy): Eukaryota > Metazoa > Arthropoda > Insecta > Lepidoptera > Pieridae > Colias > Colias philodice. Next base: position 3,847,623 of record NC_143101.1, read on the forward strand.
GTCGAAGTCAACGGTGGTAAAGGCATTGCTGAAATCCAGCAGAGTCAGTACTGTGAGCTGCTTATTGTCAATACCAGCACGAATGTCGTCAGTAACCTTGATAAGAGCTGTAGTCGTACTATGACCAGGACGGAAACCAGATTGGAAATCACTAAGGATATTGTGTGTATTAAGGAAAGAGGTGAGTTGGTTATGAAGAAGACGTTCAAGGACTTTGGAGAGGAAAGGTAATATAGAGATGGGACGGTAATCAGAAAAGGAATTAGGATTAGATTTTTTAGGCAATGGAATAACTTGTGCATCTCTCCAAACACTTGGAAAGACGCTAGTGGAAATGGAGGTATTGAATATGTGAGTGATAATGGGTACAATGAGGTCAAGGATAGGAATGATCATATTACGGCTAACAAGGTCACAGCCAACTGCGTTTGATGATATTGACAATATCGCTTTACCAACATTCCGTTCGGTAACAAGGCTGAAAAGGAAAGCAGGATAGTCAGGAGTAGGGAGCGAGGAGAGGTTGGCAAGAGTACGGTTTTTCTTACTGGTTTCAAGAGAAGGAGACGATGTAAAGTGCCCATTTAGCTGTTCAATGTCGATATTGTGAGGAGAGTTATGAGTCACTTTACCAGCGCCTAAACTTTTCAAGAATTTCCAGTTAGAAACTGAATCACCGTTCTCAAGAGACTTGTGGATATGACGACGTTGAGCGTCTCTGCACAATACATTGCAGCGATTACGTATTCGTTTGTACTTTGCCCGCGCTTCGTCCGTTTGAGCCGTTTTAAGTTTGGATTTAGCACGATTCCTTTTCAACGATAGGCTTTTTAGCTCAGGTGAAAGCCAAGGTGCCGGTGTGTGCTTCTTTTTAACTGGTCGTAATGGCGCGTGTCTGTCGTATAAATCTACAAGCAGCTTGTTAAATAAGGACACTTTCGCATCAATGAGCTCTGCCTCGTAGACCTCACGCCAACAGATATTTTTCGCATCAGACCGGAGTAGATCTCTGTCCATCCCCAAAAAATTACGAAGCAAAACAGTGGAGGGTTTGAATTTAGGTGATCGGAGCTTGTATGAAAGGTAAATAAGGTCATGGAAGGAAAAAGCATCGGCAGAACACTGCCCATGCTTGGATATGAGGTTGGGTAAGGAGACAATCATCAGATCTAAAAGTGAGGGATTACAGCCAGGAAAGTAGTGAGTAGGATTTAAGGTAAGGGTGTGGAGGTTGTGGGAGTTGAGGATGGAAAGCAGCTTATTAGCACGGCTGTCACCTCTAAGCAAGCATGTGTTAAAATCTCCCATCAAAATTAAATGCTCATATTGTGGAGACAGGTTATCAAGGAGGGTTTCAAAAGAGGAAAAGAAATCAATGGAGAGAGAAGGACTGTAAAAAACGCCAAGGAGGATTTTGGAATGTGGCAAGTATACTTCAATGAGGAGATGTTCGGTTGAATTGGAAGGAGGAGGTTGAGGGGAGGAGCAAATTAATTTAAACGGGATATGAGATCGGAGGTAGATCGCCACGCCTCCACCACCCTTCCCAACACGATCGTTGCGTATGAGGTGAAAGCCAGGAATAGAATAAGCAGCTGATGGATGACATGGTTTGAGCCAGGATTCTGAAACAAGGATGGCATGGATATTTCTTGACGTAAACGATGAGAGCATGTCAGGAAAATGTGCCGGAATACTTTGTGCATTAATATGGATGGCATTGAAATTTTTAGGGACATCATTAAAAAAGGAGGAAAGGGAAAAATCGAGAGGAGGAGGAATGGCACTATGAAAACTATCCTCGCTGCAGAGCGACGAATCGGTTAATAAATCGGCATTGATATCAAAATTCACACTAACATCTGACATCTAATAATATAATATAAATAAATATAGTATAATAAATATTTATATAAAAATTTATTTATATAAAAAATATATATATATATATATATATATATATATATATATATATATATATATATATATATATAACTTAAATTTGTAAATTAAAGGTACGCTTGATTACCCTGTACCCACCGCAACAGTAAAAGTATCACAATTAAGCACAATATTTAGTAGGTGACATTAAACAGCTTAAAAAACAAGTCAAAAACTAATAAATTACATAAAACAATATAAAAGTTTATACATATCGACAAAAGGTATATCAATAAATTCTAAACAAAAACTTAACCGAAAATTGTAACTGGCAATACCCGAAATGACTTTGATTATGACATTTGACAAGCCCATGACATCTGACAGTTAACAAATACAAAACAAAGTTAATATTTGATATTTACATTTGTGAAGGTACGTTAATAAATATATTTTGCATATAACCGTATCTAGTAAATTAAAAGAATCAAATCACATACATGAAAAGTAGTTATTACAGTAATTTTGAGAGTCAGCTAACATTTATAAATTAAGTTTACACGTTTTTTATCATTTGCTTGAGTTTTATATAATATTTTATCGTTATCAGACAGACGCTTGACAGACGTGATGGAGGACGTTGTTTATTAATATTAATAGCTGTGCCACACGGTTTCACCTGCGGTCAAAATCAAGTATTTCCATACCTCTTGTGTTATTCTGATGACCTCCATTAGTATTGTAGCGACGACAAGCCAATTTATGAGTTATCGAATTTCAAGTGTAACGCTAAGAAAGTTCACACGGTAACTCATATATAAACAGTTCGTGCGCTATGCACAGACAGTTAAGGGCTTGTCGGGACGCGGGTTGGTCGCATAGGTCGAATATTAATTACATACCGAATAAATATATGTAGTTAAAGAAATATAACCTTTGCGTAGTTATTCATCTTTTATTACAACCGCACATAACAAGCCCCTACATTGGTGACCCCGACGTACCCCCCCGTAAATTTTTTTTTTCGATGTACATACCCGTGTGGGGTATCAATGGAAAGGTCTTTTAAAATGATATAAAGTTTTCTAAAAAACATTTTTCTTAAAGTGAACGGTTTTTGAGATATCAGCTCTCAAAGTCGTAAAAAGTATGTCCCCCCCCCTCTATTTTTATAACTACGGGGTATAAAATTCTAAAAAAAATAGAGGTGATGCATGCTAATTAACTCTTTCAACGATTTTTGGTTTGATCAAAGTATCTCTTATAGTTTTTGAGATAGGTTGATTTAACTGTAATTTATTATATTTGCTGCTACGGAACCCTTTGTGCGCGAGCCCGACTCGCACTTGGCCGGTTTTTTCATTACTGCTTTAAGCATATCGCCAGATTGTACTATCGTCAACCTTGTGCGTGGCAGAAGCAGCAGGAGAGCCGACTTTTAATAATTTTACCAGTGTCGAAAAATAACCAATCCGCGAGTGAGTGTACTGTGTAGTGATTATAAAGTGTAGTTTAGTGTAATTAAGACATTTGGTACTAAATTAATGACTTTAGATCTTAGTTTACGGCGACCGTATAAATGGTCATTATTTTTTATCGCCGAGGTATTTCAAACTATGTTTTTCTTTATAAGGTGCAGATTTTTTTTAGCACCGATGCATCGCTCGCACTTATGACGGACGCATCGGATACTCATGTAGGTTATTTTTCTAAGAATCTATCTAAGATTGAACGCAAGTATAGTACGTATGTAGGGAGTTATTAGCAATTTACTTGGCTATTCATCATTTTCGGAATATGGTCGAAGGACGACAGTTAGCGGTGTATACGGATCACAAACCGTTAATTTATGCATTTTCTAAAGTAAATAGCGAGAAAGAGTTACCCAGACGTACACGACACTTGATATTCATTAGTGAGTTCACAACGGATTTGAAACACGTTAGTGAGTAAGATAATGTCGTTGCAGATTCGTTATCACGAGTCGCAACAATAAGTTGTCCCACTGTAATAGATTACGCGGAACTTGCTAAGAATCAATAAAAGGATTCTTATATGTTACAATTATCTAATTCGAAAGACGCTAATAATAGGTTAAAGAAAATTATGTTACCTGAAAGCGGTACATTTATATATTGTAATTTAGATAATAATAAAATTAGACCCTACTTGACTGATAAATTTCGACGTATTGCTTTTGATAGTGTACATAATTTATGTCATCCCGGAATAAGGACTACACGCAAATTGATTCAAAATCGTTTTTATTGGCCAAATATGAATCGTGATGTTGGCCAATGGGCTAAAACATGCATTGAATGTCAACGATCGAAGGTTAATCGACATACAATGTCAGGTTTAGGATCGTTTCTGCAGTGCGATAGGTTTGAACATATTCATGTTGATTTAATTGGACCTTTACCCACTTCACCCGAAGGTTTTAGGACGTATTGCCTAACCATAGTGATAGGGGGACGCAATGGCCAGAATGTTTTCCTACGAGATATATAACTGCTGAAACGATTTCGCGTGTAATATATGAAGGATGGATCTCTCGTTTCGGTTGTCCGAAAAAGCTAACAAGCGATCAAGGACGCCAATTCGAAAGTCAATTATTTGCTACACTAATGAAGTTATTAGGTATTAATAAGTTGCGTACGACACCTTACCACCCACAGAGTAACGGGGCGGTAGAGCGTTGGCATAGGTCGCTTAAAGCGGCATTAACGGCTCGCTTATGCAATATATCATCATCTTGGGTTACGGAATTACCAACTGTGTTGCTAGGACTTAGAACAGCAGTAAGAAGTGATACCGGCATAAGCGCAGCAGAAATAACGTACGGAACAACTTTACGATTACCAGGTGATTATTACGATAAAAAATCGAGTTTTGAAATAGATAGCAGTCTTGAGTATGTATGTAAATTACGAGACTCTATTAGGAAATATCAGTCAGTAGCTATTAGGCAGAATGAAAGACGGAACATATTTATACACCCCGATTTAGAAAAGTGCGATTATGTTTTTGTAAGAAACGACGCAGTACGTAAGCCTTTACAACCAACATACGACGGTCCTTATCGTGTGTTGAGTCGAGAGGAAAAGGTATTTTACATTCAAATGACTGGCAGGAAAGTTAGAATATCTGTAGACCGTCTAAAACCTGCATATTATTTGAATGATGATAGTGATACGACATCTGGGGCAGATACTGAGGTTCCATTACAATTAATTCCAAGTAGCGAATTGTCTAATACACATACCACGCGTAGTGGAAGAGCTATACGATTACCAGTACGATTTAGGTAATAGTATTGTATTTGTAATTTTTTCCACTATTTTATATTTATTAGAATTACGATGATTATAAGTATTCTTAAGTCTTCTTAGAAATGTATAATAAATACTTAGTAATCAACACATCGTATTTAATAAATAATAAAACTTAAGTAATTTTGAAACGAGTTCATTGTATAACGTTTTAAGTATGGTATTTCAAATTTATGTTTGTGTTGAGTTTTGATTGAAATGTTTACTACTTAGAAATTTAAGCACTTTTGATTTATGGCTTTTGAGTGTTTAGTAGTAGCCTTTGTAATATTAAACGATACAAGTGTAAAGAACGTATTGGGATTTGAAATGTTAATGTTACTAAGTGTTAGATGACGTGTAACAATTATCGCACGCCACTTAGAAGACCCAACCAAGTTTTTATAATAACATAAATAGTTTAACGAAATTAGGTGTTAACTTTGAACCACTTGTATACGTTATGATTGATTTATATTGTGAACATTTTTTATACTTTATATTGTAAACATTTTGTAATCTTATATAGCGACACTTTATATATACCCCTTTGTTTATTGTTTAATTTTATTGTAAGATTTTTTTACTTGTATATCCTTTTTTATTTTAAGGGGGGAATGATGTAGCGACGACAAGCCAATTTATGAGTTATCGAATTTCAAGTGTAACGCTAAGAAAGTTCACACGGTAACTCATATATAAACAGTTCGTGCGCTATGCACAGACAGTTAAGGGCTTGTCGGGACGCGGGTTGGTCGCATAGGTCGAATATTAATTACATACCGAATAAATATATGTAGTTAAAGAAATATAACCTTTGCGTAGTTATTCATCTTTTATTACAACCGCACATAACAAGCCCCTACAGTATATTACCTACTGTAAAGTTTCATCCAAATCTGTCCAGTACTTTTTGAGCCAATTCGTTACACACACACACATACATACATACAAATCTTTCCTCTTTATAATATTACTTAGATGACGGTTGGAAACTGACTCGTAATTATTACCTATAGTCAGAAAAAAATGTGAATATAATGTAACAATGATCAACACTGTAATGAGAATCGAACAGAGGTTGTATGTCCTAAAATTATTATACGATTGTTAATTAGGTACTTGACTTGACTTTTACTAGTAAAATTAATTTTTCTCGTAATTTCATTCAAATGGCGTGTGAAATGAATTTTTTATCGCCACTACGGACTAACAATTTCATTGCTGTATTTGTGTAAGTTTATAGTATGGATGTAGATATTTCTCAAATGTTGATTGTCTATTATTTCTTTCGCCCAGGTAGTCTTAAACTGAATTATTTCATACAGCAAGTTAAATTGACCGAATTAAGAGACATTATAGACGGAATTTTATTTGAAAAATGGTTATTATCAAATACGAGACGATGGTTACAGAAAAGCGAAGCCCCTTATCCAGGTTACTGTAGAGCCCCGGGAAGTGATTTGTGCCTACCTGTGCTTTGCAACTGCAAGAAACTGACTGAAATATGGAATAAAATTAGAAAAAAAGGTCGATAAATAAAACAAAACGTTTCTTTGAGAACATTTTATTCCTTATACAACAGATTACAGAACAATAATTTCTTAATAACTTAATACACAGCCGATACATCTATTGATTCAATTATAATACATTTTTGAAATTGTTGCGTTGAAAGTAATATAAAATTGCGTACAAATAATCATGACAATACATTATCCATTAAGGTTTAAAAAAAGCTTTATAAACCTAGTTATATAGATATTATAGTTTATTAGCAATATTTTACGAGAATGCAGAGCATTTTATTATATACAATTACTAAGCTATATTATAATAATAATTCAGAAGGGCAGAACGTCAAGCATGGCATATTTCCACGTCCACTGACGGGCTAGGGCTTCGAACCGCGGTCGGTCCTTCACGTACATCGCACCGAGCTCCGGTTCCATACATACCTGTAGAAAGAAATTATTATGATTCATTTATGTAAATTTAATATTAGGATCCTAGAATACAAAAAACAAATATCTGGAAAGGAACATTTAAGTAACGTAATCATATTCTACGACGAAAATAATGTTTTTTTTATCAACATTAATGAACTTACTGGGCGTTTAAATAATTTCCCATCCAGCAATTTATTCCTTGAAATTGGACCATATTTCTTAAAAAAATTAGACAATAATTTGTAAAATATTTGTAAAATGTTTGTAAAATATTTTTTTTATTGAAGTTTATTTGTATTATGTTTGTTTATACATACATCAACTTTTTTGGAATTATAAATGTGATTTCTAATACTCCTAACAATCAAACCAATTCACATTAGTAATGGCATATAAATAATTTCTCTATTCCTTGTAGTTGGAGAATTTTCGTCCTAAAAATGAAACAATAATTTCGTGTTTGTAAAAGATTTTTTAATTGAAATTTATTTCCCCAAACTCCTAAAAATTTTAATTAATTTTCCGCAAAAATCACCCAGAATAAAAAATCACTTACATTAGTATACGGATCTGTGAGCAAGCTCTGTATCGAAATAAGCACTTTGCTGATAGTCAGTGCCAGGGACCAATTGTGATGCACCGAGTCTATACCCACGTCCCCGTGACGAGACACATTGGGGTGTAGGATCCTAGTTAGAAACCTGACCACGGGCGGGCTCATGGGATACCTGGAATGGTTAATTTAACGCAGCTTATACCCGCTACTGATACTGTATTTTTGATATATTTTTTTTGTAAAAAATATTATCAAAAAAATTGTATGCAGATAAATATGTAGAGAAAATGGATAGTCGACCTCATTGAAAAAAGATAGGTCCCTGAATTTTTGAAAAATGTGTAAACTGATCGATGTTGAGGTCATAAAAACATTTTTTATCTTTATTGTTACATATTGCTTATCCAGCTTATAGAAAAATATTTAAATAAAAATTGGAGGAGAAAATAAGTTTACTTTTTTATTAATTAAACAATAATTTAACAAAATAAAAAAGCGAATATAAGGCGACAGACGAGGGCGAAAAAAAAACAAAAAATACACAAAACAATTTTATTTTTCAATAATTTTGTTAGGTAGAAAATAAAAGGTAGTCAGGTAAGAATTATATCAAGGTAAATGAAATCGTAAAAAAATAAAATTAAGGTAATCATTAGTAAGAAGTAAGAACCAAGAAGCTTATATCTAATACACTGGAGATTTCAGTATGAACATTAACTTGTAACAAGAAAATATGACGTTGAATGACGCCTGTATGTTTTTTAATCCCTTTCACACCTAGGTAGTTAGTTAGGTGTGAAAGGGATAAAAAAACATACAGGCGTCATTCAAGGTCATATTTTCTTGTAACAAGTTAATGTTCATACTGAAATCTCCAGTGTATTAGATATAAGCTTCTTGGTAAGAACAGTAAGTAATCAAATTTCAAAAGCACATATCAAATTAGCGATACCAACATTGACGCACTATAAACAACTAGACTCGCAATTTACTATATTAAAGACTCAAATTACGACCTTATTTCTGAGCAGTAAAATTTATAATCACTTGAGCTCATTACAAAAATACAATACAAAGTAAGAAATAACAGGAGTATGACTATGAAGACAATTTTTGAAGAGAAACTTCTTTATCGGGGTTGGAAAAAAATTTTGTGTAACATTTTTTCGTTACGCGTGACATTATTCAGTTACGCACCATCTTTTTCTTATCCCTACCACGCGTGATTCGACGTATTTCTGTAAAGTTGCATATAGTTAATTATTTTTTGAAAAATAAGGTCATAAAGAAGTTTGACTTCTTACGTGTGTACACTAGTACACGCTCACATTTTTTTATTGTAACTGTCAGTCTAGTTCTTCATCACATCAATGCGTACACCACAAACGTCCACCTGGCAACTCCACCACCGCCCCAGCGTCCCCAGTCCCCGCGTCCCCAGCGTCCCCAGCACGCGAGGCATACTCACGAATATGGCACCTGCACATAGAGGTAGAACACGCCGCCCTCGTACGGCGACCCCGCCGGGCCGGTGACGCTCGCCTGCCAGTGGCAGCACTTCGCGTCCAACGGCGTCGCGGCTATACCTTCGGGCGGGTCGTTACGCAACATCTGACGCAGTAATTTATTATCCTTAAAGGGAAATTGACAACGGCTAATACGATCTCTTTTCTGTGACACGCATTTTTTTTTAAATAGGCTGTAAAAAAAATTCGAACTGTTGTCTCGCAACGGAGCGTCGCGTCGTCAAAATTAAAAAAAAAATAAAATTCTAATTAGGAATTTGGAATACGTCACAATATAACGGTTGAAATAAAATTTGGTTGCGGGATGTGAGTGGTAGTAGAAAATATAAAAATAAAACACAGAAAAGCAATACAAATCACACATAACATATTTTGTACATTTATAAATTATTGTTACCTTTATCATGTTTACTGATCGACAGACTGCTAGGTAATAATAATATTAATACACAACAACTCCAAAATAAATGTAAAGTATTATTAAATTACGATATATCATTTTATACTACGATATTTTTAATTATCAGTTGTTGAAAAAGTTAATATGAATCAAGCTGGAACAATTAAATCCAAAAACAATTTGATCAAAACTCTAAGATTGTAAAATACTGCAATATTCTTATTTATCACATAAAGTAACTTCCCTTAGTTTTTAATATCTATGAGTTTAATAAACTACACTTTCCATGGCCATAAATACAAAAAAAAAAACACCATAGACTAAACGAGTCTATATAATCTATGGTCTCATTCAAGAAGCTTATATCTAATACACTGGAGATTTCAGTATGAACATTAACTTGTAACAAGAAAATATGACGTTGAATGACGCCTGTATGTTTTTTATCCGTTTCACACCTAACTAACTACCTAGGTGTGAAAGGGATAAAAAACATACAGGCGTCATTCAACGTCATATTTTCTTGTTACAAGTTAATGTTCATACTGAAATCTCCAGTGTATTAGATATAAGCTCCTTGGTCACATTATAATATAGTCTGTATGTTACCTTGAGCTCGCTGCGCAGTCGGTTGCGTCTCCAGGCGTTCTCCTCGCCGTCGGGCGGCGCCTGCACGCACATCTGCACCAGGCAGTTGCGGCAGAAACACGATTCCACTAGCGACTGGTATTTCTATAGGAAAAGATTTAATAAAGCTAGTACTTTAGTATCTTATATGTTCAACTATTAGAGAGATAGGTCGGGGTATTTCGGTCTAAATATAAACGGAAAAAATTGAACCACCTCAGGTTTGCGGACGACTAAGTCCTTTACGAGGAAAACCCCAAAAAAAATTTAGAAGTCATGATTCAAGGCCTAAACAATGAAAGAGAGATAGGTCAAATACAGTCAAAGTTTTTATAAATAACTAAATTATTGTATTAATCTGGGCTGTGATGTTGACCATCTTCCAGTTAGTGTTTTATGCTAAATATAATCTACATATATTAATATTATAAAACTAAAGAGATTGTTTTTTTTTTTGTTTGAACGCGCTAATCTCAAGAACTACTGGTCCGATTTGAAAAATTCTTTCGATGTTAGATAGCCCATTTATCGAGGAAGGCTAACTATACATCATCACGTTAAGACCAACAGGAGCAGAGCAATGCCGGTGAAACCACGAAGCACAGCTAGTTTTGTATAAAATTGAAGAGAGATATTCAAATAAAACATATAATAAAAAATATTGATCATATTTTGATTTAGAAAACTTAAGTAAAAAATAAAGTTGTTGAATTTTGTTGCTATTTTATTATTTGACGTATTTCATGAAATTTAATCAACATTCACTTCAAGACCATCATACTTTTACCACATACTACCTTATTCAATAACAACACATCTAACACAAATTACAAATTACACACAATAAAAACTCACCCGCTGCCAATCAAAATCAGTAAATATGGGTCGGAACAGCGGCCACCTAGCCGCAGCGAAGGCCGCCCAGCGTGGGGTCGGCACACGCGCACGTACGAGTCGCTGCCAGCGTGTGCACACGCACGCACACGCGCACAGAGACATGTCGTCCAGGTATTGGAATATGCATAGCAACACTGGAGTGGATAAGTTATAGGTGAAAAAAATGTGTGAAATAAAGAATGTTAAAGTTGGTATTGTCTCAGTCTCTAAGACATAGGTGAATAAGCTCCTCCTTTTTTGAAGTTGATTAAAAAAATAATAATATTTGAAGATTTGTTGTTGCTGCTGCTTTCTGAATCGGTGGTAAACGTTAAAAATATGTAATAACAATTCAAAAGTGCTTCTAAAAGTCTAATTGAATAAATAAATATTTGAGTTTGAGTTTTAAATGTGGTAGGTTATGTTTCAGTTTGACCTACAAGTTGTTATAAGTTTCAACTGAATTATAATTATTTACAAATAATGTAATCTATTTTCTGTTGATTTATGTGTATACAGTTAGAACGTAATAAAATTGAACAATATTTATCATTGATACAAAGAAACTTCATATTAAAAAAATATAACATACCTTCAGAAGGCAAATGCTCAACAATGCCAAACGGTACATTATCTGGGAGACGTGGGGTTGTCAAAGCTTGTAGAGTTCTAACTAAACTGGGTGGTTGTGGTGGTGACCCTCCATAGAACCCCGCTCCTTCCTTTGGAGGGTCATTCCCTGAACCATTACTGCCGCTACCACTGGGCCCTGAGTTGCTTGCGCGACTTGCATCATCTTCAGGACTTGTTTCACTGTCTAGGGATGTCTAGAATTTGAAATGATAGTTTAGCAATATTTTAAACTTAATTGCAATTCAAAGAATCAAATGAAAGTATGATGTGTAAAAATAATGTATGTGTATAAATTGTGATTTTTTCTGGATACTGAACTGTTTTGTGTGAACCTTTTTTAGAACTTTTATTAATATAAATGTTACTAACAAAATGAGTCCTGATGCTTGAATTAATAAATAAATTATTATTATATTATTATTAAATAATTCAGGTAAAATTATGTGCATTGATGATCATGAATTATTAAATAATTTCATTATTATTTATTTATAATTCAGGATCATTTAAATAATGAATATTTGTTGATGAAAACAATGAGTTTACAGCCTTTCATAATTTCAAATGTACAAATGACATATAAATTAAACAAATATATTTAAAACACAAAAGCTAAGGCCCAAAATTAGATGAAAAATTCACAATATATAACTCACTCTGTAACGCCACCAAGCTGGTATCGGAAATGTCCTATTAGATTTCTTTTCAGTGCCGAAATTTAGATCTGAGGGCTCATCGTTTCCTGAGTCTCCATCGTCGGTTTTTTCAGTGGAAAAATGTGAACAAGGCAAATATGACGGAAACTCCGGGAAGAGAAAAGCGTGACATGTTACACACACTGGTTCACCAAAACTTGGGCCGTAATATCCATTGCATACAGAACATACTGAATTCTGGAAATATAGCGCACGATTAACATGAGTAAAGGGGATTAAAATATGAAAAAAATATAAAAAACTAACATACATTAAATTCAAACTCGAGTGGCTGTTCTATAGGCGACACAGACATCAATTTGTCTTCACCTTCTTCCAGCTTTTTAATAAAGTTTAAAAAGTCAGGGGCCATCACCGACATTTTGATGGTCGGAGTTTTGGGCTTTAGATCGATACTTCTATCACTTCGATAGCTGTTATGTAGTTCCTTATCGTTTTGTTTTAATATCTAGTTTGCATTATCTTAACCATCTCACAATAATAAAAATAATCATATAATTTATATTAGATAATTAGAAAAACGTTTATAATTTTACGTTGTTTATTCATAGAGAAAACTAATATTGACAAATAGAAATTTGTGAACAAATGTCAATTTGACAAGTTTGGCATAGGCCCATAAACAATTTTTTTTCTTTTTAGTAACGTTCTGTTTGTGGATTTAAAAAACGGGAGATAAATTGGGATGTTTATGGTATTGTCGCTGATTATTTTACTGAATAAGTAATTTAAATAATTTATTCTCATATAAATATTAATTAATTTTATTTTAATTATCAGTTAAAAACAGTTTAGGATACAATGTTTTTTTTGTTGGAATGTTAATTTTATTTCTTTGTTGATAACTATGCATATGACATGAAAAAAATTAAATTACTTACTTAGATCATTATCGTATAGGAGCTACCAACGTTGACAAGAGAGAATTTTAGTATAGTTGGTTCTTTGATATACTGTTCCTCTTGCTATTTCGGTTAGAGTCCGGGCTGTCTGGCTGGTCGCAGTGGTTGCGTTTAGTAGTGCGCATCTTATCTGCACAGGATAATTTCCTTAATTTTAAGTCATTTTTTAACGCGTAATTTTTAATCTTTTGCCTTTAGATAGATCCATCAGACATAATTTTTTTATTGCAAGACGTTTTCTTCGTTGTTAAATAGGTGCCAGACGCAATTTTTTATTTCGCTTTTATAAAAAATTCAAATTATTTTAGTATGTCTGTAATTTTCATATTAAATGTTCTTCAAACATAATATAATCTCAAATTAATTAGCCAGACGCTAATTCGATTGTTAAGTATTAAATAATGTGTATAAATAAATAAAAGTAATGAAGCATGCAGCTCATCAGCTAGTGTATTTTAATTATGCGACAGGAAATAATTGCAAGAATACAATATTATTTACACTTGTTCTTATAAATAAAAGTTAAAATGAAAAAAAAAAAACATAAAAGTGAAAAATAAATTAAAGTTACGGTATACATTCAGACTGAAGAGTTTTTGAAATTGGAAGCTTGAGACAACTAAAAAATTAGTTTCAATATTGATGTACATACATACACACACACATCACACACACACACACACCACACACAACACACACACACACACACACTCGCATGTTTAAGTTTGTATTGAATTTAACTAAAAAGTAGTTAGCATGAATTTATATAGGTATACTAGCGGTCCGCCCCGACTTCGCCCGTGGTACCTACATGTTTAAACTATCCTATCTTTCAAGTTGGATCGAACTGCACATGGTATGCGAATTTTATTATAATCGGTTAAGTGGTTTAGGAGTCCATTGAGGACAAACATTGTGACACGAGATTTATACATAATTGTTATCATCATCATCACTACACATAGTATAAAACAAAGTCGCTTTCTCTGTCCCTATGTCCCTTTGTACGCTTAAATCTTTAAAACTACGCAACGGATTTTGATGCGGTTTTTTTTAACAGATAGAGTTATTCAAGAGGAAGGTTTATATGTATAATAACATCCATTAAATAGTGGAGAAGTAAGTTGTTATTTTTGAGGTTTCTAATGTGATGTCGTAAATAACTACATATTTTTTTCCGCTTACATTGCAAACGCAGGCTGAAACGCAGGCCCTACGAGTTTTATCAAAATAATGTACTAAGTATTGTACACATTGAAAAGGTCTACAGAAAAGTCCGTGATGGTATAATATGTCTATCTCTTATGGATAACCCACAATAACTTTTTTTTGTCATTTACTTTTTACGACAAATAATAGCTAATTTTCGAAGCGATTTTAACCAATATAGCATTAATCCTTAATCAATAAAATACCTTGAATACATTGTTCATTTAATATAGATCTATATAGCCCTTTACACCGTATGATTTAGGTGAATATTTTCGAAGATATTACAGATTTATGGATATGGAGGAGTATGGATATATATGGAGTTTCTTGCCGGTTCTTCTCCGTAGATACTGCTTTCGGAATCGGTGGTAAATTTTAAAATATGTAATGACGTTTCAAAAGTGTTATAAAAGTTCTATAAGAAGTGTTATTGAATAAATAAATATTTGAGTTTGAGTTTGAAAAATTGCGGGACGTAACGTGGCGGTACCGGCCGGTCGCCCGGCTATATATTTTACACCTGTGCGAAGCCGAAGCGGGCCGCTATGTTTTTTTAAACAACGTTCACAGTTTTCTGTAGTGTATATTTTAGTATCAGCATTGCGAACCCGTGCGAAGCCAGGGCGGGTCGCTAGTTAAGTAATAAAAAAAAATGTTTTGTATAGAAGATTGTTGATGTACCCTAATACATAGTTTATTTTTTAGCCTAAGTAATAAAATGTACCATGGAAGGTACTTGTTCCCACAACACAGGGAATCCTAGAGTAGGAACAATGCAATTTCTATGCATCTTATATTTTCGAAAAAAAAAGTTATTGTTTATTGTTATTTAATTTTCACGGCCGACCCTTTCTATCTCTCTTGCACTTTAAACTATCTCTCCATATACACAATCATCTAATTGTTATGCTTACCTACTTTCACTACGTTTTTATTTGTACATATTTAATACTTAACAATCGAATTAGCGTCTGGCTAATTAATTTTAGATTATATTATGTTTGAAGAACATAATATGAAAATTACAGACATTCTAAAATAATTTGAATTTTTTATAAAAACGAAATAAAAAATTGCGTCTGGCACCTATTTATCAACGAAAAAAACGTCTTGCAATAAAAAAATTATGTCTTATGGATAGATCTAAAGGCAAAAGATTAAAAATTACGCGTTAAAAAATGACTTTAAATTAAAGATATTTTCCTGTGCAGATAAGATGCGCACTACTAAACGCAACCACTGCGGCCAGCCAGACAGCCCGGACTCTAACCGAAATAGCAAGAGGAACAGTATATCAAAAAACCAACTATACTAAAATGACTTTTTTTTAAACGTTACTAGCTGCCGTACCATTAAGTAATGGATAACACTCGCAGGCGTTTCCCCTTTTGCCGAGGTATAAGATTATTCGAATCGAAAAATCTTATATGCTTTCATAAAAACTACTTGCGTAATCGATTACAAACACTGCGTATTCGTAAAACATCGAAAGGACGTCTGCGAGTGCTCCGCTAAAAATGCCGTTTTGTACTGTCAAGTCTTGCAGAAGCAATTCAAACATGTCGAATATTAAAAGATGGAATAACCTTTCATTTGTGTATATTTTTTTAACGTACATTTCTAATTAAATGCAATTTCTAATAATCGTCGATATATCGTTTAGCGATATGATCAAGACAAATAATCGAGTCATGTTTACTCGATCATTGATGCGGCCCCACGAGACTATCATGGAAAGAAAATATACAAATTTAATCTTTATGAACTAATAGACTACAAGCCCGCATAGGACAAAAATATGGGTCAAATGAACCACCAGGGGACATATCTAGAACGATAGCAGAGCAAAAAATAATAAGATTCATCACTATGCCGTCACTTGTAAGCTGTCCAACTGAGTGCAGATGAGAATTGAAAAGTACAGGTAGACTCGGTAAATTTTGGTCATATATTTTTGTACGGCATTCTTAACCATCGATAGATCCATTAAAAATAATAAGAAACCGCTCAGTGCCGTACAAAAATGGTGGTCCACCAAGTCGGAATTTTTATTTAATTTCCGAGAGTTACCGGGGGTAAATTTGGTCATTTGACCATGTACGGCATCTGTGTCATACTATTGCTATACTGCTTTTAATCCATTATTCCGCAACGCCGTACAAAAATCATGGGGACAAGGGGAAAAAATCGAGAGTTGCAATCCCCTCTCTTTCCCCACTCCAGGGGGTCATTTGACTAAGTACGGCTTCGGTTCCAAAACATTATCTAGCACTCAAAAGTACTATTAAAAGCAATGCCGTCAAAAAATAATTGTTCTTTTAAATGTATACCAATAATCATCTTAATTTCATCGAATTCTTGATATAAAGAGCTGTAAGGTCATTTGACCCTGTACGGGAACTTTTTTTTTAACATGATATTGTAAAATTAAATTGTTTTATAGTATTGCCGTTCAAAAGAAACCGTTCTAAAAAAAGTAATAGAGAAATGCAAAACCAGAAATTTTGTTAAAGTTTAAACATAGTAGATTAATGAAATATAATAGTTTTCTACACTTTATCCGTTGTTTTAAATAGTATTAACATAGATAAATTAGGAAAAAACGATGCCGTACATTTTTGTGCAGACCACATCTTTTAGGCTGAAGCGACGAAAGCTACAATTTTAAGGGTGCTTTATGGCCATTTGATACAGTACGGCATTAACATATTTTTACCCAACTACGGCAAAGCAAAAGGAGGGTTATGGTTGTTTACAGGTCATGTATGTATGTTCATCTATTCCCTCGTAACTTCTAAACTACTTATCAGAATTCGACAAATGACATATCATTAGAAGCGTCTGAATTGTTCACTGGATAACCAGCGACCAGCTAGCTAAAGGCTATATGGGGTTTCACAAAATCTAATGTGGCGCCCTCTAGCGGACAAAACATACAGAGTAAAAAAATAAAGTTAAGATAAATATGCAGTGTTTGGTATCATTTGAAAGCGCTTTACTTGTACATTTTGAATATGTATATATTACTAGCATTTGCTTGTGACTTTACCTGTATTCATGGACTGATTGCATATAATTCACATCTTTTCGTTCATAGCTTTTTTATTAGTTCATCAATTTAACGGAGTCCATTCCACCTGACTCCGACTTTCCAAGGTGATAATTAACCACCTCGAGCTTCTTAATATTAATGTATATTTATATTTTATTATAAAAATATAAAGCAAACATTGACTGACTCCGACTTTCCAAGGTGATAATTAACCACCTCGAGCTTCTTAATATTAATGTATATTTATATTTTATTATAAAAATATAAAGCAAACATTTCGTTATATGGATTTTTTTCTTTTTCAGATTTTTCCTCTTTGAACCAACGAAAATGTACGGCACATGAAAAAATATTATCTATGCATAAAATACTTTAAAAATAAATTTATTTCGTGTTGTGTCAAATGACCCCCTGGAGTGGGGAAAGAGAGGGTATTACAACTCTCGATTTTTTCCCCTTGTCCCCATGATTTTTGTACGGCGTTGCGGAATAATGGATTAAAAGCAGTATAGCAATAGTATGACACAGATGCCGTACATGGTCAAATGACCAAATTTACCCCCGGTAACTCTCGGAAATTAAATAAAAATTCCGACTTGGTGGACCAACATTTTTGTACGGCACTGAGCGGTTTCTTATTATTTTTAATGGATCTATCGATGGTTAAGAATGCCGTACAAAAATATATGACCAAAATTTACCGAGTCTACCTGTACTTTTCAATTCTCATCTGCACTCAGTTGGACAGCTTACAAGTGACGGCATAGTGATGAATCTTATTATTTTTTGCTCTGCTATCGTTCTAGATATGTCCCCTGGTGGTTCATTTGACCCATATTTTTGTCCTATGCGGGCTTGTAGTCTATAAGAGATAAAGTTGAATTTAAAACGCGATATTGAACCGCATTCCCCACGAGACTATCTTGGAATGAAATACAAATTTAATCTTTATGAACTTAGTGATAGAGTTAAATTTAAAAACTCGTCGCTTAAAAGGTCGTAAATTTTTACGACTTTCGTGACACAAAATATTTTTGTGATCAATGTGTGATTGTGTTTCATAGTGTGAGTTACCCTCCCCGCACCAAAATCAGCAGAAGTTTAGTTAGAACATTTGCCAGCGTACTCCATCCATTAGGTACCCTTCTTAATGATCTAAGATTACTATCTCAATGATTGTTTGTATTCATGTAACAAAATTTCACGAATTTCTCTTTCTCTTATTCTAAGCAATTATGATTTTAAAAATGAATGTCTAAAGAGCAGTAGATTTCGTATCATGAGAACGATTTTTTTGCAATTCCAATATCATTGCTATCTGAAAGGTAGTTACCACAAGGATGTTATGATAATATCAGGCACCAAATAAAACAACGGACTTTGTTCTTAAAATTATTCTTATTCAACACTCTTTTCCCATTTATCCCATATGAATTTTTAATTTTTGTATAGGCATTTTTTATTATTTTTTTTTCAATCAAACAGGAAATTAAGTGTACATTACCGTGTACTGTATAGTTATTTCATTATTTACACCGCATTTTTTTAAAGACAGAAATGTACATTATTTTTTAATATTTCCTTGGAGTCCGTCTTTAGGATTGAATACTTACATAAAAATATAAAGCATGATGATAAAATTGAATTAACATTAAATTAATTAATATTTCCAGGTACGAATTTACACTTGGTTCTACTAGCTTTTTTTCTGATCTATATTTTTTCAGAACATGACACAAATATGACTTTTTAGTTGTTTAAAAATATACTCTTGTTATTTTGTTGGTAAATCGCCTTCGAATCAGTATCAACTGCAGATTTTACATGTTGTAATAAAAGATAACTTGGATCATTAAAATCTATCTCAGTTACACTTCTTTTGTTCAATTATTCGATTCATTACAACAATAGAAATCAATCAATCTGTTTAATGATTCAAGTTTATATATATAGCTATAGAAAATATTCAAGCAACAATTCAAGTTAGAGCTAGCGCGCACGAGCAACTTTGTCTCCGCAACTATTCTGTCTCTCCCATCAATTTGTATGGGGAGTTGCGTCGCTACGTGCGCGCACTTTCATACTAGCCCATAGGTGGGAGAGACAAAATAGTTGCGGGGACAAAATAGTTGCGGAGACAAAGTTGCTCGTGCGCGCTAGCTCTTATACAAAATTATTAGAAACTAAATTCAAGCCAACTGTTTCTTTATGGCAATACCATGCCATTTCTGCGATAAATTTGTAATACAATTAATGTACAAATAATTTTTTTGGGATATTCTGGCCGACAGTCGCCATCTTCAACTGTATTTTTACATAATACATTAAAAATACTGTGTCGCTTACACTCACTAAGGTGGGGATCTGATTCTTATAATTAGGACTTTGCCAGATAGCAACGAATTGACGCCGCGCCGCACTATGATGCCATGTGTGTGACGTGTGTGTTAAGCGATAATATATCGTCAAATATAGCGTCAACGTCTGATATGCGCTAAGTACGATTCTTCATTCTATCTGACAAAGCCATTACTGTTTCTCAACGTCCAAATATAAACATTGAATAGTGACATAAGTCATTCGATAAAAAAAGAGCGCGTGTGTTGAACCCACGAGTCAGAAGTGAAACTTCTTTGGCAAAATTCAAAGATATCAAAATCTTCGCCATACTCGCACCTATGTGTATGGCAATACCATCGCGTCCATGACGTGATGGTATTGCCATCACGCGACCTTCAAATTTTACTCTCAACGCGTCTAGAGAAGTTTCACTTACCTACCTATATGAGATAATTATATACCTACCCTCCAATTTTTACTATTCGTTTAAATTGCTCATATTCTTATTTTTAAAATAACACTTATTATTGAACAAGTGTATTAACTAATTACATGACGTATTAAAGATGTCACAACTTCGATATTGAGATAGGAAAAATAGTGCATTACAATTTCCATGGTTTATTATACTTCAAGGAAATGCATCCTAATTTCCCATTCAATCATTAAAATCAATTACAAACAAAATTAAAAATCAATTATCTTTAACCTACCTACTAACAATTAGTTCATTTACAAAGTCAATACGTTAAACACACTTATTTCACTATTATTGCATCCGCTGTATTTTTACAAAAAGGACGCTAATTCATGAACTGCCCATATGGTTGGGTCCTTACAACTTCGTTTTTTATCCTATCATAAAGCAAAAAAAAAAATACACGTTAGTGTTAAATAAAATGATAAATAAAAATTACGAACATAGCATTTAAAGTAGAGGAAAGGCATTCAATTTTAAAACACTTATTGATATAATCAGCGCTGTCTTTGCTAAAATAATGAAGTATTACATAGACGCTTGTATCACCAATTACAATGTATAATTATTGAATTTACAATTAATTTATAATATCCCACTACATAACACTGTAAAACGGTTTCTGTAATTTCAAAATTGTATCTTAGAATTTAATTGTTTAGCCACTGCACTTCGACACTTGTAAAAAAATCACCAATGAGCCTTAAAGGACGTAGTCCATTTTAACTTATACTACACTTCCTGTAGGGGGGCCGTTCGCCCCTCTACCACACTCAGTAGGGTGAGTAGTACGAGCCGCGCCTCATCCCTCTGCGAACAAGGCAGAACATCATATAGGGCCTAAGTGTGTTCATATGCAGTACTGGTGCCGATGATGCAGTAGTTCTTTACATGACAATATCGGACAGATACATTTCTAGCAAGTGAATTTATTTATTTTAAGTGAACAATTTTATTCGTATTAACATCACGTGACTTCTGTGTCCTTACGGATTGCACTCACCTACAGCTACATTCACTGCTTACTTCCGAGAGCTTATGGTTGTTTTTCTTCATTGGAATTATCAGTCAATTTGTTGCAAACATTGTTGCAAAACATACATACGAATTTGTATCATTAAAGGCGGGGTCGATTCCGTTATTGTCATGTAAAAATAATACAAAGCATAGAGCGACAAAGCTACTATGGCGAGTCTGAAAATTTTTGATTCGTGGTAAATGGTAACTGTAACTTATTTAAAATGCACTTCGATTGCTTAATACCAATTATTACTTATGATCATATAAATTCAAGGTCCACAAATTTAAATAAAGGTACCAATTAAAAATTAAAAATTTAATATTACAAAAAGAGCAGTGCTTATTTTTCATTTTAGATATGGCTTCTTGCCAGAATTTTCTTGAAGCTTCATTTATTAAAACAGCTACTTCTTGCAACTTTAATTTAGATTTGAATAGTAGACCAATTCTAATTTTCAATAGGGCACTTAATTTGAAATATTTTTAAGGCCGTCTGTTGGCCCTTTATCAAATTGCATGTTTTAAATATACCCTCAATATTCATATCTAATAAAATTGGCCTATCATGCAATTACTAAAAGTGCAGTACATATAATGGAGTTATTTTGACTTATCTCCAATAATAAATAAGATATATGTCACATACATTTGATATAAGTGAGACCAATAGAGGTGCTACTAATTTCTTTACACACAGTGAGATTATTGAACAAGTTAAGAATAAACAAGGTTGTATAGTTAATACAAATCTAAAGTACTAAAAGTATGTGCATAAACTAAATTTTAGCGTCATTTCAAAGTCCCTCTAGCTGTGATATTAAAAGAGTACATTTATGTATCCATTACTCAAGACCTATGACTAAGGGTTGGATAATAATAAAAGCAATTTCAATAATCTGGCAACACTGTTCTCAACCTTCTCAATAATTTTTAACGATAAAATCTCAAGCCCAATATATTGTATGAGCATTAAAAGGTCCAAAATCTAACCCACAACCGAATAGTGCACTACTTTCATATATTTCTAACTTGCTCATATAGACCATGCACATGATATAGGAATAGGAAGGATGCGATATTAAAATACATGAAACTGTCGTCATAAAGTTTATTTTGTATAAATAAATTTTCCTCATAAAGATTTCTTTTAACATTTCTTTCAAGACTGTACTTAAAGCATCAAACAAAAGATATATCCATGCAATTGCATACTTGAAACATTGCTGATACAAAATAATTTATTTCGGAAACATAACTACAGGAAATACTCAACAAGCATAAGTACTACACATCATATCAAACCTCTATATATATAAAATAACCGCGACTCCTGCAAAGTGCAAGACTACACTCAAATTTAGTGCAAGACACAAATGTAAAGGCTTCTCACTCTATTCTATAGAAAATAGGCGATATTTCATATTACACAACCGTATTGTAGGAGAAAGCAACATCATACCGGCGCATGCGCATTGATATATATTTTTATTAAAAGAAACTATGTATAATAATACTCAGAGTGACATTTACTTCACGACAGACAAAAATGAAGCCTTTTCAATGCGAAATGCATTAAATTTTGAGTATAATTGAGCACACGAATATATTATGTTTATATCAACATCTTTGCATAAAAAACAACATTGTACTTATTCAGTTAATAAGGCAATAACATTTTTTATTGAGTGTGGTTCAATGTAGTATGTATATTTGGTTCATTTTTACTATAACACAAAACACATTAAAATTATATTTTATTTTAAAATATTAATTAACTATGAGACTTAAAACTGTATAAAATAGTCTATTTTAGTTGTAAAAATAACTTATTTGGATGGTCCCCCATACTAATGTTTTATTTATGTCAAGGCACTTATTTTGAAATAGGACAAACTTGTATTGGGTCAATTCTCGAGCGCAATGGTGTTTATATTTATATCAATTATTCCGATAAATGGGAAGACAAGTAGACTTGTGGATCAACATACTAATTATATGTTTCTTTAACTGACGAGTATGGATTTAGATTATTTTGGATATTTGGATACTATTATAAAAAAAAAAAATTGCGTGTGTTTTGTTGAATGAATAGCCTCCAGATTTGGTAGTTTCATAGAATTCAATCATTTTAATGATTCGCAAATACATGATGTTCAATTGATTTTCAATTGTTTATAACATAAACAAGAATAAAAAAAATTGTATATAATTTGGCACACTACTTTTTATATCCTATTATAGTGATATCATGCAACCTGCACCAAGTCTGATAAATAACAAGGAGAGAGGATAACCAAGTTATTGTGCACTTGAGGTAGATATATTATTGTGCCATCTGAGAAAAGTATGTTGTGTGTAACTTATCTTTTGACACGGAAAATAATAATAATTACGTTTGTATGTAATATGTATCGATCTACATATTATGTATGGTTGTATGTGTGTCTAATTTATCCAAAGTTAACAGGTAAAGTTGGGAATAGTGGGAAAGTGTAAAGTTTGTGTCTATGAATGTATGTTTATTATGGACAGTTAAGTTTTTATTTATAAGTGACAATTAAAACCTGTTATCCGTTATAACGCGTTATGCCTTTGCAATCCTGTCCTGTTACAATCATGTATATATGTACTATAATTGGAGCGGAAAAAAGATTTTAGCGTTAACATGTTATACATTCTGTACGTATGTATGCGTGCGCGCGCGTGTGTGTGTGAGTGAGCGGGGGAGATTTAGTTCATTTGTACGCATATCTATCGCATGTTTGTGTCCTATATGTGAGTGTGTTATTTTTTACGCATGACTATTTGTATCCTGTGTCTGCGTGTATCTTTTTATGCAAGTATAATTGTATCCTATATGTCTGTATGTATCTTTTTATGCAAGTTTAATTGTATCCTATATGTCTGTGTGTATTTTTTTACGCTTGACTATTTGTAGGTATCCTTTATCTGTATGTGTGTGTGTGTGTATCGTGTGACTCGCAACCGTGTGTTGATATAAACATGCGCGCTCAGTATGGGTTGTACCTGCCGCGGCGCATCGCGGCCCGCCCGCCGCCGAAGTACGGCGAGTAGCCGCGGTACGAGCGGCCGCGCCCGCGCGACCCGCGCGGCGGCCGGTTGGTCGACGAGAGGCCCGGCTTGTTCGTGCGCTTTGGCATCACCTGCGGGATTAAATAGCATTTAAGAGATTTTATTTATAATATATGCTCTGAATATATTACAAATTAAGACTTAACCTTAGACTTAGCTACGCCCGCGCAGTCAAAGAAAAACCCGCATAATTCCCGTTCCCGTGGGATTTCCGGGATAAAACCTATCCTATTTCCCGGGGTAAAAAAGTAGCCTATGTCCTTTCTCGGGTATCAAAATATCTCTATACCAAATTTAATGCAAATTAGTTCAGTAGTTAAGGCGTGATTGAGTAACAGACAGACAGACAGAGTTACTTTCGCATTTATAATATTAGTATGGATAGTATGGATTGAATACACATAAAATATCACGATCTTATTGGGCCTATAGGCGTTACATTAATTTCAGGAGCAAATCGCAACTCAACAAAATGTGTACAATATAATAGCGAGTTCTAGCAGACAACCGGTTGTACAGAGATAAATTAAGTACAAAAACATAATGGTGGAAATACAAAGTAAAGCATGATTCACACTACACCGTGCTGGGGCCGGGAAACAAATGAAATAATATCCATCTAAATTTGAACTTCGTGCCCCATCCATTCGCCGGCCGTACACGGTCAGGCGTAGCAAAGTATACATATTATTACGTTTGGTCAGGCTGGCAGCAAAGAATACAATAATGTTCTATCTCGCGAGCACGAAGCAGCAAAAGGCCACATAATGGTTACACTGATAGCTATTGGCGGCACTGATTGTCGATCATTTGACGGGCCAACACCGACGATGGTGAAGAGGGACCTCCAATTATAGCTATATATATATTTATTTCTTTCTTTCTATCTACCATGAATAAAAAGCTACTTTTTTTAACTTTTAACTTTTAATAGCCATTTGTGAATAATACAAGGTCCTGAATAATACAAAGAACATTTGCTCTGAATTATTTTTAGACATCTTCTATATTATAAGAAAAATAATAATTGGCAAATGTGTTGCTGATGAGCGCAAATCTCGAAAACAGCTAAACCAATTTTGTTCATCTTTTTTTATTATTCCCAATGATGGTTCTTATGGAGAGAAAACAAACATGTACGGTAAAGTTGGGACTGACCACTAGATTCTTATAAAAGAAAGGGACTTAATAGATATCTCTTGTTAATTAACAATATCGACAAATTTATTACATATCATTTTAATTGAGATTGGAAACAGAATAATGATAGAAACTGAAACTCAATACATCGACAAAATTTAAATCAATAAAACATTTAAATACCTTATCCTTCTTAATACATCTATCATTTAAGCTTACCTTTATCTGACGCCCCCTAAATAATGATTCATCCATCGCCATCGCTGTCTGTACACTGTCCTTATCACCAAATTCAATGTATGCAAAACCTTTGGGATGGCCATCAAACTTATTACATAATATTGTAACCCTGAAATAGAAAAACTTGGATTATTCAATAGAAGTTTTTTGAAGTGAAAGTTCTTTAGACACATTGAGAGTAAAATTTCAAAGTCGCTTCATGGCACTAAGGCGACGATTTCGGTGTCATTGAATCTTGCCTCATTCACAAATCATTGAGTGTGCTCGGCACACACACTCTTTTTTTGTCTTGACTTTAAAGTCCCTTTATAACATTATAAAGGGCTTGACAGACTGGTGAACAGGTTTTCTAACAAAACATCGTTTTGAATAAGACCAGTTTTACCAGGTTAGCCCTTTTGCTCACTACAACTTACTATCTTTAAAAGATTAATTAGATGCAACAGCCGTCATCATTTAGTATAATAAATTAGGCATTAAAAACTACTCTATCCGGCATTATATTATTTAATAAGCACATCAAATATACAAACAAAAAGATATATTTCTAAATGTTTTCTATTACTATTTTAATGTATCATATTTTTAAATACCTCCATAACCAACCAAGAAATCATGAATTCAACTTTAAAATAAACCAACACAACTTCAAGAACCTTTATTTTACTGATTGTATCTATACTAATATTATAATGCTGAAGAGTTTGTTTGAACTCGCTAATCTCGGGAACTACTGGTCCGATTTGAAAAATTCTTTCGGTGTTAGATATCTCTTTTATCGAGGAAGGCTTTCGGCTATATACCATCACGCTACGACCCACAGGAGTGGAGCCACAGGGATGAAACCGCGCGGAGCAGCTAGTCTATATATATAAAACTCAAAGGTGACTGATATAGTGATCTATCAACGCACAGCCCAAACCACTGGACGTATCGGGCTGAAATTTTGCATGCAGGTAGATGTTAGGACGTAGGCGTCCCCTAAGAAAGGATTTTAGAAAATTCATCCCCTAAAGGGGTAAAATAGGGGATGGAAACTTTTACCATGAAAATTTATCTTTTCCACGCAAGCGAAGCTGCGGGCAAAAGCTAGTTTAAAAATAAAATCTCACCTATTAATAGAACCACAGCCATGAAAGTGTTGCTCCAGTTCTTCAGCAGTGGCTCCATAGTCCACATTGCCCACATACACTGATCTATTATCAGCTTCTATCTTCTCCTCCAAGGACATGTTTAGTGGACTTGCTGTAACACATTATGTGACTTCTACAAAAGGTTTATTGTCCTATTTTTGTATGGTTTAGTTATGTTTAAACATTTGAAATTATTACTTATTATGATAACAACTAGGTTTATGTGGTCAGCAAAATTTGCACAATTCTATGACTAAGCTATTTCTTTCAATACTATAAAATGCAAAGGTCTGACTGATCTATCAATGCCCAGCTCAATCTACTTTACCAAGCAGGCTGAAATTTGGTGTAAAAACGAAGAAAAGAATTTAATAAATTCTACCCTCAAATGGATAAAACATGTGGCAAAGCTTTGTACAACTGCTAGTATGAATATAAGTTTAAAATTAAAATGCTAAAAAAATTAAATTGTTTGTGAACTGTGAACGTGATTAGTGCATACAACAGCTAGGTTAATAATAAAACAAAAGCGCATTTAAGTCAGTTATTTACACTTAAAAACTAACAATTTAAATAAGAAAGATTTTAATTTTTGTTCCTACTACTAAGCAGAAACACAAGTGACGAAATAGAAGAAACAATACTAGCATTTAGTATTAGAGTAATAAATACATACTGAGTCCCGGTGGGCTGCCCATGCTCATCTGTTTATCAACTTCAGTCTGCATTTGTTTTAGTTTCTCCGCCTCTTCTTCCATCTCCTGCACTCTGGCTTTAATGGCAGCTAGGTCTGGTACCTCAGTACCAGAGGCCTCATCACCTCCCTATTCAAAGAATGAGTATTAATAATTAACTAAACAAAATATAATCACATTATATACAATTACCTTAAGTGGCCTCATTATGACGATATTAGGAACTAATTAACTTTTCAGTGTAACTAATACCAACAATATTATTGTTTTCACTCAGGGCTCTCAATGGTCAACACTATTGTTAGGCTTACTATTCACCAAATAGATTCACCTTTGTATCACCATTTATATTACAACGACGCTTTTTTACGTCCATCGTGAGATTTAGCACAATGTAATGTGTAAATGTAAACAAAGTTTAAACGTGCCAACATCGTTTTCGGCCGGTCGTTTTTGTTGCGAATATAAGATCTACATGTTGCATTAAAAATGCAATGCAATAAATCATGAAATTGCCCATTAAATACAGACTACGCCTATAGTTCCTGAATGTTTGCGACCCCATAGATACTAGATCTAGATAGTAGCGCCGCTGCGTGGTCTTTAACTTGAATGTCAAAAACCATAGCCTGCAGTTCGATTTTTACCGCTATTATTTAAAATAGTTGTAAACTTATGTAAACATACTTACACCCATGCTATTATCGGTCATGTTTAAGGAACCGTTAGTTCCGTCTAAATGATTGTTCTCCAAGGAATCCAAATAATCGTTTTCTGCCATTTTAACACTTTAAAGTACTCGTCATAAACTTAAAACACACTTGAAATAATCACTTCACACTGTATTCAATTAACCTGAAAAATAATCTCCAAGTTTAACTTTTCTGAAACCGTTTGTTTTGCCGTTTGTAGTTTCTTTCGCCAAGAGAAAGCCTTCTGACGTACCGGTAACCAAATTGGCAAAACTTACAACTGACCTAATTATTTTGTTAAAAATATAATTATATTCAAATTCTTTCCAATCACTAAATGCAGATACTATTATTTATTTTTACAAACATTTTAATATTAGTGTAATATTTACGGATTTATCTTATCATTTTTATTTTACGCCAAAATATTTGACAAACAAGCGGTGACATAAATGACACTAATGACAGTTCATTAGAAAAATAAATATGGCGCACAAAGTTTGACAACAATTTTAAACCATAGTGCTATAGAGGAAGTCATTATTACTACAGAGGTCATAGAGGTATGGGAAAATTATTGTTTGGTAAAACCTCTAAAGGGTAAAACTGTATTATTATTTTTTTCGTTTGAAATTAAATAAATGGTCTGTCCAATAGTTTGGACTGATCTAACAAATTATTCTTGACTAAAAGCTCCTCATCACTGACATTTATTACGATAAAATAATATGTACACTATCTGTATGTGTACCTTGATGTGTACACTAGAGTCTGTCTAAAAAGTCAGTTTACATGGGTAATTTAAGTAGAAATTTAAAAACTTATACTGGTAACCCTGCAGGTGCTGTCAAAATTGTAAAAATTGTAACTTAACTTTTCTCAATTTTATTTAGATTTTCCTGTTTATTATTCGTATAAAATGCCAAAACCTTTGAGCAGTAGTGCGAGGGAGATAATTTACAAGGTTATTAAGTTTTGTCAGCGTGAAAAGGCAAAACAAAGAGATTTGGTGAACAAAAACAAAGTTACAGAAAGAGTATCCGCCATGACCGGTATGTAATACTAGTTGATACTTGTATTTATTTAATTTTTTTTCTTGTAATTTATATAAAATGTGCAAAGGTGTGATCGTTTGTTTATTTGTTTTCTCCTTACACAGAACATGATTTTTCAGGTGTTTCAAGAGTGACTTTGGCTCGTATTAAAAACGAAGCTAGCGTAAATAACGCAGTATGGCGCACGCCTGGAAAAGGTCGTGGTTCAAAAACTGGACACCCTTTGAAAATCAATTTGGATGACTTTGATGAATTCAATTCCATTTCTAATTGCATTGACTCTGCTTTGTTTTGTTTATGCAAGTCAAAGTTAATAAATATATGTACTTGGTATGTACATTATGCTCTGAAGTGTTTTTTTATTTGTTGACTTTTCCCAAAGACTTTTCCTGTAATCCTGTACCTACCTCAAATATTTTGTTATTCACTTATCATCTTATATTTTTATCAAATTTTAATATAAATATTTTTATTGTAATGTATCTAGATTATACGGTTGAACTATACATTATTTGCAGTGTTGCTAGGTTGTGTTTTAAAATTACCCTTTAAATTACCCATGTAAACTGACTTTTTAGACAGACTCTACCTAAGCTATATTATTATTTATCGAATCCTTCAAAATCAAGTATCAACTTTCATACTCGACACTGGCAAATAGGCACATCTTCTTGCCATGAAGAAAGAAAAAAAGTTCAACTGTCAATTGAAACACAATGACGTAGACAGAGAAACCCTTCCTCTATGGTCAATATTCAATTAATGTCATTATTACTCGTACTAATACCTAATCTGTGGTCATTATTACTTGCTCTGTGGTCATTACAACAAAAATAATTGTTATTTATAGACCGGGAGATACTGACACAAAATTTCGAGTCATTTGTAACAAGGATGGCGGTTCTACAGGGGTCTTAGTACGCAATGACAAAAAGAAAAACGATGGTGTGAACGCTGGTACCGGTGGCTTAGTCGCGTGGGCGTTTGTCGAACTCGTCGGAAAAATAGCGAAAGTCAAACGATTTATAACACAAAAATTTTAGAATTTACCGATAGCCCATAAAAAAGAAGTAGGCGGTAGTGTCATGCCATACTTTTCCGGTGTGACTTACAGCCCGCCATACCGACGCGAATGTGTTGATTTAAATAAAACAATTATTCAACCATTTGTACCAGGCTAACTTTTGCACAGGTAACTATCGTCGTGCAGCCATTTACGAAAATCGCCATGCCATACTTTTCGGAAGATTCCAAATGGTCGCCATACCGCCGAAAATCTGCAAAAAATTTTTATTTCGCCAAACTTTTTGTACCAGTATTGCATTTGGATTTTTGGAGAGTATTTGATAAAATGTGACCATTATTATATTTGCCATACTTCTAGTAGGGGGAAAAAGTGCTGCCATACTTGAAAACTTAATTTATTATTAATTTATATAAGTGAAGATTTCCAACACATAGATCTTTGAAATTTTGTATTTATATTTGTTGATCCTCAAACTTACAGGAAAAATAAGTGCCATACTGTTACAAATCGTTTGACTTTCGCTATTTTCCGACGAGTTCGACTAACGCCCACGCGACTAAGCCGCCGGTACCAGCGTTCACACCATCGTTTTTCTTTTTGTCATTGCGTACTAAGACCCCTGTAGAACCGCCATCCTGTTACAAATGACTCGAAATTTTGTGTCAGTATCTCCCGGTCTATTACGATTTATTGATGGATTATTTCACAAAATAAAATATGTATAAATTTGTCTGATCTTCGGCAATCTACTCATAAGAGTGTATTGAGATATTTGATCGAATAAACGTAATATTGATAAAACATTGGTTGTATCTATGAGTGCGATCTATCTTAAAAGTGCTGTGCTTGTAAGTTTAACATTAGTTTTAACTAAAATTGACGGTGCTTTGGCCCTAATTTGCTAAATTATATGAATGTAAACTAACGCTACGTTTTCCAATACAATTATTAATCGTTCGATATACTTAAGATATGTCATTTTTAGGTATTCGTTTGTGTGAGTTGGATGCACGTAGTCTACTTGAGTTGGAAGTTATCTGAGTTTTCCGAAACTGCACAGTGATGCCTCTCACAGCTGATGTCGCTGCTCAGCAGGTGCAGGTAGGAAATTCCTTCTATTTCTCTACAATTCAGTAGTTCTGGCTTGTATGAACAATGCATATTTTTTATAATAAATTGCTTGTTAATGTATTATTAGGAGAGATTGAGGTCACTGCACAGGCTGATATATGACATTGAGGCAGAGAGAGGCAGGAATGAGCAATGCATTGAGTCAATATTACGAGCTGAAAAAGCTGCTGAAAGTTCACCTTCTACAGAGGACTCATCTGGGTCATCACAACAGGTCTGTTTTTATAATTAAATTAAATTAATTAAAGAAAAATTTTTGAATATAAATTTAATAAATTGCGGATAAGATTAAATTTTGGATGTGTTGAAAATATGTTTCAAGAACCTAAATATAATTAATCGTAAATTGACATGACAGTAGACGTTGCAGTAGACTCTACTGAGTAGAGTAATCAATTGTTAAAACATCACATAAAGACATAGAGTTGTTAATAAACTAGATATAGAAAAGTTTTGCATACAAATATTTTTATTTTCTTATTGTAACAGCAAATGCAGTTGAAAGGTCTGTATAAGAATGGTCTCAATGCTGCTGAGCAGGAAGAAAGAGTTCTACGGGCAGCTCTAGCCAGGATATATGAAATTCGTGCCATTAAAAATGAAAGAAGAATTCAGGTACTTTTGCTTATTTTGTCTTTTTAGGTGTTATAGTGGTGTAGTGTGTACACTTATTTGTTTTTTAAGTGACATTTTACATATTATGAAAGTTTAAAAGCTAATGTCCTAATGATTTATGAACCTCCTGTTATAATATACAAGTGATATAATAAAGCACTGGAATGCATAATATGTATATGAAAAACAAGTTTGTTTTTAAATTGCTAATGAAAACTTTGATGTGTGCCATAATTTCAAATTACTACAAACCAATAACTTCACTAAGAAAATATTGTTCATCCAAAATTTACAGGCTCGTCACGCAGGCAACAAAGAGACGATAGGTTGCGGTGCGCTCATGAAGATGTTGCTAAGTGCGGCACAAACATTACCGCTACATGTCGGGCGGGTGGGGGAAAGGGCGCCCCCCTTGTGTGGGGCGGTCCCAGCTGATGCGGGGCATATAGCGCGGCCCGGGGACGCTGTGGCCGCGCTCGTGAGGGTCTCGGAGAAGGAGGAGAATTGGATATTGGCTGAGGTGAGATTTTTTGATGCAAAGTTTCATTAAGGGCCGATTTTTCAATGCTTGGATAAAACTTATTCGTCGAATACTGTATAAAACTACCATTTTAAAAACATATTCTAATTGCCCGTATTTGACAGTTTAATTTAATATTATCGTGTAATACTTTATTGGACGGATAAGTTTTATCCAAGCATTGAAAAATCGGCCCTAAATGTAATGTAATACATAGTTAGTTATTATTAAGTGGTGCTGTACAAAATTGAATGTTATTCTATAATCAGATATGATAATCAATTTGGAGTTGAAACTTGTAAATTTAAAATCAAATTTAAATCATGCTGTTCGTTTTTTTTTGGCTAATTATTCTCATTAATTTATTTTTGCTAATAATATGTAGTATGTATCGGGCAATTACGGGACACGAAAGTAATATACGTGATACCATTCTAGAGCGTGCAACATAACCTGAAAAAATATCTTCCTTTACAAGGTGGTAAGCTGGCTGCCAGCGCAAGGCAAGTACGAGGTAGACGACATAGACGAAGAACAGAAGAACCGTCACGTTCTCAGCAAGCGTCGAGTAGTACCACTACCTCTAATGCGAGCGGACCCTAGAACGGACGAACATGCGCTATTCCCTAAAGGCGCGGTAGTAATGGCGCTATATCCGCAGACCACGTGTTTCTATAGAGCCGTGGTTAATAGACTACCGGCGTCTGCTGCTGATCCGTACGAGGTGTTGTTTGAGGTTCGTATCTTTTTTTTTATTATATTCATCTGAAAAGTTGGTTCAAAAAAAATATTTGCAAGTTACCAAAATAATGTGACACATCTTTTCAGTGATTAACAATTTTTCGGTGTCATAATTGCATTTTATATTATTCAACATTTATTTTCTTAATATTTATTTACGACTTTCTCAAAAATGTTTCCTGTCTGCGCATCACTGCATATATCGTGATTCAATATTTTCTACATAGCATAGTAAGAAAAGATATATTTTAATTTTAAAGGATTCCAAACACTATCACAAGAACAACGCCTTAACGAAATTACAGTATTAAAAAATTAACTACAAAAAATTACTAATATAAAGCTGAAGAGTTTGTTTGTTTGTTTGAAAGCGCTCAATTCAAGAACTACTGGTCCGATTTGAAAAAACATTTTCCGTGTTCCATTTATTGAGGAAGGTTATAGGCTATATATCATCAGTCATCACCCTTAGACCAACAGGAGCGGAGCAATGCGGGTGAAACCGCGGAGCGCAGCTAATAATTTATACATATTTTTTGAAGTTACAGAGGTTTTTATGTTACCGAGGTTTAAGTTATCGAGGTTCTACTGTATAATTTATTTTCCACATTCCAGGACTCCTCGTACGCGGACGGGTACTCGCCTCCCGAGCGTGTGGCGCAGCGCTACGTGATCGCGATCAAGGAGGGCAAGGGCCGCGCCACCTGACCCCGCCCTTCGCCCTCACTCGCTACTCCCTCCACGTCGCCGTCTTTCATGTCCCTACAGTCGTTACGAACTAGTCCTAGTGACTCGGATTCTATGAACTAATTAACGTTCAATAAAAACTATGCCTACACGTTTAGTTGGGCAGAGTTTTCTAGTTAGCTACATTCAACAAAAACTGCATACGTTTATTGTAAGACAAATTAGATAAGGAAAGACACGCCCTTCGCCCTCCCTCGCTACGCCCTCCACGTCGCCGTCTTTCATGTCCCTACAGTCGTTACGAACTAGTCCTAGTGACTCGGATTCTATGAACTAATTAACGTTCAATAAAAACTCTGCCTATGCTTTGGGCAGAGTTTTCTAGTTAGCTAGATTCAATAAAAACTGCATACGTTTATTGTAAGACAAATTAGATAAGGAAAGACAAGTGCAAATCTTGTTAAAGTTTTGGGTTGTGTATTTTCAAAGCTTTGAATTTTATACGATTGGATTATGTGAATGGGAAACAAGTTTTTAGTCAGTATATCCTAAATATTCCTAATTATGAAAAATCCATATTGTTCTAATATTGTGCATAAACCTACTGATATTTTGTTAATTATAATATATGTAAAGGGAAATAGTGTGATAATTCTCGGTTTTAATTACTTTATTTTCAATTGTTCTCATCAATCTTATTACTTATTAGTTAGTTATGTGATATTGTTTTTTTTACTTTATACCAATAATCACTTTTTATTTTTAATTTAAATAGTAAATAAATTGTCTGTGAAATTCAATTTCAGGTGCTTTTCCATTAATAATGTGTTAGGAATATGTTTGTAAATAACCAATAATATCGCTTCAAACTAAATGAAACGATGATTGGTTCTTTACAAACACGTTCCTCGCTACACATGTGTACATAAATTATTATAAGACTTTAAATCATTGTTAAGACATCCTTCAACATAATATTACATACTTGCTGTAAAATATAAGGGTTTGAATAACATTAAGCCCTTAAACTAATTTTAAATAGTTTATTATTGATGGGAAATGTAATAGTTACTACAAAGTAAATAAATAGTTGTTCAAGCTGTTTAAGGTGATTGCTACGATCTGTTCCCAGCCAATATCCCGCTAGATGGCGCTGAATTCTACATTTCTAGTTTATTTGAGTTTTTGCGTAATTGGAAAAGATTAAGGTCGTAGGAATAGTCATGGCGGTTACTGAATATTATATTTTATTGAAATATGTCATATCATTGCCTTAAAATCCACCCAATTCGGTAAAAAAATGCATTATAACATCTGTCATTGCATACAGGGTCGTAATAATAATAATAATAAAGGCGTAGGGATGTGACGACCCCATCGCCCACGGTTGGAATATCTATTGTCTACGTGACAATAGATATTCCACCCGTGCAATCAGTCAACCCGCAGGACACCTTGTGGCGGGGTGTCGGGGAGTAGCGACCCCGCGGGAAACGAGTGCTCCCGGGGGAGGCCCCTGTCTTCATCTCCGGCTCGCCTTCACCGGCCGGTCGGAGTGAAGCCTGACGAGGACAGGACCCCCCACCTCTGGCTTGCCTTAACCGGCCGGTCAGAGTGGAGTCGCGAGAGCTTTTAGCTCGAAGGGTGGATGCGAAGCGTAAGTGGCGAGTGGGCACGTGATGCTGGACCCTCAGGGAGCGCGTGATCGTAGTTTAAAGTCCAGGGACGCCTCTCCACCCTTAGCTGCTCACAATATGTTGCCCCCTTGTCGCACTATTGCAGCGACTTATTTCGGGGGCCCATACAGTGAGAGGGCGAGTCACCACCTGCCAACATATTTTTACTTTCTTTTAGTAGAAAGGCAGGTGCCATAGTTTCCCATAGTCCTCAGTACCAGTCCATTTAGCATCCCAATCCATAGCCCAATCATTAAATTTCCATACCCTGCAATAGTCCTACATCGGCCGCGGACTGCCCAGGGCTGTATCTCTATAGTGCAGTCATGGGCAGGCTGCGGCTGGTGTCCCACAACACATTAAAATTCTCGAAAGGGCCTCTGCGTGTTGGATCCGTGTCCCCACGTAAGCCTTCCAAAGATCCGGGTACTGTCCTTCTGGTGGTACCCGAGTATTATGGAAATGAGAAACATAATAATAATACGGGCATTTCTCCGCAACTCGACGTCAAGCGCCTATTTTGCGTGAGAGAGGGAGGTGGGGGAAACCAGCTAAAATTGAAACCACCCGAGCTCCTCCATGAAGCCAAGCAGCTTGTGAGGGCTGCCAAAGGCTTCGGGGAGGGACCCGGGAGACCCCAGGTGTCTTGCCCTGTACTCCGCAACCCCCTTACATTCCATGATGACGTGGGCTGCCGTTTCCTCGGTCTCCATGCATGCTCTGCATAGCGGACTGTCTGTGATCCCTAGATTGAAGAGATGTTTGTTAAAGGGGCCGTGCCCTGTGAGGGTCCCTGTTATTACGCGTAGTTGCACTCTACGTAGGTTGAGAAGCCGACGTGCAAGTCTCGAGTCAATGTCCGGTAGGGCTTCTCTGGCTTGCTTGCAATCAGATCTGCATGACCATTCCGCTCTCTGAGCAGTGCTAGTGAGCTGGGTAATCATCATCCGGGTCCAGCTAGCAGGTAGCGGTATAATGGGAAAAGGTCCCATGACCGGTGTTTCAGATGCCCTTCTGGCTAGTATATCAGCGGCATCGTTTCCACGTGAGCTACTGTGTCCTTTTATCCATTGTAATACTAGGGAATTTCCCAGGTCACATACCTTAGTGAGGGCTAAGTGACACTCAAGGGTCAACCCTGAAGTGAATTCATGGCTTTTGATTGCCATGAGTGCTGCTTTACTATCCGATAATATCCGAATCGAATAGTTTGTTACATTTCTTTTAATTATGGCCGAAGCTGCAAGTAGAAGTCCTAGGCATTCAGCCTGAAAGACTGTATTATGGGGTCCCAAGGGGTGCGAGATGTTAATGTTTAGGTCCTCAGAGAAGACCCCAGCACCCGTGCCATTTCCAGTCTTAGACCCGTCCGTGAAGATTAGTAGGTCTTCAACGCTGTTGTGTTCTGACGTGTATTCACGTAGCTGTATCTTATATTTCTTGTCAAAGATGAATTGTTTTGGGATCTTATCACTTATGGCAAGGAGTGAGGACTCCTTCTCAGCTGCCATAGTTAAGATCTTACTGTGTGCTGTAGGCACCATTCTCCATAGGTTTTGTGTCTTTAACCTTACAGCTGTCGCTAGAGCTTCTTGTCTTACAAAAAGATGTAGGGGTGGCAGGTCGAGCATTGCCTCAATCGCAGCAGTCGGTGTTGTGCTCATGCTGCCAGTGATTGCCAGACAGGCGAGTCTTTGAAATCTCTGCAGTTTGCTTATAGCCGCCGATTGTTGTGTCTTTGGCCACCAAACCACAGAGCCGTAAGTTAGCATTGGTCTTATGACAGTTTTGTAGAGCCACATTGTGACTTTCGGGGAGAGCCCCCATCTATTACCAATCATTTTGTGGCACTGCCAGAAAGAAATGCTTGTTTTTTCGATCTTATTCTCAAGGTGTTTGTTCCAGTTGAGTTTATCGTCTAAGGTAATCCCGAGGTACTTAACCTCTTTCGATAACTGAAGTACGGAGCCAAATAGCTTTGGTAGCTGGTAGCTTCCTAGAAGGCGTCGGTTAGTGAATAGAACAAGTTCCGTCTTGCGCGGGTTCACTGAAAGGTCATATTTGTTGCACCAGCGCTCAACTATTGATAGAGCTCTCTGTGTAATTTCACAGACAACACTCGTGAACTTACCAGAGATAAGTATTACTAGGTCATCTGCATATCCAATGGTATGGAATTTGTTTTTGTTTAGTGTGCTGATCAAGTCGTTCACAACTAGGTTCCACAGGAGCGGTGAGAGAACTCCCCCTTGTGGGCAGCCTCTGGTGACCAGCACTTTCTTTGTTTTATCCTTGCTAAGTTGTATCTCTCTACTGCCTAGCATGTTTATAATCCATGAGACTACTGTGGGGTTAACCTCATGCTGTGATAGGGCATTTTGTATACTTGAGTAGTGTGTCTTATCGAAAGCTCCCTCAATGTCTACGAAAGTGCCCAAGCACATTGATTTTTCTTGTAGGGCTTCTTCTATTTTGGACACTACACAGTGTAAGGCCGAATCGGTAGATTTACCGTGGCTGTAAGCATGTTGGTTCCGATGTAATGGAATACGCACGAGGGCAGTATCCCTAATGTGTCTGTCACAGAGCCGTTCTAATGTTTTGAGTAAAAAGGATGTGAGGCTGATAGGTCTGTGGGCCTTCGCATCCGTGTAGTCTGTTTTCCCTGGTTTAGGAATGAAAATAACATCAACAGTCCTCCAGCTGGTCGGTATATAGCCGTGAGCGAGGCTGGATGTCAGAATGGCAGATAGGTGAGACGTGAGTATTGGCCCCCCCCATTGTAGTAAAGCCGGGTATATACCATCTGGACCAGGTGCCTTGTATGCTTGAAAGCTGTCGATTGCCCATTGTACTTTTTCCTTACTGACTATGAGCTCAGCAGTACTCCAGTTTTCCTCACATGGTGTGTGGGTTGCTGTGTCTTTCCTTTCATGTCGTTGTATGAATTTGCAGCCGGGGAAGTGTGTCTGCATCAGAACAGCTTCCGTCTCAGCTGGTGTTTTTGTAAGAGTGTTGTCGCATTTTTTGATCGATCCCAGCTTGGACGTATTGCAGCAGGAGATGACTTTGCGCACTCTGTTTGCTTGATTACAGGATTCAATGCCATCACAGAATTTCTTCCATCCTGCACTGCTTCTGAATCTTATTTGTCTTTTGTATTCAGCTTTGTTTACTTTGTAAGTGTTCCAATCGTGGTCGCAGTTAGTGTTCATTGCACGGTTCAGTGATCTTCTGACCAATTGTCTTTGTTTGGCAAGTTCCGGTCCCCACCAGGATTGCTGTTTGGCACCTGTTGCTTTCGTTACCCGCAGTGGGCAGGCAGTGTTATAGCTGGAAATAATATTCGTAGTTAGTTGCTCTGCCAGACGTTCTAAATCCTGTATAAGCATTATTCTGTCTGGAAAGCATGAATTCGCGAGGAGGTTTTCAAGATGGGCCCGATAGAGTGTCCTATCAGTTTTCCTGGGATTCCTTGTAGGAATGGGTGTAATAGTGTTAACCTGTAGGTTAAAACGTAGCCACCTGTGATCGGAGCAAGAAGCCTCCTTTGACACGTGCCAGTTGTTAATGCTATCTATGATGCCAGGGGTCGCCAGTGTGAGATCAATGATAGTTCTATATCGGCGAGTAACGAAGGTTGGTTCAGCACCTGTATTTACTAAATTAAGACTAGTTGTAAATAAGTATTCAACAAGGTCTCTGCCTCTGTTGTTACCTGTAGGCATCCCCCATAGGGGGTGGTGTGCATTGCAGTCTGTACCAGCGATAAGCTCCAGACCCTCTCCCGCGCAGTACTCCACCAGCCTGGCAAATTCTCGCGGTGGTGGGTCTTCGTCTGCCGGCATGTACGTCGAGGCGATCACAATGTTGGGCCTGTAGTTGTTATCCCCTAGTAGTAGGATGGCGCATACATCCCTAGAACAGAATTCTGTTAGTGGATGCACTTGTAGATTATTAGAGACATAAATACAGGATCTGGGTTTATTAGAACCTGTTATGGAAATAATCTTACCTCCGATGTTAGTGAGGCCGTTGATTTTGCCAGAGTTGCTTACCCACGGCTCTTGGATAAGCACAATGGCCGTAGTGGTTACCTCCAGCCATTTCCTGAGCTGAGCCGTAGCGCTCTGACTGTGCTGGAGGTTTGCCTGAAGAAAGTGGCATTCAGATGAGGGGTTCGCCATCATCAGATAGCATCCCCCCTTCTTCCTGACCAAGGGCCAAGCCACCGAACCTTCTGGTGTACTCATCACTGCTCTCCGAATCAGCCGACTCTAGGTCGCCCGAATCTACTGAGAGCAGGATGAGTTCATCGTCAGGCGTCACCTCCATAGGCGCATCAGTTGTGTCGCGCGATGTGGAGGGAGCTGTGGCTTGCTCCTCACTTTCTGTTGTTAAACTAGGCGGTATTGCAGCCTTGTTTAAGTCAGAAACCGACTTTGCAGACGTGGTCACGTTTTCCACCGTTGGTTTGTTCCATACGGGGGGCCGTTCGGTAAATTTACCCTTTGGCCCCTGGAACTTAATATAGACCGAGCCAAAGAAGAATCCTAGGCATCGGTTATGCTCCATGACCGTAGAGACCAAATCCTCCGGTATGCTGACGACAACAAACGTTTCCGCTTCTTGTACCTCAGCCCGAAGGAGCAACCAGCGGTGTACCTGCGCCCAGTCATTGTGGTACTGGAGTTGAAGGCCAACAACCTTCATATCCTTCCATACACCTGGGAGCAGGATGCCACAGCGCACTCTACGCGGCACGTCCGCAAGTCTTCTGACGCAGATTTTGTCACCAGAGGGCAGTGTAACCTTCTTGGTGGCTGCTTTGAGCCAATCCACCGTCCTCGCATCGTCGCACCATAGCTTAAGGACGCCCCCTTTAAATATGGGTTTGCCCTTAAATAGGATGCGAGCGTCTCCTTCCCTATAGTTCAATGCTTCCTGATGAAGCAAGGGTTGGAGTGATGCCAGGATGTGGTCGGCTTGTTCTTGGTTGAGGTGACCAGTTGGTGTGTCAGACGTTATCGCCACAATTAGATCACCTTTAACTGCATCCGCATAGCTCGCGGAATGGACTGCCCGGGACTCATTAAGGCATGGCTTCTTTTTCGCCCCTCTCGGTGATATAGTGTCATCGAGACGCGATCTTTTAGAGCCAGCATGGTCTCTCGAGCTTGTCTGAACGGGTTTTGAATGCCGATTTGGCCCTGGTCCGGAACCCGTAGCAGCGGCAGCTGAACCGCTCATAGCCGCGGGCACATGCGGATTTGGGCCGGTAGTTTTATCTACTTCAGATTGTAGTTGATCACGAGCCATTAATTTGCGTCGTCGTTTTCTGCTCAATCGGTTTTTTGTCGTTCCGACGCTCGAGTTGGAGGTCCGCTTCCCTGATGGGTCGCTTTCCTGGTGTTTCCCAACTGGTGCATTCTTTGCTTTGCGACTCTGTTGGGGAACAACGGTCCAGTCCGAGGACAGATCACCACCGACCGATGACTGTGGGCGACACGACTCAGGCCCCGCAGGAGATTTCTCCCCTGCAGGGTCGAGGGTCCCCCGCAGCCCAACCTTCGGCGCAGTGGGGACAACCAAATTTGTAGGGGGGCGGGAGCATGATTGCTTCTCAGTCACACCCACTAACGGATTCCCTTCAACCAGTTCCATCGGGCCCATCAGGCATTCTGAGGTCCCTCCGTGCGCGGTCGTCGGTGCACCATCTGGTCGCGACTTTGACGCAGCAGCTTGTTCCGCTGTA
Source organism: Colias philodice (assembly GCF_061535455.1). NCBI lineage: Eukaryota > Metazoa > Arthropoda > Insecta > Lepidoptera > Pieridae > Colias > Colias philodice. The sequence goes on from NC_143101.1 coordinate 3,889,302, forward strand.
GGATTTTGTAATGTTGTAGGGTGGCGGGAGTACGATTGCATCTCGGTCACACCCAAAGCCGGATTTCCTTCAACCAATTCCTTCGGTCCCGTCAGGTATTCTGAGGTCCCTCTGTTCATGGTCGTCGGTGCACCGGCTGGTCGCGACTTTGACGCAACAACTCGTTCCGCTGTCGGTTTTTGTGTTTTTTGGTTTGATGCGCTACTCAACTCGTTCACCACGTCAGCCGAGGCTTCAGTGTAGCTCGGCGGAGAAGCGCACGCCGAGCTGGCCAACTTTTTGGGTTTTCCCTTAGGATGGCCGTGTTTAGAACGAGGCCCCGCCTCAGCCGCAGGTCGGCAACACAAGCCCGGGGGTGGTCGCGTCACCTTGGCCGAAGCAGAGCCCCGCCCCAAATTTGCAGGCTTTGGTCCCTTGGGTTTCCCCGGGGGCCCAGCGCCTAAAGCACTAATAGTGTTTCTCGGTCCAGTAGTATTTGACACCGAGGAGGCCTGGGATCCCACCTCCTCAGTGACAGTTTCTTTAAGCAAGTTTTTGCCCCCCCCAGAATACGTGGGGCTGCCTGAGTTCGACTCAGGGAGGGATTCTCCACCCTTGGTGGTACCCTCCTGGGGTAGTTCATTTTTAAAACCTGCTTCCATTCTTCTCCTCCTCTCCCCTCCAGTTTGCAGTACGCCTGCCGGGATAAAACCCGCCAGCCGCTATCTGGGGCTGGGCCCTTTCGGCTCCACAGCGGCCTCATCGGCCCCAACCCCAGTACTAGGTGATGCTGCGCACATACCATCACCTAGGAGTATTATTTAGCAGCCCTCCGGCCAGTTGTCACTCGGTTGGCACCACCCGGGGGGCACGTGTAGGGCAAGCCTATTATAATTAGGTGGTTAAAACCTACGGACGCGAGTGACGCCGCCAAACCCCATTACCCCATACAGGGTCGTTTACACACACAGACGTATACAAAAATGATAAAGATTTAAGTCTAGATGGCGTGAATGTAAAACAAGTAGGATTGTTATAAAAATAAAAGTTATATTTGTTGGCGTAAACTATTTTGTTGTAATTTTGGGAAATAAATAATGTCAAAATTGATTACAATAAAACGCAGTTTTATTTTATTACCTACATTACACTATTGTTTTTTTTTTATCAAAACATGTATTTGAAGTAGCAAATATGATATTATGCTGATCCAAGCATTTTCACTCAAAACTAATATCACTAGTGATTTGTAAAAGTAAATTATTTCAATATACATTTCATAACCAACAAGTAAGAATAATTATTCATACAACAACAAATCAAAAACACTATTTACTATGGAAAAAAAACCAGGAAGGTGAAAAACATATTTACGATTTCGATGCACTCGACTTTTAGTAAAATAATAGGTAAAAATATTATTATGGTTTTGATCACAGACATATTCTGTGGTTTTGATTTTAGCTACTAGTATCAGAAAGCTGCGTGTTCAATGCACGTCGGGGTCCCACAACTGTGGAGGAAGGAAGGTAGAATACCTCCATCGAATAAGTGAAGTTTCTCGACATACTCGATTTGCCGGCCGGCCTCAATGAAGATTGTCCGAAAGTTGTATATGAGCTCTGTAACGAAAAAATTTCGCTAGCGCGATTCAGAGTGAGGTGTCGTACAATATACCTAATGAAGTTTTTCATCTTTTTATTTTACTGCAAATACAAAATAAAAATTAAACAATGGTAATGTAAATTCTAAACAAACTACTACCAAAATACAATTAGAACAAAAATCATTTGACTTGTTTATTTCACCCAGAGGCCAGAGGCGGCTCGTGACAAAATTGTATAGGTGTTTACTTGAAATAAAACAACGAAAATACAATAGCGTTCGGGATGATTTATTACAAAAAAATGAGCACCACATTTTATAAATGTCTATAACACTAAAAATTACAAAGTACAGGCTATTTCAAAACGAATTCAATGACTAGGTATCAATAATTAGTAAATCACCGAATTTGCATTCGCGAGCGTAGGTATCCATAGTGTTTGTCACTGACGGTCACTGACCTCTATAACTTATAGTTATAGAGGTCAGTGGTGTTTGTTGTGTAAACATGTATGTATTTGAGTAGTTAGTAGCATATTATATTCTGAATTTCTGATCCATGCCTATTCACTCAAAACTAATAACACTAATGATTTGTAACAGTAAATTATTTCAATAGGTAGGTATTTGAACATTTCCCAACAAGACGTAAGAACACAGTAAGAATAATTATTCGTAGGTATACAAGATACAATAACAAATCTAATACACTATTTATTATTTTATTATTTACTAGCGGTCCGCCCCGGCTTCGCCCGTGGTACATGTTTACGTTTTCTCTCCATAAGAAGTAATAGCTAGAGAGCTAGCGCAAAGCTACCTGTATGTATTTGACCAGACCTGGATTTTTGTGTGTTGATTCCCCTATACCTACTATACATGAGATGAGGAGTCACTAAGCCCAGAGTGGTGGACGGGGCGCGCGCTTAGGTAAGACAGGTGGAAATTTTTGGCGAACTTTGAAACCATTTGACCACGTCTGCCATTTTGATATTTGAAAATAGATTATTATTACTATCGGAAAATAACAATGGCAGACCATTATCACGCGGATAACATTCTGGCAGACACTTATGAAAGTGCTGAAAAAAATACAATTTTGAAAGTATTTGACCAGATCTGCCATTCATATATTTTATTTATTAGGGTCTTAAAAACTTATTTTCGAAACGGCAGACATTTTCATTGCGTACAGACTTCAGCAGACAACAAAACTTTACAGACTTCAGCAGTCAACAAGACTTAGCTTCTACATGGTCAGATGTATATATGTATTACGTTCCCTGACCTTACATCAATGATTTACTTTATTAATGTTTTTATGGTCATTTACATTTAATTTTGAAAACTATGGAATAAAATTTATAAATTTGATGATACAAAACTAAATATACATTTGTAAAGAATCTCAAATATAAAGTTGTGTTGCAAATAACAAATCATCATTTAAATATTTAGTTTATTTCTTTATTTAAGAAACAATTAACAATTACAAAACAACATAAAAAAACACGCATGCATTTATTGAAATGTTCATTCATCATCACTATCGTATGGCGTTGTGTGACTCGTCTTCATAATCCATTGAATCGGATTCTGTAAAAGTAAAACGTAAATTATATAATAAAAGAAATGAGTCATTATAAACTTACCTAGTAAGGCAATGCCTTTGATGTCGCACGATGCCGCCGCGCCGCCAGTGTAGGTACTTCTGCTGCTACATGAAAATATGCTAGGGTTGCAACAAATGGGAAATAAAACAATTGTGATTATTACTATTATGATGTAATCATTTATTCATATTATGTACATTCAAAACAATTGCTATTATTAAATCTGATGTAATTATTTTTTCATAAATATATAATTATTATTAATTACATAATATATTGCACTGTGAAATATTTACGTATCACTTTATTTTTGATGTTCTTAATTGTCTTTTATAAAATTTAAGTGACGCATTCGCATTGGGATCAACAATCCGATAAGAAAAGAATGGAGACAACATATACATAGCTTTGATTTCAATTCTACAGATACAAAATATACAATCTATCTAAAATGATACAACGGATGTTTCCTGCGTTTTCTCGTCAAAATACCGAAACAACGTAATTATTGTATAGTAGTTGGGCGTGAAAGTAAAAAAACAAATGAAAAGTGTTTTCCATATGATTATTTATTAAATTTACGCGATTAAGAATAATTTCAACGATACAATTTAGTAACCGAGAATTCAGAGGATTAAAGAAAATACCTGCCTGATCATTTTATCAAACTCTAAAAGAATTATGGTTATTTCGCATCACTCGGTTTATTAGTTTGGTAATAATTATTAAAGGTAGTTACAACCCTAGCCATTGAGTCGAACGGTAGGCAACACAATATCGACTTTGTGCGGGTACATAATACATATGGTACATTTCTTCTTGCTGTGAAGCGTAATTATTATTATTAAGATTTTTTAGGCTATTTTGAATCAGCTGTTCTAATTTAATTCTAGAAATTTATTAAAACGTGATTTTTTTAAAAGTATATTATGAGTTTATAAATACCTCAACCAATAGTTATTGTGTCCTATCCTCATTTCTTTATATCTTGGTAGTTAACTAAAGTGTTAAATTTACATAACCTCAACAACAACATTTACACTGCCACTGCACTAAAACTAAACTTCTCTAGCTATAAGAACCATCCTCGTACTTCAAGGGATATAATAAAAAAAGAATTATCGAAATCGGTTCAGCCGTTCTCGAGTTATGCGCTTACCAACACATTTTGCGATTCATTTTTATATTAGACTAGCGGTCCGCCCCGGCTTCGCCCGTGGTACATGTTTACGTTTTCTCTACATAAGAACCATCCTCGTACTTCAAGGAATATAATAAAAAAAGAATTATCGAAATCGGTTCAGCCGTTCTCGAGTTATGCGCTTACCAACACTGCACATTTTGCGATTCATTTATATATATATACTAGCGGTCCGCCCCGGCTTCGCCCGTGGTACATAATATTTACGTTTTCTCTACATAAAAACCATCCTCGTACTTCAAGGAATATAATAAAAAAAGAATGATCGAAATCGGTTCAGCCGTTCTCGAGTTATGCGCTTACCAACACATTTTGCGATTCATTTTTATATATATATAAGATAAGATTATGTGAAAATAACCAGGAAGGTGAAAAACATATTTACGAAAACATAGTAACATAATATGGCTGTCGCTACAATAATTATATTTCAATTTTATCTTTTTATACCTAGTAGAACTGGCCGACGAATAAAAAAAATCGTATTAGAATAAATACAATAAATTACGGAACAAAAAAAGGATTGTAACTGAATTAGGTATGTTTGTTTCTGGGCGCACCGTTTTCGACGACGCGACGCGCGACGTAAGCGTATAGGTATAGGTACCTACTTTGCTAAAACAAACTAATAAAATTGTGTGTCTGTCTGAAAATTCGGAAAAGCATATTTTGCAAGTTTGTAATTACTTTGATAGTTTACCGATTTATAATAATTGTAATTGTAATTGTATATAATATATAATTTGCAATGTGGTGAAATTTCATAAAAATCACGGGCCAATTTTTTGTTTTGAATCCCACCGAAAATATAATTGCGTTATTAGAATAATTAATTACTATACCTACCCACGATCAATTATTACAATATAGTCTCAAATGCATACTAGAGAAATATTGCAATTTGATTCAATTAAAATGCATAGCATACAAAAATAAATTCACAACACAAGAAATTCCGCGCGCAAATCATAGCGCGTGTCAATGAAATCAAGAATGTTTTATATCAAGCCGACGCGGACGACGACGCGACGCCGAACAAAAGTACCTACGACGGACGACCACGCTTCGAGTTGCCAAACAACATGAGTAATAAATTAATTAATTATTATTATATTTGTTGGTGTAAACTATTTTATTGATCAATAATTTTGGAATTTAAAATTGTCAACATTGATTACAATAAAACGCAGTTTTATTTTATTACACTATTGTTTTTTTTATCAAAACATGTATTTGAAGTACCATATAATATTATGCTGATCCAAGCATTTTCACTCAAAACTAATATCACTAATGATTTGTAAAAGTAAATTATTTCAATATACATTTCATAACCAACATGTAAGAATAATTATTATTATTCCTACCTACAACAACAAACCTAAAACACTATTTACTATGGGAAAATAACCAGGAAGGTGAAAAACATATTATTATTTACGATTTCGACGCACTCGACTTTTAGTAAAATATAGTAGGTAAACATAATATTATGGTTTTGATTTTTGCTACTAGTATAAGAAAACTGCGTGTTCAAACTACTTGTTTGTCTGTCTGAAAATTCGGAAGTACTTTGGTAGTTTACCGATTTATAATAATATTGTATATATCGTTGTTTAAAAAATATTCAAACACAATAAAATATGATATACTGATTTATCACTGGTTTCAGTGATGAACTGATGAGTCAATTATAGCCACTATACTTTCGTCATACGTGTGTATGATTGATGTGATTTGCAACGTGGTGATATTTCAGAAAAATCACGGGTCAAATTGTCCCACCGAAAATATAACTGCGTTATAAGAATAACTATACCTACGATAAATTATACATAATACAATATAGTCTCAAATGCATACTAGTGAAATATTTTATTTGAATCAATAAAATAAAAAAAAAATAAAAAATAATAATAATACAAAAATAAATTCACAACACAAGAAAATCCGCGCGCAAATCATAGCGCGTGACAATGAAATCAAGAACTTTCGAGCCGACGCGGACGACGAAGGAGCCTAACAAAAGTACCTACAATCATAGGCGGCTCGTGACAAAATTGTATGGCCGTGTTCACTTGAAATAAAACAACGAAAATAGGTACCTACAATAGCGTTAGCAGTACAAAAAAAATGAGCACCACATTATAAATGTCTATTTATACACTAAAAATTATAGAGTATTTCAAAACGAATTCAATTATTATTTAGCAATAATTAGAAAATCCCCGAATTTGCATTCGTGATCGTATTCATAGTGTTTGTCTACACTAATATTATAAAGAGGAAAACTTTGTTTGTTTGTTTGATTGTAATGAATAGGCTCATAAACTACTGGACATTTTACCAATGTTTGCAAGTTTGTGATTACTTTGATAGTTTACCGATTTATAATAATTGTATACTTATATCATTGTTTAAAAATATTCAAACACAATATGATATAGGTACTGATTTATCACTGGTTTCAGTGATGAACTGATGAGTCAATGTTAGCCACAATACTAATCACTTTCGTCATACATGTGTATGAACTATGATTGATGTGATTTGCAATGTGGTGAAATTTCATAAAAATCACGGGCCAATTTTTTGTTTTGAATCTCACCGAAAATACATATATTACTAATTGCGTTATTAGAATAATTAATTACTATACCCACGATCAATTATTACAATTTACAATATAGTCTCAAATGCATACTAGAGAAACATTGCAATTTGAATCAATTAAAATGCATAGCATACAAAAATAAATTCACAACACAAGAAATTCCGCGCGCAAATCATAGCGCGTGTCAATGAAATCAAGAATGTAATTTTATATCAAGCCGACGAGCGACGACGCCGAACTAAAGTACCTACAGTACCATTTACCTTCAGTGTACAATACAGTTTACAGACCTACGACGGACGAACAATAATGAGTAATAAATAAAAAAAAACATAGTTTCTAAGGTCATTAGTTTTATTTTATTTTATTGTTATTTTCTTTGAACGATTGGAAATGAAATTACTCAATTTTTACACATAACTTTGATTTATTAGAATTATGCTCATTATGCATAAGTTAACGAACGCGAATGCACGACATCTAGCGCGTCAATGTCTAAACATCGCCTTTCGTTTAGACATTGACGCGCTAGATCTGTAATAAGTATATAGTCTATGCGCTAGATGTCGTGCTTTATGTCGTGTTTCGCTTGGCAAAAGTCACGCACACTACTGTAGAAGTGTCAAATTTTTCCGGTATTTTACTGTTGTTTTTCTAAGTAAATATTGTAAATTATTGATTAAAAAGGTCGAACGCGCACACATTTCATTATAGAGAAGTGATAAAATGATTAGTTTTAAAGAAATAGTGTCTGTGTTAAGTGTTTAGAGGTAATCAAAAATGTATGGAGGGACGGTCGGAACATCAACCTTAAACTACACTTTTGTTTATTTACAAACATGTCTTCAATTTGATATGTAGTGTTTAATGTTACTTTGATATTATGAAAATATAATAAGATATTAATTCATATGCATTTTTTCTTTTCTTTTCTTCCTTTTTCCCAAATGGTGGACAATAAATAAAACAACATATAATGTGAATATCTTTAATACTCTAAGAAGTAAAATCTACATACAATATGATATTTTCTATGTCCGAAATATACAATCATATAATTTTGATTGGAAGAAAAAGGAATTGATTTAAAACTTCTCTGATCATCAACTTATGCGCTACGAAAATAAAAATATAATTATAAGAAGCAAATAAAATAGCTTTGACTGAACAATACATAATTCTCAGTCGACGAAATAAAAAGGAACTTATTCATAGGTAGATCGTACCTAAAGTAAACTGTTTATATGCTTTGACTAAATCTAAATGATATATATGCTATATCGTCCGCTTATTATATAAAATAAGTGATTTGTGATCAATGAAAACATGTATTATCTACAATAATGAGGTACGACGGGTATAAAAACAAATTCGCACTGGCCATAACTATTTTGAAATAGATAAAAATAAAAAATATCATGTAAAAAATCTGACGATTTGATTTTACACCCTTCAATAATATAAACATAACATAAAACGCGACTCCTACTAAAATAATGAATAATGCAACTTAAATTACTTTACAGATGAGCAATTTTCGATAATATGGCATATTCAATACTATTCACACTCAAGATAAATAAATGAGATCAATATACTTCATTTGTGTCAGTGCAATCTCTGTATATCCAATAAAGAACACCGTCACTTGTTATTATTTCTAATTTAAATTTAAAAGCTCTGTATTGGAATTTTTATGACTAGTAATTATTCTTTTTCCATGTTTTATATTATGCTTTTAATTCGTAGATATAGGAATAATGGGCTTCATTTCTTTATTTTCCGTATGTATAAAAGCGTTGTGAAGGAACAAAAAAATCATATTGAATCTTGCAAAATTCTGTAGTTACTATGTAGAAATTTTGTATAAAATGTTTAGATATGCTTCTGCTCATCTTTCTTTTATTTCAGTATACAACATATAAGTGCTTCTGCACTTCTCTTTGATAGTTAGGGCCATTAAATTTAACCTTATTATATACAAATTTTACAATAGTGACAGTGTTCAAAAAAATAAAAACAAAATACATAATTCGACCAGAGATTGGTACTTGTGACAAAATAATAATTTTGATATAATATCTTGATTTGATATTCCATGTTTTAGTCAAGTTAAAATAAATAATTGTGCAAAAGAAACGCCTAGAGAGCTAAAGCTTAATTTTGATACTTAAATAATTTTGAGTTGTAACTTCATTTCTTTTTTTGATTCAGCACTTTGTTGGTTCAATCTGAAACAATAATTTGACCATTTATATATTTTTAATGGTATTTGAATCGAATAATAGGCTAAAAGGGCTGCCGGTATAAGACAAATATCGATCAAGTCATTCATAGAGACGTCAACCATAATGTTAAAATTAGTCACCAGATTCTACTAGCGGCCAAAAAAATTAAACATTTACTATAAAAATAAATCACTGGCCACCAGGAAAAAAAAATTATAGCCTTGAACAAAAAAAAAAAACACTGGTCGCTAACAAAATCACACAGCTCACAGCACCTGCCTATCGATCTATCCCCTGTACTTTTTGTGCCACTCCCGCAGCACCACAGCGATAGAAGAAAAAACACCACCGTTCAGCAAAAAAAAAAAAAAAAAAACTAGCGGCCAACAAAATAAAAATCACTGGCCGCTAACTTAAAAAGAAAAAAGTTATTGTACCTCACAGCGCCTGCCGATCGCTCACTAGCCCCTGCAGTTTGCGCGCGACCCCCGCAGCGCCACAGCGCGCCCGCTTCACGAGCTCGCCGCCTTCCCCGCCACGCTTACCGCCCACCTCGCACGATACTAGCGTGTTGATCGCGTGCAGGTCCTGCAACCATATCATGGTTATATGGGAAAAACTAAACAATATGGCAATATTATGATGAGCTAATTTAATGTTTTTGTGGACATACGGAGCAATGTCCGACTAAGCTTCTTAAATAAAGAAAAAAGACGGGTTGCACTCCGGGAGTGCCGGCAGAAGTGAAAACTTGATTATTAACGTTGAGCATGTTTGAATTTTGGAATGGTATCTGTCTTACGCTTTTTCGATCAGGTCACGTGTCCTGACGCGAGTTTAAGATTTTATACCCATTACAGTAACAGTGCTCAACGCCGCTAAAGAAGTTTTCACTTCAAAAATTAATAGTATGATACGTAGATACTACATTAGGGCGCGCGAATATGCTCACCTTAAAGTAAGCTAAAAGATATGTAAAAACTAACATTTATTAAGACAATCTACTTACTCAATACTTCAATAGCGGGGATAAGCTATCAACCAAGTAATTCCTATATTATATTATCTAGTAAAGTAAAATATTCTACCTTAGCAGGGCTCCGGCTAAACCGATAAGTAAGGTGATGATGGTGCGGTGGTGAAGCAGTGAGTGGCTTCACATACAGCTGGTGGGTGCATGACACCCGCTGCCCGCCCGGGGAGTAAGATGCGTCACCGCGACCAGCCGGCAGTGGGGATAGACTGCACTCCTTCGATAAAAAAAATTAAAAATATTATTGAATTGTCTCATTGATATACATACAATGCAACTAGACCCATAATCGTGATCATAAATTATCTGAAGCAAAACTAACTAGGCGTTTTGTAGGCAGGTTTCTTATGAGTGATACAATAAACTTTGAACATTACTACTAGGAAATAAGGTGTTAATTTCAATGGTCTATACAACGTCGCTCGGATATTTTTGACAATGCATAAATATAAATTACTAGCGGTCCGCCCCGGCTTCGCCCGTGGTACATGTTTATGTTTTCTTTCCTTGAATATTATAAAAAAAAATTATCGAAATCGGTCAACCCGAAAAAAAATTATAATATATATAACTTACATCTCTATGTCGTCCAGTGAATCTAAGCGCAAAGTTTTGCATACACTGTACATACACTCTGTTGTAGAAATTAATTAAATCTCCTCTCTCTGGCGATCCTGAAAGTACAATATAAAACTTGATGACTAAAGATGATAAATTTATTTTAATACCTACATCAAACTTTATCTAGTAATAAAAAATAAAAAAAGAGCGTGTGTGCCAAGCACTTGTATCGGAAGTGAAACTTCTTTGGCAAGATTCAAAGATATTACAATTTACTTGACGGTGTTGCCATGACGCGACATTGAAATTTTACTCTCAATGCGCCTAAAGAAGTTTCACTTTAATAAATCTGTGTAAAAAAATTTCTCAAACATCATAACTGTATAAAATTAATTATTATTTACTTAAAATGTACACAATGAACAAACATACCTTCTTCGCCCTGATTGATAAGAACCGATCTATACACATGATTGTCCGCTAGCGGCCTCTGTCTGTAACATCGCATTATATCCGCGAATGTTCGCTCTACTTGATTACTTGCACTATTTGATACCTGCAATTATTTTAAAATAATATTTATTTATGATACTTTATTGTACACTAGCGGTCCGCCCCGGCTACATGTTTACGTTTTTTCTCTGCATAAGAACCATCCTCGTACTTCAAGAAATATTATACAAAAAAAGAATTAACGAAATCTGTTCAGCGATTCTCGAGGTATGCACTTACCAACACATTTTGCAACTCATTTTTATTATAGGGTTTAGAAGCTTGCGAAGCCACGGAAAACAAGTTAAAAAACTAAAATACTCACTTTACATATAACATATACAGCGCACATCAATATCTGATCCAAATGCCTGTCCTTCATAAGTTGCGTTTGATGCATGATAGAATATTCTAGACACGTCCATATTTTTCTCTTTAACTCGTCGTCGGTCAGACGAAGCCGCGTGCACAAGTCGTTCATTCGTACTACGGCTAGACTATAAAACTGGAAAAAATAAATTAATATTAATAATTTTGCGTAAATTTGGAAAGAATTTTTTGTTTATGAATAAGTATGTGAAATAATTGAGTTCAAAATGGTTTAATTACATATTTATTTAAGTAGTTATTTTTAGGTAGAATTCGATATATATTATGAATCCTCAATCATGATATCAATTTACGATAATTTAAGGCAATTTATTTGTTTTGCACAATTAAACTTGAGAAACCATTAAAAATGACTCACTCTTAAAAAAATATATATTATATGTATAAATAAAACTAACATACCTTTCTAAAGAATAAAATTAACGAGTTATTAGCTTTTTTGGGCGTGGTATTGGGTGTGGTGTCACCATTTGTGTTAGACGCTGCACTTGTCGTCGCTTGGGGAGTACTTTGCTCTGATTTTATATTTGTTTGTACTGAAATAATAGGAGAATACATTTTTTTGCGATGTGAAAAATATATTGTAATTCTAGTAGAAGTTTAATTTATACTAATATTATAAAGATGTAGTTTGTATGTTTGCTTGACCGCGCTAATCTCAGGAATGGGTCAGGCTTTAAAAATTATTTCACTGTATTTTCTGATGTTTGATTTTACGCGAGTATTATACATTTAGAAATTAAAGACTTTTTAACGGATTTTCGCTGACCACGCTCGCTGTAAAGTGTTCGAAACGTCGGGAAAATAATAGAATGAATAAATCGCGTTTAAAATCCGTTAAAAAGTCTTTAATTTCTAAATTATTTCACTGTTAGATAGTCCATTTATCGAATAAGGCTATATTATAAGGCTATATATCAACACACTATGACCAATAGGAGTGGAGCAATACGGGTAAAATTGCGGGGTACAGTTAGTAAATAATAAAAAATAGAGTACACTTACCTAACAGTGATTGTCCAGGCTTAACAGTATCCTTAAAAAGTTGTTTTTTAGCTTGATCCGCTATGGGCGCTAAATAACGATCTATTACCGACGAAACTGGGGACTGTAGACCACCTAAAAAGAATATTGTTAATAATTTAGAAATTAATTTATAATGTCATAAAACTATTTAATTTATTATTAGTATAAAACATATGAAAACATAAACCTTATTTGTTAATAATATATTTCACAGATTCCTTGTGAATATGAAGATAATTTATTAAAATTATTCTCATATTATGATAAAAAAAAATTTTCAAAATTCTGTATTTTTTTTGTTAGTGGAACAATTATTATTTCCTCTATGGGAGGGTTATTCATACATACTATACAAATAAACTTAAGATATTTTAGGGCTGATTTTCAATCCTTGGATAAAACTTATTCGTCGAATAATGTATAAAACTACCATTTTAAAAACATATTCTAATTGTCTGTATTTGACAGTTTACGTGACATTTTAATATTATTGGGTAATACTTTATTGGACAGATAAGTTTTAACCGAACATTGAAAAATCGGCCCTTAGATAATAAAAATATACTTACTTTTCCTATGTGGAGACTCGTGCACATAAACTTTGGTAGAAGCGGGGACGGGGGCTTTGGCTAGCTGCTCCCACAGGGGACTGTCTGACGTCCACACTAAGGATTCCAATACTTGTTCCTCCACCTGTGAAGAATGAAATTAATGAATCATGTAAATTAAAAGGAAAGAATGAAATAATAAATTGAATTTTTATATGATTTTTAAGAAAATAGCACTAGAAAACATCAACAAATCTACTATATTAACTAAAGTTAGGGCTGATTTTTCAATCCTTGGTTAAAACTTATTCATTGAATAACGTATAAAACTACCATTTTATAAACATATTCTAGCGTATTCTAATTGCCCGTATTTGACAGTTTACGTGACATTTTAAAATTATCTTGTAATACTTTATTGGACGGATAAGTTTTATCCAAGCATTGAAAATCGGCCCTTATTCTAATATTTTTATACTATAAAATAATGATGTTAAAATAGTGATAGAAATCATTTAAAATTTCATGATTTTATACTTACTGCATTCAAATGTTTAATAACATCTCTGCTCAGTTTTTCGACAACCGCCTTCACAACCAGCTCAATAATCTTATAAAAGTGAAAAGCGCTGAGCCCATATATTTGCAGCACTCGTGGGAATCTCAATGAATGTACTCCATATGAATGTAGGACTACTTCTGTACAGCAAGCATATACTGTCAGCTGGTATGTCTCTTGCGATAGAAGCATCTGGAATATATTCTGTGAACATTATTAGTGTGTTGACCCTACATTTTAAATCGCAATTTGTTATTTGGTATAATTGTTACAATTGTATGGATAAACATACATGCTAATGCTTTTTTTTTTAAACAATTCTAGTGATTTTTTTAATAAACTACCTATTATTTTAATACATAGATTGATATCAATTGCCTGGATAAATTATATAATACATGTTAATTCCTTAATTACGATTCTAGTGAAATTTAAAATAAACTGTCTTATAGTTTAATTCATAACAAAAATTAATTAATATTCAAATATGTATCTTGTTTCGTTAAATTGCAACATTCGAATTTCAGAATTAAAACATTCTATCATTTTGAAAAATATTGCTTTCTAGGAATTTTCAAATTTTTTTTTGGGACCAAATAATCAGCACCAACCTGCAAAGACACCTGTGGTTTTTTCCTATGTTCCTCCCTAATTATATGCTCAAAGACCTTATAGTAGAGACATGTGACCATGTTACATCTGTAGGCTATAGTTTCCGCGCTACAGTTGCACTCCTTCAGGCTGTTCGAGAATTGTTCCATCCATGTATTGCATGGCTCTATTACTTTTTTTGTTATCGTTTCGTCGCTGACGCCGTATTCACTAGAAAATATAAATTTATTTCGAAATATTGTACTATTGCAGTAACCGTGATAAAGGAGGCTGTGTTTTTGTAGTATGAATAAAAAATTGATATATTAGAACAAAACGAAACAAAGTATTGTAAGTAATTTTTTAATTTTTTACGACACACTCCAGGACAAGATTGAAATGTACAAACACATGATTGAAACACATAACTATGAATATGTATCTAATCTCTTATGAAAAACTAAATAAACTGTACATAAAATCTGCAGTTTTGATCTGACATGTTGCTACCCATACTAATATTATAAATGCGAAAGTAACTCTGTCTGTCTGTCTGTTACTCAATCACGCCTAAACTACTAAACAATCTGCATGAAATTTGGTATAGAGATATTTTAATACCCGAGAAAGGACATAGACTACTTTTTATCCCGGGGTATAGGACAGGTTTTATCCCGGAAATCCCACGGGAACGGGAACTATGCGGGTTTTTCTTTGACTGCGCGGGCGAAGCTGCGGGTGGAAAGCTAGTAGTTAATAATTTGGAGCGACATAAGTTGTACTCATTATATACTTACGCAAAAAGCCTCATAAGCGACGTAGAAGGTTGCGGTTTCGACTGTCTCAAGAATGTAGCGAGTCGAGCCAAGCTATTAGTGGCCTCTGATACTGGAGTTAATTCTTCCGCCCTTCGGCCGAGGTATCTACGCCCTGTTAACGGTGTGTCTGGACATGCTTTACCACTCTGAAAGTATAATAACAAATATAACATAATATTTCTCATGTAAATGTGTTTTTGAACAAAATTAACAGAATAAAAAAATTAAGCATGAGTTTGTCTATGATAATCTGTAAACGTAATATTTAGCAAAAAAATACCCAGTGTCAGGCAATGGCAAGTGTTAGCAAAAAATATCAAAACATATGTATTGGATTAAAGTAAAGTATGTTGATTATTATTTCTAGACTGAGAAAAACAAAACAAATACTTACAGGTCCAAAGTTAGCGATAACTTGCGATATTTCATCTCCAGAAACCTTTTTAGTGCCAATTTGTTCATGGGCATGTTCACCTGTAAATAAATATTATCACTACATAGTATAAAACAAAGTCGCTTTCCCTGTCCCTATGTCCCTATGTTCCTATGTCCCTTTGTACGCTTAAATCTTTGAAACTACGCAACGGATTTTGATGCGGTTTTTTTTAATAGATAGAGTGATTCAAGAGGAAGGTTTATATGTATAATAACATCCATTAAATAGTGGAGAAGTACTGTTATTTTTGAGGTTTCTAATGTGATGTCGTAAAAAATTACATTTTTTCCGCTTACATTGCAAACGCAGGCTGAACCCTACGAGTTTTATCAAAATAATGTACTAAGTATTATACACATTGAAAAGGTCTACAGAAAAGTCCGCGATGGTATATGTCTATCTCTTATGGATAACCCACAATAATTTTTTTTTTGTCATTTACTTTTTACGACAAATAATGGCTAATTTTCGATGCGATTTTAACCAATACAGCATTAATCCTTAACCAATTAAATACCTTGAATACATTGTTCATTTAATATAGATCTATATGGCCCTTTACACCGTATGATTTAAGTGAATATTTTCGAAGATATTACAGATTTAAAAATTGCGGGACGTAGCGTTTGCGGCCGCGGCGGTACCGGCCGGCCGGGCCGCTATGTTTTTATATACAACGTTCACAGTTTTTCCGTAGTGTTTTTAGTATCAGCATTGCACCCGTGCGAAGCCGGGGCGGGTCGCTAGTTTTTATATAATCTCTTGGTTATATTCTATACATAACAAGTCAATAATTAATTATTGTAATGCATAATTCATTCTAATTAAACAAATCTCTATATAAACATTACTTTTTATATTCTTAATAAAATGTGAGAAAATTTCATTCAAACAATAAAATCTCGACATTTTGAAGTCACCTGACAATGTCACGCAATTTTTATTATATTAAATGTTTTTTTTAATGATCTATTGCTATCTTTTACATTTTTAGCCTTGTTTTTAGCCAATGAAAACTACAGTCCAATTAATAAAAATAAATTCAAAGTTCAAAACAGAAATGTGATTTGAGAAAAATTATTTATTTATTACATGGCATTATTGAATAATTAGTTTAAATATTAATATATACAAATAATCAATATTAACTACCTAAGAATATCCTTTCATCAAACTCGCCCACACTAAGAACATAAGTCTCATACAGGTTGTTTAGTGATTTTTGATTTACATCAAAATTTCCCACATCTAGGAGGCCTTGAAGTTGTTCACTATTACCCTTAAGAATCTGAAAAGATAAAATAAATATCTATAGAATTTTCTACAATGATTAAACATAATAATTATTAATTAGTAAGAAATAGTATGGTATAGAAACTAGTATTAAAATGTGTTGAAATGAAACGCAAAACATTATTTTTTTGAATCAATGAATAAGTTCCTTATTTATAGATGCATTTTTGATGTAGATCCAACAAAAGATAATGTTTATGTCAGCCATATCTTTATCTCAATACCTATAACATAAGTATGTTAAAATAGGTATTGCAAATATATACTAATATTATAAAGCTGAAGAGTTTGTTTGTTTGAACGCACTAATCTCAGGAACTACTGGTTCGATTTGAAAAATTCTTTCAGTGATAGATAGCCCATTTATCAAGGAATGGTATAGGCTATATATTATCACGCTCAGACCAACAGGAGCTGAGCAAAGCGGCTGAAACCGCGGGGAACAGCTGGTGATAGATGGATAAAAATAAAATAAAAAATACTTACGCCTTTCTCAAAGAAGGATTTAATAACTTTATTCCAACTGTAGTCTTTCATAGTGCTAGCTTGAACGGCTAAACCATCTTTTATTTCACAAAGCACTGATATTATGCAAGGTGGCTTTTTCGGTAATTCGAAGTCATCTTGCAACCAGTCTTTGGGAAGACCTGAAAAGTAAAAAGATTTATGTTTAATCTAAAATACAAGGTCTTTTTTAATATTGAACATAGAGGTACATTCATGTTCTAATATTTTAATAGTAATTAACAAGGTACATACCTTTAAAACTGGGATTTAGTAGGTCAGTGCGTCTTGACATGAATGCATTAGCAAACATGAAGTCTAAACATGATAGAAGTAAATGATACATATCCACAAGATCATCAGCTGAGTTGTGGAATTCCCCTTTAACGCACACATATAAACACCATGTTAAATTAAATACAGCGTTTGTTGAGCACCTTTGAAGCCTGCAATTATTAATAAATAAATAAATATTTCAGGACAATTTTCACACACGGCACAATCTGATCCCATACTAAGCTTTCGCTTGTGTTATGGAAACCAGATGGCTGATAAACATACATATATCATTTTTAAATAAATACTTATATAGATAATTAACACCCAGACACAGAGCAAACATCTATGTTCATCACACAAATATTTGCCCCGGGTGGGAATCGAACCCACTACCTCTAGCTTGGAAGGCAGGGCCACTACCAACCAAGCAACCGGTCAGTCAATTGGCACATAACATTTCATGTATCTTTTAGTAGTAACATTTTAGAAATAAGTATTTTTACAGAATTAAAATGTATGCTTTACTTACTTTTGTTTTTTACTGCTCTTAGTTTTAACTGGTTCATTGGTCAAGCCAGTGAATATTTCTTGAAATAGAGGTTGGAATTTTCTAAATAAAATAGTAGATACTGCGAATTTGCGCTCTAATCTACTGATTCTATCTTTAAAATCAGATGGCATTAATGTCATTTCCATCCAGTTTTTGATTTTTGTGAAGAACTGGATCAGACTGAAAAAAAAGTGTATTTATTTTACATGCATATAATGCATTAGCTCACAATGTTATCTGTTTAGTGACTTGTATCAAGATACTGCAATTGTATGATGCATTTAGAGATAAAAGAAAATGACATCATTTCACAAAATTTTCCAGATACTTTTTCTTTGGTATTACTTTTTGATTTCAATAAGAAAAGATAACTTAAAATACCATATTTAGAATAAATGTTAATTACATTAATTACTTACTTAATGTATATATTAACATTTTTTATGGATAAATAATTGTTTTATTACCTGATATTACAAAGTCTGAGTAATCTTGTCAAGCTTACACAGTTTCCCTTCACTGCTTTTCCTGATTCTACAGTGGGAGTGATCGATGTACGACATGCCACATATAAGGCACATGCCATCCAATGTAAAGCTTCGCCCTAAAAATATTCTCAAACATTGAAGCATAGGAAATAACATGAATATATTTCGTCCATAAATGCATCTTTTTTTAAACTCGTATCCAAATAAACACGACTTCAAAAGCCAGTGGGTATAAGGACTTGAATTAAATAAATAAGATTAAATAACTTACGTCCAATGTAAAATTTCGCCTTATTTCTGCAAATGATTCCTTTGATTTTTCAGTAGCAACTGGATCTACGTTTAATTTTGAACATAGATCATCCATAGCAGCAATCCAATTTTCATCACTTTCTTCTGGTTTAGCCATTTTTATTTAAAAAATTGCTAATAATTTAATATTAATTCTACAATGAAAAATACAATCAATACGGGCTCTAAAACTTATCCCGATTTTGGCGAATTTTGACAGCTGCTTGGCGGGAAGAATACACACCTCCCACACATGCGCGCCTAATACAATGACAGCAGCATAATGTTTAGAAATATGAAAATTTTGTATCAAACAAATATTTACGATTTTATGTTCGAGATATGTTTTATATAAATAATTATTCATAAAATTATTCATTCATTGTTATTTTTTACATATATCATCAAATCTAGTAGACGAATCTCTTTACATTGATATATGCATACCAGTGCAAACTTAGCACCCCATCAATGGAATTTTGGGTCGAAAATGACCTTGATCGTTAGGTCCCCGTTAGGTCCTTTAAGGTCCCACAATTTTTTCGTTAGGTCCCCTTTAGTTTTTTTTTAAATAATTTTTTAAATTTTAGGTATAAAAAAAATGCACTTTAGCACCCCATCCATAGAATTTTGGGTCAAAAATGACCTCAATCGATAGGTCTCCGTTAGGTCCTATAAGGTCCCACAATTTTTTCGTTAGGTCCCCTTTAGTTTTTTTTTAAATAATTTTTTTTTAATTTTAGGTATAAAAAAGTTACACTTTAGCACCCCATCCATAGCAAAATTGGCAAATTTTATCAAAATCGTATTCTTTACCGTTAGGTCCGTATGGGCTCATCATTGAAATTGTTGAATTATTTATTTTATTAAAATTATAAAATAATAAAAACCTGCGCATGCGCCTTAGAGCATTAAGGCATGCGCACATCATACATAAACAGCGCGAAATTTAAAATGGTATCGTTTCATTTATTAAATAAATCTATTGTTCTGAGAGTGCTTATTTATTAAAAACCTACTTTTCAACCTAGAATTAAAATAACCTGGTATTAGTGTCAATCTATGGTGTCAATATATTTTTTGTAGCGGCCACAGGGCCACACTACGGTCGAGGTTAAAGTTATAAACAGACGTTCGAATTTGGTACGGACCGCACCGTGACCTTGGTGCGCTCCGGACCATATTCGATCATGTGTACAGTGGTCCGCCGGACATAATTATTATTATTGACGGTACGGTTGGTTCGATGGTTTTTTCATCCGAACTTGGTGCGGACCGTACCAAATTCGCGCGTGTGGACGGGCGATCGCACCGGACAGCGCATTAGTCATAGACTATATACTTATTACAGCTTTAGTCATAGTTCTACCGCCAAACAAAACGGACGTCGGTCGATCGTTATCAATGGCGATGGCGTCGGATGACGTGGCTAATACTGAAAAAAGATTAATAATATAAATTTTAGAACTCTACAAAGATTTATGATATGACTGCATATGTCTGAATGAATCCCTGTCTTTTAAATATAATTTTGCCCATTCTTTTCTCTTCGTTTTCTTCTTTTCAATGGTTGTAACTTGTACTTGTACTTGTACCAAAAGAAGCCTTGAACTGAGGTCTACATGTGAAAAAAATACAACATTCTAACCACGAATTTATTACGAGAAATAGATTTTCAAGGAATTCGGTTTGACTTTTAATGAGATTACTATGATCAATGCTCGAAATATTCACAAAAAAAGGAGATTAATTTGTATTAATTTGATATTATTGAATTGTCTTATAAATCTAAGATATTTTTTTTGTTCAGTTAATTTATTACATATAAAAATTATGTACCTACATATAATAATATATTGAAATATCGACTATAACTAAAGACTAAAACATAAACAAAAACTTGGTAATAGATAGATGATATATATAATTTTGTTTACTAGGGACAACCCTGACATTCTTTGAAAATCTATATCTCGTAATAACTTCGTGGCTAGAATGTGGTATTTTTGTCACATGTAGAACTCAGTTCAAGGTTTCTTTTGGTACTAAACAGAGCTTCTACTAACGCCTGCATATAATATAAAAAAATAAAAACGAAAATCAGTAAAAATTACAATACTTTCGCCTCTATCGACAATATCGAAAATTTCAAAAAAGGGATAATTTGCGCCTTTACTCACTTCATATATTAGCAACGTAATAAATTATCTAGTCTAGTGACTATTTTTTTATACGAATTTATTTGGCTCAGTGTAATTTTAAATTATCGTGCAAAGATTTTTATACATTCGCTTTAGAAAATGAAGAGCTATTAAAAGCTGTTTCTTCCAAAAGCAAATATAAATGCCAAAAATAAATTTTCTCTATTTAACATTGCTGTTTTAATTATCTCCCGTAAAAAATAACTAAAACTCGTATTTTTGATGCTGTTAACCCTTAAATCAAATACTGGCAACCCTAGGTGCGGTGCGGTCGTGTGGCGAGTCGATCGCACCGCACGAGTACGGTGGTCCGGTCGCACCAGTTCGAACGTCTGTTTATAATTATAGATTCGGAAAGAATAACATGCAACAAATCATTAATTTGATTCGGGATGACCTTCGCGTGGACACTCGAGGGGGCGGTATTCCAGTGGAACTGCAAGTGATGGCAGTTATTCGATATTGGGGCCGGCATGAGGTAGATGTGACTTGTGCTCTAGTTTTGGATATATACAATAGAAAAGCCTGTATAACGATCTATTACATTACAGATCCAAGAAGATTGTGCTGACATTCACAGAATGAGTCAACAGACACTTTCCCGTTTGTCCCGAAATGTTGCTATTGCGTTAGCTTCTAAAAGTTCGCGTTATATTAATATGCCGTCGAACTCAACTGAGGAAGCCAAAGCAATTAGGAAATTTGAGGCCATAATATGCGGGATGAAGCGTATCATTGGTGCAATAGATTGCACTCATATTAAGATACGCAAAGTGAGTGGAGAGGCTGGACAGTACTATGTTAATAGGAAGGGACATTACTCCATTAACACTCAAGTATGAACATTGTACAATAACATTTTAGTTTGATCATAGTGTATTTAAAGTAATAAATTTTCATTGTTATGTGTGCTATTATGTGTTTCTAATTTATAATAATATTGATGACAATAATTACAGGTAGTATGTGACTCTGACCTTAAAATCTGCGATATTGTGTGTCACTGGAGAGGAAGTACACATGATTCCCGCATATATAGAGAAAGCTCAATAAAGCGGAGGTTTGAGGAGAATGAATTTCATGGGAAGCTGATTGGAGATAGCGGGTATCCTTGTACTTCGCATCTTCTAACACCAATATTAAGACCAAGGACACAGGCAGAAGAAAGGTACAACCTGAGTCACATACGAACGAGGAATACTGTAGAGCGTTGCTTTGGGGTGTGGAAGCAAAGATTCCGCATACTCAACGAAACAATGCGAGGGTCTCTGCAAGTGATCAAGACCACTATTGTTGCTTGTGCAGTTTTGCACAATTTAGCAATACTCTTTAATGAGTCTATTTTAAATCAAGGTATTTGTGCAAACTAATATGTAAACAAAGTATATTTAATAATGCCAATACATAAAAAATAAGCATATTTTAATTCTTTATTTTGTATTTTTCTAGATCCTTCAGGCCTTGAAAATCAATTATTAATCGATCCAACTATCCCTGATAATATAGAAGATGAAGACGAAAATATAAACAGGGCCATTTATATTGAAACTTATTTTAATCAATAAAAACCATATTTTATTATTTTTCAAAATTTATTTTTTTTAAATATTCCTCCTCTAATGCAAGTATTTGGAGCTTCTTCTCGTGAAGCTCCCTCTCTTGTTCTATTCTTAATAGGTGAAGCTCCCTCTCTTGCTCTATTCTTAATAGATGCAACTCTTGTTGTTGCTTCATTAATTCCTCCCTGCTTTTTTTTGCAAGGAGGAATAATTGATGCTCGTAATTGGAATTTGATTTCCCACTGTAAAAATAACATAAAAATTAAACATTATTTCACATAAATCACAGCTGAACAATAAGCACAGGAAATTTCATGAAATTCTATTTTCAACATTACATACTTACGTTTTTTTTGGTTTAGCTTTGAAAATATGATGTGTAGGATTTATACGTGGCAATTCAGTGGAGAAATTTGGCAATTCAGGCTAAAAATAAAAAAATAATAATTATTTTAAAATAATATAAATTTTATTTATAATACTGATATTTTTGTATAACATAACTGATAAAAATATTATACAAATTATTATATAATATGATTACCTATGCATGTGCAGTGCTTTCATCATTTTCATTCAATTTCAATGTATCATCAGCAGACTCCTTAGTAACTTCCTATAAATATATAAAATATAATTACTCAATCTCACAATAAAAAACTATATATGCATAGCGCTATTATCCCTTAATGGATATTCCAAATTAAGGAATAATAGCAGTAGAAAATGTAAAAAATATAAACCTGTTGGCCATGTGTTGCATCGCTATCGAAAGGATTGTTATCAACCACAAACTCATTAGGAAGAGCTGCTATAAGCTCTTGATCTTCAGGCGGAGGTCCCCCGCCTGTCATGTTTCTTGCCGTTCTAAATTTGTGTTCCGAAGCCTTAGCTTTCTTCAAATTCCTCCACTGATTTTGTATTTGGCTTAAGTCCCTTTTATGGAGTGAAATGATATTATAACTGAAATATAAATACAATAATAATGTTATTACACTGTAACAATTTATTAAATACAAGAAACTGTTAGAATAAGTAAAACTAAAATAACCAAGACAAAACATCTTCCCATGCAAGTTTTTTTGCTGTATTTGTATTAGTCGACGTATCCTTATTCTCTAATATAATATGTGCTCGCTCGAGCACTAATTATTTTCGAAGCACTTTCTAAAGAGCAATATATATTTATTAATAAGCATTAAAACATGTAAGGAAATAAGTACATTCTATTAGATTTCTTGTGTACATTACGTACCTTATCCTCCTCACTCCAATTCGTCGAACGAGAACGTTTATTGATCATTGAACTCATTTTAAATTAAAACTGAATTTGAATTTATCAAAAATCTCAAATCTGTACAAATGTTTGAAATTTGAAAGTTATCAATATCCTGTCAGTTAAACGTCATACAAAATAAAGTCTACCATTCATATTTGTCAAAAAGTACATTTTTAGTCAAGTTTTACGTGAATAGCGGGTTTTATTTCGATAATGTTACTAGAAAAAAATACATATATTGACGTAACTAAAAGCATCTACAGACGCTCCGATTTGGTTGGTGCCAACCATATTGGAACCGACATGGCAACCATTCCAACATTGCTACAGATTGTCCGACGGTTGGCCTTCCAACTGTCAGTTGACCATAGAGTAATATGTCAGTTGACCATAGTACGAAGAGAATGGGCTAAATTCTACTATAGAAATAGAGAAAATTACAGTCATATGCGGCTCTTATAACTTATTTTTTAAGGTTTTTAATGTAGCCGCACTGTCAATTTTTTTAATACTTCTAACATAATAAAATACGCTTGATTTCTGGCATCTCTATTTGCGTAATCTTTGTTACTTAAGGTCCCACAAACAGGGAAAGTCTTTATATAGTTCCAGTAATTTTATTAATATGTCACGTTCGGTGACCGTAACTCCCTCGGCGTTCATGTTGACGTCCTACACCGGCGGCGTTGCAAATGTGAATGAGCCAATTACCTATATTACTCTATGGAATGAGCCGATTTGGTCGGAACAAAGCTTCCAAACGTTCCAATTTGGTTGGATCGGATAGGAAGTTGGTTTGGTCGGTATTGCTGGCGCATCCGACCACGTCAAACCAATATTAATAATAATTATGTCGGACCGACCGCTCTCTACACTTTCCGATTTGGTCGTGGTCGGATGGTTGGCACCAACCAAATCGGAGCGTCTGTAGATGCATTTAGTTGAGAGACTGCTGAGATAGGTTTATAAGTACCTAAGATTATTTTAATCATTGTATAAGGAGTTGAGAGTTATTTAACTGAGAGGTGTTTATGCAACAGATCAGTCAGTTTTTATAAGTAAGGCTGGTAATTTTTTACGACATCACATTAGAAACCTCAAAAATAGCAGTACTTCTCCACTATTTAATGGATGTTATTATACATATAAACCTTCCTCTTGAATCACTCTATCTATTAAAAGAAACTGCATCAAAATCCGTTGCGTAGTTTCAAAGATTTAAGCGTACAAAGGGACATAGGGACAGAGAAAGCGACTTTGTTTTATACTATGTATAATATAATAATGATAGTGATAGCACAGTATTACAATATTATTTCCTACAGTAAGGAAACGCCTTTGATGTCGCGCGATGCCGCCGCCAGCGTAGGTACTTACGCTGCCACACGAAAATACGCTAGGGTTGCAACAAATGGGAAATAAAACAATTGTGATTATTAATATTATGATGAAATCATTTATTCATATGTACATTCAAAATAATTGCGATTATTAAATCTGATGTAATCATTCTTTCATAAATATATAATTACAGATATTGCACTGCTAAATATTATTTACGTGGACACTTTATTTTTGGATGTTCTTAATTGTATATTATACCATTTAAGAAGTAATGCATTCGCATTGGGATGTACAATCTGATTAGAAAATAATGAGGACAACATATACATAGCTTTGATTTTAATTCAACAGATACAATTATTAATACAATCTTTCTGAAATATTGTTTCCTTCTGGGATTTCAATGTAGATTTACATCCGTAAACGGAACAGTTTTTGCGCGCCATAATAGAATATGTAAGTACCTATGTATAATAAAATTATTACACAAAAAATACGACTGCGTCGTCCTTTCGCGATAGTTAATGCAAACTCAGCGTGATTGCATTAAGCGGCCCGCGTCGCCCGACCCCCCGCCAGTTCCCCTCCGTTTCTCTGCACAAGTACATTCGTCGCCATACTGTAGGAAATATGGTGATACTGTGGTGATAGTCCGGCTAACGAAAGATAAGACTGGAAAAGGCGGCAAATTCAAAAAATCATCATATTAAGGTAACCTAATGGTAACTTAGGTTATAGTTGGAAATAAAGTTTTGATACTTTAATTTATTATTACGAGCTTTGTTTTTTTGAGAGATTAACAACCTCTACAAACTCTTCATCTATATAATACTAGCGGTCCGCCCCGGCTTCGCCCGTGGTACATATTTACATTTTCTCTACATAAAAACCATCCTCGTACTTCAAGGAATATAATAAAAAAAGAATTATCGAAATCGGTTCAGCCGTTCTCGAGTTATGCGCTTACCAACACATTTTGCGATTCATTTTTATATATAATATTATATATATGTAATCTGGTACAGTTATCTGATACAGATAAAAAAAAGAACAGCTAGTGAAAGTAATAAAAAACATAATAAAATACAATTAAATTTTGTTTAATCAATATAATCATATTAAATCTAAAAGCCGCGTTCAGCCGCGAATAAAGAATAAGAATCACTATCATTATCTCTGACATCATTAACTCTTCCATTTCTGCAGTTATTCCATCTTGTTTTTTTTGTACTGCTCTTCAACATGAATAACATGGTTCGGTCATAGAAGAAATCTCGTTGAGATACTGATTTTGTGTCTTTAAACATTTTGAACGGACAGATCGTTCAATTTTATATTGTTGCTTTAATAGTTTATAACTGGATTACTGGTATCATCCATGCAAAATAATAATAATAATATTAAACAAATCATATAATGTGCAATGCAATCAAGATGAAAAGTATCAAAATATCAAGTCACACTGTGTGTTTTTCCTTGAAAACTACATCTCTTTCAAATTGTTTCTTTTTAAATTTATTAATCATAGTTTAAAGTTTTCGTCATGTTTTCAACTCAGTTTTCAATTATTAGAAATCACTAAAATCCTAAGCTAAAATCGCAGAAAATAAAATCACTTTGACAAGCTTTGACACATCAACAACTCAGGTTTTAATGACAGTTAACTGTTAAGTGTTGCCAAATAAATTTTCGAAATAAAAAGCCAGTCTCATCTTTCGAACCAGACGTGACTAGTATAGATTTATTTATTGATTTAATAAATGAAACGATACCAATTTAAATTTCGCGCTGTTTATGTATGATGTGCGCATGTCTTAATGCTCTAAGGCGCATGCGCAGGTTTCAATTATTTTATAACTAGTGCCCCGGCTTCGCCCGTGGTACATATTTGGGTCATTTTCAAAATATTTGTACGTCACGAAATTGTCAGTAAACTGTTTCGTTAGGAAATGTCAGGAAGTTGTAAAAGTAAGGCTGTATTCAGAATAAGGTAATATTACATATAAAAAAGTAAGAAATCACTAGTTAAAAAAAATATATATTTTTAGTTACAAAATAATCAACAAAACATTAATTTTTATAATTCTCTGTTTGCTTTTCCTTTTCTTTTCTTCTATCATTAGCTTCTTTCCATTTTTGTCTTCGAGCTTCTTTTTCACTGTCATTAAGATCTGATATTTTTCTTTGTCTTTGTTTCACTTTCTCGAGGTGTGTTTTCCTTTTCTTTTCATATATTTCAGGGTTTTGCTTTTTTATTTTTTCAATGTATTTTTTGCCGTTCGGCACCGGTTAGCGGCATTCTGAAACTAAAAAAAGCTGTTGGATATATGTATTTTGAATAAAAATAAAAACAAAAGTAAGCATCACTCGTGTGGGTGGAAAAGCGATCAACACTAAATGCAATAAGGCAAGCGTTATCCCATCAGAAACCACTTGTAAAATTGGAGGCCAAGACTCACTGATCCGCTTTCACTATAAAAAAGTTATCAGATCCCAGGAAAAGTCAAGTCCCTAAGCCCGACTTTACTAACCCTACATCATGGTTTAAAAAAGTATGGCCTGTAGTTACAAAAAAATAATCTTGAGAGATTTATTGTTTTTCTCCTTTATTTTTATTCGTTACATTAATTTAACACACATTTTAATATCTTATTTTCATACTTTACACATGAGACCACAGCTTTACCGTCTACAATTTACTGACGTCAGTAAATGTCAAGAAATTGTTCGTCAGTAACATGTAAAAAATAACCTAAGAAATACTTTTACACAAAACATAATCACATTTACCATTAGATTGAAAGTGTAATCTATTACTCTAGTCATAATTTAAGTATATTACAATTGTGGTAGGTGAATTCTTCAAAATGTACTTACTTTTGTTGAGAATACGTCGTTAGGAAATTGTAACTAAATTTTTTGCACAGCACACTACTGGACTTCTTCCATGTCTGGACGACGAACAAAATGGCGGCGCGTTAATGTGACCTTACTTTTCGTGACATGACCAGTGTTGTCAATGATTAGAGTTAGATTCCTCTTCTTTGTGATACAAGAAGTGGGTTAATTATGTCAATAAATCAGTGTCACGAAATTGTAACGATTGATAGGGACATTTTTATAATATGTAATTCTTCGTTTATTTAAGGTAATTTAAATAGTTTAATCTATCAGATATAACACTTCAAACATTGCTTTTTAATTATGATACAAAAAAATAGGAAGTTTCATACAAAAATTCTGATAAAAATATTGGTTTTCATTGTCGTCCACATAGGGGACAATAAAAAAATGTATGGAGCTTTTTTTGTTACTTTATTTTCACATTAAATTTATGTAAGAATTTGAATCGCAATTCATTGCTTTTTATCAGAAATGATATGCAGTATGCTTAAGTTTAGTCTGTAAAACGTTAACAATGATTTATTTCAGTCGTAACCATATTTTTTTCGAAGATTTTTTAGGGGGACAAACATTTTGTAGTAATGTACAATTATTTTGAAAACGACTCATTTAGTATCCTATATCCTTCTCCTGGCTCTAAACTACCTCCCTGCCAATTTTCAGCTAAATCGGTTCAGCCGTTCTTGAGTTATAAGTGGAGTAACTAACACGACTTTCTTATAAATATATAGATTTTAATAAAATAAATAATTTAACAATTTCAATGATGGACCTATACGGACCTAACGGTAAAGAATACGATTTTGATAAAATTCGCCAATTTTGATATGGATGAGGTGCTAAAGTGTAATTTTTTTATACCCAAAATTAAAAAAAAAATATTTAAAAAAAAACTAAAGGGGACCTAACGAAAAAATTGTGGGACCTTATAGGACCTAACGAAGACCTATAGATTAAGGTCATTTTTGACCCAAAATTCTATGGATGGGGTGCTAAAGTGTAATTTTTTTATACCTAAAATTTAAAAAATTATTTAAAAAAAAACTAAAGGGGACCTAACGAAAAAATTGGTGGACCTTAAAGGACCTAACGGGGACCTAACGATCAAGGTCATTTTCGACCCAAAATTCCATAGATGGGGTGCTAAGTTTGCACTGGTTATATGCATTAGTCAATTTATTGTATGAACGTAAATGGATAGCGTACTGAATTGTAATTATGAAATCTTAATCCAAAATATGTATTGTATATAGAAAAATTAATAAATCATGCATTGTATCAGTATCGAATGAGTTTTTTAAGTATTTTATCTTCTTCTTCTTCTTCTTTTTTTCAAATGGCATCTCCCGATCCCAGCGAGGACAGATTCTGCCATTAGGTATTTTAGAACAGCTGATTACTTGTCAAGTTTAAAATGTCATTTGTCAAAAACGCTTATTTTGGTTGCGAATTTTGAAAATTAGCTAATATTTATTTTGAGCAAATGTTTATATACAAAGCAATGGCATTTTGCCTAAAAGTTAAATAATCTTTATAATTTGCATGCCAACTGTGTAGACTATCAAATACATTTAATTTGACTTTCATATTATAAATTCAGCAACTGCAAATATGATCCGTAGATTTTACAATACTTCTTGTGTTTTATACAGTACTAAGAAGCAAGGGATGAAATTATGTAAAATGTTAAATCCTAAAGGTAAACGGTAAGTGATTGTAACAAAGAACTCTGTACAGACGCATAAAAAGACAACTAACGAGGTTATGTTTTCAGGCAATGGTATCCTTCGCAGTCAATAGATATGAATATGCTGCCTAGTCTTAAAAGTCTTACAAAAACCACAAAAGAACCCGATAATCGAGGTGTTCGCAGAATGGCTGTATTGAACAAGCTATTTATGAAGCATATCACTGATATTATGTCTACTGGTACTGTTTCTATGGATATTGTGGGTCGCGGAATTGAAATATCAAAGGTACAAAATGAAAACTAAATTCTTAACTCCTTAAGGCTAAATGATAGTGATTTTCTATGTATACCATGTAAGGCTAACATATTATTTATTTGTAAATGTTTTAATAGTTACAGTATAATATGTTACAATACTGAATTAATACATTACTATTAATTCTTACATATTTTATTAGTTAGATGTACTTACATGAACAAATAATATTGACACTTCACACTATTGCAAAAACATCATTATAAGATACCTATATGTATACTATACTCTGTCTTTTTCACATACATAATATATATTAAATAATATTTACAACTAGTGGTCCGCCCCGGCTTCGCCCGTGGTACATGTTTACGTTTTCTCTACATAAGAACCATCCTCGTACTTCAAGGAATATAATAAAAAAAGAATTATCGAAATCGGTTCAGCCGTACTCCAGTTATGCGCTTACCAACACATTTTGCGATTCATTTTTATATATAAGAAGAAGAAGATATCTTTCACAGGTGCAAGTGACACCAGATTTCAAAACAGTCAATGTGTTCTGGGTGTGTAAAAGCAAATCAACTGATGAGGAGACAGAAAGGGTACTAAAGAACACAGCTGGTCGTCTCCGACATGAATTATCTACATTACGACTTATGGGAGAAGTACCATATATTGGTTTTGTTAAGGGTAAGGGCTGTTTAGGGTTTGCTTAAGTTTAAACTCATATTTTTGATTTTGATGCTTAAAAAAATTTAATTTAATATATAATTGGTGTATGCTAAAAATAATTAGATAAAGTCAATCATACTGTAAACTATGAACTATTACGACATTATTCATTATAAATAAAAAATGTATACTAAAAATTTATACTATGTGGCTAACTGTGGGCTTACCAAGGCTTGACAAGTGTATCTTTGTATCAAATATTATTTAAATTGATTTAGTGGTTAAGTCTGAAAGTATCACACACACAAACCAGAATATAAAGTACACACAGAATGAATTCATTTCACATTTTATTGTTTAACAAACATGTTAAAGTAAACAGTTGAATTGATGATACCGGTATGGATGAGATGAGGGTACAAAAAAATATGATTAAATTGTATGTAATTTTACATAAAAAAGGGTTAAAAAATCCTTTATTTCGAAATGTATACTCACGTAAAGTCAAACGCAAGTTAATATTCATGTCACATTCATAAGTATGGATATTATTCTAGATAAGCAAGAAGCACGGATTGTAGACTTGGATCGGCGCCTAGCTCAAGCTGATTATGGCGACGACTACACTCCCACGGATGTCGGACAAATTCTTAAGTCGGAATTTACATTAGATATGAAACTACCTCCTGATGTGAAGGTAAGGATATATAGATTATCTAGGATAGCATTTTTTCATGTATGTATGAAAAGTAAAATTTTTCATACATAGATTTTTTAAGGGAAAAAGCAGTTGTATTTGAAATAATTATGTTTTAAGGACTTGTCCAAAATTTTTGTGCAGTATGTTTTTTACAGTTCTCAAACATAAGAACTTTTTATTGATATGCTAGCAGCTAGTGAAAGTTACTATGTTGTCAGCAAGATCATGCAGATAACCAGACATACGTTTTCGTAACTATGTAATTTTTCAGGCGATTATTAAAAAAATGGAAGATGAACAGGAAATTGTCGATGATCCCATACCAGATATGACAAATAGTATTTATGGACTTGATCACACGAAAATAATGAACAGGTAATATTCATTAGATAGCATTGTTTAAAATAAAAGAAAATCTTTCAGTTTTTTTGTGTTTTTAATTTATGTATGTATTGCTTTTATTACCTAATCAACTTTTGCTTTATTTTATTAATAGGGTAAGGATATTTAAACACTGATTAATAATTAAAAAAAAAATATGTACTTAGATTATCAGCTTCTAGCCAATGGAAGTAGAGCATAAAAACCATCAGCTTATTATACTACTTCAGCTCCATAAAATATCATATCAACCACAGTCGTAATTTTAAATTAAAAAACTACTTCTAGACTCCTAGCAGCTAGAAAAAGGACATCGGACGCGTGGGCCAATCTAGACTCAGACTCGCCTGTGATATCTTACAGGAAATCTGAAGAGACATCTTCTAATGTAGATCTGAAGAAACAGAAGCAAGAATTAGCCGAATTTCTTCTTAAACGACAGGTAAATATAATTTATTAAATATAAATATGGTAAGATAGTTGGCTGTAAAATAGTATGAAAAAAAAACCGTGAAATTAACTACTGAATAGTTACAAATTTATTCAGAGACATTTTTCTTCCAAAAGACTATGAAATTAACGTCAGAAAGGAAAATATTTCTGAAGCACTAACGTTTTACTTTTTGATGGCAGGATGATGGCATATCATTTTTTGAAAAAATATTTAATCATTTACTAAAATAAAAAATAAAAAAACACTGTCATATCTTATTTAAGTACGCACTTATACATCTCAAGCCAACTTCCAAACATGTTTATTTGAATGTATGTACTATGCATTACAAGTTATAAAAAATTACGTATCTAACTAAAAGACAGTAACCCATTATATTAAAACATTGTAGAATATAAGAAACCCGAAGAAAACATACAAAGTATCCTCATTATCGAGTTATCACGCAATAAAATGCATTTTATTGGCATTATGTTTACGTATCGACCTCAATATTAAAATATATTATGTCCTGATTATTACGGAAAGCATTCCAAACTGATAATGGTTGAACTTTTCAAGGCTGAATCACGTCAAAGGGTTTTTTTTATTTTTTATCTTATCAGCTTGGATTTTTTTGCAAAAAATTTAAACGTGGATCTTATTTTCCGCAACCTTATACATATAATACGCATACGAATAAGACGCAAACGATATTAAACTGGTGTTTGTCGTAATTGGTACCCTCATAAAAATATATTTTATGACGATATTATTTTGCATCACTGATTCGATTATAGTTTTATATTCCATAGATTGTTCTTGTAATATTTTTTCTAAGAAATAGTTTATGAATTGTGGTAACTAGGAACGTTTTACTAGTACATCAGCGAATGGGTGCGTTTCTTTGTAAATGCAGAAAATATAATGGGATTACAGCTTTTATCTGTTTTAAGAATAACATATTCTTTCAATGCGGAATTAGCGAGAATTTATGTTATTATATTCCAATATAATAGTATAGATAAGACCGCATACCTACAAACGTAATAACCGTGACAATAGAAATACTAGTAAATGAAATATGAATCACTCAAATGAATCATGTTTTGTAAGTGCTATAGAAAATATGAATAGAGTTCGCCTAGTTTATTATTATTAAATAAAAGGATAATAAAAATAACTACTTATGAAAAGGAATGAACGCTGAAAGCCTCGAGCTAAATGAATTTATTCCAATCTGGGTCAAGTCTCGCTCTGAGTATGCCGTACTATTGGTGTTATTTTTTCATTTTTTGCGCAAAATATGAAGTCACTGAATTTAGTTGCTATTTATAAATGAAATGTTAGTTTTAATAAATCGTGAATGAGATCGTTGAATTAGATTTCCTCTAGTCTATTTAAATATTCTGAAAAATGATGTAATTTTGAAGATTATCATTAGCATTGCATTGCTACTTATGATTATGCCTTGCCTTATTTCTCAAAGAAATTCCTATAGAAAAAATAGCAGATGATGGTGAAGAACAAAATAAACGAATTATCGTTTATGATGTTCTCCCTCTGATACATTTTTTATTGTTTTTTTGGCAATATTGAATTAACTAGTTCTTTGTTACATAAAATTGAACAAAACGTTACTCCCAAACGTAATTGAAGGTACGAAAAATCGTAACATTTTTACGATATTCCAAGCAGCATTCTTGAGAGATGAGGGAATTTAAGAAGACGAAGGGAATCTGAAATGAATATAGGTTCAAGTTCTTTTGTGTTTATTATCAGAGATACGTATAATTTATTTATTAGCAATTAAACTGATGTAGACTGCGTTGTGTTAAAATTAGATATTTACAAAACAAAAGCCTTTTCATACTTCAGTATAACATTTAGGGCTGATTTTTCAATCGTCAGTTAAAACTTATTCATCGAATAACGAATTAAATTACCATTTAAAAAATGTATTCTTAGTGCCCTTACGCACTAGCGGTTAACCGCTAGTGCGTAAGGGCACTTATTGTCCGCATTTGACGGTTTACAGGTGACATTTTAATATCATCGTATAATACTTTATTGGACGGGTAAGTTTTAACCAGGGATTGAAAAATCGGCCCTTATTCATGAAAATCCCTGGGCATATAATTATTAATTGAAATAAAAGGTTAAAATTGATATAATTAATATATTATTAAATTTATCTCATATTCAATTAGTTTTTTATACTTAGTTATGGTTTCTACGTCTTTTACACTTTCAGATTCTACAAAACAAACTTCACAAAAAATCAAAGGAACGTGACGTGACGACCCCGCTATACGACCAATACGACGTCGAGGAGCGACCCGAAGATATCAAAGAGTTCTGCGACGACTATAGAGACGATTACGATATCGAAATGTATGGAAATACGAATAGCTTACAGAGAAATGTAGCGGATGAAAAAGTATAGACACGACACGATTAGTCGTCGAGTGTAAATTTTAGTGAATATGAAATTTTCGATAGTTATGTAAATATAATTTTAGAATAATAAAATACTGAAATAAGTTAAAGTTTTTTTTATTATACATAATATCCATACGTTCGGTAGTCGTTACATACATACCTGAAACGATAAAGTTGAACCAAGATTATCCTGTCCATAATTTTTACTCTTGCCACAAGCTCTGACTGTTCTAATAAAAGTAGGTACTAAAGCAACATATTTGGCAAAAGTTTACAAATACATATTCTAGTCATTACTTAAAATTACTGTAATACTCAGAAAATATAAAAAGATACGTTCATACGTAGCTAGTACTTCCCCTCGCTATATAAACTCCTGAAACATTGCTTAAAGTAAAACATTTCTATTTCAAACAACTGTAATTAAAATGTTAACAAAGTCCTACGTGTAGGATACGTATCTCGCTTTTATTGTTGTCCCAATTAATCTGCCCTTTTAGGTTTTCACGACCTACTTTAAAGCCTACACGCAAATTAAATTTTATGCCTGTTTCTTTTGTGTAGTGAGTTCTATTTTCAATTCAGAGGAAAATTTACGTGGATTTATCCATTGAACATTAAACCTATTCAAAAGGACTATTTACCAAATTGAAAAAATGTACATACTTTTTAATGACTAAACTTCGTTCTGATATGCGCCTATTACAAGTAAAAAATCTTGATTCCGATACTAATAAAAATAGGACACGCAACTTTGCATGTTCAACTTCAAATAGAAAAGTCTAGGCTAAAAGGCGTAGAATATCGTTTAGTCAGGAACTCATTGTGGACTTCCCAGCCGTATCTGCGATCGATAGCAATCTGGGTCTGCTAGCGAGACTTTTTTTATTGATTTTTCCGATATCAAGTCTATGGGCGAGCTACGTGCTTTCTGAATAATGAAGACATATTTCCTAAGCGACACTCGACTTTTTATGATTTGATGTTACCTACTTGCCGTTGCCGACAATGCAAATGGTTCAATAACTAACCTACTGACGTTTTTACCATAAAATATAAATTGATTCCGAAAAAAGATTTACAATAGCTAGTACAGAGTGCCCGTATTCACTTAGTGAGGTGACGAATAAAGACAAATTGGTTTAAGTAACGACAGAGAAATGTGGGGGCCGAATAATGCTTTATCGAATGAAACTAATCTTGTAATGGCCACGCTCGTGATTGATACTAAATTAGATGTCTATGGGTATTTCAAAGAGCATTTTTTCCGAGATTCTTTACGTAAAAAGATTCCCTTATTTTGTTTCGTTTGTTATAACTTATCGCGGATTTTGTTGTATACCTATATTGTGTTGATATTTATTCTGGGATTCAGTAAAATGTAAGAAGTGGTACATGTAGCTTTTACAGGTAGAGTCGGTCACTTCTTAGGATCAAAAGCTTTTTTCGTGGGTAGGTGCAAATAAACGAACACGTGTTTTTTTGCGCTCTCAAAATATTTTTATTTTTAAAGTAATTTTTCTATTATTATATCTACAAATTTACATATGATTCAATAATTCAAAGTGCCTACCAGCATATCCTTAAATAATCTCCAATATATTAGTTAATTAATCACTTCACAAGATTGTCAACATCATGGACTCACTGAAACACACTATGGAAGAAATGACTGCTCATTTCAATAAAAGGATGGCAGAATTCCAACGGGAGCTCACTTGTAATCCTGTTCCTCCAGCATCCTCAAGTCCTACCTCCAGACTGGCCGCTGAGTTTGAAGCATTTCGTGAATTTGTTATCTCATCCCTACAATCTCTGCAATCTCAAGT
Organism: Colias philodice; assembly: GCF_061535455.1. Lineage (NCBI taxonomy): Eukaryota > Metazoa > Arthropoda > Insecta > Lepidoptera > Pieridae > Colias > Colias philodice. The sequence continues at coordinate 3,926,094 of NC_143101.1, forward strand.
AGAACTCTTATCCAAGCTGTACGAACAACAGGAGATGCGTTCCAGGAGAAAGATGTTGCTTCTACATGGTGTCACCGAGAATAATAACGAGGATGTATCTGTCGCTATTATCAATATTATCTCCGATAAACTTAACATTCCAAATGTTACTAAGGACTCCATTAGCCGCTGCCATAGATTTGGTCGAGTAAGGGAAGATAAACCAAGACCCATAGTTGTGAAGTTCCATGATATCCGTACACGTGACAGCATCTGGGCTGCTAAGTCTCGTTTAAAGAAGACTGGAATAACCATTTCAGAATTTTTAACGAAGGGACGTCACGATACATTTATGGCTGCCAGGGAACGCTTTGGGGTTTCTCAATGCTGGACCCGGGATGGATACATATTTGTGATTTCAACCGATGGTTCTAAGCACCGGATAAGTTGTCTCGCTGATCTGGAAGGTATTCCCTCTGCCCCAACTGCACCATCATCGGGTACCGCTAGTGTCAGTGCCATTCCACAAAAAGATACTAAAGGAAACCCTGCTGCACGAACCAAGAGGTATCAAAAAACAAAGTAAATAAATATACGAGTGTTACTTGTTTCATTAATTATTTTAATTTATCTTCACTTGTTGCTTTGCCTTATTCGTTTTTTTAGTATTATATCAATAGTTATTGTTTCCTCTTTAGCTTTCCGATTAGTGATTCTTCATGTTAACCTTTGATTTATCGACTATCGTCTATCGTCTATCGTTCTATAAATACCTCACAATTTGTACTTTTTATTTCAATTTATTTACCTACATCTATTTTTTCAACATAATGATGTGTCATATGTCAAATGTCAAATTGTCAAATGTCACTATTGAATTGTCATATGTCATTAATGAATTGTCATTTGTCGTGAGCCATAGACTATAATATCTTTTTGATTTGTTAATAATTTTGATACCTGGCAATTTTGACTGGTTTTTATATTCAAATATAGTTAACTATTATACATAAATATTGTAAATCAATACGCTGGTGGGTGCAAACTATAAATTTTGTTTTTAGCTGTTATTTTTATTATATATCTATATATTTATATTTATTGAATATAATATTATATATATTTATATTATTAGAATTACTATAAGCATAATATGTCTTTAAACAATAGCATAAGTAGTAGCGATAGTTATTGTTCTATAACGTCTTCTAATTCCAACCCTAGCGATGACAGTTTCCACAGCACCTCCTCTGTATCCTTGCAATCTGTACTCTCCACACACTTTTCCGATTCCATAAAATCCTTTAATGCCGTTCATATCAATGCACAGAGTATACCGGCTCACTATCCCGATTTATTAGCTTCCTTTGACTGTCCCAACCTACATGCTATCCTCGTCTCCGAATCCTGGCTTAAACCCTGCCTGCCGTCTATCTCCTATTCCCTTCCCGGTTTCCATCTCATTAGAAATGATCGCCTTGGTAGAGGCGGTGGTGGTGTCGCCATCTACTTACGTTCCCATTTACCTTTCTCGATTATTAGTTCTTCACCCCAACCCCCTCCTAGCGATGAAGCTGAACATTTACTCCTAGAAGTTTCCCTTTCCCATACCAAAATCCTTCTTGCCGTATTTTATAGTCCTGATCTTACCGTAAACTATTTTCCTTCCTTTGACCAAATCCTCGAGAGATTCTCTCCTTCCTACGAGCACATAATTATAATGGGCGACTTCAACACTTGTCTTCTTAGAGGCGATCATCGTTCTAGACAACTCCTTTCCATTGTAAATTCCTATAACCTGCACATCCCGCCATTAAATCCTACACATCATTTCCCAAACTGTCCCCCTTCCTTACTTGACCTTATCATGATATCCTCTCCAGATCATTTATTGAAATCCGGTCAGCATCCTGCCGAAGGCTTTTCCTATCACGACCTCTTGTTCCTGTCATACAACATCCGTCCCCCAAAACTAAAGCCCAAAATCCTGATGCAACGGAACCTGGCGGGTGTGGATAGGGAATTGCTCTGTGCGGATGCCGAAAAAGTAGATTGGCCTAGCATTTTTGATCTACAATCGATTGACGAAAAAGTTGATGTATTAAACTCCTTTTTAATCCAGCTCTATGACAAACATGCTCCATTAAGGCCAGTCAAACTAAAACACTTACCAGCACCATGGCTGACGCAGGAATTAAAAACGGCTCTGAACAAGAAAAATCGAGCAAAGGCGAAACTGAAAGTGGACAACTCTGAGATTAACAAGGAGAGATTTAAATCTATTCGTAACCGCTGTAATACTATGTGTAGGGATGCACAACAACGCTACATTCATAAAACGATCGAAAACGGCGATCCAACAAAAGTATGGAAATTTCTTAAAACTCTTGGAGTTGGTAAAACATCTCAAAATTCTCTGCCTGTTAACCTTAATATCGACTTATTAAACTGTCATTTTTCAAAAACTTCCTTTGCTCTTGATGCAAACAATAAGAAAAGTACTTTAGATTATCTTTCTACTAAACCAGCTCCAAATTTTCCTCCGTTTTCTTTCAAACAATTTACTGTCTGTGATGTTAAGAAGAACATTATGTCTATTTCATCGAAAGCCGTCGGTAATGACAGCATTGGTCGTGATATGATTATTCCAATCCTTGATATAATTGCCCCTGTGTTAACTCATATTCTCAATGTATCCTTATCCTCTCACGAGTTTCCTATGGCCTGGAAAGAAGCATTTGTTATTCCTCTACCTAAAAAAGCCAATCCATCCATGTTTTCCGATTTTCGTCCCATCTGTGTCCTACCCTTCCTTTCTAAAATCCTCGAACGACTTGTCCAACAACAATTATGTTCATTTTTAAATAAACATAACTTGTTTAATCCTTTCCAATCCGGATTCCGTCCCGGTCATAGCACGACTTCTGCTCTAATTAAAATTACTGATGATATTCGTTATGCAATGGATCACAAGCAACTCACTGTACTCACACTGTTAGATTTCAGTAACGCATTTAATACCGTCGATCATGACATATTACTGAGTTTGCTTGGTTCTCTTAACATATCTCCAGCAGTAATTGAATGGTTTCGGAGTTATCTCCAGGGGCGCCGACAGAGGATCAAAATTGACGATCACTTGTCATCATGGTGTAATATCTCTATCGGCGTTCCTCAAGGTAGCGTGTTGTCTCCAATCCTTTTTTCTATTTTTATAAATTCTATTTCAGACAATTTATCTTCTCCCTACCATATGTATGCAGATGATTTGCAGATCTATACTCATGCTTCACTTCCTCAACTTCCAGAAGCTATTGAGCAGGTTAATAACGATTTGGCAAAAATCACTCAGTGGTCTAATAACTTTGGCCTGTTAGTAAACCCAGCAAAAACGCAAACTATAATTATTGGCAGCTCTAAACTGACAAATAAGATAGACTGGAGCTCCGTTCCGAAGATAACTCTGGATGGAACTGTGATACCTTTCAGTAACTCTGTCAAAAATCTTGGTATTCATTTTGACACAAATATGACCTGGAAGGTTCAACTTGAAGTTTTACGTAAGAAGTTGTTTGGCGCTGCAGGATCGATACGCAGGCTGCGCAACTTCCTGCCCATACCTACTAGGATTTCGCTTGCAGAGACCTTACTCTTTCCCATCCTTGACTACGCCGACTCCTGTTACCCCGATTTAACCGAGTTACAACTCGATTCTCTAGACCGCCTTCAAAATCTTTGCATTCGGTTCGTATTTGGTCTCCGGAAATACGACCACGTTTCCAAATTCCGCAAAAAACTTGAATGGCTTCCTATACGTTTTCGCCGGTATGCTCATATGTTGCATTCGTTATACGGTATTTTGTTTGATCCTAAGACCCCTTCCTATCTTAAAGACAATTTCAAATTCCTCAACGAGCATTCCCTCACTCTCCGTTCCTCCAACCTTTTAACCTTAAGTATTCCTTCTCACCGTTCCAACTTCTTCCATTCCTCCTACACTGTCACCGTTATTAACCTATGGAATTCTTTACCTGAAGAAATAAAACGAGCTCAATCGATTTTTATTTTCAAAAAGAAAGTTAAAAACTATTATTTAACTCTGTCACAGGCTAGGTATTAACTCTGTCGATTTATTTATAATATGTGCTTATAAAATATGTATGTATGTATATATGTATGTATATTTGTATGTATGTATGTGTGCTTGTATATATTTAAGTATGTATTCTTATTTATTATCTAATATGTGTATTGTGTATATATATTATTATTTATGTATGTATATAATAATGTAAGCTGCATATATGTAGGTATAGTATATATATATAATAAAATTATTATTCTGGCACTTTTATTTATTTTGCACCACCATGTTATTGACTCATTTATTTTCCTCGTCTTTTCTGGGTTGCCTGGTAGAGATCGCTGCCAGCGATAAGGCCGCCTACTGTACATTGTTATATTGTATTTTTAAGTTTATAAAATGTATTATATAAGGTGTACAATAAAGTATTTTTCATTCATTCATTCATTCAAAGCTGTACCTACGTAAATTTCATATTCACTGTATGTTAAATACTTTTACTAGGTATATACCTACGTCCTATATGGACACAGTATGGAAGAGTAGGTACCTGAGCGCTAAGTAAAATGAACACTCATGAGCGCTATTCTCATAATGGACAATCCTACGTTAGGTACCTACCTAAGTATGTAGTGTATACCACAGTGGTTATAGTATCTGTGCTACTACCTATAACATATACCTATATGGATTATGGGTAGGTACCCTTTTAATTATACCACAGAAATCACAGAATAATAACTAGTAGCTAGCTTATACTAAAGGAATAACTTTGGACAATGCCTATGAAAGCAGAAGCTCTTCTAAATATCGTGATGTAAAATGAGAAATTAGATGTCTACTTATATTGAAAGACAATTTGAAAGGAAATTAATAAATCTCTATAGAAACAGCATTTCTATTAAAATTTATTAGCAGTATTAAAGCTGAATAGAGCTTTAATAAGTTCGTTCACTGAACTGATATTTTCACATTAAATTTGTATAAGAACATTTATGCCTGTAAGGCTATTTCTTTTGTTAAGGCCAATTTTTAATTTAGGAATTTATTTATACATATATACATATCTATAGTTTGCTAGTATAGCGCTTATGCTTGAGTGCATATTCTTCCGAGTTTAATATCGTTAATTAGATTCTTCATTACGCCAAATTAGACCTTATTAGTAAAACTACGAACAATTGAGCGACGAAGGGTGAATATTTGAAAAAATACCAATACCGTGAAAACTCTTCAATCTTAATTTTTATATAACACGTTAAATAATATTTATTATGTACCTATATAAAATTTTCTACATAGTTGGGATATTTGTTTTCACATAATGACGATAACAATTGCAATAACTCAGAATGGGAGGTTAATATGTTGGTACATTGAATTATGGTCATAATTAATAATCCATATGATTAAGTTTCATCACGTATAATATGTATTTTATTTTCCATACGCGTCGCCAGTTTGAAAATAAAGGATTATGAGCAGGATGAGCGCTATACGGCACTCGCAGTAACTAAATAATCAATGTTCTACTATAAATAACTTCATCTACGTAGTTGCAAGTTATTTTTCTTTTAAATTACAAATCAATATGCGATGAACTATGCTTTATTATTTGCAAAGCTGCAGCATCATCCATACTAATACAGTAGAACCTCGATAAGTTAAAGTCCAAGGGAAACACAAAATATTTTAAGTTATAGAGGTTTTAAGTTATCAAGGTTCTATCCATTTTCACTGCTTCTATATCTTTTAATTTATCAGTGTAGGTGAGGAATTTCTTTTTGGACTCATTTTAAGCCAGTATTATCACACAGTACGTAAAGTGATATTTCCAGGACAACAATCAAAAACTTATGATGCAAGTAAGTCGTTGTCATAAAGCTAACCGCCGCAAAGCTTTGAAGAATTTCGATAAAGCAAACAATAGGTAATGTATTGTTTACGTTAACAATACATAGTAAACACGTGCAAGCTATAAATACCGAAACCTTTTGTTTTGACACTCTTTCAAAATGACTCATTGACAAACAATTTTATGTTATAGAGGTTGTGGAAACATTTCTTTAAGTTACTGAGGGCCAATACAGAGATTATTTATTTAAGTTATAGAGGTTGCGTATTTTAAGTTAAAGAGGTTTTGGGCTCTGATGGGAAGGGAACATGTTATTTTTTGAAGTTACAGAGGTTTTTATGTTACCGAGGTTTAAGTTATCGAGGTTCAACTGTATTATAAATGCGAAAGTAACTCTGTCTGTCTGTCTGTTACTCAATCACGCCTAAACTACTGAACCAATTTGCATGAAATTTGGTATGGAAATATTTTGATACCCGAGAAAGGACATAGGCTACCTTTTATTGCGAAATATGTACCACGGGCGAAGCCGGGGCGGACCTCTAGTATTTGATAAAGATGTTTATTGATAACTAGCTTTCCACCCGCAGCTTCGCCCGCACAGTCAAAGAAAAACCCGCATAGTTCCCGTTCCCGTAGGATTTCCGGGATAAAACCTATCCTATTTCCCGGGATAAAAAAGTAGCCTATGTCCTTTCTCGGATATCAAAATATCTCTATACCAAATATCATGCAAATTGGTTCAGTAGGCGTGATTGAGTAACAGACAGACAGACAGAGTTACTTTCGCATTTATAATATTAGTATGGATTTGAAACACAGGTCTGACTTTTGGTGTGTGTGTGTTTGTCTATGTACTTTATACCTACTTATTGTTCATGTAGAAGGTCTTTCTTTTCTCAAAACATATTCTTAATCATTAATATTCATAAAATTAACTTCAATTTGTTTATCTTAGTATGACCATGTATGACACACGACTTTTGCTACGTTGAATTATATTTTTTGCAGGTCAAATATTCAGAGTTATTCAGTTATTGCTCCTAACAGCACCGTCTATTTGGCACACAATTAAGGCACACTAGACTAATAAAAATTTACTTTCTTTCATATACATGTACATTTTTATATAATACAAACACGTTTCGTTTTTTTGTATAATATGTACCTAGTAGACTTTGATGTATTTGCGAGAGAATACGTAAATATAATTTGGAGCGTATTCCAGGGGCGGCAGGGTTTTAAGGGCGCCAAATTATTGAATGAATGAAATTAATTAATGAATGAAATGCTTTGTTGATTTGAAAATAAATACATAAATAAAGTCAAGACTTAACATATGGATCTGGAAACTTTATATCTAAAATCAAATTTTGTTTGTTTTGCAAATTTAAAATTTGAAATAAATGGAAATTATTGCAAATTTTAAATTATAATATCCTCTCCGAATCAAAATTGAGTCTTTCCTATCAACTTGAGTTATAGCTGTTCAATAAAGAAACAATCAGAACATTGATTGAGTGAAAAAAGTAAAAGAATTTCATCCTAAATCCCAGAGAAGCAAGCGTGTCTCTTGAATTACATTAGACGTTGGGAAAAGAGACGTACGAGTTCGGGTTTTTAATTTTTATATTCAATATCACAGTCTTTTGGTATAAAGTGATTTTCCCATAATGAAACTTATAATAGTTAATTTCTCTTTTCCTATATTGTTTGTTTTTTTACACATTTTTTGAGGATTTAATGTTTTAGGTGGGTTATACCTATTTGTTAAGGCAAAAAGATCAATATGAGCAGTCCAGGATTGTTATTACCATTAATAGTTGAGTCTGCTCGTCTTTCCGCGACGGCTGAATGCGCCGACATTACAGTATTACAATCTGACATTGTATGCATAAAGCGTAGGTCTAAAATGTGCTTGCGTTATGTTTGATAAGTTTCGCTTTTATTTTTTTAATTAAGGTCACGTTGATAGTTAACAGCCGCACTACTGCGCAAACAATGTTATGTTATCAACATAAGAGAAGGTCATAATCGATGCACAGTAAATGCATCATCATGTTTACTCGATACTGCATTAAATTTTGTAAATAGGAAATTACAATTTTAGGTAAAAATAACACTGACTCCATCTCGCCATTGCAAAACCTGCCGTAATATTCAACAAGTCGCAACATTGTCGGAAATGCTACTCAAGTTGCACAAACTATGCGATTAGTAAAGTTAAAATTATTCATCCAGGTCTAGGTTCGGCTGTACTGGGACTATTAACATAACAAACGATATTGTACAAATATCGTATCATTTTCTGTACTGGAGCGCCCTTGTAACGGCGATCCCGTTGCCAAGTCACGTTTGGGTTGAATTACGCACTTCTTCGAGAGTCGGGGCTAGGATTCGCGGCTATGGTTTTTCGTTGGCCACGGTGTAATAAAGTTAATCCAGGTCCTGTGTAGTGCAATATAGGAGGGGTGAGGGGTGAGCGGGGCGGCGCGGCGGCGGCCACCTGTTCGGCGAGCACCCGCGCCCGACGCCCCCACGCCCCCGCGCCCTCGCCTCCGCGCCCCCGCTGCCGCGCCCCCGCGCCCCGCGCCCCTCGCCGCGCGGCACCCTCGATGCGCGCGCTGCGCCCTTCCCTACTCATTCGTTTCGCGACGCGTTGTCTCGCCGGCCGGCTTCCGCCTCATTCGTACCGCGTACGCTGCCCGCTACACTCGATCGTACACTTAATTAATTAGACATGACAGAAAGCACGGAAACCCCTGCGGCCGCAGCGCCCGAAAAGACCCCAACTGAGAACGGAACCACTGAAACTCCCCCAGAAGAGACCCCGGAGAAAGCCACAGAGGAGAAGGAAAAGGAGACCCCGCCACCCAAGGAGATGCGCGCCGTCGTCCTAACCGGCTTCGGCGGTCTAAAGACTGTCAAAATTCTGAAGAAACCAGAGCCGACACCGGCTGAGGGTGAAGTCGTCATTCGTGTAAAAGCTTGGTAAGTTTTGCATTTATTATGTACCTTCATTGTATGTTCTATAATTTTTTCGACGTATATTTTTTTAGAAGACATACCGGCACCTCCCAAATATTTTCATGTTAAATACCGGTCAATAAGAATTTATTTCTGCAGAATACAAATGCTATTGCGTTCATTTGTAAATGTTATACTGTTTAATGTTCGATAAATCATATTCGTGCGTTGTACGCGTTGTGAAACGGGTCCCTGTTCTCGTCGCGGCCGCGGCAGCTTCATTAACATCTGCCTACCGAGGCGTGTTTCACTGCACAGCTTATGTACCCGATTCAAAATTCTGCACACACTTGCACCAACTGCCACCGGGTGACGCGCCCTAAGCGGATTTACACTCTTACGACCGTCGTATCATCGATTTAAAAATTTGCATTGTATTTCACTCATTCAATTCATTCCGCGAATCTTATTTGCTTACAATGTACAAAATATGTCCATATTGGGTAGGTACCATTTAAAATGTAAGGATTTAAAAATGGAACACGACAGAGAGGGAGTTTAAACTTTACCGGCATTGTTCTTTGTTCGTTTATCGTTTCAGTGCTTCAGATAATGCATCATGCCATCCGTCGACAGGCTACTTACGACGGCGCATGAGTTATCTGCCACTTTTCTTGTTAATGCTTTCGAGCTTAACAAAGCGGCCACTTAACTGTGAAAGATCGCTGACGATTGTTGGTTTAATAAAATTAAAGGGTATTTTCACATGTGTTTTTTCGCACTGATTTAGTATGGAGCGGCGTTGAAGTCTAACGGTAGACAGTAATGGTGCGTTTCCTGTAGATAATGTCCGGCGGGTTACGGGTAGTGCCGTGAGCGGTGCGCGGTGAGCGGTGGGCTCGCAGCGGCAGGGATGGCTGGTGCGTAGGTGTGAACGAGGTGCGAGGCAGGCGCAAGTCGCATCCCTGCTGGCGCTAAAAATAGCACGCTTATCGACAACTTACTATGTTAATGACCGCGACCACAGCTGCCGCTAAAATATGAACTGAACTGTCCTTGAACCGGTACTTGTTGCAAAACATATTGGCTCCTTATCTTGCACTTTACTTGATTTTACAATTGTCCGTTGCGAGATCGACTTCACGCGAAAGTGAGAGTCACAAATGTTATTTTTAGCTTCGAGCGATACATTTCTTTTCGCGTGCATCGTGCACGTAATTTATCACTGTCGAATCTAAATCAAAATCTTATCGGATGAATATTTCATGAAGGATTCGAGTCGTCAAGTAATTCAAAATAAATTACTACATTGCGGACTGCAAAAAGATCAAAACTGATTTCTATATGATTTAAGATGTGCATGAAAGATTGAAAATAAACTTATATTGCCCAGTACTTCATATTACGCAAGTGTGTACAATTCAACCAAATAAGGTACTTTATGTTAAATATGATATTATAATCTAAGGGATATTCATATATGCAAGAAAATGTTGAATACAAAAACCAATTGTTTCTTTCTTTCTTCCGAACATCTCAACAATCGTCCGTTGTTGTAGGTTCACAACAGATCCACACATGAATTCCCTATTTAATAGCGCTATTAATTTAATGACATGTAACAGTTATATGAAATCCAACCTATTATGACTCGCCGGACGCTTCGTTCAAACTTTCTATAAGACCGCCTGTAATATACTCTCGTAATATAACATGGGATCAGCCAGTGAATAACACCATTATATTCAATTAGGTCAAGTCAGTGTCAGAAATGCGTCTTCCGAGAACAATCGACGTACTCACGCCCTTGTACCAGAGTGGCTTTCTTTTCTGAGATTGCTTAATTATATATGAACTCAAGACAAAAAAAAATCGTGATCGTTTTTTGTTCCTCTCGGGTCAGTCTCACAGATGGTTCAATTGGGCATCATTACATGATTAATATTTAATTTCACTTAGTTATTCCTCGATGGTTCAACTTACAATGCATACGGAATACAGAATTTGATATCTTTAATAATATGGTACGATTTAAAGATGTCATGAAAGTATTGTTTTCAACGAGAGCTTAAGTTAAAATTATTTTTCAATGATATTTTTAAAATCCGTAGGAATTTTTAATATCTATAAAAGAAAAGTAATTAGTACCTTCAAATGTTTATAGGGTTTTAATAGATAGCAAAAATTACGAAAAGGAAAATTTATTGCGTTGATGATATAATGTATAAACGATGTTTTACTCCGTGTTCCACCAAAAGAGCGCGTTAATTGTTTATATCCTGCTCTTTGTTGGTACCTATTTAAGTTCTAAATTTAGCGTCTGCCCCTCGAGAAATGATGCCGGTCTCTATGGATAAAGTGCAGTATTGTGCATTTTAATGGGCTACGAAGCCACATAAGATGGGAGAGATGAATTTGTTTATTACCCTCTTCCTTATTGAGAACGTCTGCGCGAGATAGCTCTCTTCCTATGAGTCACTAGAAAGTAATGTTCTTGCGAACTTGACAACCAAGTTGCTTGTTGCTACGACTTCTGACTTTGTGTGGGCGTATTCGCCATATCCCTAATATGCTGCCATGTTATGCTTGTAAAAATGATCCAGAAAATGATTGTCTATTGACCTTTCTAATCTCGAAGGCAAAGTTATTAATCATTTTCTTATTTTATTGGTAGTAATGGTTTAATCGATGTTTAATCGCTTCAATTTCTTTGTAGTTGAAACATTTGACAATCGATTGATTAGATCTGTACCCCTATCGTTGCTTCGCTTTAATGGGATGATGTGTGTACTTCGTATCGATTATGACATTTTTCATTAGGTATTAATTTATTTCTATTGTTATATGACTTTATTAATCATAGGGGTCCATTTGAATTGATACTATTTCTATAAATGCTCACAATTATCCCTTTGTCTCGTGAAGGCATTAAAATCGCATTAGATCGGTCATATCGGTCATGATAGTTGTTAAAAATAAATTAATATCCTTTGGATCCAGCAATTTGTGTTCGAGTTACACGATCGTTGAAAGAAATTATGATTGTTTAATAAATGTATCTTTTTACATAACAATTGAACGCTCTTTTAGTATGACTAGTGACTACGCACTGCGTGTGCGTCACGCACATATTCTTGCTCCGAAGTCAACTTGCATTGATGAGTCAGCATAAGTTGCTAATATTGACTCATTGCGCCTGAAACTATCACCGTCGTTCATCAACATAACGTATTTGCTTTCCCTCGCTTTAGCAGGAAAACCATAATGGCTATGATTATCAAATAGGGGTGAATGCAGTAGTAACGTAGTAAATTGGCTCCCATTACTAGGAATTTGTATGAATCATACGTAGTACTAGACGGGGTCTGGCCTGGCTTGGCCCTGTGCCACGTTTGGAGAATTCAATCTTTTCGTACAAATGCTAAGGGCGGGCTGAATAGTCGTCGAGCACATTGTCCAAAGTCAATGAACTTACGAAAATGCCTCCTCGCTTATTGTGCCCATAATAATCGACTCAACTCTCAACTCTATATGGCAACAAACATGTCGTATGCTCTTAATTTTTTTTCTGACAAAACGCGCACAGGACAAATCCTTGCGGCGCATTTCTCAGAACATTTCGTGCATTCGTAACGATCGTTGTATACAACTGTCGGTTACGCATTATCATCCCCTGAATCGCGTTTAGTTTTTTCAGTATTTAATTTATTATGTGGGTATTGACGGCTAGGTAAATTGAATTGGAAAATCCCGTGACTCGATGTTCGCATGAAAAAGGGGTGTGGTTGCGTTGCGCCGGGGTGTCAGCCCGGTGGGGCGGCAGGGGTGAGGGTCGCAAGTGCTTCTGTAATGTCTGGCGGGGGTGCGGGGCGCGGGGGCCGCGGGGGTGGCAGCCAGCGGCAGATCAATACGGCGCGTCCCCTACCGCCCCGCGCCCGACCAATCTCCGCAGGCCTAACGTCTTTCGACGCTGATGCTTGTTTTTTATAGCGCCCATCAACCACACTCTTCGAGACATGTACTCTCACCATATGACGGTATTTTACATCTACCGTCTAGCGGAATTGTTAAGCTCTCTCACTAATCCCTGGATCCGACGACAAATCCGCCTATTCAACTTTATATTCAATAGATGGTGACATTGCGTGCTTCTTTTCGTATACTTGAATTCGTAATGCACCTGTTGAATAGGGGATTGTATTATTTTTTTGCGTGACGGATATTAAATTGAAAGTTATTGAATTATATTTTACAAACATGTTTCTAAACAATTGGTCCATATTATAGGAAAACCGAAATTTTTTGGACAAAAACAGGACATGGAACCGGTTTTATCCAGCGACATTATAACATGTGTTTTTCGTATCTGGAAGCAATTATAAAAAATCACACACATGTATAACAGAACAATAATAAACATAAACGTGTGAAAGTGTGAGGAAGTGTCTGTCACCTTTCCCGGATACATTGTACGGATCAAGTTTTATAAATATAATCGTGTTTTGAATACGTAATATTTTAAATGGATAAAGCAATTCAATTTACTTGGTTATTCGTAGCTTGTAAACATAGATGAGTTATATTTATTAAGTATAAATAATAATCAGACCGTTTCGCTGAGATTCTGTCCGTCAGTTTGTGATTTAATGGTCCATAAATTGTTTATAGCCGCGAATCTGATTCGAAAAATTATAACATCTTAAAATATTGAGTACGATTGTTTCATTATTGTATGAATTAAAAGTATGCGTTTGGACAACAATTGATGTTAATTTATTAAAGCCAATCATGTTTCTAAAGATTTTGATTGTAATGGCCAAGGGACACGTGCCTGGTATAAAGGGGATCATGTTGTAGAACCACCCTTCAAATATTAAGCATTATTGTACGTTGAAAATGATAAATTAAATAATGTCTACGTGTATATATTTTGAAGAACGGAAAATTTTATTATATCAAATAGGTAGGTACGCATAAATTACGCACCTGGTCTAAATTATTGATCGACATTTGCTACTACAAACTACAAAGGTTCTGTACTAAGTTATATCATTATTCTTAATATTCTTATATATTAATAGGGATTATTCCGTTGTTAAAATATAATCCGTGTAAGGATGTTTTTTCATCGCAAAATAAAGATACAGATCTTGAAAAGCGATATGTCTGATTTTATTAAAGTTTAATCTTTATAATCTGGTTTTAAGATGACAGTCATGAAATATCCCATGCTACCGGGCCTTTTGTGGAGTCTGTTAAAAATTAATAAAGCGTTCGTCTCAGGTTACCTTCTGGAAAGAATCGTACGGCCTTCGTCAAACTTGAAATGTTTATTGTTTCAAGTCATTACTTTACAAGGGTTGTTGTTAATAGCGGTAAAGGTTTCCTACTTCATGATTACTTATAAGTATTTTTATTAGAAGATGATTATACTCTGTTCAAAGGATATAAAAATAAAATAAATTTTACGGATTCCGTTTCAGCTGCTATTCATAAACAAACAAGTAACTAAACTAATAACCAATTGTACATGTTAAAATAGGAATACAATTAGATACGAATCATATACCTAAATGATTATGTTTATTTGTTAAAAAAACAACTCAGTATAAATTGCGGAACCCTGTTACTTGGACCTTAAATTGCGAATCGAAACACGTTCGCTTTGGTCGTCAGTTGTTATTTACTCTGATGAACCCTTATAATGGAGCCTACTCTATTTTATTGGACCGGGTAAATAACTTCCAAGAACATTGGTTTAGATAAAAGAAATACACTTTCACGATGATTATGGATTGGACCTTGTAACTAATACTTATATTACAGGTACGAAAATGTTCTTACGATAGTACCTACCCACCTACATTAATACCTACCTACATTAAAATACGCAGATTCCTTCCAAAGAGACCTTCCAAATTCAATTTCTCCTTCGATTAAAAGTTCGTACTTTTTTTCTGATATAAAAAATAAAACTGACTTGAAAGGAAAGCAAATAAAAAAAAAATCTGAAACATTTTTTTTTATATTATGCGCGTCCGTTCCAATTTTGAACAGAGAAATAAGCCGCAGACTGTTCTTGCTGGACATATTTTATTTAAAGCTTAAAAAATGAATGTAGATAAATAATGAGTGGGGTGATCGTAAAAATATTTCGGAAATGTGGGTCACGCGACGCGACCCTACGCTCCTAATGTTTCGACTCATCTTTTTTGCTCCAACATTTAGGACTACTATTATGATCCTGTTGATATGAAGCGTCATTTGGGTTGTATTTTTCCCGCCCGCATGGCAATAAGGGCTCCCTTTCATTCAGTGTAAGCGTCGTTTAATAAATGTTTTGTTAAACAAATTCGGGTGTGAGCAGTAAAAGCAGAGCTAAGGTTAGGTAAACATTGTAGTTGTCAGTTTATGTTTTTTTTTTTGTTACGTACTATTTTTGGAGTGAATTTTGAGGTGGAAATTTTAAGTATAAGATATTTAAATTTTACCTGTAGGTAAGTATCTGATATTAAATTATTAGTGAGGTCATTTTTACCTTTAAATATTTAAGGAAATCGTTATCTTTATTTACATTGTTCTTAGAAAATCGATAAATATTCGAGAATGTTTGGAACGCCGCAGCCGATAGCATTATTTGTGAAGTCACGAAACAACTGATATCACCATTATGCACTTCTTATCAACTATCTGCTTCATATTCTTGATATTGACAATACTTGTTTGTAAATATTGGTTTAAAAAAGGTTCTGTCAATTCTACAATAGATACATCGCGTAGAACATTGGAATGGCACTTTAGGAAATAACTTTTTTGCCTCTAGAAAAAATGTAACGAATAGGTATGCAGTTTAAAATAGAATTTACATAAGTTTATTTGCTGTAGTGCGATTCATGTTTAAGCTTTTATGTTTAAACATTACGTTAAAAGATCGGAAATAATTTGAAATATAAAATGTTACATGACTATACATTTGGTTTATAGATGTGCGGGCTCCGGCAACTCCGGGTCACTTTTATGTCAACTTTATGGTTGTTTAGCCACCCCAAAGTGAATCGTCAGCCATCTGTGGAATGAGGCTCGCTTCCTGTGTACAATTAAAACGACTGCAGTGACCGATTTGACGAGCCTTTGTATCGAACAAGGGTGACTAATGTTCTCATTAATGATACGATACAAGTTTTTATATACTCATTACAATACTTGATCATTGTTGTTACATGACTGGTTTTAGCATAATATATCGGAAATTGCGGAGTAAAATTATATATTATGTTATTTATATACTTTTAGCTTACATTGTTGACAACCGCGGCTTCTTGTGTGTTAAATCAGATCTGCATCTGCTACTAATCCGTATCGACCAAATATTTTTACAACTTTATCAGTATATAAAGACAGGAGAATTAAAGCCCTTCCTTTGTTGCTTGCTTCTTCCTTTGTTGACTTTGCAGTCGCATTAGAAACCCTCATTACTACATTCATCTCGACATTAACAGTAATAAAGAATACAGTACCAATCAGTATGTGATAGTACGCACGTGGTCTACTGTCTAGTCATATCGGAAATAGAAGGTGTCATTGTTTGTGACGAGTGGGTACCGCTATCCGGACGTATCCGTAATGGTCTGTACCTGTTAGTTTTAATATAATTAAGGATTAAAGCAGCCGCTTCCTTTTATAAAGATCACTATCTAATCTATAAGTTGATTGGCGATATTGAATGTTAATGTGTTTCGTTGGAAGCTCATTTAAACGCTTATCAAGTGTTGGTACTTGAAGTTCAGTAAATATTAGGTACGTTAGAGTTATTTATTACTATAATGTCCCCTTGACAGGAAAATAAGTATTTTGTCGTAAAGGCAACTGAGCCCTTAAATTTGGGGTAAATGCTGTAATTATTTGATTTAGAACATGAAATAACAACATTCAAAGCTTTTACGTTTATTGAAAAACAAATTAATTCAGTTTCTATTAAAACGAAGAAAAGCTCTGCCCCAAATCCGGCCTATTGAGCTAAAATTGAAAGAGTTACAGTCAAATAAAAAAGTCTTTGAAGGTAAAAAGTAAAAACCCATTTCAATTACCTTTTGGCCTATTAACAGGCCGCTAACGGGTTACCTAAATTCCTAACAAAAAATCGTATTTAAAGTAGTCCAGTCACGCTATTCGTTTCAATCGACATTTATCAACACACGCTGTATACACGCGACATTTTTTGATATAAATTCCATTTCAAAACGGCTTACACTTAATAGTAATTGACATAGTAAATTTTTAAATAAATTTGCTGTTTAAAACACATATACACATATAAAGACCTAAAGACAACAATTCTAGCTAGGCATATTTGAGGAGACGTTTTTTGGTCAAACATTCCAATTCTTAGTTGATATTATTTATTTTACAATATCACACGTATGTTTACAAGTTTTTTTTGTGACCCTTTTACATTGACACTTTAAATATAACCTATAAACCTAGGCGATACAAAATTACTTCGTAAAACATTCGCAATATACAGTATACACCAGCTGCATATCTTACTTCGGTTCACCACTGATTAGATACATCTTGAAAGCTTCGATATGTATCTAAGGCTTCGGCTTCACTATCTATCGATAGACAGGAAACTAGGTCCATTTCCACTAAATTCATAAATATAGTTGAGTACGTTAACTCGTCAGTGCGGTACAGAGAATACAAATGAGCAAGAACACGCGAATCAGGAAATTCCTTTCGGTGCGCTTGTACCGCCAGCACGCAAAACATATTATTATTTATTTTATTCAGCGGTACGTCGTGTATGAATAGCTTTATCTTTGTAGTACCGTTTTATTACTAAATTTATAAAAATTGAAAGTGTAATTTATGTTCTCTGTACAAGTCTTATATCATTGTAATAATAATTGTATAGCTGTATTACATTTAATATTTATTACACTAAAACTATATCTGATTACTCAAATTATTTATTATGATATATCACACAACGAACCTGAAACATTTTCATAATAACTCCTTATGCAATATGAAATATCATGAGTCATCTTTTACGTTGAGTAAATTATAAAGCCAAAAGCCTACATATTACAATTTACACATCACAGTGCGTAGTGGTCGATACTCGATAGTAGGCAATATAAATCATTAGATTTCCATAATATTAACTATAAGGCAGAACTATGTACGTGTTCGGAGTATAGACATAGAGAGCACATTATCATTCATCTGAAGCCTTCAATGAGTTTCATTAGTGTATTCAATGAATGAGTCCCCCACATGGTATTTTTAGTCATAGCGATAGAGTGACTGTACATTAGAGGAAGTTATTTCTTGTACCGACATTTAAAGCTCCTCTATTAAGTTTGACATCTAAATTGGATCCAATTAGCTGGATTATGAACGACAGACCCATGAGAATTGCCGGGATATTCTTCAGTTTAATCAAGAGTTTCTTAGCCAATAATTGTGAGTCTCTAATTGAATTCCTACGGAGGAATTATTACGAGAAATATTTTATCAAAGTAATTTTCTTTTGTTCGTACATGATTCAGTTACTTAGTTGATAATTAAATTTCAAGTAATATTTCTGTCTGGGAAGTTTTGTGACTTTTTCAAAGGTCGAATAAGTTTCCACTTATTAATGTATCTGCGTTGCACGGGTGCAGACAATAGACCATGCGATACACTTAAAAGTTTTAATGAATCCTGTAAAAGCTGTTTACCTCCTAAGTAAAAGCCTTTTAATTTTAATATACTAACTATTTAACAACGCCAACATCTAAGCGAATTTATGGTTGCGTTTATTGTATGATCATATTTTTAAAACTTAACGTTATCTGTCACGAATAAAATAGATTCCTGAATTCACATTTGCAGGGTTTAATGGCTTCTATTTAAAGGGTTGTATGAACTAATTTACGTATAATAGGCATATGTACACATTGACGCCTCGGCCACGTCATGTCGCGCCGGCCGTCGCCGGGCTGACGGTCGCCGTTGCGTTATTACAACCCCGATGCAATTTCAAATTACCCTGAACTGGGGTGAAAATCCATCTACATTACATACAAATTAAAATCATTTACGAGGGACTCAGCGCTATTTATACCCAATATTTCTCTATCATACGACGTTGCTTAATAAACTGGAAAGCTATTTGAATTGCGTGAATAGAAATTCTGCCGTATGAATTAATCGCATTAATAACAACTTGGGTTATAATCACTTCGTTATGAATACAGATATTGAATTTGCATTTCTCTCACCGAAATAATTTACGGGGGACCGTAAAACAGTCTCGTTAGCTTTGTCGGGTGTCAGGTACATTTGGGCGCTGTAAAAACGGGTGGTAAGGGGGAAGCGAGTGAGTGCTATTATTTGTCGAAGGAGGGCTGGGTCGCCGGTCTGCGGTGGTCGTTTATCGGCTCCCACTCGAGGTGCTATTGACCTCAAGGCCACGTTTAAGCGAGGACTATCAGACACGCAATTGGCAACAGGCCGTAGGTACGCCGTACGACTTACGAGACGTGATTATTACGAAATATTAGCATGAAAGGATGCAAGCTAACTGCACCGTACAAGATGAGCCGCGAGTCTACCTGCGCGCCCATTTTAATATTGTCGATGTAAATGGAGATTCAACATTCTATTGAATAATAATCCGTCAGGTAGCGTGCGTGTAAATTTCATTGTGAGTAAAAAAGGATCAGGAACGGGATTAACTGGCTTTGAAATTCTAATAACAATTATTCGATAGGATCACGACGACGGCCATGAAGCCGGTATTTAACAACAATACCTTCGTTATTTTATGATAAACTTAGCGCTTAGTTTGCGTGGGCTTTGTAGCTAGATCGAAATTTATAGCCTCTTAATATTCGGTATACTTTCAAGCTTTTATCAGACTCGCCCTTATGGTTATGAGGGTAAATCGCCTGACTCTGTGTACCTAGATACAGAGTTACTTATATTCCTACATAATATTGTTTAATACAATACAATTATTTTAAACATTATTTAGTCATAATATTATGTTAAAATAATTGTATAATAGCTTATGATGATTGGTTGACGGTTGCCTATATTATTATCTGTGATGATTTGAAAATAAACTAACACAATTAAATATAAATACAACTTTAAACAGTCTTAATTGTCTGGTACATATTCTTTGCGGTTGAGGCTAAAAATATCTATATAATTTCATGTAAGTACTTAGTTGTTTAATGTACTGTATGCGGGTGAACGAATAAGCTGTAATTAGCTATCGATTTTATAGAATCAGCAAAGTACTTGGGGTATGTTTATACAATTGTCTACGTCATGGCAATGGGGTCCGAGCCACTCCCCGAGTCCCCAGACACACGCAAATACCGAAACAATGTCAACAATATAGCCGTAACCCCAAATGATTCATTCATTTTGGATTAAGGTCATTTTAATACAAAGATAACATTGTGATTCATGTCATATTTTCATTAAAATGCACTTATGTGAGCGTACCTGGTTTGTGTTATGCCTTGTTGCCTTATTGTTTTGTTATAAGAAACGGAGACAATGATCTAATAATGAGAAACTAGAAACAATTATTCAACATTTCTTTGCGAGTTACGGGTAAGTTGTAAATGGGATATCTTTACAGCAACAATTACAAACAACTTCGCTAGCTTTTGTTAATTGGATTGCTCTGTTTTCTTTTGTCTGGAGAAGTTCACGTGAAAATATTTGATTGATAAGAATTTCAATATGATATTTTTGGTTTTATGGCATTCAAATGCTTTATAGAATTCAGAGAACCTGCTTTATAGAATTTATTGAATTCAGACTTGAAAATCCAAATCCAAAATCCCGTTAAGTTCCTAAGTAAGAACTTTATGAAGTCTAGGACAATAAAAGTATAGACCATACACTCAAAACCGGTATTTTAACATAAAAATCGTAAATGAATCCATAGCTGTGTTAACAAGAAATTTCCATTGTCTAACCACTTGCCACTCATATTATTTGCAATGTAAAATTAAATAGAAGATACTGTCTGTCGGTCATGTAAGCTTAAGCGTAAACAATGCCGCGCGTCATCACAGGCATTGTTTGATATTCTGGAGTGGGGACAATCGCGAAATATCGATTCCACGATGGCTCATTATCAACCCAGCCACGTATACCTCACACAACAATTATACGTGTTTGAGTAATGTAGATGCAACCGATATGATTGACATTAACTTGTGCAGCTTATTTACAATTCATGTATGAGTTGTATGTTTAATAAATACGTATCAGTAGAAATTAGTATGTACATGTAGGTACTGCAACGTTGAAAACACCTGATTTTTGTTTAACAATACAGAAGTGAGGTGGCGAGACATGGTTCGCACCCTTAGTTTGCACCATTTACACAATTTGTACTCAGTACTTTATATGGTAATCTTGTTATCAAACTTCATTGAGACAATGAATGGAATTCAAGTAGGAACTTGGCGCCAAAGATGTTTCAATTAATTAAAATATACACTTACATTCTGAACTTGTCCTAAAAAACTTATCGGTCAGTCATCGAATTCTGACAAATTGTATGGTACTCCATAGGCTGCGCAAGAGATTCGGGCCTATGATAAAAATGTTGCCTGTCCTCACAGACAATAATTCAATTGTGTTATTGAAAGTCGTTGTTTCGAGGTTGGCAACGCAATAAATTATTAACTCCAATCGTTTATAAAGTTAATCGGGTCGTACGATGCACCTTGTTCGTAAACGGTATGCTGTCTTCACCAATTTCGGCAGTCTTGAGCTCGTTCAATAACGTAATGAATTAAAATTCACTTAAACCAACATCGGCTTTTCGTTCGTCTTATTCTTTTACGCATCATACATATGCCCCATTATTACGATATGTATTTCGCAATGCAAGACATCTGGAGTCTGGACTCGATTTTATGACTGCCTAGCCCTCAAATCGGCATCGTTATCATAATAGCTTATTCCATAAAACTTTTATGTTTCAAAGGAAACATTTGATGTTACGGACGTTTTATCGAAACGTTTTTCTAGAAAAACAAAGATAAAAAATTAAATGCAAGTGCGTATAAAAATGTTCGTTATGGTTGCTCCAACGTGACATGACTTTAATTAACCTATATTTTATGCTTTGCAAATATTGCGAAGTCAGGTCTTCCTGGAAGTAGATGTCATTTTATTATTTAAATGTAGGTCCATTATTCTGATCGTGATCTACTCTGACGCATAATAACAAATGGCAGCCGCATTCCAGCCATGCCTCAATTAGGCACTGCGCAGCTTTATTAAACGTTGCAGGTCCATAACTTGAAGTATAAACGATGGAATAATTTAATTAAAATGTCTGAAAATAAATGGAGTAACTTCTGTTCGCGTATTTCCAAAGCGTCCGCTGCTATTTTATGGAAGTGAATAACAGTTTCAAATTAATTTTGTTCAATAAGTAAATTTCTAAGCGCCGTATTTATCGCTTTCATAATTATTGAATGGTACCTAAATAGTATTCATCGACTGTATAATTCAGTTTTAGTTAAAAGTATTCTTCACCAATATCAACAATTAACTTCTATCGAAATGACCAACCATCAAAGAAACAAATCAAGTTGCAAAATGCAAATCACAATGAAGACACCAAATAGCTATTACTTTTTGCAATTATCTTGCGTTAATCCATTCATAAATTCTTTAAAACATTCCACGAATCATATTAAAACATTCCACGAATCATATCTAACCTAAATATTTGTTACAGCGGTCTCAACTTCCAAGATCTGATCGTGCGACAGGGGGCCATAGATTCGCCACCAAAGACACCCTTCATTCTGGGCTTCGAATGTGCTGGAGAAATCGAACAAGTCGGGGAAGGTGTCACCAACTTCAAGGTAAGGCATTTGTGTGCAATTCTATCCTTCTTCCTTGAAGTCTTGTCTAGTAATATTATAAACCTAAAATTGTGTGGATGGATGTTAGTTTGTTACTTATTCACGCGAAAACAACTGAACTGGGCAGTCATGTAGGCTGTAGCTTATGTACCAGAATAACACAATAAAATACATACTTGCTTTTGTTATCAGGTTAGACCAAAGGTGAATCCGCGCGGCACAGCTAGTAACTCATAAATGTGTTGTATAATTTAAAAGCAATCAAAACGAACATATTAATATGTTTTTGTAACGTCTATAAGCCAATATTAGATTTTCTAATAATTTGGTAATGTTTAATAACCTTGCTTGTTAATTTGGAAAGGAAGTAGCAATTTCTATTATTCCGAAGCGAAGCCAAAGATGTTATTAGTAAAAAGATTAACTGAATAACCACTTTGTTATATAATTAGATTTAATTAACGCTAATGAGGTTTTCGTGCTGAGATTCGTTTATGAATACTGTGAACGAATAAAACCGTAGGTATAGAATTACCTTTTGAAAGTGATATAATGATAAAGTACCTATATAAAAACATCCAGACATATTTTTGGTACATTTTATTTTTATCTATTATGCTTCTGAATTATGGCCATGTTGTGATTTTACTTGATCAAATATTTTCAGTTAGTTATAGTCAGATTTATGATTAGCTATTTTTAGGTGTTATTTAATTACGGAGTTAGAAAAGCAGATCTCATTCTTCATGTTAATTTTCTAATTGATGATCTTCCACGTCAAATATTCTAGATCTATTTTGCTGAAATTCCATGTCCCATACAGATTATAATACACTACCACTTTCTTAACACTATAATAAGCAACAAATGTATCTACTAGGTTGGAGACCAAGTAGTGGCCCTACCAGAATACCGTGCCTGGGCAGAACTGGTCGCGGTACCAGCGCAATATGTCTACGCGCTGCCTGAAGGCATGTCAGCGTTGGACGCAGTGGCCATCACAACCAACTACGTAGTGGCCTATCTGCTGCTCTTTGAGATGGCCAACCTGACGCCCGGCAAGAGCTTGCTGGTGCACTCGGCTGGAGGTGGTGTGGTAAGTTTTATTTTATACAGGATTATTCTGACGGTTTTGGGGGGCTTAATAGGTATGCTGTAATTCGGTGTAAAGATAAGCAATTGGAATGTGAATAGTATACACATTCCAATTACTAATCTTTACAGAGTATACACTGTAGGTATACTCTGCCTTAAGGCTGGATTGTTTTGGCAGTTTTGGGGGGTTTTATAGGTGCTGTAAGTCGGAGTGAAGATGAACAAATGAAGTATCATACAAGCTAAGTTGTTTTCGATTTATAAACAAGTGGTTTTATGAGAATTTAATAAATTACAATGATGTTATAAATATTCAAATTAGATAATAAATAAGCTGTTGGTACTGGCACTTCTTATGACAAACAATTTTTTTGATGCTCCAGCTCAATTAAAACAATGCAAACACAGTTTGTATCGCGTACGTAGTGTACTGAACTAAATTTATGTCTTGATTAATCGTTTTAAACATAACGTTTTATATCCATTACACAATCATTTATAAATTAGTCTAAATGTGTTATGAAAAGACGATCTGTGAGTTCAAGATCTTTTTTACATACCTTTACAATTTATAACTGTATGTAGATATTTTTATTAGTACTTACATACCATTTGTTACTTTGTTGCAAAGAGGCCTCGTACTAAATGAAAAGACACACAGATAGCACTCTGTATATCATAACTTGTATGAATAGCCCCTTGTCTTTTATGGATGTTATGAAAGATGAATCAATCTTAGCGTTATGCTTCATTAGCTGGAAGACGTACTGGCTCACAAACAGTTGATTACATTTTGATTTATTTCTTAATAATAAATATGTAGTTGCTACAGTTAATCATTTATTATATTGTAGGGTAGTATTATGTAGGACCATTGTTTGTCTTTTAGAGATTTACGACAAAAACACGTTACACTAAACGTTTTCATTTTGTTAAATCTGATCAACTGATAAATAAGGAAAAAAAAAACGTTTTAATATTTCGACGAAATCAGGTTGACCAGTTAGTTTCTGGTGAAGTAATTAAATCGGTAATTAAATGTGACCGTTAAAAATAATAGTAATTTAACTAGAAACGACTCAGCGTATAATTTGTGTTGCGGTTGTGTTGACTAATTGCAATGTGGTAAGTACAGTGACTGTCAAGTCATCGCTGTTTAATATCCAAACAATATGGAAGAAATAATAAACATAGTATTCGAGCTTTTAAAAATAGGCGTATTGAGCATGGAATACAGGAAGTTTGAACAATGTTGGGAAGCTACATTGATTTGAAGAAGTTTGAATTTAGGTGTTATAGTGGTCAATCATTAATTATCACAGGACTAAATAGCTTGTGACATAGGTATGATTTTACTACTTTTAATGCTGTTGTATGCAATGGAATAATTATTTTCTTCTAAAATATGCGGTTGCAATTTGCGGATACTTTTGTCCTGAATTTGCACAAGGTATCACTGATTAGACAGATTAGCAAGATCATGACTTTTTCACAATCCAAGCGGTCCAATTATGTCGTCAATATCAGAAAATTAGTTGCAAAACATCCACTTACCTGCCGTGACGCTAACTTATTTCTAGCGGAGAAATAAACTAGTTCCGATTACTTTATACCCCAGCCACACTATGCTACTCGTCCTGCTACTCGTGCTGCTCCTCGTCCTGCTCATCGCGCTGCCGCTCGCCTCGATATTGCCGTCTGGCCACACACTGCTCTACTCGCGCGATTAATCGCGACGCTCTTCACTAGGGATGGGTCGTCGACGTATTTTTCATCAACGAGACTAGATAGTTAAATGTCGTTCATCAACTAGTCATTCAACTAGTTAAAATCTTCGACTAGTCCATGTGTAAAATAAATAACTATTATTAAATAAATTCTTAAAACAATAAATTCTAATCTCAATAAAACAATTAATAAATATTTATGCTTTCTTACAAAAATTATACTCCCTAAAAAAAAGTATTACTAAAAAACTTATTATCGTTTGTTTTTATAGTTTAAATTCAAAACATTGGTCTTGTAAACCAAAAATATTTTTTTTAAAAAACTTCAAAGAAAAGAATTTATTCTTATCAATAAGACTGTTTAGCCGTTGAATTCAACTAGTGCATTGGTGAGCGATGGACTAGTCGAATCGTTGAGTGTACATATAGACGGTTAATTTAACTAGTCCGTTGATTCCATGACGCCCATCCCTAATTCGCACTCGTATTGCCGGTCCTTTGACTCGCGCGCAAAAGCCGACAGCAGTGAGCAGGACGATGAGCACGACGAGTGGCATGACGAGTAACGTGGCCACACTACGTCCCTGCCTACTTCCCTCGTCACTTCCCATACCACTCGTCGAGTCGTGTGGCTGGGGCATTACGATTTCCTGTCAGATTGCTAACCTCTGTTCGAAATCGCTTGTACTGTTGAGACCGTGTTTCCGAAACTATTTATTATTGTAATTGTAATTATATTTATGCATCCGCATTGTTTTCGATAAAAACCCAAACCAATAGAATTCAAATTGTTTATTAGCACAAGACATTATGGTGGATAAACTGACATTAAAAATATTCCCAAAGATTGGCGAAAAGAGCCAATAATCTATTAAAACAGCAGTCGAGTCTGTAATACAAAATGTACTATTATTTTTGGTGAACGCTCGCAAAACAATTGCACGGTAGAAACAATAAACATTAATCTTTACGTATAAATAACAAGATGAACTCGTGTGAAATTCTTTATACCTACTTCGTGAAAAAGTTTCACGCCGGTGCGGACATAAGTAAATAAATGTTTTGTCTAAAAATAGCGTAACATTGACCCTGAGATGCGCTGTTAATATCCGTTAACCACATGTTACATACAAGTTATACGAAAGCTCGATAAGTACGAAAACAATTATCGTCTCTAATTGTGTTCTGAATTAGGTGAGAAAAATTCATTTGCCGTGGAATGCTCCGGCTTCCGTCAATTACATCATTCATTACTAGACATCGGATTTAATGCATTTGCATATTTGCATATGCAAATGCATAAAACTCTCTAATTACGGCGTTAATGCATATTTTAGCCTTTTTCCCCAATCGTGCATATTTCGTTAAGTAGCGGGAGTTTTGATTGGTCGACTAACCTTTATTAGCCAATCAGAACGCTCAGCGAGTAAACAAACCCTATTTTGGCATGGTAAAATGGCAAAAAATTACAAAATGGGCTCCATTTTAAGTTAATTTTGAGCCATTCAAAATAGGGTCAGATTACCCAAAATTGCGCTCACAAATTTGCGCTCGAAAATTTGGTAAAAATGCTTACTTAATTGTATATTGTCACAAAAACTATACTTAATTTCAAGAAAATTTCACTGTTTTTGTACAATCTTTAAAAATAATAAAGGTTTTTTGATTTTGTATTGTGCATATTTTAGGCATATCAGTCGTTTTTAGTGCATATTTCGTCCTTTTTTGGTGCATATTTGCATGCATATTTTGGCATTTTGTTAGTGCATATAATCCGATGTCTATTCATTACCCTCTAAGTCAATGAACTGTGGTAATTTGAGAGGATTGCTTCAAAAGCGTGATGGGTGGGGTTCGTGCTCTCAATTATTCTGATACGGGTTTGAAAAATATGCCGTCAAGGTCGCCACAAGTATACCAATGCTGTAACGCTTACCACTTGTAAAAATTTATGCTTTAAATACATGAAGTGCTCATGACTAAATCGCTCTACTAAATAATATGCCAGCTGTGGTCTGCAAATTCAATTATTACGTAGCCAATGTTAGTATGTGCGAGTCACCACCACACCAAATTTCTTTGTTAATCATAGCATATAAAACAATCAGTAACTCCATTTTATATTGATCTAGTAAGTGTGAACACATAGATACGTAAACATATTCATAGTAAGTTTCCAGTCTTTAAAAACATTTCCACGGGGCCACTGAAATTTTGCAAACAGTTTGTACCAAAAGGAAAATCATCACGATACAGATGTTGTCTTTGTCCAAACTTTAAATTTTGCCTAATTAAATAAAACTAGCCTAGGAGGATTTTCTATCTTTACCAAATTTAAAATCTGTTTGGAGTATCTTCTAAACATCTCCTATCCAACAGGGCCAGGCTGTCGCGCAGCTAGCGAAGACGGTGGACAACGTGACGGTGTTCGGAGTTTGCTCCAAGAGCAAACACGAAGCTCTCAAGGCTAACAACAACAACATTGACCACCTGCTCGAGCGTGGTAGCGACTACACCAGCGAAGTTAGGAAGTAAGTATGGTTTTATGGTACTAGACTACAGCCACAATTTTAGTTGTTTGAATGATTAATATCCCATGTAAAAGGATATACCAATCTCATCAGATTGTTCTGATGGAGAGATATTCGTGATACAGATATTCAGATTCTTTATCATTAAATGCTATTTAAAATTTTTGCAGAAGACAAAATTTAATTCTTCCCTTCGTTTTTATTCAAACATGTTTCCTTCAGCACTGATTTATTTGTAGCCATAAAAAGTTTACGCTTTCAAAACATTTTGATCTCTCTGTGATTCATATTTCATACCGGGACTAATTTCAAAATTATAATGAGATCTCCAAATGTGGAGGGAACTGAAAATGTGAAATCACCGCTAAAAATATCCGTCGGCCCTTGCACCGTTCTGCGTGCATCTTATTTCGGTACTACAACCCTTTGTAAATATTGACTGTGCTGTCATCGGCTATTCATATCTGCTTAATTAAGAGAGCGTGAAATTTCCCACGTATTCGACTTTCGTTTTCAAGACGCCCTCGATGTAAACGGTATTGTCTTTTCCCCTTCCGTAACGCTATGCTCCGGTGACGCTTATTTCCATTACATTCCAGCCGAAATGCTTTTTTCGATCCCTATTATTACTTCATTGTTTGTTTACATTTACATAACAGCGTTTCATTGTTTTTATTAATTAATAGCTGCGCGTTAGACAAATATGCCGTGCACGTTCCCATAAATTTCTTAAGCAAATAAACCAATTGTTCTAGATCCCATGCTTTCTTAATTGGTCGTTATTAGTGCTACATATTTGTGTCCCACCCATATCGTTCTCTCGTCGATCCGTCCAATTTACCGAGAGCCACACTGAACCTTGGCTTTAAACCGCTTTAGCGGTCGAGAGGATCGTCTCATAGTAAAGTCAAGGTCCATTTATGTCTGGCACAGTGTATTAATTGTACCGTTTATATCACGTTCCTTAGGGCAGCTGCTTTGTAACAGCCGCGCAGCGTTTAATTCTCGTAAATAGACAGATATTTTTATATCTGGTTAGCTCTTCGTAGCATAAACAAGACGAGCCTCACAATCCTTATGTAAACAAATAGACGGTGTTCCTGATACCGTAGGTTCGACGCGGTCGTAGAATTAAATCAGTGTAATTACAAAGATATAAATAGAACGGAATGTTCATTGAATTTAAAATCGTGTTAAATAATTTTGAGCACGTGTTATTGTGACAAAGGACCTTGAGGTATCGAATATGTGTCGCAGCGCCTTATGAGTATTGACTATTGATTAATAATGAATGTGTATTTTTGTAAAGGATCACTCCTGATGGCGTTGACATCGTGCTGGACTGTCTCTGCGGCGAAGAGTGCAACCGCGGGTACTCGCTGCTCAAGCCTATGGGACGATACATCCTCTATGGTATGATTCTACATTTAGTCGATAAATTCCTTCTTGTGTCTTCCATTTGTTTGCATATCCGAATTCTTTCAAATCCTTTTGAGTTATCTGGACCTTTAACGTAACAAACTGCGTAAATTTCTAACTTAAAATCAAAGGTTTTGATGTCTGGTTTTCGAAAATGTAATACACCCCTTTATTTGTTAATGTTTTGGCAGCAATAATTAAACCAAGTGTTGCATTTGCATGTAAAATATAATTGACTTTAAGATTATAAGTGTGTGTAAGGAATGTGGTTTTATCCCAGGTTCATCTAACATCGTGACCGGCGAAACGAAGAGTTTCTTCAGCGCCGCGCGTGCCGTGAGTAGCAATGTTTAATTATCTGATTTATAGACAATACAACGCACATTACTTTATATATTTCCTGAGTATTCATGTTTATTACAATAAACAGTACAATCGAATTGGAAAAGGAAACATTTGAAAGGTTTTTGTTAAGAAAAGGAAGCAATAATTTCAATCATTGCCCAAAATAATATAAAAATTCTAACATCAAAAGATGGCAAAACAATTCGCGTTCTATCGACACAATTAATCTATTGTTCATAACGGGACGATTATTATTAGCTTTCTATAACAATAAGCGGACGCAGGTTCGCTGTGGGTAACTTTATTCCCCTGAAACCGTATGAATACGGAAGGCAACATAATCCAATACGTAATGGCAATGATTACGTATATATTTTGCAACGTTGGAACTTGGTTGGATATCGAATGGTATTGTGGTAAACGTTTTGGTTAGGGTTGAACGGTGAATCATTAGATTAGTGTTCATGTAGTTATTAATGAAATACGGTACTTCTATTCAAAATTCATCTTAAAGCCAGAAGATTGTTAGTTATAAATGAAATTGGGTAAACGATACTTCTAGAATAATATAATATTACTTGAATTTAAAAAGGCCAGAAAACTTAACTTTAATATAATATGACCTATTGTATTGCAATATCTGTATAAGATTGCTAATATGTATGTATAAATGTATTGGTATGCAATAAATGATTTGAATTTGAATTTACTCTAGAAGTCTTAGAAGTATCGTTTATAGCCTGACAGAGACCGCTTATATGCGATAAGGCCGCCTATTTAACATGAATATAATCTCGTTTTTGTTATATTCTTTTTCTGCATTGTTTTCTATGTGTGTATCAAATAAAGCCTAGAGTTTGTTTGTTTGAACACGCTAATCTCAAGAATAGGTTCAGTAGGGACCGATTTCAAAACGTATTTTTTTGGATTTGTATGTGATACCTGAGTGCTATAGGCCATATAATGATGTGCAAGTGTCTGAATTAGTGAAGTAATATGAAAATGTTTGGGGAATGGAATTTTTGTGCAAATTAACGTCCAGCGTATAATTTGCCAGAGTAATTGGATGATTAGATACTTACCTAATTTGAGGAGTGCTTATGAACGAAGTAGCTCATTTCCATATTTATCATGTGTAGGTACTACATGTACCTACACATGACAAATATGTATAATTATTGTTTAATTACTTAAAACAATTATTGAGAAAGCATGATCCTTAGTGTAATATAATAACTAATTATCTGTATATGACACAGTCTGTCCATATATTACGACCTTATTTCGATTTGCCGCTTCCAAAAACAGGGCCGTACCTACTTAGTTTTCAAAATAATTCCTACGTTGTTCTCTCTCAATAAAAGACGTGTGGCACTCGGGGACTGCCGCGGTAAAGCTTTTGCATACTATGCCTTCAAGCCACACCTCCGTGCCCGTCGGAGAGGGGAGCGCGAGGTTTTTTCGTTACGGAATTTCTGGATTCAGTCCCCGCGCTCGAGGCCCGCGATAGAAGCTATGCAATAGCTTAAAAACAGGGTCTTATTTCTTCTGAATATCAGACTCTAACATCTCTTCCAGTGGTGGCAAGTGGACAAGGTATCCCCGATCAAGCTGTTCGACGAGAACAAGAGCCTCGCGGGTCTGAACCTGCGGCACCTGCTGTTCCAGCACGGGCGCGCGGAGTACGTGCGCCGCGCGGTCGAGCGCGTGTTCGCGCTGTGGGGCGACGGGAAGGTCAAGCCGATTGTTGACTCCACCTGGGCGCTCGAGGATGTACGTATGATATTTTATTTAAAATACAAAAAAAAATTGTTATAAAAAACATACTTAAAAAGAATACAATCCACTAAAGATGTACGTATGACATGACATTATATTTAAAAAATACAAAAAATAGAAAAAAAAATTGTTACCAAAAACATATGTACATAAAAAGAACACAATGCACCAGTGTCTACAGTAGTATGAGTAGTTACCGGCGTTGCTAGGCAACCGCAACACAGTTACAGCACTTAAATTTAGATTTTACATGGAAAATAAAAGAAAATACTATTATTGAAATAATAAGACACGATTGAGTGTGAAATTGTAAACCCGAAATTTTTATGGATTCAATAAATTTAACATGCTTAATTAATACATTGTTGTAATAATGAACTTAAATCAAACATAAACTTTATTAAAACCACAAAAATATACTTTCCATAGGTCGGTGAAGCGATGCAAAAGATGCACGACCGCAAGAACATCGGCAAGCTCGTTCTAGACCCGTCTCTGGAGCCAAAGCCGAAGCCCGCGACTCCCGCCAAGGGCAAGTCCGGCAAAGAGAAGAAACCAGCCAAAGAGAGTTCCGAAGAGAAGAAAGAGAAGGAGACCAAGGAAGAGGACAAGAAGCCAGCGGAGAACGGGGAAAAGAACGGTGAGGAGGCGCTCACTAACGGTAACAGTGATGAAGGTACGTCCCGAACTATGACCAGGCATGCGTAATGCGTAGCTCTAGACGCTTTACGGCGCTATTGACTGATGACGTTTCGCGGCTTTACACATTTTCGTTTGAATCAAGAATATATTGTGATTGGCTTAGTAACTAGTAGGAAAGGGGTTAGAAATTTGAATTTAGAATATTTTCTATCCTATTGTAAGGTAGTAAGTTGAAATGTTATATAACTTCAAAATGAACCTAAATAATTATTTCATAAATAATTTATTATTGTATAAAAACTTAATATTTATAATAAAGCATTCTAAAACACTTTGAATCTTATTTTCTTAAATATTTTGTAAGATATCAGAATTAAACTGGGGCCCTATTAAAGTCATTATGACATTCGTTAAATCAACGAACTTGTAAAAGAAAATGTGTAAAGTAGAAAGCGCTAATATCATATTTTGCAATATCACGTTTATCATATTATCCGCCTCTTACACATATGTGGTTTGCATTCCAACACATTTCTATAATCATTATGCAGTTTAGATAATTTTTGGCTTCCCATTTCTATCATTATTTCATAAAACTACTTTATTTATAATTAGAACATAAGTAGTTTTTCACTGTATCAAAAACAAAAACTGTTATTTTATAACATATCAACACTATTCGAAATGATTACAGCGCTATGTAGACATTTTTTATAGAATCAACCTACACTCGACGATACTATCTGAATCTTCCTGACACATGCTCACACAGCAATTGAATTTTATCGCCTTACACTACCCATTACTTAAGTATTACTTAAGTCAAGATTTACTTACTTAGCACAAACTACACTTGGTAAGTCGCTTATGTGTAAGAGGTTTTTAGCTTAGCATTTACTACGCACGGGCTAAGCGCACGTCAACGGCTTCCTGAAGCCTTTACATTGCAGCTTTTAGATTTGCTTTTGCAAAACTTATTTATTCTCATTTATATCGTTGATTCGTAAAGCTTAAAGAGAATAAAGGTAAATTACTGCTTAATTAAAGAGAAGAAAAATACGTTTTTGGTGAGAAGCTTTAATTTAAAACGCAGACGTTTCATGTATTTTCCATTCTGTAATATGTATCAATATGGATATTTATTAAATCGCCACCCTTTATTCTTATATTTTTTATTTTATTAAATTAAGAATCCAAAATTGGAGGAATTTTTTTAAATTCGATCTTTCGGCTCGTCCATAATATTCTTTTACATAATTATTTAGATAAAACTTTTTACTATTAAATCTTGCAAAGGAATAAAAAAAAAACAAATCTAAATGTTGCAGTGTTGTTGAGCGTTTAGTCAGCTTGGTCATACTGAATCGGACGCAAACTCATTACTGTTCGTTTTTATCAATTAAGAAAAGATTTGTTTTATTTGCGGGTAGTTAAATATTTAAAAAGTTTAAGTAATATAAAACTATTCTTGAATAGAACGAATCATTTATATCCCGTTATGTAAATATTATTTTAAAATTATAACACAATTACTGCAAAAATGCTTTTGCTGCAAATATTATTACGTAATTTATTTAACAGCTTTTATATTACAGAAGTATGCATAGTGCAAGTATCAAGCTACATCACGCAATATTTTAAAATTATGGCTTAGTACTTCAACAAGATAATAATTATTAAATCATTTTGCCGATTGTTACGGTAAGTAAAATGATTTTTCGTAACAAAGTATTCAAAAACTAATGATTATTTTTTTCGATTATTCCAGAGTCTAAGGAGAAGGAGAAGGAATCTAGCTGAATTGTTTCCCCAGAAAGCTGGACCAGATAAACCACCGCCAATTAATTATTTTAGTGTTGCTCGTTTTAGCGATGCGAAGCCGCGCTTGCACTCCGGCGCCGCTACAACCACTATATTATGTTGCCTCATGTTTGATTTTATAAGTCTGAGTACGGCCCTGGACGATCTTACAACTTTATCAAGATTTTTCAAAAGCGTTTCAAATGCGATTAAGAAATATGAAAACCTTATAAAGGATTTAATGGTTAATTGAAACGAGGCTATACAATGAATTGATTCGATATTGGATTCGTTTTACAAACTCTTTTGGAAAATCGCTCTGAAATATCGATATCGTTGCAAGAATCGACATCGTCGTAAATGTCTCATTTAAGTTAGTCTTTACGTTTTTTTTATTCTATTATTCATCACATTCAAATAATTATAATGAAATTGACGATTATGCAACAACATAACGGTACAGCGAAATTGAAATCGATTGTCTAATTTAATTTAAATTTATTTTTATACGTTTCGTTTTATCTCTGGCCTAAGTTAATCGTTTTCCACAAATCTCATAGTTTTAAAATTTTTAAGACTTTATTTTAGGACGAGATATTTTTGTCAGCGGTTATTTTGAATGGCTATTGTATAAGATGCAGAGATGCTTAATCTTTATGTATGTTAAGCTTTAATATTTTATTAGTAAATGTTTAAAATTTGGCCCTGGTACCCCCTCCCGGCCCCGCTCCGCTCGTCGCGTTCTCGCTACTTTGAACTTTAAACTCACTTGCACTAGGACACTAATCGCACACACATCCTGAAACTATCCACGTTCGTGTCGCAAAGCACACATTAAAACATTTTTTCATAAAAACGAAACCCTACGTGTGATATTTTGTACTAGACATGCTAGTTTTTATACGATATGTACACTGCCCACCGTTTTCATTCTGTTCAAACTTCAAAAACAACCAAAGTTTGGAAATTTACTATATTTTTGTACTAGAAATTTTGTACCTTTTTTTAACTAACAATGAAATAAATCCTTGTTAGCATTCGGGATGGAATCGAACGAAATACTCAGAGAAAAATAGCGAGATTACGACGACGTCTTATTGTGAAAATTTTCATGTCTATGTGTAAATCTATGTAAAATTCAATGTAATCGGTGGCATCTTTTTAATAATTAAACCCTAAATTATATTTTTATAGACAAAAGTCTAGTAAAACTTCTGTAAGGCTTTCTATGTATCTTTACACACAAATATCACATATCTACATACATACACTCTCACACGATGTATATTAATGTTTTGATAACAATATTACTCTGCATTTTTCGATATAACTAGTGTTTATAATAAATATATCTGGTTTAAGGTTGTAAGTAACATTTACCGCCATAAATGTACAGTACGTTTATAGGTGTTTGTACGCAGTACTAAAACTTATCTGTATAACATATCACGTGCAAGAAAGGTAAATGAGAAAGGCTGAAAAGTAGTTGTCCGGGACTCCGGAATAAAACGAGGCTGTTCCATTCCTTGCGATCGTATACTCGAACTGCTCAATGAAACCTGCCATCGCACTGACAGACTAGAATTTTTACATTTTTTACCCTTTTAGAAAATGTTAGCGCATAGTTGCGTTATTAGGATCCGACCGCGGCACAAAGGACAGCTTACAGTTGAGAATTAAATCCGAGTCATTTTTATCGCTTGGCAAAATGAACAAGAGTGGCTTGGTATCTTGTGAAGCATTTACAATTCCAACACTTGACGCGCTGGCTAACAACAGCTTGATTCAGTTAGGTTCTGAATCCTTGCCGTCGGTCGTGGGAGCTCACGAGTGAACTGTCAACTGTGAAGATCAATGTAGTAGCGAAAACCAATAGATAGCTTTTGTATTGATATGGCGGTAGGACGCCACAAGCCGCTTTGAATGTACATTGTACGGTGGCTTGGTGCTAGTTTCGTATTAACGCGGATTCGTCGCTTCTGTGTTTCGGACCAATATCTTAAAGCTATAGTTTTCTTGTCAGTAATCTTTGTCGCTTTATGTGTCAAATTTGTGCGAATTTTTAAATATAAACATAAAATTTTGTGTATATCGACCTCTATAATGGTTTATTAGATTTATCTGAATTATCTTCTATAAGGATATCCGTAATTCAATGTATCTAGCTGGAGCGACGGCGCACTTAGTGAATGTGTCCAAAATTGTTGTAGGTTAGTATCAAATTTGATGCCAATATTTATTATGAGGAAGGTCGAAGATGGTCGGCGCTGTCGCACCAGTTATTTCCATATAGGCTGGGTCGTTGATGTATTACACATTTATTTTTGTAAGGGCGGGCCAGTGTGATATCTATAATATGAAATGGATAAATAAATATGTATGATCTGTAAAAATGCTTAAATACGTGTTTTATTTCACACCTTTTTATCCATGTAAATTCCCAGAAGAATGCATTGTGCAGAAATTGCTGAATACTACTTTAACTAGTTTTTTCATAGTTTAATACAACATTACAAACATAATTTTATTAACTGATAGATCCTATTACCACCTACTTTAACCTAGGTATGAATAAAAGAAAGCATGCTTATAGTGCACGCGATTTTTTTATTAATAGACTTTATCGATGATAATACATTATTAGACTAGCTGTGCCCTGCGGTTTTACCCGCTGTTGGCCTTAGCGTGATGATATATAGCCTATAGCCTTCCTCGATAAATGGGCTAACTAACACCGGAGTTCAAATCGGAGCAGTAGTTCCTGAGATTAGCGCGTTCAAACAAACAAACTCTTCAGCTTTATAATATTAGTTTAGTCTATACACGCACGGACTCAGGCGATTTACTTGGCGTAGGTTCAATTTTACGAATTGCAAAAATGCATTAAGTACCTACTTTGAAATTAATAAAAGTCTAGCATAGGCCATAAATATTTTGTTATCTGTGATAAGGCTATAATACCCCAGAATATGATCAATATCTGCTATGGCAAACCATGAATTAAAAAGCAATTAAATAGCGAATGTAGGTACCTATTTCGATACAAATAGACGTAGATATTTACCTAATATAATCATATGATATTTGTACAATGGAACAGATTAATAACTAGTAGCTAGACAATGGTTAGTTACCTCGGTCTGCATAAAACAACTGAAATTGCAAAAATTCGACGGGTACCTTTCAATTTTCTACTTTTTTCTGTTTTATGTTTCAGAATACACAAAAACAAATTAATATCACAGTATTACAATTAGGAAATAATATTGTAATAGTGTGTTAATATGTAAGATAACAAGGAATCGTAGAGGTCATCTCTTGGTCTGAGCTTGGTTTAAGAGCCTGCGACGGAACGATGTCTTTAGCTAATATATATGTGTAATACAAAAAGAAATACAAAGCTTACAGCGTAAAATTTATTCAATCATAATCAGTCCAAATACACTCCATAGACAACCACGTTAGCATAGATCTGGCAATTCTCAAAATTGTAGGACGCGAAAGCATCTCGGTCGTGATCCCAGAGGAATGAATGGAACATATGCACACTTTGCTGGCGTCGCTGACCGATAGTCACTAGTACTATTATACGATATCTGGAATTAAATCACATTATAAATATTGAACTTGAAATGCAAGCTTTAGAAATTAGAACTAAATGACTATGAAAAGGTTTCCTACTCCTATATCAGGGGAAAAAAAGTTGGAAATATTGGTTTCTTGTCACTGGCACTGCATTTTAATGTAGGCATTTGAAAGAATCTATAGCTCTGAATTAAGTAATTGATTATAATATGGATTGATTATAAAAAACTTACTACATAATAAACTTGGTAAAGAATCAGCAAGATTTTCTACAACAGAAACAATATAAGCACGACATAATGGACATGCCGGCTATCATGGGCAATATGTACATCATTTTGCCAAATTTTGTCTTGATTTATATTAACAAAGGCTTCATTTTTTCCTGTATTTAGTTATTGCACTCAAACATTTATTTATCAAACAATTTTATTATGACAGTTACCTAATTTTGATGTAGGTATGTACCTCAGTGGATTTCTCATTTTTTTATAGATTACAAAATTCGATTTGTAAAGAGGTTTATTATCAAGCACTTATGATAGAGAAAAATAAAACAGCGCAATTACCTCGTGTGTGAAAGAAAAATTTGTTAAATGTTCTTTATACAATACATGCCATACCTAATACTGATTACGTACCTTCAGTCATATTCAGTATTTCTTAGTTTAAAATACGCCTCTAGAACACTGTTAGTGACTCTAGGGATGAGCTAATTTTGAAAATATTCTTTGGTTAGGAAAGAGTTACCTGTCATAGTTCTCTTCTTTAATTGCTGTGCGTATATTTTCCGCTAAACTTATGCATAACTCAGGGACAGCTTTCTCGCTGTATTCTATTTCTTCCAATTCTGAGTCCACTATGCGTCGTAGAATCTTCTCGATGATCTCTGTGTTAAAACGCTTTCGAGGGTTCAACTGATATGTCGGTTGATAGGTCCTGACCTGTTTAGAAGTCGGTTTTGATATCGACATTTTGTTTGTTTAATCGATATCTAGTTACTATACTATACAGTACAAGTAGATTATAAAATACATAGGAATTTGTTAAACTGTTGTTAAAGGGGTAGGTAGGTAATTTGTGAGTGAGGCTACCACCTACTTTAAAAGTATCTTCTTCTCGCGGTAGTAGTCGCATATCGTGGTTTAAATTATTTATTTCTTTTTGATGATTTGATTTTGATTTGATACCTACGTTAATTGTTCATATTATACATTCTATAAAATGTACAAATTACCAATCTTTGCTTGGCACTCGTACGTCGCCGTACTCCAATGCTTAATTTGCCCAACGATTCTTTTGTAGATCTCCTTATTTCTTTTGACATGTTTTTTACTTAACTAGACTAGTTACAATATTTATTAAAGAGTTTTAAAGAAGTCATGGCATTCTCGATTACAAATTATATATTAATTCACGCGACGTTACCCGCGGCTTCGCCCCTGTGAATGAAGAAAATTCCCACTTGTATGACGTGATGTTTCACTGCGGTATAAAGTAGCCTAACTATATCAATCTCTAGTATTCTAAAAACTATCACCAGACCTTAGAATGCACTACCTATGCGCAAGCTTTAGTGCACTTCGTCGTTTTTGTATATAGTCGTCATTTTTGTAGTCACGACCGCTGAAAGATCAGGTAAAGAAAATTACTTGTACTACACAAGTAATTTTCTATTATTTGTAAATTTATAAGGTGTTGTTTGTTGTTGTTGTGAATTGTGATCACCCAAGGATCACCCCAAGCACCCTGTTAGAAAGTGACACATTTCCTCCCTCGCTCGCCTTGTTTTTCAGCCACGACTCACGAGACCTCGGCTCCTCGATCCTGTTTAAAAATTATTACCTACTTACTATGCGAAGAGTAAACTTTACTTTGGGTATAGGCAAGGTATAGGCCGTATAGGACATAGGTACTCTAAAATATTTTTATCGGTGCATTTACTACTTGCTCATTCCAACCCCACTATGTCAAATTCTTATTGCGTTCGAAAAGATTCTTCATTCTATACAATGTTCTAAAATACTGAACACCACTGAATACGAGTTTTCGTTTACAGTTTTACATTATAGGATCACGAAAGAATGCTCTTCAAGCTCTAGCTCCAGCTCTATGTTCGTTTGATGTAAATGCACCGTAAATGCTTCTCTATGGGTAACTTTTTAATAATGTCAAACAGGCAAATGTCAACTTTAGTGTCACTGTCAAACGTGTTTTGAATACATATTTTATGTAATGTTTAAAAAAAATGCATTTACAATCCACATAAAATCAAAGAGAACTTTTGTATGCAAGTTATTGCTGTATGTTTACCAAGTGAAGTGTGATAAGCATTGTTAAACCAGTACGAACAGGATTAATTGCTCTGTACCGTAGATTTCAAAAGTGGTACACGTACAAGTGCATTGATTATGATAAAAATAGTTGTGTTATCGTGTGTGTAAATCTACGGTAAGGTATTATAATGAGCCGGCAATTAACATTGGACAGTTTCTATAAAAGTAGAGTTTCTAAAACTTTAAAATTTGAAATGGATTCTGGGACCAAAAAGCGGATAATTGAAAGTCCAGCAACAGTATCGCCGAGCAAAACACCGAAATTAAAACAAGAAAATGAAGCTGAAAATGTAATTAACTTGGTAAGCGATGATGAGGATGAATTTTTTAATTCGTTGATAGTGGAAAATGAGAATACAATTGACGAGCTGTGCTCCGATTCTTCTATCGTGACTGTTATTTATACTCCACCTGACACTAAATCTTCACCAGTCACTCCAAAAAGTACACCTAAATCTGCGAGAAAGTACTTTTCACCAAATAAAAAACGTAACATGTATGTGAAAACACCATCAAAAGCTAAGAGGAATCTTAATGAAGAATTAAATAGAAATACTAATGACCAAGAAAAGAGTACAGAATTTGAGCAACTCTGTACTGCATTGGATGATAAAAGTATGTTTAATACTGATGATTTTGATTCTTATTTTCTTTTTACTTCATTGTTTAAAGACATCAACAAATCATGAATTTGTTTGTGTGATTTTATACAAATTCTTTAAATTTATTACTAATTTCAGCAATTTTTATGCTTCAAATAATTTATCAGTATTTGAATGATGCAGCCTTAAAACCTCTGTTGGATCCTACTTCACAGGATTTATTAGCAAAATGTTTGAAATTAGTTAAGCCAGGATTGCAGTTGGTGTGTAGGCTTTATTGGCGAAAAGAAGGCTGGTACAGGGTCAGCACATTACAAAGCATATCTTTTGAAGCAATCAATGATATGGCATTTAAAGAGATGTTAAATTGCTTAGTGGAAAACAGACTATTGGTAGCTATTGGAAATCTAGGTAAGGAACAATGTCTGATTTTAACAATGTATTTATATTTTTGATTTGAGAAAAGCTACTATTACTGAGTGGTGTTTTTTTTATAATCCTACCATTGTATACTTTATGTACATGATTCATTGATATTTTTTTATAATTCAAAGCTGAAATGAAAGATCTTCAACTAAATGACTATATTGATATGCTGAAAGTAAATGAGGTCAAAGCAATTTGTAAGGAATTTAAATTGAAATTTACAAACAAAGAAGATGCTAAACACTCCTTGGAAGAATTGAGTCGACAATGTAGCATTGGTAGCTTTATGGGGCTTTCCAAGAGTAACAATAGAAAAAGAGTTCTTAATATGTAAGTTTATTTAATTTCATTTAAAATTTTACAGAATACACAGTATTCTTATAATTTAAGAGAAAATTTATGTCAGGAGAAACCTTTAATTAAAGCAGTGTTCTTATAGTTGAAATTGAATCTATTTATAATTATGTATGCAGTTAGTGTAAGTAGTCCTATGATATAGAATGCATTGCCTGCTAAGGCATTCAATTAATTGTTGGACAATGGATCATTGGAATTCTAACTACCCATTCTTTTATATCACCATGTTCTTGCACAAATGTGTTTAATATCTACAAGTTGATAACTTTTTAATGTAAAAAGATTTTTATCTTTTAATGACAGACAGAGATACTTTCGCATTTATAATATTAATATAGTATGGATAGTATTTCGTAAAATGATTCATTTGAATAATATTTTGATTTACATGTCACAGATTATTTAAATATTCATACTTTATTTTCAGGATTAGTTCAAAATTGGGTCCCTGTTATGAACTAAGTGATCAATGTCGCAGGACATTTAACGAGTTATACATTCTTATGTATTTAGGGATGGATTACAATATATTAAGAGAGAAGAAACTGGAATTGGTGATTCTATATGACAAAATAAATAGAGAACCTTATCCGATTGACAAGGACATGGGCATAGATAATGCAAGTGTAGTTTTCAAGAATAGACAAGAGTTTCAGAGGTTTGTTATGCCCAATAAAACACCATTATAGATAGC
This sequence comes from Colias philodice, assembly GCF_061535455.1. Taxonomy (NCBI): domain Eukaryota; kingdom Metazoa; phylum Arthropoda; class Insecta; order Lepidoptera; family Pieridae; genus Colias; species Colias philodice. The sequence goes on from NC_143101.1 coordinate 3,968,221, forward strand.
CTTTTTATATTTACTTAAACGGTAAAATGACATAAGTTAAGCACTTGAATAGCCTTATTCTAAAATTAAATTTGCTTAGTTACCACTTGAACACTAGCATTTTGGTTGTGGCATGTTCAAAAAATTAACTTATAGGCTACTTATACATTCTCTTATAACCTTCTTACTGTCTCCATAGACAAAAATTAATATCATAGGAAGAAAAACAAATAACATAAACCATAGTTTTTATAATATTGTTAAGGATGACATTATTTTTAGGTACATAAAAGCTGGTACAATATACGAACAGTTTTTGGACAGCACAGATTCACGAGAAAAATGCAAAATAGTGGAAAAAGTATATAACCTATACTTGCATATAAATAAAGCAGATATGACAAGGTATTTTTATTATATTTTTTTAATATAACTTAGCTTTCTAAAATACTTATACAAAACATTTGTTAATTAAAAACAATAAAACATACTTTACTCTTAAATATGTATTCAAGATACTGAGTTCATATATGTACTTAAAAGTTAACTATTATATTTACCTAGCTGCTCCGCGCGGTTTCACCCCCGTGGCTCCACCTCTGTTGGTCGTAGCGTGATGATATATAGCCTATAACCTTCCTCGATAAATGGGCTATCTAACACCGAAAGAATTTTTCAAATCGGCCCAGTAGTTCCCGAGATTAGCGCGTTCAAACAAACAAATAAACAAACAAACTCTTCAGCTTTATAATATTAGTATTTAATATTCTATGAAAAAAAATAATATTAAAAAAAACTGAAATAAACGAAATAATTTCAGTTACAAGGCGCTGCCCACTTGGTTGAGAAGATTCACACCTGTATATTTCTATATCAAGATATTACATAGTGGTATTGTAGATTTAAAGAAATTATCCAACCAAATGGAGGGCTATTGTCAACTAGCATTGGATATCTTGACGGAATTAATACAGCAGGATGCTTTTAGAGTACATAAGAAAGCAGAATGGTATGCAGAGAAAGCGCTCATATATGAAAACCTGTTGAAATGTCCTGATAAAGTAAGTAATAAAAAATTATTTGTTTTTCAATTAAATTTCTTTAGGCGCGTTGAGAGTAAAATTTCAAGGTCGCGTGATGATAATACCGTCACGTCATGGAGCAAGGCGACGATTTTGATATCTTTGAAGCTTGCCAAAGAAATTTCACTTCTGACACGTGTGCTCGCCACACACGCCTTTTTTAGTAATGGGCAGTAGTAGTAAGTTATTTAGGTAATAGGTATTGATTCTTAATGTGTCCTTAGTCAGTTTTTCACATAACTGTGTAAGGGTATTTTAACAGAAAGAAAAGTTATTTTGAAAAGTTTGCCACTAGAGGGCACTAATTTGGTTTTAATTAAGAAGCTTTTTAATTTTTTATTGCTGAATTATTACATTTTAAACCTTTCCATATCAAAAAAAAAAATTACTAAGTGAAAACAAGAATAGTTATTATTACACGACTTGATGTTTTGCAGGCAGCGGAAGTACTGATAGAAGGTTTTAATTTAGATATTTCTGAGGAAGAAATGGATTGCATGCGCCCGCGAGCACTCAAGCTCGTAAATAGACGGACAAACAAATTATGCGAGAAATTAGCGTCCATTCTGTCGAAATATGCACAAAAAGAAAGCATTTTAGAAAAGAATATTAAATCCAGACACATAAACAAGCAACCTATGGAGTGAGTTTATTGTTATGTTTCCAAGAGGCGTCTTTAACCGACTTAAAAAAAGGGACATGCTCAATTCAACTGATTTTTACCTCAGAACTTTTGACTGAGTGAACTGATTTTGATATTTTTTTTTTATTAGAAAGCTAAATATTTGTTTATATCTTTTAGGAGTTATGGTCGGGGAAAATTAAAATTTGAAGTGTGGTCAAGTGACGGTTCCCTTACAGTGTTGGAGGCTGAGGAATATTGTAAATATTATTACATACATAAGGGAGAGTACACACACGGTAAGCAAAAGCATATCATGAATGTGAATTGTGAATTGAATTCATGTATATGGAGTATTATTATTAGTAGGTATTATGGTAGGTTCGCTTAGTCAAGTAAAAACCCGCATTTTTCCCGTTTCTGTGGGATTTCCGGGATAAAATCTATCATATTATGTCCTTTCTCAGGTCTTACACTTTCTCTTAAATTTTCATTCAAACAGGTTCAATGGTCAAGGCGCGTAGAAGAGACAGACAGACAGAGTTACTTTCGCATGTGTAATATTGGGAGTGATATCTGTTAATATTTATTTTAGGTTAGTTCATCCATTATAGTGTAAGATAGTTAAGAATATTATTAACTATCTGTGCTCCGCGGTTTTATCCGCAGTGCTCCGCTCCTGCTGGTCTTAGCGAAATGATATAAGTGTAGCCTTCCTCGATAAATGGGCTATCTAACACTGAAATAATTTTTCAAAACGGACCAGTAGTTCCCGAGATTAGCGCGTTCAAACAAACAAACTCTTCAGCTTTATAATATTAGTTAGATTACAAAACCCCTTCCAAAATATTTTCACATTTCACATAAATATATTAGGCAATATTTAATTACAATTAAAATCACATTTTCCACAGGTGGTCACTGGGAAGGCAGAATAATAACGACTCTATTCTTTCTTCTGTTCTGGGATATAATATATGCGAATTTACGCGGCGTGCGAGGTATATTTCTATCCCACTATCAGAGGTACCCGCTAGATATGTTCGACGATTTCTATGAGAATAGAAAGTGTTTAATAGAAGAAAGACTCAAGGAGATAGAGAATTTAAGTGAACAGGAGGTTATTGAAAGCATGAAGCGAATTTGGGACTCACGGCCGGAGGGTAAGATATTATTTTAAAACTAGCTGCGCTCCGCAGGTTCACCAGCGTGGCTCCTCTCCTGTTGGTCGTAGCGTGATGATATATAGCCTTCTTCGATGAATGGGCTATCTAATACCGAAATAATTTTTCAAATCGGACCAGTAGTTTCTGAAATTAGCGCGTTCAAACAAACAGTTTATAATATAATTAGTATAGATTAACAATCACTTGATTAACAATCACTTGATTGTGAACTGATGTTAGTGGTATTATCCTTTTATCAGGCTTTTAAGACAATATTTAACCTTTTTTTTGTAACGAATCTTTGTCGTCTACATAGGGCCGATTTTTCAATCCTTGGTTAAAATTTATCTGTCCTATAAAGTATTACACGAACATTAAAATGACACCTGTAAACTGTCTAAATCCAGTAGTTCACGGGTGATGTCCTTACAAAGGGTAATAGGGATTTATTTTTATGTATGGAGATTAAAAGTTAATGTATTTCAGGTGAGCTATCAGGTATAGTCCGCTCCATTCCCTGGGAGGGCGTGTGCGGGGTCGCGCGGTGTGTGCGCGGGCGCGGGCTGGCGGCGCTGTGCGGCCGGCTCGCGAGGCGGTACAGGTACTCGCAGAGCGGCTTCCCTGATCTTACGCTGTGGAATGAGGGTACAGGACAGGTAATATTGAGTTTTTGTCACAGAACATATAAAAGAGGTTAGAAAGGCATTGTAGGCGGGGCAGACGCGCCAAGGATATGAGCACTGCTCACATCATCATCATGCGTATGATTCGTTCCATTTTAAATCGCGTGATCGCGCGGCGCTATGATTGGCTAGATTTGAAATTGCAAATATGTGCGTAATCGGACTTGCGCGGACTTGGCCACACCCACAGGCGACACCGGTTCTTATAGGAACGGCGAATTATTGCCATTCTAACCTCTTTTATATGTTCTGTGGTTTTTGTACACTAAGGGCAGATTTTTCAATTCTTTTTTTTTATAGTGCGGCCCCTGGAGACGGAGCCGTGAGTTATGTCAGATTCTTACCGACTAAGGGCCGATTTTTCAATCCTTGGTTAAAACTTATTAGTCGAATAATGTATAAAACTACCATTTTAAGGGCCGATTTTTCAATGCTTGGATAAAACTAATCCGTCCAATAAAGTATTACACGATAATATTAAAATGTCACGTAAACTGTCAAATACGGGTAATTAGAATACGTTTTTAAAATGGTAGTTTTATACATTATTCGACGAATAAGTTTTATCCAAGCATTGAAAAATCGGCCCTTAAACGTATTCTAATTGCCCGTATTTGACAGTTTACGTGACATTTTAATATTATCGCGTAATACTTTATTGGACGGATAAGTTTTATCCAAGCATTGAAAAATCGGCCCTTAAGTGCTTTAAAAACATAAAGACAAAAATTTGGATAAAAAAGTTCTTTTTTTTTGTAGGATATAAGTAAATTGATAATAAACCGAGGATAAAAATCTTGGTATTAAATTTAAGTTAACCAAGTTCAAAAACATAAATTAACCCAGATTATTTTGTGATAACCTATCGGGACCTTATTGGAACACTCGGTATTCCATACCCATTTAGTCTACATGCTTTATTCAAAACAACAAAGAATCAGTTTACATTTTTTAAAGAAATTCTTAAAATCTGCGAAAAATAGACTAGTCACTAGACTATAATAGAACTATATACATAACTAGTGGTCCGCCCCAGCTTCCCCCGTGGTACATATTTCGCAATAAAAGGTAGCCTATGTCCTTTCTCGGGTATCAAAATATCTCCATACCAAATTTCATGCAAATTGGTTCAGTAGTTTAGGCGTGATTGAGTAACAGACAGACAGACAGAGTTACTTTCGCATTTATAATATTAGTATGGATTAGTATATTAGTATGGATATATCGTAAATCTTTTAGCCTTCTTAATATAATTGTAATCAATTTCCAGATAATATTCGTCGAAGTGAAAACGGACTCTGACAAACCATCGATGAAGCAGTTACAATGGATGAGTTTTCTTCGCGAAAACGGCATTAATACTGAAATATGTTATGTTGGAGTCAACACCACGCGGTGTAAGGCGAGGAATAGAGAAGATTTATAAATTTAATTTTTGGAGAATATTTTTTTTAATACAAAAAGATTGAATTGTTTGTTTGTGTTTTAGAATTAATATTAAGTCAGGAACTGGGCCAAACTGACAGACTCTTTTTATAAGATTGAATATAAAATAATATTTTGATATAAAAATCGCCTTTATATTTTATTTATTAAGGTCTTGATTTCTGTAAATATCGATCTCGATAAAGTTAAAAAAAAAGAAAAGTAATGAAATTATTTTATAATTTTAAATATTATAGTTAGTGTGAAATGCAATAACGCACATATATTTTGTCAAATATTTTTTGGAATGTTATTCTTCCTTAGGAATTAGGATAAGTACATATTATTTTAATAACTAGATTAAGTATAAATGGGAATGTTGATTAATTATTTGTATTTATGTCTGTGATATATGTTGTATTATAATATATGACTTTTATAAGTTGTTTTATTGTTTGCCCTCTTCTAACTTTTCCTGGGAGTAACTTCTATAATATCTATATATAAAAATGAATCCCTATTGTCCTTGGTCATGGCATCATGCGCGAACGGGTGGACCGATTTCAATAATTTTTTTTTTTTAATATTCATTTTAGTACGAGAATGGTTCTTATGGCGAGAAAACGTAAACATGTACCACGGGCGAAGCCGGGGCGGGCCGCTACTTATTATACAGGGTTACTTGTAAAACACCAGCAACCTCGCAGGACAAGATAGCTAACATCGTAAGTAACAACATTTGTTCTACGACTTTTGGCATAACGCAATAAATTATTTTTAAATGATTTTTTAAACTTTTATTGTACTCTCCTTACATTTGTAAGTCTATGTGCAGGTCCACACTGCGAGCCTAGCGCGGTTGCGACGGCGGGCGCGAAATATCAAACGTATGAAACGCGCCTTTGCGTCCACATTGAAATGACTATGGCGGAAGCCTAGTGCGACGGTAATGAGCGAGCCAGCGCGCGTAGTTTTCAAACTCTCCTATCCGCGCGTTCTGGCCACACTACGGGCCTAGTCAGCAAGCGACCCAATGCGCGGACGGCGGGGGTATCAAACCAGTTCGGTCTTGTCGCTCGACTTCTTATATTATATCCTTTATTGTTATTCGTAAAATAGCGGTAAATACTTAATTGTTGAAGTGAAACTTCTTTATTTATAAGTGCGATTCAATCTAAAACACTTATATACACCACAGTAATTTTGTAGGGTATAATCTCAATTCTTCATATAAGATTCACCCGTTATTCCTCTGTTTTATTTATTTCGTGTACAACTTCTATAATGATCTCATCTCAAAATCGGACTGTCCAGTAAAAATAGCAAATCGTCCAAAGTTTGCAACACCCGAAAAACGTCGAACCGCTACTTGAGCTCGCGCGTCGGTGTGGCCACCGCGAGCGCCCGCTCGTCGCGCCCGCCTAGGCCGCCGCCACCGCGCATTCAGTGTGGACGCACACTAAGTTCTATTAATTATCGGATGGACGACGCGACGCCCCCTTCCCCCTCTCGTTCGCTTTTTGTTTACGTAATTTTTGGGAGGCGTAGAGTTTATAATATTCAGACGGAAAATTAAATGAATATTTATTTTTGTATGAAAATAAAATCTAACAAATTATCAAAAGTCGTAGAACAAATGTTGTTACTTATGATGTTAGCTATCTTGTCCTGCGAGGTTGCCGGTGTTTTACAAGTAACCCTGTATAGATCTTCTAGTACCATCAAGTTCCCATACTGGAAGTAATACTACTTAGTACTTTAAGACTTCATTGTACCAGTACTCGTATAGTATTGTATTATCTGTGGTACAGGGAAAAAGTTTAAAATATTTCTTCATCAGATATGGCGATTGGCGAGGCGCAGTGTAGCGCATTTTTCATTATCAAACTATTATCGACATTGTCCTAATTAAAATAATATTCAAAATAAATATACAAAAAAAAAAAAAATAACAATTTATTCCCGAGGAGCATTGAAGCGTCACATGCGAACTGTAGGGCGCAACGCTACTCTGCTGTGGTTTTAAAAATAATTTTTTTTTCATAAATATATCAGGTTATCTGTGAGGTTATCCCACTCCAATCAGATATTTAAATGTTTGAAGGTCTCCTTTATTGTATTGACAAACAAACATCATTTATAAAAATATAATTCTGCCAGATCATATTGTCACATTGATAGACTTCTCGTATTATTTGTGTACAATAACATCGAAATATTTAGATAATTTTACAAGAAGCATGTTTGCAGTTTACATACCCTTACTGGCGATGTCCGCGGTGTCTGCAGTTTCTGTTATTTATTTATATTGCAAAAACAGATGTACACGGAGAAAGGGATATGCCGATGTAAATGAAAAACCGATGACCAAGTAACTACGATTCTACTCGTAGTACGCATTAGCTTTTAGAAGTATTTATATTGTGAAAATAAAAGGCATTTTTTGTAACAGATTATTTAATTTTTCAAATACACTAAATTACATAACATGGTATGTACATTTAACAAAAAAGGCACCGTTAGGAGCTTTTACATGGGCGATTTATTCATAGCCAATATTCGAATAGAGGAAATCCAATAATTTACACGGGTAATGTTTAATATTGTTTTCTTGTATGGAATATCGCTTCAGTAAAAATCGCTCCTGCGCAAGCCTAGGATACTCGCTACAGTCAAGGCCACATCGAATAGTCTAACTTTCACCAACTTACCACGTAACCATTTCCAACAATATAAAATTGAGCATTTAAAAATATAACATTAAAACTATATTCTCCTAGTTATCTCAGTCTACGTACTATACACCTATATTAGTAGGTACAAAATAAAGACTATCTTGCGTTCAGGAAATAATATTTTCTAAAATACAATGCACTCACGATCGATCTAACATTATAGACACGCCTAAAATAAAATTGGTGACACAGTAAATCTTAAAAATTCATTTATACTCGTTTATTTCGAATTTATCTGATAAGTCTTTCTCATATCTTAGATAAGCCAAAAATGTTAAAACACAGGTATAGATTTGCTCAATATATTTATTAAAAGGTTTTATATAATATATTGTACAGCACCAGTTCAAAGATTGTACATGTGACATTTTTCGAAACGATAAAAACGCTTCTTACAAAGTATTATAGGCTCGTTTTAGTAGCAGTATATAACTCTTTCATAAAAAATGTTTATAAATATAGATTATAATATATAAAGTTTTTATATTAGGCGTGGTTCAACTCTCAAAAATAATAACTTTAACCGACACCTTTACTTCCACCTAAGAAATTCCATATCTAAAATATCGAGATCTCTAAAAATATATAATAATATTCATATTATATTTCAATAAAATTCGTTCTAAACTTTGGCGATACATATAGAATAAATACATCTAGACAAGGCACTCGAAGATATTTAATATCTAATAATTTTCGTCTCAAAACTTGAGATTTGCTAATAAAAAAGGGCTTCAAAATTCATACATATAAAAATACCTGTACAAGCCGTACGATAATACGAATACAATAAAACAACAATTCCAAAAGCGCGCGAAAGATGACAGTTTGACATTGACGTTTATATTTTTTGTGTTGACATTGACATTGACGTTTATTTTTTTTTCTGTGGTACAATATCAAAGACGGTTGGTTTCATAGAGCTTTATTGGTCTACATGTTGGGTTCTTGCTTGAAGGGCGCGGGGTCGAACAGCGGCTCGGGGAGCGGCAGCTGCGGCACGAGCGGCGGCGACGCGGCCGAGGACAGCGGGGACGCCGCCTCCACTGCGGCATCGGTCTGACCTTCTTCTACTGCGCTCTCTGTTGACGCACCTGGGGAAATTTTATTTTTTTAGTTCAGCTTTGATAAATAATAAATAATTTATTACTAAATAAAAGACGGGTTGCACTCCGGGAGTGCCGGCAGAAGTGAAAACTTGATTATTAACGTTGAGCATGTTTGATATTTTGGAATGGTATCCGTCTTACGCTTTTTCGATCAGGTCACATGTCCTGATGCGAGTTTAAGATTTTATACCCATTACAGAAATAGTGCTCAACGCCGCTAAAGAAGTTTTCACTTCAATAAACACTTATTGTAGGTGCTAGCTGTTCGAATTGAATGTTTTAAACCATATTATGTTAATGTTATGGTGACTGTTTTGGGTGAGTTTGATGATATTATGTTTTATACATATTTTAATTAGTTTTTCGATGTAGGTTGTTGTAGACCTTAACGCATAAGGTCGTAGATCCGTAACGTATATAGCAAATTATTCCAGATTTATGTATACATTATTTCATTGGAAGTTGCCAGTAACAATATCATCAGATCTGCCAAGTGATGCTCTGCAGCGGCAGCAGGCAAGCAGCAGCTCTCCTTTCACCTCCCAGCAGCTCTCCTCTCACCTCCCAGCAGCATCTCCTGCAGCAAGCTGTCCACGTGCGCGACGCCGAACAGCTTGGCGAACTGGATCTGCTCGATCATCTGCCAGGTGATGCTCTGCAGCAGCTCTCCTCTCACCTCCCAGCAGCATCTCCTGCAGCAAGCTGTCCACGTGCGCGACGCCGAACAGCTTGGCGAACTGGATCTGCTCGATCATCTGCCAGGTGATGCTCTGCAGCAGCTCTCCTCTCACCTCCCAGCAGCATCTCCTGCAGCAAGCTGTCCACGTGCGCGACGCCGAACAGCTTGGCGAACTGGATCTGCTCGATCATCTGCCAGGTGATGCTCTGCAGCAGCTCTCCTCTCACCTCCCAGCAGCATCTCCTGCAGCAAGCTGTCCACGTGCGCGACGCCGAACAGCTTGGCGAACTGGATCTGCTCGATCATCTGCCAGGTGATGCTCTGCAGCGGCGGGAGACACAGCAGCAGCTCTCCGAAGCGGCCGCGACCCTCGTACTGCCGGTCGCTGATGTAGTCCTCCAGGTTGATCTGGATCTGGTACCGCAGCTGCTTTATCTTCTGCGGCTGCGAGAGACCCTTCGCGTCTGGAGACAATGTAGAAATGTATTGGTAGGAGGGCATAATTTCGTGATTTATTAGCTTAAACTGAGAAAAAATATTGAGACATAAAAACTTGAATTTTGAATAACACCAAATTACATATTATAACTTATTTTATTGGTAGAAGACGAAAAAAGACATGAAAATTTCCCACATCATTATATTTTACTTAATAGACCAGATTTTAATAGAAAATTACTCATACACACTACCAAAAATTTGATCAATAAAAGACAAAAAAATCCACATCATATTTTAGCAGTAAAACCAACAAGAAAAATTATTACAAAATACCACAAAAATGTTATACTTACTAGGGTCAAAAAAGACGATCGCCTTGAGACACGCGAACTCGGTGTCATCGATGTCGATCTCCCGGAGCGGTTTCACGATCTCGTCCATCACCCGCATGCCGATCATGCTGATGTCCACGTCCATTCTACCGTCTAAAAAAGTATTTATGAGAATAGATCTTTTCTTAATACTATTATAAAAGCGAAAGTTTGTAAGTATGGATGTATGGATGTTTGTTACTCTTTCACGTAAAAACTACTGAACCGATTACAATGAAATTTAGCACACATATAGAGGGTAACTTGGATTAACACATAGGATAGGTTTTATCCCGGAAATCCCACGGGAATGGGAACTATGCGGGTTTTCCTTTGAAAACGCGGGCGAAGCCGCGGGCGGAAGTCTAGTATAAAATATACCTTTAAAAGATATACCCCCGCCCGCGCCCGGGAAATTATTAGCAGTATTTTGTTACTATAATGCTGCACAGGCTAAGGAATCTTTATTACTGTATCTCTTCAGGACAATTAAATTTAATGCAGCATTTACGTTAAAAAAGTGCGATAAGTAGCCATTTACGTGATTGTTAATATTGGTTCGGGTTGTCCTTCTCATAAAACTCCTTACCTTCTAATTAATTAATTAATAATCTTATTCTTCATTAATATTGTCCTTCGAATACATAATTTTAATATGAATTTATATGGTTTTTTACTATCCTAAACCCAACAAGTTACACCATACAAACATTTGGCATTAAAAAAATCCTCTAAAACAGTAAATAACGTACCTATGTGATGTTTAGTGATGATACAGTTGTTCCCCAGTAACAGCACGTCCTTCAAATGTATGGACCGTCTCGCGCAACCGAGAAGAAGGTGTTCACCCGCGTGCGCACGTAATAACGCAACCTGTAAGCAATATTGTACTTTAATGCTATGGATTAAGGCACATTTTGCAATATCCGTGCGCACGTTATAACGATACCTGTAAGCAATATTCAATTTTAATTCTATGGAGTTAGGTACACTATATTTTACAGAAACCGCAGTACGTATCATATTTACGGATGCTCGCACTTAATAAAGCTATCTGCGAAAGATATTCAATTGTAATGCTATGGAATAAGACACGTTTTAGAGAACACAATGCACTTCAACTTTTATGATACTCAACTTTTTGCAATGGAAGATGCAATCCAAATGAAACAAAATTTATGCACCTATGTTTTAATCAAAATCGCGAAAGCTTAAGTTAGGCATGTTGATGCATGACATTTACATATACATACTTTCTTTGTGGAAAAAAAATCAATTAAACATTAAAAGATAATAATTTTGTATTTTACCCTTAAAAACTACCTAAACCATTATTATTACCTGATCATCCAGATGGAGTTCCGTGAACGCCGGTATGTACTTCGCCCACTCGACCAGTATGAGCAGCTGCTGCTTGATGGAGTCGCACACGTCGTTGATTTTGGCCAAGTTACGGTTGCCTATCTCCGCGTCTGTCGTGTTGTTTGTCTGTTTAAGGGTATATATAGATTAATATAGTCCTTGCCAGTCCTTACTTATTTTTTTTTTAAGTCCCATGTCCCCTAGTGGGGTAAGGGGCAGATGCATTATACATCTGTTTAGTAGGTGATCAGCCTTCTGTGTCCTACCAGACCGAGACATTTTTTTTTTCGTCTCCACCGGGAATCGAACCCAGGACCCCTCGGTGCTACGCTCACGCGTCAACCACTGTACCAAGTCCTGACTTATACTGTATAGTATATTTGTCTCTAGAAATAGAGAAAAGTATTTTTACCACAGTGACACCGCCATTTCCATTCACAAGTCTGGCAGAGCCGCGGGTGGAAAGATAGTTTTAACTATATATGTCATTTAAATTATTATAAGTATTATTATTTATATTTTACAGACATTCTATATTCGAGTTAAATAGAAACGATGAGGAAAAAATTTAATGTACGAAATTGAACCCTCCTGCAATCCATATGCAAATAATATTTACCACTATTTACCATATATATACATATTTTTGTTGACTCATTCTTATTCGAACTTTATGTACTGAGATGATAATCTAATGCACTTATCTCCAATATCTTGACTTATATATACATATAGTGTATTTTTGTTTACTGTATTTATGTTTTATTTGTTAAATACAAGCTTTAATGTTGCGATAAGGACAAAAATATAGATGATGAAATTATATACCCTCTTACAACAAGTTGACAATTATTCACTTGGATGTTTAAGCTAGTAATAAGCATACGGCCCGCGGCTTCGCCTGCGTATTTAAAGGAAATGCCCTTGGCAATGAGTTATTCCACCCCGGTAGAAAGTAGCCTATGTCACTCTCGACTCTTAATTATCTCCAGAACCAAAATCGTGAAGCAACGCAACACACTTTCCTAGTACAATATTACTAGCTGTGACCCGCGGTCTAACCCGCATTGCTCCTATTGGTCTTAATGTCTATATAGCCTTCCTCAATAAATGGATATATAGCCTATTTAGCCTTCCTCAATAAATGGAATAGTTATCTAACAGTGAAATATTTTTTTTTTCAAATCGCACCGATGGCTGAACAGATGAGTGCGTTCAAGCAAACAAACTCTTCGACTTTATATGTACAGATTAAGGATTAGCTGCTTGCTTTAATATTTTGCATACTCTACTCTTATCAACACTTAAATAATATTATTTTGAAGATTTTTTTAAACTAAAACCTTAATACCTCATCTGTGACTTTTCTGCTCAACAGTTCAGCATTGAGTAGCGACACCACTGAGAGTCCATTCGCTTGTGTCGGTTCTTCATACGATGGCCTCCTGCAGTTGATCCGGTCCCGCTCATTTTGTACGGCTGTGAATGAATGTTGAGATTTTGAAAAAATTAGGTTAATATGCAGTGGTCTAGTGTGAAATGTGTTCTTGAATATTTTTTTTAAAATCGTCTTTAATCACAAAATAACAGCCTGTATTAAAGGGCAAATATACAATGCCCATGAGACCTCCAAATTTCTCAAGATTGAAAGGTGATGCTCGAATTTGAGTTACATAATTAAAGCAATTAATATCCAATTTATAAAATTCATCAAATAATTAATTTCAGTAACAGCTTGTCAATTAATCGTAATTTGATACGGGAAACTTCATTAAATTTACTATTATAGCAGGTTATAGTATAAACTATAAATATATAGAAATTACGCAGATGTTTTGATGTTTTGTTTTTATTTAAAAGTTAATAATAAATTTGCTCATGAATCATAAAGCTTTCGTTATGCCATTGACAAAAAATTCGGCGAACCAGAATATCCTTTTACAAAACATTCAGGAATTCATTATCACCAAATAACAAAGACAGTAATTACAAAATTAATTTCCCCGCGTTAATGCTTTATTTATATAAAATAGCAATCAATATAATTAATGTTATGTAAACAGTGATATCTACGAACCGTTAAGTGAGTGGAAATTTTAAACAAACAGAGCATGTTGATATATTTCTGATTTCTCATACTTCTATATATAATAGGCTAGGCGTTACTTATCAGTTTTGTTAATGCCATTTCTTCAATTAGTTATCACCAATTAGGGTTATTCGACAAATATTGTTCACTTTGTGCTCACTAAGTCACTACAATTAGACTAATTATTGTTTTGATTCTAAGAAATGTAAGTACATATTACATTTACACAATGTGGATATTGGAAGTTTTCTTAGCGGATACTAATTCAACAATTTGGGTATGAAGGGTGTATATTTAAAATTTCGACACATGCCTATTGCATTACGTATTAATTCCTTAAAACAACGAAGTTTGGGAAATTTGATCTTGGAACCCCGATTTGGACAAATTATCTGATTAACTCGGAAGTTGTTGTTATAGCAATCGGATCTTAGGGGTGGTTGGATCCCAATTGAAAATAGACATGTATTGTATCAGATTTAAAGATTTAAATATATTTTTTGGAATCAAATCCCTAAATAAAATGTACAGCATATGTAGGATGATTGCATCCCTTACGAAGGTGATGTAGTTTATTATTATAATAGTATTCAATACCATTTTTTTTTTTTTTTTTTTTTTTTTATAGTGGGGAAATCTTCTTAGATACCCCCGGCTCCCGGGGATGGAGCCGTGGTTATGTCGGATTTCTACCGACTAAAACCCCACTCTGTTCCATCGCGCTGCTTTGGACGGAACTGCGGGAACGGTTACGACTCTACCGCGTGTCCCGCCCAGCAGATGCCCGTTTCCAGGCCCACCACTAGAACCCCCCTCGCTGGTGGCTGCTGGAACGAAGGCTTACGCCACCAACGCGCAGACAATGGATCTTTCCCCGCTCCATCATCCGCGTTCCCCCGAACCCCCGACCCCAACACCGTCCGGCCGGAGGGTGCACGCCGGAAGGTCCTCCGATGTGTGAAATACACGTCGGGGGACCCTCCGGCACACTTTTATAGAGATTACCTCGCAGCCCCCACCTCACCAGAGGTGGCGGCCCTCGGTCCGGCCCCACGGACCGGATTACGAGTTGGCAGACGGCCGTTTTACAGCGGCCGCCGCCCCACACCTCTCTGCAGGAGTCTCCGCGCGTCATCACAATGACGCGTCGGGATCCCGCCCTCCGCTGCACGGCGTGGCTAGCTAAACCAGCGAGCCCGCCGCGCCGCGACCTCTGGCCGCCATCCACCGCCGCATAAAAGCCGGCTTCTCTCTGGCCCACAAACAGGACCTCTGCCGTCGGGTCAGTCGAGGCTTTCCAACCCCAACTGCCGTTCAGCGCCACCTTTGCCTAGTGGACACGGGGTCCGCCAAGCCACGACCTCTGGCCGCCATCCCACGCCGCACACAGCGGCCGCTGGGCCACACCTAGCCCTGGCCGTCGGGCCGGTCGAATCTCCCCGACTCTAAACCAGCCGTTCAGCCCCTCGCTGGTCCAATTTCGCTTCACTCAGAGGGCCAAGTATTCAATACCAAATTTAAATCCATAGAGAAAAATATTTAATTCTTTGCAAACTTGCAATCTTGCAAATATCTATTCGGTATGATTCAAATTAGCACATTGTTATTGTTAGGTAATTGCATTTGTTTTCATAGATAGCCGTAAAATAAATCCTTTGTGATTATTACTTAATATTTTTATGCAATTATTACTCATAGTACCCATTTTTCTTATGCATTGCATATGACTCA
Organism: Colias philodice; assembly: GCF_061535455.1. NCBI lineage: Eukaryota > Metazoa > Arthropoda > Insecta > Lepidoptera > Pieridae > Colias > Colias philodice. The sequence goes on from NC_143101.1 coordinate 3,983,695, forward strand.
TAGTATGTGTAAGCCATTTTAATAATTATCTCATCACTTAGTGTAGACTACATTTTCATAATAATTAATATTATGTTTGTGATTTGTATTTATGATTTCAACCCAATTTTATTCACAAATTAAATAATTTTGTTCCATTTAAGCTGGTTATTGAACTCTATATATGCCGAAAAATGTGTAAATTTCAATTCTGTTAATTTTATTACATAGTACATATACAGATAAAAATTAAAATCTATCTAATAAACATTTCAGCAAGCACTCCTACAAAATATACGAAGCATTTTACATCGGTAATTCAAAATATTTATAAGTAATTTCAGTACATTTAATTGTACTATAACAGCTACTATTAAGTATTCCGTGCTATAACATTAACTGGACTAGCGACCTTTCCAACTATCGCTATATACCACCAAAAATAATTATATTTAAACGATTAACCGTGCATATACTTTCCATATAAATGATCACTTGACTATTCACAGCGAACTAACACCGAACTAAGCACTATGTTCATTGAACCCATTACGTTTGCGTTAACATTACTTTTTGTGAACGTCATTTAAATTATATCAGGAGGTATAAGCGTGCTTATGCGTGTATAATATGGATAAAAGTCAATACATATTACATATTATAAAACAAAACTATTCGCTAGTTTTTTCTGGCTGACTATTCGCGAAGACTTCAAAAATAATTAAGTCACTATACACTAGATACCTATTATAAAACAAATCCGAAACCTATAACACCTATTTTCAACAAAAAATCAGAAACCTATTATTATTCCTCTGTCTTCATTAATGGATACCGTGATTTTCTATTTGTTTAGTTAGTTCTCAAGTTATTCGCGACCGAAGCCGCGGGTTGAACTTAAATATATAATATGTCATCGATATGAATATGTTTTTATTCATGGCGTAAAAGTATAGAATATTGCAGAATTTTTGTGGTGGTTGAAATTTAGACTCTAGATAAGATAAATAATTTGCCATATCAGTGGGTAAAGTTCGTCTGAAGCCTTATACTAGCCTCTTTGCGCTGTTACAAGATTAATTTAGGAGCGCTTTGTTGGCAATTTAAAATTTTAAAATTTGTTCACTTTATTATGATAAGACGCTTATAACCCATACTCTCATACATGTTTCCTTCATTATGTTATTTTATTATTTGGTACAAAAAAGGTAGTTACCTATAAATATATCAATTAAGAAAAACCAAATAAAGAAATCAATGTTTCTACATATCCATATGGTAATGTATAAACATTCGAGTGGAATAATTTTAAACTTCAATGACCATGAAATTGAAATTAAAAACAGCGTCTCACCTTCCTTTTTCATTCCAGCCTTAAAGCACTTCCTTAATCTACAATATCTGCATTGGTTCCTCTTATCCTTATCAACTACGCAGTTTCTGCTAAATCTGAAAACAGGAAAGTATGGATTACTTAATTATATCAAATATACTAGATGTGACCCGCGTTAGAGAAATGGACAATAAATTCAGTGATTTTGGTTTTGTCACTTTCAGGATCAATTTTGAAGTAAAGGAATCTGAATCGGTTTATTTTTAGCCACGAAAGCGTAACTTTCGCAATATAATATTTTAGGGTGGATTAACTATATTTTTCTGTTTTCTCTGCTCAAGTAAAACACAAAATCATGTGCACACATGCATAAGTTATGTTATACTTAACCACAAACTAAAGCACGTTACTTCACACATAGTATTATATTATCTGCGCTTCGCACTGTGTAAGCGACTGGCTTTTAGTCTTACCGGCAAGTATACAAATGGTTCTTCCTGACGCTCCTCCTAAAGAATCCCTTGCAGCCGTCACACGAGGACGCGCCATAGTGTTTCCCCGTGGCTCTGTCCCCACAGATCGCACAGTGCTGGGACAGGGACGTCGAGCTGGTCGCACTCGCCTCGCTACTGCTGGTTTCCAGTTGCATGTCGCTGTCTGCAAGTAAAGAATTACTGTGAATAACGTGAATGATATACTGATTAACTTAACTTTATTATATGATTTAACGGTATACCATATCAACCTATTTATGTTATTTAAGGCTGTATGTCGCAATTTTATGTAGGTAGTTCACTGTTTTCATAATTGATCGCAAGTTATTTTGGCGTTTAAAATTCGTAATTCAGTGATTTTATGTAAAAAAAGCCAGTATGTTAATATGATCATAGCCAGAAAACTACGAATAGAATTACAAGGAAAATCACCGCTGATAATAATTATTGTTATAATTGACTCGCAATTGTCGTGATCTTAAAAGGTTTTAAAGTACTAGCTTTCCACCCACGGCCTCACCCTCTTTGTCTAAAACCACCATCTATACTAATATGATAAAGCTGAAGAGTTTGTTTGTTTGAACGTGCTAATCTCTGGAACTATTGTTCCGATTTAAAAAATTCTTTCGGTGTTAGATAGCTACGGTCAACAGGAGCGGAGCCACGGGGGTAAAACCGCGCGGAGCAGCTAGTAAATTATATACTAAAACCTTTCTTGAGGATCACTCTATTTATTAAAAAAATGCATCAAAATCTGTCGTTTTAAAGATTTAAGCATACATAGGGACATAGGAATAGAGAAAGCTCAAAACGTCTGTTTAGTGTTTTATACTAGGTAGTGATAGTGAATAGTGATACCTAGCATAGTGATACCTCCTCTCGCTATGTTTATAAATATAAATCACGTTATTTACGTGAGTGAACCGAATACAACACAAAAAATCTATCTTGACGTCATTATGAATTGAAATAGCAATGAATTTTGTACATATGCGGAATATATTTGCAAACATTATTTATTGTTTCTATAATGTCCCGTTTTTTTATTCGATTTTGTTTTAAACATGATGGCTAAGGTAGATTTATGTCTAGTTTTAAATATTAACAAATTTCCGAACGTTCTTAGCAAGTTTTTGTCTACTGGCAATATTATTAAGATGCAGTAAGTAATATTTTTTCAAATAATAAATATCCTTTTCATTAAGTTGATATTTTAGTAGGTAGATATATATTTAATTTTTAATTTTGCATTATTTATAACTAGCTTTCCACCCGCAGCTTCGCCCGCGCAGTCAAAGAAAAACCCACATAGTTCACGTTCCCGTGGGATTTCCGGGATAAAACCTATCCTATTTCCCGGGGTCATTTCTCGGGTATCAAAATATCTCTATACCAAATTTCATGCAAATTGGTTCAGTAGTTAAGGCGTGATTGAGTAACAGACAGACAGACAGAGTTACTTTCGCATATTTATAATATTAAGTATGGAAGTATGGATTTGAAGATATCTAATTTGTAATAATCGGGCTTTAACCCCCATTGACATTTGACCTTACATTTGACAGTCAACGTAACAATGAAAAATACCTTGAAAAATATCTATTGCTTTCTATAATTTGGAAAATAGACAGCTTTATATTGCACTAAATATTAATTATTCAAATTAAATAAAATTTGGTTGTGAATAACCTTATTACAATAAGGTTCAAATTATTGCAACTGAATTGAAATTTACGTAGGACATAAGTACACATATTTGTATGCATAAATAATAAATTTTAAAATCAATTTTTAGCCTCACCTTGTCAACAGTAACCTAAGAATTGTTAATATGAATGGGGTGCTACATTTATGGTTTTTATATACCTATGTAGCAACCAACCGATATACGATTGTATTGTTGACTTAGTACACAATAATGATTAATTCTTGTGTTTTATAACTACTATTTAGGGGTTTAAATACAAAAATTATTTTTTTTACTGAAATCACATAATCAATAGGTCCTGAATGAAATCATTGCAATGGCCACATTATGGTCCAAGCTTCTAGTAAATAGTAATGTACATACTTGTATTATTGAACTGAAGAGTTTGTTTGATTTAACGCGTTAATCTCAAGAACTACGGGTCTACGGGTCTGGTTTGAAAAAATATTTCTGTGTTAGAGCCATTTATCGTGGAAGGCTATAAGGCTGTATATAAGTATCATAACGATCAATAGGAGAAGTCAGAAGAGTTATAATTCGGGTAAATCCGAAACGCACAGCTAGTTGATTTTATAATAATAAACACATTTAATTAATTACAATGTGGAGATATTGTCCTACCTATTAAAGGTTTATTTACCTCCGACCTTTTGCGCTGATTTCGTTTTTTATCAATATAGACTAGCTTATTATTCCTATAATACTTGGTGCAATATTATAAATATCACATAAATTATTATCCGTTATCGCCATGGTAATTGGTAAAGGAATTAATTATTTGAAGTCTGTTTTTGATTTGTAAACATTGCACAACATTTATTTGATTTTGAGATAATTATTGCTTACAAAGCAAAATATGTCAACTGGATGTTATTTGGATATACATATTGAAATTTCTGTCGAGAAAAACCACTTCATGCTACATTAGGAATATATTCTATAATCTATAGCATAGGTTAATCCTTTAAGTTAATAGCTTTTATTTGAAAATAATATCAATTAGAAGAATACAAAGATAAGGGGAGTTTCGAAAAGATAAGAATCACATTCAGCACATTGCCGAATTATAATTTCGTACGAGTCTTAACAAAAACAAAAATGGTCCGATGTTTCGATAAGCAAAGACCTTGTGTGTATCTCTTGATAATGAGCGCTGACTGTCGCAATCTTTAAGAAAATGAGAAAAATTAAGGAAATTTTGACTTAAAATCCTACTCAAAATTCTCTTAGAACACAAATGTTTCAACTTCATGCAAAAAAGGAAAATATTCATACAATATTTTCGAAAAATTGAAACTTAAAAGCGGTTTGCTTACAGTTATCTAGCACTGCGATAATGTTTAATCCTTTGCGATATCGCCACCTTAACATGCACAATCACGATTAAAAAAAAGGGCAAGTACTGTAAAACATCGCTGTCTCCATCCGCTGCGGCAAGTCCTGCGCAGGATTCCTGTGCATGTATGTCGAGTACGGGCTGGGCGGGTGCTTCTCCCAGAGCTGCGGCATCATGTACTCCTCATTCATCGTGTACCGCGTCGAACACATCTCAAACGAAGTCGCCATCTCGTATTCCACACTTGGCATTTCCAACAGACGTCACCGTGTCACCACACTCGAACGCGGCCGGTAACTGAGCGCCGCCCTGCGAAACGCTGATAGCGGCCGCCGATAACGCGATTAGCTAACAGGTGATTTGAATGTTTACATCACTAGGGGCTATCGACATCGACACTGTCGACTGTAAACGAATGCATGCGTTTGTTTTGGTGCTACCCGTTTCACGCGGCTCCCGGATGGCGGACGACCTTTCGCACTCGACATGTATCGAGAACTGGCTAGTTAAGTTACGGGTCGTCACCTAGTGGCTTGAATGGAGTCGAATCTGCTGACAGCGCGCCGTTCGCCTACATGATGTCAATAAGTGTCCGATCAGCGTTGTTTCGTTGTGCGAAGTTGAGTCACGTTGTTATCGGAAATGCAGCGGATGTAGTCGGACGTACTGGGAACTCGTCATTCGGTAGCAGCTGATGAAGCTTTATCCATAAAGAGAATGCCTCCGACCGGATGAGTAATTGATTGTCGCGTGCTCGCTTTGTCTGCCGACGGAATCGCGCTTTCTTATCACAACGCTTTTGTTATCGCAGAGATCGTTATTGGTTACGCTGAAAGTTTGTATCGAATGCGATAGGAGCATCCTTTTCAACATTTGTGCATATTTTATTGATATGATATTAACCAATTTATTTGTTTATGTTACATTCAGTGTTCACTTTTCAATGGTGAATCGTTATTTAGGGGTTTGTTTAGTATCTACTATATTACATTGCATTTAAATTAAAAATTCATCATTGACAAACATTTTCTTAGTTTTATATATATTGGATGCCTTCTTTACTTTCTGCGTATGCACCTAGAATTAATAATATACGCACAAAAATATATAAATATAAAGTAGATCATATCAAGTTCCTATAAAATTCAACTATGATTCACTGTTAACCTGAACCATGTATTATTTTATATGTAATCATGACATAGTGCCTACCTACTTTATGTTATTAAAAGTCGTCGTATCTTTAAAATTATAGTACCTATACTATAAGTTTTTATTAGGTACTGAATTCGTTTTATTTATAATACAATTAAATATGAAATAATAATTAATAACAGTAGGTTACACGAAACTCTAATTATCTTCAAACAATTATGTGCATTGTATTCATTATAAATACAGCTAATGAGTATGAAATTGATATTTTCTTTACGTTTACATTAATATTTAAATAGTGACTAGGGCTTAAATCCACATTTCATTTACTAATAGCCCGTTCCGTTACATATTTTTACGGAAAATTATAAAAGGTTGTTAGAGCTTTCGTATCGAATGGTTTAAAAAAACAGACAGATAGATAGGTACGCGAAGGAGGACTACATTAGGTATATATTGATAGTTACTGGTCCTGTATCAGGGAGATATTTTACATGCAAGTTAAAACGCATAGAATCCAATGGAATACAACGTAGTTTATTACGCAATCTGTCTGAGTAAACATATTATTATCGTAAGGGCAGTGCGGGTCGCGGCTATCTCTTACTGTCTTACCCTCGCTGACACTGTCCTATTATCCCAAAATATACGTATATGTAGGATATGAGCCACTTGTTCTATGGTAAACAATGATAATAGGAAATATATTAAGTAATTGTGTAATGGGCGTTACTTTTATAGAGGCTACATTTGAAAAAAGTGTGTGTGATCCTTTCAAACTCAAACATTTATTTATTCAATACCTAAGACATCTTTTAGAAACACTTTTCATTCGTCCTAACATAGTTTTACCATCTAGCTAAATGCCTGGTGAGATTGGAAATAATAAAGGAGTTTTACACCAAAAGGCGGAAGGAAGGCCATTGGCGTACGCGTATTGGCGTATCTAGCAACAGAATATCTGGAAAGTAATTCATGGTGAAATAAATGCAATGGGCTTTTATCAATATTTTTGATTTGAAATTTACTTATTCTACTTTAATCTATATTGGGGTATATATAGATAAGGAAGCTAAAACCATACCAATATTCAAAACACTGTAAAGTCGTTTAAAAAACAATATGCCTGAAGGTAGCTTACTATATAAATATATTCTTTAGTATGGTCATTAACTGCTTTATAAATTGATATATTTTTCTTTAATGTCACATAATTAATCACATCGTTTCATCATACAAAGCCAAGTAACTTCCTTATGTTTCAAAAGATAAAATTACTAAAACTGCCCTTCTAAATACAGTTAATAAAATCAAATTAATAATGCGAAGTCCTAAAAGAAGTTAATACGGAAATGAATAAGGTTAAATATTTAAGAGTTGAGACAATATGTAAGTATTAATTAATTCAAGGTGGTCGTTAATTTCAATTTTAAAATGGTTTTATTAATTTTACATAATTTTACCATTTCTTGGTGTGATATGCAAATAAGTTTATTTATAGATCTTTTGAGTTTTGATTATATAACAAATTAATAATATAATAGGTATATTACAAACCAAATGAGAAATAGATGCCTGTAGTTATTTTTGTTAGAATAGAATATTGACATTTATTAGCAACAAAGTCGTGATAATTATTTGTAAATTGTATTGCTTGATATGAAATAGTAATTATTTAAAAAAAAACACGTGTATGTCTTTCGTTTATTTTATGCCCCACTATTCTATCCCTACGCATCAACAAATATTATTATCATTGACAGATACAATGAATTTTAGAGCAATATATCAATGTTATGTCAAATATGTTATATGGTATTTAGTATTTAACTTAGAGTATTTTGTATTTAAATACATCATATATCTTTCTAGTTAGAAATCGTAGTTAGAAATCGAGAAACCTCAGAAAAACATTGTGTAGCCTAAAGCCTTCTGGTGAACACAAAACATGAAGAGGATGAATTATAAGGGGGTGAATTAAAGTATTGTGAACAACGTGTGGAAAATTTAAGGCTCTCAGTAAACAGGCTATAATCCTAATACATAATGATAACTAGCTGACCCGGCGAACTTCGTAAAATGACCACAGGATGACAGGAAACCATTCACTTAAAGGATAAGGCTCAATGTAAAAATTGGCCCTTAAATTTCAATTGCGAAATGCTCTGAGATATTTGATACTGCAAATCACAATGTCATAATACTTCAGAGACGAGTCAGGACCCCCCAAACAGGCCATTCAATAAAGACAAACTAACTGCAAGTAAACATTTGTTGTTCAGCACGTTTATTTCCTTACATTGAAACACAATATCATTATGAAGGCATTGACCTAGGACCTTATCATTTGCAAACCTACTCATATATTTTCACAACTCTCAATATGCAACATGCACGCGTATGGCATATAAACTACGTAGCATATTTCTCTGCACTTGTAATAATGTGATATTTCAATAAAAGTAACATTAATATGTGAAATAAATGTTTTATTGGTATGGTGAAACTAATTTCTTCATTCTTGTATTATTTATTAGTGATAGAATAATTAGTTGAAAGTTTCAATTTAAAATAAAAAACTGAGGACGAATTCTATGGTTTAGGATAGATAATATCTATCTTGGAATTTTCGTAGATATCACAACATAATATATTCATACTAATATTATAAATGCGAAAGTAACTCTGTCTGTCTGTCTGTTACTCAATCACGCCTTAACTACTGAACCAATTTGCAAGAAATTTGGTATAGAGATTGATACCCGAGAAAGGACATAGGCTACTTTTTATCCCGGGAAATAGGATAGGTTTTATCCCGGAAATCCCACGGGAACGGGAACTATGCGGGTTTTTCTTTGACTGCGCGGGCGAAGCTGCGGGTGGAAAGCTAGTATCGAATAAGAGTATCTATAGATTCGAAATTACTAATATCTTACTGTTGTGCTCCTTATTCTTTATGGGAGTAAAAATTTTCCATTATTTTTCTTATCTAATTTTCATTTTGCATTTAAACATAACGGTCAAATTAGGATTTTATTTTCATCACAAAATATCTATTTTTTCGAACGAGGTTCATATTAAATCAAATCTTCGTTCATAATTTTACATATTAACCTCAGAGGTATAATTGGTAATAATTTTATTGTTAGGTAGCTTATTATTTTTCTTCGTCATTTTACGCATATGTGTGAAGACAGGTTTGTAAGTGCAAATATATAAAAATAAAAAAAAACAAGAGTCAATGATATCATCGATTTTTTATTTGTAATTTAAATATTTGTTTTATTGTCAACTACCTATCAGCAACTAAAATAGGTACATATTATACTCGTATAGTATAAATATTTGAACATTGTATTTTGAATCGCGTAATTAGGGATCCGTACCCAAAAGGTCAAACGGGACCCTTTGGGGTATTACTAAGCCTACGCTGTGTGTCTATCTGTCTGTCTTCAGGTTGTATCTCATAAACCGTGATAGCTAGAAAGCTGAAATTTTCACAAATAAAGTGTTTCCGTTGCCGTTATAACAATTAACAACAATATACATATTAAGGTGGATCCCCATACAATATACGTGTTTTTTTTTCGTATTTTGCTAAATATATCTACAACAAACGTGATTTTCCATTATAGATGATAGTACGGAACCCTTCGTGCGCCAGTCCGACTCGCACTTGGCTTTTAGATTATCAGTTAACACCTAACAGTTAAATAGTTAAAGATGAAATATTGTGATTGCCGGTGAAGAATTAAACTATGTAGAAAATGTTGATTCATTGTCCATCTCTTTATTACATTTTAAGAATTAATATTGTTTTGCCACAAAAATATAAACAAACTTGATTAAATATATCTTTACATACAAAATTTTTGCAAATGAGACAGGACAGAAACTGATAGACGATGTCTTACTGCAGTGAAATCATAATTTTGATTGCAAGGCATTGAATGAAAAAAATAAACACGAATAATCTTTTACAAAATCTACGAGTCAACCAGAGGCATTAAATAGTGATAAACATCAGAAAAACTCCATACGTCTGAAGTTTTTGTGAACATTTTGCCACAAAAATTAGCCTTCATTTTATATTTTGTAATAAATTAAAAATACAAGTTGTGAATCTGGTATGTTTTTATACCAACATATCGTTGTCTTACCTTTTATTAGAAGTCGTTTTTAGTTTGTTACCGACATTATATGAATTTATGCAACTTGTTTTACCATTGGTGATTGGATAGGTAGGTATATTATGATATGTTTTACATTTATACACAGTTATTTGCTTGTTCAATGAAAAGTATATGTCCATTATTAAATTTTCATAGCGAAAATATTAATCTAGTTTTTAACAGAGCTTTTAAGCGAAAAAGACCCGAGTGTGTTTAAATTGGTTGGTATTTTAATGAAAAAGTGTAAATGTTGTGGCATCGAAAATCAATCGAATAACTATAATAATATTAATTTTGAATGAATTATGATAAAAGCAAGTGAAATTGGAAGTCTGAATATGGTCAAAAAAGTATCGTCGAGAACAAGTAGCTTCTAAATAAATACACAGCACATTGTTTTGTACGTATACTATATTTTTCAAGTACCTATGTATGTATGTATGACGTTTTAACCTCAGCCTTGACAATAAGAATAGGCAGACGTATTCGAGGAAAACTGCTATTCTATTATATAACACAAACACAGGTACCATGTTTTTTGTTTTTGCTAGCTTCGACTGTTGAAGCGTATTTAGGTACTTATTTTCCATTACAAACAGATTGAAAAGTTGTAAGACTTGAAAAGGAAATGCAAAGGGTGAAAACTATTTTTTATATTACCGATAATAAACGTGACCATAGAACCGAGGATACAGAACCCAGAAGGCTGATCATATACTTGTCCGTTAAATCGATCAGTGAAATAGATGCATAATGCATATGCCCCATATAACACACGAGACACGGGACACGAGACTTCACTAACATTTTATAGGTACAAACTAAAATAAACAATCTTCGCTCGAAATCAGAACTAATATTGTAACTTGTAACAGAAGGTTTATTAAAGCCAAACACATTACTGGAAGCCCCCAGTTCTAAATAAGAAAGATATCAATTCCTGAAAATGATTTTTGCAGTCGTAAACTATTGTCTATTAATAGTTTAGCTCAGCAGAAGTGCAATTTCAAGCAATTCAATGACCTAGTGGGGAAATAATCTAATCACATTGTTTGCAAAAAATATGCATGATTTTCAGGTAGACAGTTTTCTTAGTGCAAGCTTTAATTAGCAAAGTAATGTTCATAATAACTAACTTTTACAGATACAGAATTTTAATTAGCAGTTAAGACTTAACAATGTATATTAGGTAAAACCAATTATACTCGCAAACAATCATTGTATTCGCCTTTTACAAATTGATAACCATTTAATAAGCATGACTTGCATTTAATTCTAGAAAAATCGATCATGAACTATTGGACTTTGATCGGTGCATTGCAATTCATTATTGACAAACCAAACCTACAATTATTATATTGCATATTATGTAAAATATTGTTAACTATGTTTATATTATTATTTATACCTTTTATGGTAGCAGATACAACCACGTACTACCTAATTTTTATCGATTGTATTTTGATAAATTCGCTAAAGCTCTAGACTTAGCTTAAAGCATTCGTATTTTGTTAAATCATAATATGATATTAATGGTTTAAGTACGTTAGTACTTATAAGTATTCTGTGGTTTAATCCTTGGCAACAGACATGACTGTATGACTAAATAAAATTCCTATTTAAGTATTAATAATTATTATTAGAAGAATTCCTTTAAGCGGATGCATTATAGGAAATGACAAAGAATTTGCAGCTTCATGGTAGGTACTATTCGTATAATGGCCGATTTTTCAATGCTTGGATAAAACTTATTCGTCGAAAAATGTTTAAAACTACCATTTTAAAAACGTATTCTAATTGCCCGTATTTGACAGTTTACGTGACATTTTAATATTATCGTGTTATACTTTATTGGGCGGATAAGTTTTATCCAAGCATTGAAAAATCGGCCCTAAGAGCTATTACGCACTGTCGACCAGTCGCTGGCGACTCAGTCGCCGGCGACTGTGACTTACTGTAGTTTAAATAGGGGCTTGCGCACTTAGTCGTCAGTCGTCCAGGAGTAAGTCCAGTCGCCGGCGACTCAGTCGCCGGCGACTGGTCGACAGTGCGTAATAGCTCTAAGATGAATTGTTTTCATAGAGGCAATTTTCCTTAACAATGGGGAATATTCACGTTTTTCTTTTTTGTCTTAAATTAATAGTTTACTATTTTATAACGTAGAAAAAAATATTAATGGGCTTCAAAATACTCTAGATATTTTTAAAAATGAAATTTAAAACTTTTAAAAAATTTAAGCAGTTCAAACGCCGCCATTTTGCGCGCGCTTTGCGTGACATCACATGACACGTCCAGTGGGTGTTTACCTTAGGCTAGCCGCACACACAAAATAATATTGTCAATGCAAGATTGTCAAAAATCTTCATCAATATATGGTCCCCGCACACTACGCAATATTATTGGCAATTTTTCATGGTACAATCTGACTCAGTCGTTCCTGGTCGTTCCGCAGCTAGATTACGTGCGCACGTTTAACATAATGAATAGAAAGAAAATAATCGTTGCATTGAGTATTGCATTAATTTTACTATCTAAAAAAAAGCAATCAAGAAAGAAACGATGGATTAAGGACTGGATGAGAAAAAAATTAATAATTTAAATAATAATTTAATTAATTAAATTAAATTATAATTTAATTAATTAAATTAAATTAATTTAATTCAAAATTCAATTGAATTTAATCTTTAAGCTTTCCGAAAATTTGTGCGTAGGGAATTAATTTTTTTCTTTACGTCTTCTCTCGTGCTATTTGGTTTGATTTTTTTATAAATATCGAGCAACTTATCAAGCGCATTATTTTTCTTAACTGTATCGCGATATGATTTGCAGGATGTATTCCATAATTCTGGATAAGTTTCCCATGTTTTAATAAACACTGACAAATAGTGTTTTTCCGTGAGACTGCTATCATCAACAATATTAACATTATTTTCGCTTTGTATACTGTTTTCGTCCTCCATTTTGAACAAAAAACACGAACATCCGCCTGCCTTGAAATCTTTTTCTCAACTAAAATATTGCCGCGCGCCCGCACACGTCAATATTATTGTCAATACCCCTGCCTCCCCCCTATATTGACGTGACAAAATCTGAATTTCTGGATAATCCACAATAATATTGAACAATACCGCAATACAGGCCGCACACACACAATAATATTGACAATACGTACTTTATTGTCAATATTATTTTGTGTGTGCGGCTAGCCTTAGAGCGTATACGCACTATGCGGGTAGCCGCATTGCGGGTAGCCGTCCGGCTGACCGCAAGCACAATTATGTACGTAATATTCATTTCTATGCGCACTGCGATGCGGCTACCGCAGACCGCACAGTGCGCATAGAAATGAATATTACGTACATAATTGTGCTTGCGGTCAGCCGGACGGCTACCCGCAATGCGGCTACCCGCATAGTGCGTATACGCTCTTAGTGTTTACTGTGGAGTGATGAATACAATGTCGTGTCAGATGACGTCACATTTCGTTCGACCTATGGTGGCGCGTTTTGGAAGTTTGAATTTCGCTCCCTTATTTTGCACTTTTTGAATATTATTTTAAGGGTTTAAATAATAAGTAAATAAAAAAAAATCCTTTTCATTATAATATTACGATAATAATTGACTGACCGGTTGGCTTGGTTGGTAGTGGCCCTGCCTTCCAAGCCAGAGGTCGTGGGTTCGATTCCCACCCGGGGCAAATATTTGTGTGATGAACATATTTATTTGCTCTGTGTCTGGGTGTTAATTATCTATATAAGTATTTATTTAAAATTATATATGTATGTTTATCAGCTATCTGGTTTCCATAACACAAGCGAAAGCTTAGTATGTGATCAGATAGTGCCGTGTGTGAAAATTGTCCAAAAAAAAAAAAAAAAAAATTATTCGAGAAAAAAATATTTAGGCCATTTCAAATTTTATGCATATTCCCTATTAAGTTATACATAATGTGTATTTCTTGAAATGTCTATATTTGATTACATCATAGCGAGGTAAAACTGGTATTCGTTTTGTTATATCTGAATAATAATGCTTCGTTTTTTTTTGTTAGAAATTAATGTTTTCTAATAAGTTATACCTAATTCAATGCTAAAAAACGCCAAAAATATATTTAGAATAGATTCGAATGTCGTCAGTTTTGCACGCCTCATAAGCGAAGCGTTGAGGTGGGTACTACTGTCACTTCGCGCAAAACATCTGATTTTTCAAACTTAAAATCTCTTTATGTATCATACATTGCACTTGTAAGATAATACATACACACACATATTAAGAAAAAACACTATTTTTAACGTTCATGATATTTTTGATGTCATTTTTGTTATTTAAACTAGTTAAAAAACAGTTTAAAAAAGTTCTGTCTTGGACGTCCGTGTGTCTGTATGTGCGGATCCTTTTTCTTGTTAACACGATAGCGACCGAAATACTTTACTAATCGAGTCTTTTTTTTTCTCTTACGCTTGAGTATGCTCAGGAATAGAACCCTTTCATTTTTCAGGGTCTGATTCGATGTGGTTTAATTGTTATTAAATAAACAAAAATAATAATTAATAAATATTTATTAAAAAAAAATTATGAGGCGTGCACTTTTGGATTTTCCAAATTATTTCTCTTTACATTTCTTATTGCTAGTACATATGTGATATGACGTGGGCTATTAAATGTAGGCATTTTTTAATACAGTAGCCTCATATGTCAATACAATAGGTTTTTAGAGGTTTGACAACAAGAATAAAAAAATTAAAGAATCTATTTTAAAACCTTTAATTATAGTTGTAGATATGTTGCATAATTTTATGATAAAGACTTTCTAAAAACGAAATTTACCTATATCTGTAGTTTATTATGAATTGAATAGAAAATATACTTATTAAAATTTAAAACTCAATGACTGATCTTGTATAATTTTGGTAAAAAAAAACTAAAAAGTAAGCAATCAACTAGTTAACATAGAAACATGGGGTTTTTTCGACACAACTTCATTCCATAGTATAACTTATATTATCTTTATGTCTTAATTTACCTAATACATATGTATTATATTATTAACCAACATTTTCAAAATCAAAAGGTTCTATTATTAATATATTTTTGTTCTATGTTCAAGGTCGTACATCATTTCCCATCTATTTATATTTCTATGTTAATTTATTGAGTGCAAAGTTGTGGCTGCACTGCAGGGCGACCAATTGGCGATTCTAGTTTCACTACAATTGATACTAATTGGCTTCTTAAAGTACCTCAACAGCAGCCGTGACAGCAATTACAACCATTGATTATAGTATGTAATTTTATATGTTACAATTGTACATTAAGAATAGCAATGTTGCATGACTATCAATATACATCATAATAATGCATGCATCTTGTGTTTTGTATGGTCAAAACTAGGTTATAGTTATTTGAGTTGTAGTGTTTGTTTGAGTTTCATATATTGTGTACTGTTTATTTCTTACTAGCTGTGCTCCGCGGTTTTACCCGCAGTGCTCCTCTCATGTTGGTCTCAGCGAGATGATATATAGCCATTAGCCTATATCATTGATAAATGGGCTATCTAACATCGAAAGAATTTTTCAAAACGGACCAGTAGTTCCCGAGATTAGCGCGTTCAAACAAACAAAACAAACTCTTCTGCTGCTGCAATCATATATACATATATAGGTATATATGATTTAAGAGAATATTCTTTATCTCATAACTAATAACTGATATGATTATTATTAACTATTTCAATATGTGTATAATATCGTCTTGACTGCCTCCTTAGTTAACCAATGGGCATACAACCACAAAGAAAAAAAATGTCTTGGTCTGGCAGGACACAGAAGGCTGATCACCTACATGATACATCCCATACCCCACTAGAGAGGACAAGACTACACTATAATATTTTCTTCCATTTTTGAGAAAAATTGCAGTGCTTTAAATTAAGCTAACTATAGTAGAGCCATTTTAATAGGCAACATTTGACAGTTCAACAAAATTCAACAACGTAACCTAGTAACGACAACATAGAATAACATGATATTTCGTTTTGTTAGAACTGCACATTTGCTTAACTTTTTTCAATTACGATTACATATTTATTATAATAATGACCGATATAAGTAATTTTAGGATTTGATTTTACTGATAAACCATTCTAAACATAATAAACAATTTCTGATTTAAAGAACTGACGTCGCTACAATTTTGTGTCAATAAACCTTTTTTCTTTTTAAATACCAGAGACGTTACTCTAAAAATCGAAATCAGACATCTAGAATCGAATGCATTGATTACTTGGGAATAAAAATTATCATAAATTATTGACATGTGTTTCAAGTTCGATTGACAAATGTTTCAAGTCCGTATCGATTAATTCACTTTAATCGATGTTTTTATGCAGGTTACCACCCTATGAAGATAAAATTGATAGACGTCAAATGTTGCCTATTAAATTGGCTCCACTATACCAATTATATTCTAAGTGGTAGTAAAATCTATTGAACATTTATAACTTTTTGAATTTAGAAGCCCCTTTGACTTTTTTTCATATTGATAACATAAATGTTTACACATCATAATAATGACTCATGTACTAATGAATGTCAACAATAATTATTGTCTAATTAGTCTATTACAGATTGATATTGGTAGTATAACTTGAAAACAAATTTTACACATGATTGATAATTATTGTTTATATCTGGATACAAATAAACAATTACATAGAAATAGCAATTGTAAGTAACTGCAGTAATTTAGTTATTTCTTATCACGACATAGTATATAAAACAAAGTCGCTTTCTCTGTCCCTATGCCCCTATGTATGCTTAAATCTTTAAAACTGCGCAACGGATATTGATGCGGTTTTTTTTAATAGATAGAGTGATTCAATAGGAAGGCTTTAGTATATAATTTATTATGTTTTAGACAAAGCGGGCGAAGCCGCGGGCGGAAAGCTAGTTGTACCTATAAATTAATTAAGTTTAAATGTGGAGTCATTCAAAATTACCTAATTTAACTTTTACTCTAGTGAGTAATAAACATAAAATTCTTAACTATCATTTCCCTAGAAAGAATATTCATTATTCAAATAACACAGAAACAAATTTTTTCTAGTAGGTGTAGAAAATAAGTATAGTCTGTCCAGATAGGTGTTCCTATTTACATTCTTAATTCTTATCAGTTTCGAATAAACAGACACAAGTAAACCTTTTATCAAGTGCAACATTTTTTTTCTAAAAAACTAGTTCGTAAATAATCTCAGGGAACATTTTAAAATTCATCATCATCAGCCCATATACCTACATTCTGCATTGCTTTGCATTGTTTTGCATTTATAAAAATTAATCTTTTGGTGAAAATTGTATGGGCAACACGGGTTGCACACTACAACAACAGGTAGGCTTTTTTATGAATACTATGGCCTTAAAAATTATCAAGATAAGGTCAATAAAATAAGATTTAATGTAATTAAAAGGTTTTCTTCAAGGTAACATTCATGAGATTGTAGGCACGATATATTACGACTCCTATGTTTATGCGCAAAACTAGTTTTCATAATAAACAATAAATAAAAACCACTTAACACATAAACATGTTAAGCATTTGTAAACTAATTTGAGGTCAAACTCGTTCGGTAGGTAGTTCCGCAATACTGCCCAGCAGAGGACCATTAGGTGTTAAATAAACATATTGCGATCCTATACTAGTTATCGTCTTTTAAGGTAATTTCCAGCCAGTACTTGAAATTATTATGATTACTAGCCAGTATCGAGTAATTATATCTATGTAATACATATAGTGACATTATATTAAAATCCTCCACAAGTTAATATCGCGTGAAGGAAGTGCATAACTCTAATTGTGTCGAGATAATTGACTTGTTTACGTATTTCCAATGACGTACCTAGTATAAAACCAGAATCTTTGCTTACCTTCGTCACATAGTCCCATATTTGAACACTTGCACAATACTGATTGGATATTGTTACGGTATTGTTGTTTATAAAGAAGAATATTTATTATAACCACGAAAAAGTTTAACAAAATAGACAAACTCCGAAGTTCAACTCAGAACTGACAAATGACAACTATAGATCTTCTGACAGCCTTGACAGCTTTAGCTGTCAGCTTGACATTCAAATTTTATGAGACATCATTTGATATAACGCCATCTATTGTAAACCTTAGTTTGATGGCACAACAGATGGCACTAGTCACTCGAAATTAGTATTTAAAAAAATAATTTGCATACCGTTTAATATATTAAAATATTATCCTTATCCATTTTAACGCAATTATTGCGAAATGGATTTTTTAAATTATAATTTCAGCCTAATAAAAATATTTTATTCGGATTTTATACGTTTTTCTCACAATACCTATAAACTTATATCTGTGCGTATCTATATTTCCCAAACAAAAACATAATATTTTGCAGAATATTATTCTACGTGATGAATAGTAGTGAACCTACTTAGCAAAATAAAGGTGCCAATCTTGGTGCCAATACATAGGTAGGGGAATTTCGGATGGCGGGTAATTCGGAAAATTGTGAATCACGTCGCGTCGTGTTATTGTGAGTACTATGCGTGCCAAATAAGAATAGGACTGTCAAGACGCCATATTGTTCAGTAATACGCGCTAACTTCATTACCAAAGCGTATGGTGTGCAAAAAAATCAATAAAGAAATTATATTCAGTTTAAATATTTAATGTACGCTTTGTTGGTATTTCTAATACATTTCACGCCAAATTTATTATGAATGAGTAGGATTTGATAATAAAAGCACGTATATAAAAAAACATATATTATATTATTTCAGTTTTTATCAATCGGATAATATTTCCTTTACACCACTTAACACAGCGTCATCGTCGTCGTATTCTGAATCTTCATTGCTGTCGCTGTCACTGCTATCTCCGCATTAACTATGAAAATGTTAACTTTTTATGAATACTGTTTCCATACCTGTATAATTAATTTATCCATAATCCATCAGTGAAATTCAATAAATAGTATTTTTTAATGAATATAACGATTATACAATAATTAAATATAATCATGAACAATACAAAATAATTATATGAAAATTCTTTTTCGCACATTTTTTTGCTGGCAGTACTAATTTGAGAGTTTTCGTGTGAAGTTGGCAGCAAGCGCGGTCCTATTCTTAGTTGGTACGCACTACGCATAGTAGGTATCGGTATCGTGAAGGTATCGCATTAAAATAAACGGGTTTGATAATAATGGCACAATAATAGCATTTATATTTGATTAATCAATCACTTGTTAAGTATTATATAGTATTATTGCATTTAACCCGTCATCCAGAATTCAACTATTCATGCACTTAGGTTTATTATGCAGATGCCAGATACCTTCTTTGAGGTGAGTGCAAATCACGATAACATAATATCTTCTTTTACTTCTTTGTTTATGGCCCACCCAATAATGGGACTTCGCCAATGTCCATCGATAACATGTCATCAAAAATATAAAATTAATTTGATTTAATTCATATTTTTTCTAAATAGAAAGCGTATTTACTAGTGTCCGACCGAAACTGGTTTCCAGGCCGAAACCGAAACCGAAACCGAATGTTCGGCCGTGGCTTCAGTTTCGGCCGAAACCGAAACCGAAACCGAAACTCACGTGGTCAAGTATGAAATTTCTAAAAATACTGAACTTTGGTGCATTTTACCTATTATTTTGCCTTAATTAGGGCATGAAATGAAAACACAGTATATAAAATTTGTTGTAATCATTTATTTAATATAAAATAAAAAAAAAATATTTTTAAAATATTAATGATAACAATTTTAATTTTAATTATTTTTTCAAATTAAGTTCTCAGTAAAATCAGTCATCTAAATCAAATCAGTAATTGTTACTGTTACTTTAAATACTAAGTTTTGGTATTTTGAGATCTTTCTCTTTATTAAAGAGTCTTTAATACTTTGGATTGGTATTTGTACTTAGAAGAATAATCAGTCTCTTTTAGGTACCTCTTATATAAAAATAATAATTATTAATTACTAAATTACACCCAGTTCCAATCTCAACATAGATAATCAAAAATTGTTTCCACCAGCGTGGGTCAACCAACGCTTTGACAGCGTCCGTCAAAGCGTTGCCGAGGAAAACGAAGTTAGGCGAGCGTGAACGTGTGTGAACTAAGTAATAAGTTCACTGAACTTGCGAAATAATTTGGAAAATCCAAAAGTGCACACCTCATAATTTTTTTTAATAATTATTTATTAATTATTATTTTTGTTTATTTAATAACAATTAAACCACATCGAATCAGACCCTGAAAAATGAAAGGGATTCCTGAGCATACTCAAGCGTAAGAGAAAAAAAAAGACTCGATTAGTAAAGTATTTCGGTCGCTATCGTGTTAACAAGAAAATCCTCCGCACATACAGACACACGGACGTCCAAGACAGAACTTTTTTAAACTGTTTTTTAACTAGTTTAAATAACAAAAATGACATCAAAAATATCATGAATGTTAAAAATAGTGTTTTTTCTTAATATGTGTGTGTATGTATTATCTTACAAGTGCAATGTATGATACATAAAGACATTTTAAGTTTGAAAAATCAGATGTTTTGCGCGAAGTGACAGTAGTACCCACCTCAACGCTTCGCTTATGAGGCGTGCAATAAGTTTCGGTTTCGGCAAAAGTTTCGGCCGATTTTGGCCGAAACCGAAAGTTCGGTCGGACACTAGTATTTACCATCTAATATACCTACCTCCAGTTTTCCATTATGTACCTCTTGTCTAAATAATATCGATACAAATACTCAATGCATACGAGTAGGTAAGCAAGTTATGCGAAAATAATAATTATAACATAGAATATATTTTATGTGCATAGATATAGCTTATAAATGCACACTGGAACACATCCAGAATCTATTTGCATGACGAATCCATCTGTTATGATTTACGATTTACGTAATTTATTGGTAAACAGAGTTATGGAAGTTCAGTGCTTGAAAGTATTGAGGCAGGATTCATTGCATTGTAGTAGGGAATAGGGACTACCTACCTGTATGAAAATAACATTTAGGCCAAAAGACAGAGGCTTATCATGAATGTTTGAATTGCACCAACGAATGAGAATGGAGAGCGTGTACATGACCTTTCTCACCGGAGATTCCGAGATCCCCTACTTACACTGAAAAAGGCCACCGTGAGGTTAGGAGACAGGAGTATGACATAGCTCCCAAAGTAGCCGGTATTCTACAGAATTTCTTCACGTTAAAAATATAAAAATGTATGCTACTACCTAATTACTAATAAAACTATTGCTATTGTTAATTATTAAAGGGGAAATCAGCTAAGTTTCAGATAGATAACATAACATTAAAGTATATCTTATCTTTTCAATATTATTATCTATCTTTAAACACTGTTTAACAACTGAAAGTATTTTATTGTGTAACAAAAATTTGGGCGTATCCTGATAACAAAGATAACAATTGATAAATAATACCTACCAAAATATGAAAAAAAAATGTTGATTCCTTATAAATAGGTTGGTTGGTAAGGTTGCCGATAGTTTTTATTTAAACAAATTATTTTATATTTTTATCTCGGAGCAATTAACAAGGCTTGATAATTGCTCCGAGATTTTTATAGAAGTTTTATTAGCACAGATTAGAAATAGTTAATTTGTAACTATAAGGGCCGATTTTTCAATCGCGAGATAAATAGTCTAATAACTACCCCTCGAATAGATTTATTCAATTATTTATCTAACTCATAACGGCTCGCCTATTTTTCAATCGTGATTTATTTGATGAATAACTATCTGACCAAATATTTCCATATTGGCAGCTCTGCTCTCGGAGTGGCGAAACAAAAATATTAAATTAGTCAGGTTAGAGCGGGATAGAGTCAACTCTTGCAATTTGTCAACAACCGTCATTATGACTCACGTCAGGAGTGCATTTTAGTTTGTCTTGTATTGCTCTTGTCTTCTATGATTGTTGATTGTTGTTTTGATTCGAGTAAAGAGTTTGGTTAAATTTGTGTTTCAATTTATATATTTTACGATAGAAACTACATACTTATAGGCAGCGTTCGGCAAATTTTCAATGGCATGGTCATCAGTACTATCAAAAACATCAATTTCAATATGATTTTAATTGATAATAATTATATAGAAAGAGGTTTCATTGTTAATAATTCTACGCTCTATGATATGACATACGAAAATATCCCAAATTTGACGCGTCAGTTGTCAACTCAAACGCCTAACCGTCGAATAGCGCGCTATCTGGCCGTTGGAGCGGCAAATAGATTTATTCCTCAAATAACGTAGTTATTCGATAGATAAGTCCTATTCGTCTATTGAAAAATTGAATATTTTGTTAACTGAAGAATAAAGTCTATCTAGCTGTTTATCTGGGCATTGAAAAATCGGCCCTTAATAGTCAGTAAGTAAACCGTATGTCATTAGTTTTTAATTTTTACATTGTATCATTATGAAATCAGTGTCATATATATCAAATTTCACTCGCAGAGTTATTCTTTTCTTTTTTAAGTTTATCGACTAGAGTATATCTACATAATACATGCTTATTGCGATTTTTTTTATCAAAATTAAAAAAGTAATGCAGATTAAATAAGCACTGATAATAGTTTACTTTATAATCACGTGTCAGTATATATAAACGTGATTAGATTAATTATTATTTAGATATGGTCAAATTAATGCCAAATTGACTGTTTTGCCACTCTACAATTTGATTAGGATTGCTGTTGTACCTACGATTAATTGCACTATCATTGTTTTTTTTTTCAATTTTGTTCTATAGCATCTTGACACGTTGTTCCTTATATACTTATAGACTACAAGCCCGCATAGGACAAAAATATGGGTCAAATGAACCACCAGGGGACATATCTAGAACGATAGCAGAGCAAAAAATAATAAGATTCATCACTATGCCGTCACTTGTAAGCTGTCCAACTGAGTGCAGATGAGAATTGAAAAGTACAGGTAGACTCGGTAAATTTTGGTCATATATTTTTGTACGGCATTCTTAACCATCGATAGATCCATTAAAAATAATAAGAAACCGCTCAGTGCCGTACAAAAATGGTGGTCCAACAAGTCGGAATTTTTATTTAATTTCCGAGAGTTACCGGGGGTAAATTTGGTCATTTGACCATGTACGGCATCTGTGTCATACTATTGCTATACTGCTTTTAATCCATTATTCCGCAACGCCGTACAAAAATCATGGGGACAAGGGGAAAAATCGAGAGATGCAATCCCCTCTCTTTCCCCACTCCAGGGGGTCATTTGACTAAGTACGGCTTCGGTT
This sequence comes from Colias philodice, assembly GCF_061535455.1. Lineage (NCBI taxonomy): Eukaryota > Metazoa > Arthropoda > Insecta > Lepidoptera > Pieridae > Colias > Colias philodice. The sequence goes on from NC_143101.1 coordinate 4,007,204, forward strand.
CCAAAACATTATCTAGCACTCAAAAGTACTATTAAAAGCAATGCCGTCAAAAAATAATTGTTCTTTTAAATGTATACCAATAATCATCTTAATTTCATCGAATTCTTGATATAAAGAGCTGTAAGGTCATTTGACCCTGTACGGGAACTTTTTTTTTAACATGATATTGTAAAATTCAATTGTTGTATAGTATTGCCGTTCAAAAGAAACCGTTCTAAAAAAAGTTATAGAGAAATGTAAAACCAGAAATTTTGTTAAAGTTTAAACATCGTAGATTAATGAAATATAATAGTTTTCTACACTTTATCCGTTGTTTTAAATAGTATTAACATAGATAAATTAGGAAAAAACGATGCCGTACATTTTTGTGTAGACCACATCTTTTAGGCTGATGAAAGCGACGAAAGCTATAATTTTAAGAGTGCTTTATGGCCATTTGATACAGTACGGCATTAACATATTTTTACCCAACTACGGCAAAGCAAAAGGAGGGTTATGGTTGTTTACAGGTCATGTATGTATGTTCATCTATTCCCTCGTAACTTCTAAACTACTTATCAGAATTCGACAAATGACATATCATTAGAGGCGTCTGAATTGTTCACTGGATAACCAACGACCAGCTAGCTAAAGGCTATATGGGGTTTCACAAAATCTAATGTGGCGCCCTCTAGCGGACAAAACATACAGAGTAAAAAAATAAAGTTAAGATAAATATGCAGTGTTTGGTATCATTTGAAAGCGCTTTACTTGTACATTTTGAATATGTATATATTACTAGCATTTGCTAGTGACTTTACCTGTATTCATGGACTGATTGCATATAATTCACATCTTTTCGTTCATAGTTTTTTTATTAGTTCATCAATTTAACGGAGTCCATTCCACCTGACTCCGACTTTCCAAGGTGATAATTAACCACCTCGAGCTTCTTAATATTAATGTATATTTATATTTTATTATAAAAATATAAAGCAAACATTTCGTTATATGGATTTTTTTCTTTTTCAGATTTTTCCCCTTTGAACCAACGAAAATGTACGGCACATGAAAAAATAGTATCTATGCATAAAATAGTTTAAAAATAAATTTATTTCGTGTTGTGTCAAATGACCCCCTGGAGTGGGGAAAGAGAGGGGATTACAACTCTCGATTTTTTCCCCTTGTCCCCATGATTTTTGTACGGCGTTGCGGAATAATGGATTAAAAGTAGTATAGCAATAGTATGACACAGATGCCGTACATGGTCAAATGACCAAATTTACCCCCGGTAACTCTCGGAAATTAAATAAAAATTCCGACTTGGTGGACCAACATTTTTGTACGGCACTGAGCGGTTTCTTATTATTTTTAATGGATCTATCGATGGTTAAGAATGCCGTACAAAAATATATGACCAAAATTTACCGAGTCTACCTGTACTTTTCAATTCTCATCTGCACTCAGTTGGACAGCTTATAAGTGACGGCATAGTGATGAATCTTATTATTTTTTGCTCTGCTATCGTTCTAGATATGTCCCATGGTGGTTCATTTGACCCATATTTTTGTCCTATGCGGGCTTGTAGTCTATTACCTACTTATTTAAAAATAATTAATCTGGGGTAACTGTTATAACAGAGATATAATATAGAATATTTTACAAGTCATCATGGAGATTCTCATTTTTTGAAATCGGTTTAGATTAAATACATGTGTCATAACTCATACTTACGTGGTCATACTTTGTAAAATATGTCGTAGGCAAATTGTAGAATTTCGCCGTTTATAAACGCTCGGCACTTTATCGGCAGTTCATCGAATTCAGAAATTTTTGCTACTCAATATGCTTTAAAGATTGTCTTTTTAATAATCGTTCTGTAGTAAGTATGTCCTACAAAACAATACATATGGCCTGAGACATACTTAGTTGATATATTTACGAGTATGTACATTTCTCGACTGTAGTAAACAAACAACTAGGTACAACTACACGTCAAGGCTATATTTTCACAGTACCATTTCACATTTATATTCATATTATATGTATTATAATTCAATGTATCACTGATTTTAATAGTAGATAATTCTATGATTAATTAAAATATTGGGCCACAATATTTAGAAAAAAAAGTTAAAAGACGTATGGCACTCGAGGACTGCCGCGGTAAAGCTATTGCATAGCATGCCTTCAAGCCACACCTCCGTGTCCGTCGGAGTGAGGAGCGTGAGTTTTTATCGTTACGGAATTTCTCGATTCGGTCCCCGCGCTCAAGGCCCGCGATAGAAGCTATGCAATATCTTAAAAAAATCTCGTAAATTGGTAACCTGTAGTGTGAACTGTGTATTTCGACATAAAAATAATAAAATAGTATTGTCTATTTTATTGGTGGTCCATCCCGACTTCGGTTGTGGCATAGAATATTATATATTATACTCTAACGCGAAGCACGTTGTGGTATGTACATATTATTATCACATGCGTCACATTTAAATAATTTGTGTGAAATATTTTTAACATCGGCCCAGATTACCATTCAAACACACAAATAAATTCTTCAGCTTTATAGTTATAAAAAAAATAATGTAGTAAAGTCTCAATTTGGTGATTTAAAAATTATTCAGTGGCTCAATTATGATATGCCATTAAAAATAAATTGCCTCGCCTTTCTTTTAAAAATTTTATGAGATAAATAATGTTTCTAAGTTGCTATTTGCTAATCATCTTTGCATTCTTAAAAATGTGTTTTTTACAGTTATGTATTTTTGATAGGTAATCGTCATAATGAGTTTATGAATATTATCTTTTCTGTGATATAAAATGTGTTTGGATTCGTAACTACCTGTTTGTTTTATTGAAAATTAAAATTAATAACCATGACGTGGAGAACGTAGCTTTATATACAATGTAAGTATATTATAATAATTATCCAAGTTATCGTCTAGACTCTAGACCAAAGTTATCTTGGGTTGAGAGAGATATTTCTTATGTCGTAGTATAATCAACACATTATATTCTAACAAAACATATGTGTTATATTGGGTTATATCCTCACCACCTGACGGAATACTCAGGGTCACTAACCGGCGGCAACCAGGTCATCTATAAACGTTCAATTAAACGATATAGGAACATTCCCAAACAATCAACAATCAACAACGTGATATTATGAAACAGATGCTTGACCACAACATTGTTATGCAAACAAAGTATCTGCACTCAACGTCACTTGGCAGATGCAATGGCGGCATTTGGCAAATCCTCTGCACCCACCGTTCAATGACACGTATAATCTAAAATAGATGACGTTGAACTGACGCGATCCATTCATACCTCTACGCTCTAACACCTGTGGTATGGGTATGAATTGTTTATAACTTGACTATTGGTGGACTTATTTAAAAAAATAGATTACATTAATATGATCCATAACATTTGCTTGCAATTTAATGCATTGTTTTTCGGTATATTAATATCTAGCGTTATTAAACCGATAAATTCTGAAATTGGTATTCGATATTAGATTAGGAGGCTAAATTATTCGACTAGGAGACCTTCGACTCTAATCGGTGTCTGCGAAGCGGAGCTCCGTCTACCGAAACGTTTGACAGACGTTTGGGCAAAGTATGAAAGTAGATTCATGGTAGAACATAACACGGGTAATAAGTACCCCGAATATATTATAGTCAAACAAAATCTAAGTAACTAAAACGTTAAATTGAAAATGTTATGGATCACAATTTTTCAATCGTTTACAATATCGCGAGTTAGATTTTAATAAACCAGTTTTTACAATATGACGGCGACATTTTCATATCATAACGCTTGATATGAGCTATAACTTCTAGAATGATTTTTGAAGCATAACAACGCCATGTTGATCGTGTGGTCATGCTCTATGTATTTAATTAACTGAAGAAATCCCAGAACAACTTACTTTTATAGTTCTACATGAATTAAGGCCATTTCAAACATTGCTAGTTGTTTATATGTTTTTCGAACAACCGTCACTAATAAAGGACATATATTTTAAAATTAGCCGCGCAGAAAAAAGGATAAAATGAAATTTAGTATTTCTAAATACAACGGTTAATCGAACAAGGCAATGGTCTCATTAGCAATGTTTAAAATCGTTGGTGCAGAGGAATAATAAATATATAATTACTGTTTAGCATTAACCTTCGCAGGTTAATGAATTCCTTAAAACAGGAACATACGTGTACACGGTAGGCTCGTACGTAAGTGATATAAGAATTAAGAATTAATAAATACCTATGCATAGTTTTGATAAAACATTATGGTATCAAAGCTACTTATTTCTGTATGTTCTGTATGTTAGTGTGAACTGTGAACCATAAAAATACATATTTAGGTACATTAAAATATAACCTTCGGCGTCCATAACAAAACAAGATTTCGAAATATAGCACTGATAAAAACGTATTTACTTTTACAAGGTGTATTAATTCGGATTGTTTCTTCTTGTAAATTCATATTTAGGCTACACCATTTTTGTATTTTAACGAGTTTTAATCCCAAAATTACCACAAAATCGACTGTGAAAAAAAAGCAAACAGAAATATACAGGCCGAATTGATAACCTCCTCCTTTATTTTTGAAGTCGGTTAAATATCAAAAAGGTAACAGCCCTATAGCTATACGTCATAATTTCATCGCAGGGGCTTAGTTTCCTAACTGTATGTACGTAGTATATATCTGTCAACTGTGTTAGTAGTTAGCATATTAAAAAGAGAGAGCTCTCTATAAACTAATTAGTTAGCAAACATGCCCAAACGCACACATACACACAAACTATAATACATAATACCTATGCTGTTTGACAGTGCTACCGCAGTGCCAAAAAATCATTCATTAGAATCTTGGTAGGCATTTGGTATGCATATTTCATGATGAAAGTACTTAGTTGTTTTTCTACAGTAATAAATCTATTTTATTGCTTTGAAGAGTGGTTAGCACGATTTTAAATAGCGTATTTTATTCTGTATCGTATGGAAATATTAATTGTTAACATCTACATATATGTATCTAGTTGATTTTCTCCTTTCAAAGCAATGATTAAATAGAAATAATGTAGGTAATGTTTTGTATTAATAACAGAAGGAAATGAAAATAATACCTATATTATGCCATGTTAAGCTTTGAAGACCTAACAATTGCATTTATTCTGCTGAAATATAACAAAAATAAAAACATATCTTTTTCTATTAAGGACTCTTGTAATGTTATATAATTACACAAAAATTTACATTATATGTATAAGTACCTAGTACCTACCTAATTACATACAAACGATGCATAAATTAAAATCATAATTTAAAAAAATCCAAAAGTCTACTTAAATATGGGAAACGTGTAACCTTGTAATGTAGCAGGTTTCTACAACATTATTACTATACTATACTTCTATTATATTTTACTAAATTATGCTTAACAATAGGTGTATGAAATTACCTATTAAAAAAATGTTAGTAGTGTTTAAAAAATATGGACATGGAGTCTGAACACTCATCGCATATTTTTACAGTAACCACACTATTTATAGTTTTAAAACACTTATAGTTTTTATTGCACAAATTACTGTGTACTATAATAACGACCTTGAATTGTTTACATGTTTTTTATTATAATTATTATGCTCATTTACTTTTTTAGCACTGAAATATTGACTGTGAGAATTGTGCGACCTAAAACCATTTATTCATTGATTTCGCTTAACTTGGCGCGATTCCCCAAGTGTTAAAGTTTGTTGTATCTAATTGCACTGCTACGCAATATTTGTTTATCATAGTTAATAGGTATATAGAATAAAAATTATATATATAATAGAAATCAAAATTACTGTTGAACCTTACAAATTCAACAGAGACAGAGATATTATAACACTAGATAGATATTACAACTAGGTACTTAGAACATACTTAGAACCTAAGGTGCAGATATTGTGTGAATATGAATACTTAGTAGGTGAGTAGGTATACTAAATAAGGGGGCCAGCTCATTGCCATAAATTGTGCATGATTGGGCATTATCACAATACTGGCCTTCTTCTGAAAAACTCCTTTCGTTAACTCGTTACGCAGTTTTACCGTAATCTATCTTATACACCTTGATAGAGTCATTAAAACCAATAACCATGCTTTAACGCTTAGTATTTAAAAATATATATTTAATTTTCAATCTCTACAACCAATTTTCACAGTTTATCTCTACTCCATATTACCATTTTTCAAAGTTTTTGAAACTGAATAATTTTCAACCACTGCTTCAATATTGTTTATCTGTATTCTGTAAGACGAAGGTAAGTTATTAAAAGTTTCTTAAATTAAGTTCCGGATTGTTAACCTCCAATCCTTCCTCAAATCATGACCTTACTTATAGATAACATGACGTATCAACACAGCAAATTGTATCAGTTGGCATAGGTTATGAATCCACTGGCAAGAAAATCACATGCTTGCATTCTCCAATATAAATAAAGTGATACAACCAATCACTAGTGGCAATTTCCACTGACTTTGTATAAAGATTTGTATAATTGTATTATATTTAGATTCTTTATAAATATATTGTATCTCTTTTATAATTTATTGGCTCGTAGTGAGTGTCAGTTATATGATGAAAGCGTGTTTATTTGGAACGACTCAGAAATCATTGAGAGTTATACATATATTATTATATTTTATATCGATTACATAGAGCTATGGTAAGTGAATATCTGTTGAGGCAGCTGTGTGAATCGTAGGTTCGTTCTCCGTTCTTGTTATAATAAGGATATTTGTCCTGTCTATGTCCTATGTCCTATTTATTTGTCATAGGAATTTGGGAATGACAAATAAATAGGACAAATAAGTCCGGATGTTTTTCACATATTTTATCGTGCGAAAACTCGTTTACAAGAAGATGCAATAAATATGGTACTTAAACGATAATAAATAATTAGGTGTTGTTAATCGATTTTATAGAATCAATCGTTTTAATAAACTTATATAACATTAAAGAAATTATTTGGGGACTAGAATTCCAACTCCTGATATTATGTCCACTATAATGTAGAGACAGCTCTATCGATGACGAAATTTAATCCTATTTCAAATCATGTCCCATATTATAATTTTATAATAATATGTACTGGGTCACTTGACTTGATTTCATAATACATAACTTTGTTTTCTCATTATTTACCAAAATTACCAGATAACGAAATATGAACACTTATATATTGCTTGCCAGGTTAGATAAATCAAATACGTTATCCAATTTACATTATAACGTATTTGATTTATATTGTGCAAAATATTATTTGTATTAAGAACCTAGGGATAATTTGTAAAACAAATTGAAAAACGAATGTATATAACAAGTGATAATGAATTTTCCAGTTACAATAATAAGTAGCTCTACCATGAGTTTACGCACACGATACTCGTCGCTAGCGATTGTAGTAAGCGGTTTGTATAAAATTTCGTACAGCGCCCCTAGTGTGCCGTAGCGGAACTAAAAAGCCTACCATGAGGTGCAATAGTATAACTACAGTAGATAACGTACTTATAGCACAGTTTAATAATAAATATACAACTTATAGTAAACTATACTATAACTATAAGTCGTTTACGTTCATTATGCATATAGAAATAATAAAAAAGAAATAATCTCCATTACCCTTGACGAGTCGTCACGATCGGTCACAGTCATGTCACAGTATAATAAAATTGAATATAAAATGTATTCTACCTATATAGGTACCATAATCATTTTGTTTGAACAATAAGAAATATTGATATCAGACAATAATAAAACATACTCGATGGAATTGTGCTTTATTGAAAAGAAAATTTGTCAGGAAAGAGGTAAGTAAGTAAATGAGAATTAACTATTATTTATTTTTCAATAATAAATAAAAACGAAGGGACTAGGTACAATTTTATTAAGATCAATTCTGATTATTTTTAAATTTGACAAGAAAATAGATTTAATTAGTGATAAACCACAGGCTATAACTGTATAACGTAGTAGGTACTAGGTACGCACTGAATCTTGTATAGGCGAAGTTATTTTTTTACGTAAGTAGGTAGGTATACTTATTTACTATTTATTTAGTAATGTATGGTATTAGAAGCAATTCGTGTGATCCAAGGAGTCCTTAAAGTTATCTATAATCTATATATAACTACGTTTATATTTTTTCCATAAGTTAACATAACCTTAACCGGGTCTCGAGTCTCGACCTCTTTTGTTTGAATGATTAATGCAGTACTTTCATTGTATTTGGTGATAATCGAATATTATTATTGATGATCTAATCCATACTAATATTATAAATGCGAAAGTAACTCTGTCTGTCTGTCTGTTACTCAATCACGCCTAAACTACTGAACCAATTTGAATGAAATTTGGTATGGAGATATTTTGATACCCGAGAGGCTACCTTTTATTGCGAAATATGTACCACGGGCGAAGCCGGGGCGGACCTCTAGTAAGTAATAATACACTTCTGTTTTAGTAAGTCTTGGTCCCGGGCGTGCTATTTAATTTCCAATTCATTTTTTTTTCTACCTTCAAACGAAATTAATCATAGGCAAGACTTTGAATACCTGAATTAATTCACTTTGGGAGGCTATTTTCTACAAATTATTTCGATCACGGCTAAAAATCGAAAGTTCTCATCAATCAAACCTCCTCTATTTCTATTTTTATTATTAACTAGACAAAACATAATAATCGACATTCATAGTTTCAACCTTATCAATGCGACCTTGTTTAAACTAAAATTATCACTACACTATAATTTACACCTTTGTGATTTCAGATTTGTCTCTACACTAAAAACTGATGAACTATAAAGTGCTTTCTCGACGAAAGCTATTCCGTGTGTCAAATTTTATAAATAACCATTATGTAAATAACTATAAAAGAATAGTGTTCGTGAAGTAGCATTCCAAACAAAAAAGTAAGAAGTCTGCCGCTTTTTGTTCCTTCCTAATTAAATAATTCAATTGCAGATATGTAAAGCCTTTTTTATAAGTTATATGTGTAAAAAATTATAAGGATATTACATAAAATTTATATATTATATGAATTTTTAATTGAATTTCATTGGTTTACACCTAGCAACAACAGCATTTCAGTTTTTTCCATAATTACGATTATGGAGGTATTAAACGAAGTAGCTTATTATTATTCATTCATTCATTATCATCTAGATAAAGTTACTTATACACTAAGATAAAATAAATGTTTATTACTATTGAAGGTTAGATAAAACGGTAAAATATATGGCCATGAATATTTGTAGAGTTGATTAACCGTAATAAAATCGGTGAGGGGTGTACATATCTTTTGGCTTTAAAATATTAAAGTGAAACTTTTATTACATCGTCTCAAACTTTTTGGTCTGTGTAGCGCATGTCGCGTGACGGTCGGCTGCCGAGTAGGTATAAAGCAGTGTTCGGAACCGTTCGAACAGTTTCACTTTTACCGTGGTTTCATAAAACCACTCAACATTTTTTTTTATATATATAAAAATGTTAATATTTGGTAAAAAATAATATATAATAATATTTTGTAAATATTTTACACATTAAAATACTAACGTACACATTAAAAGTTGCTAATAAAACGATGTTATGAAAATGTACCACTAATGTCTTACTAATAAAGTTACGTAATTAAAAACTAGGATAATTTAATATTAATAAAGGGAAGATATAAATAGAACAATAGTAAAGCTAAATATGTATGTATTAAAATTATATATGGACTTAGTTAACACATTAACAAAGGAAATAGATTTATAGATACTTCCCGAATAAGAAAATTACCAGTGTGTCAACGGAAGAATAACATGAAGGGGATCTCTTGGGAAATATCCGTTCGCTGTCAATTGTTGAGAACTGAGTAGTGCCACACATAAGTATATTTATATACTTTTAGTTCTTTTTCATTTGTTTTAAATGTATAAAGGTATTGTTGTTGTGAACTGTACGTTACAATCTATAAGTGTCTACGTGTTATTTTTATCATGAAAACAACGCAACAAATTGATATTTATAGCAGTTGTAGAACTACATAATAGACCGTAGATTAATGTTATAAGTGACTAACTGTGCCTCACAGTTTCACCCGCATTGTTCCGCTCCTGTTCCCTGTTGGTCTTAGGGTGATGATCTGTGGTGATGATATATTATAGCATATAATATTCGATAAATTCGTTATCTTACACTGAAAGAATTTTTCAAATTGGACCAATAGTTCCTGAGATTAGCGCGTTCAAACAAACAAACAAACAAACTCTTCAGCTTTATAATATTAAGTATAGATATAATATGTATGTATTTTTGTTATGGTACATGTCAATCGGGAAAATTTTTGATATATGATTTGGTTACTAAATTATAGCAGGCATCGTAAAATCTTCGAGAAGAGTATTAGACCGGGAGATACTGACACAAAATTTCGAGTCATTTGTAACAGGATGGCGGTTCTACAGGGTTCTTAGTACGCAATGACAAAAAGAAAAATGATGGTGTGAACGCTGGTACCGGCGGCTTAGTCGCGTGGGCGTTAGTCGAACTCGTCGGAAAATAGCGAAAGTCAAACGATTTGTAACAGTATGGCACTTATTTTTCCTGTAAGTTTGAGGATCGACGAATATAAATACAAAATTTCAAAGATCTAGGTGTTGGAAATCTTCACTTATATAAATTAATAATAAATTTATTTTTCAAGTATGACAGCACTTTTTCCCCCTACTAGAAGTATGGCAAATATAATAATGGTCACATTTTATCAAATACTCTCCAAAAAGCCAAATGCAATACTGGTACAAAAAGATAGGCGAAATAAAAAAATTTTGCAGATTTTCGGCGGTATGGTGACCATTTGGAATCGTCCGAAAAGTATGGCATGGCGATTTTCGTAAATGGCTGCACGACGATGGTTACCTGTGCAAAAGTTAGCTTGGTACAAATGGTTGAATAATTCACGACTCGACAAAAAAATTTTCGTTCTTTGTCCTAAAGTTTATACTATTATTTTCCAGTTAGTTATGCACAAAAACGAAAAGAAAATACCTTTTTTCGATATAAAGTTTGCTTTTGTGATAGTTATAATAATAATACTCATTTTTCAATTTTTTCATAAATTTTAATTGATTTTAATATTTTTAAAAAGACCACGCGGTGAGAGTGGGTTATTAACATTTACAATGTGCCGCTAGATGGCACCCGAGTGATAAACAACCATCAGGTGTTATTTTACAAGCCCAGAATAACTTAAAATGTCGTCACGAAAGTGCAAATACGATGCTGATGCATTTTGTTTTATATGTGGTCAATTTATTAAAGTTCGAGACGTGAAATATGAACTAAAGACATCTCACGTTCTCTGTGAAGCCTATGAAGCATATTTTTACTGTCCTGTACGGAATCAAGATAAGCCATGGGCTCCACATGTTGCTTGTAGTTATTGTAAAAGGTGTTTGGAAGGTAAGGCAAATTACAAATTACAAATTTTAAGGCCATGGGCTGCAAGATGTCATTAAAAGTACATATGCTGCATGCTCATTTGGATAAATTTAAAAACAATATGGGAGCCTATTCCGAAGAGCAAGGAGAACGTTTCCATCAGAACATCATGAATTTTGAACAACGCTATCAAGGCCAATACAATGAAAACATGATGGGCGACTATATTTGGGGTTTATTGAGAGAAAGTAGCTATGAACATAAAAGAAAAATTAAAAGTGTGCACTTTTAAGTTATTTCCCACTTTTCTGTAAGCTAATTTGATAGTAAAACTTAATAAAAATAATAAACATTTTTATTTCAATAGTTATATTTTCAATCAAAAATTAAAATTCGAGATTTTTAAAAATTTCGTTCAATCAGTCTTCTAAGCACAAAAGCAAAGTTTTTCATGCCATATATTTTTTTTCCGTCTAATTACGACCTAAACTACCAAATTTAATGCTTTGCAATCAAAGTCAAATTTCATGGTGACCCGTTGTAATTGTTTTTTTTAAATCAACACATTCGCGTCGGTATGGCGGGCTGTAAGTCATACCGGAAAAGTATGGCATGACACTACCGCCTACTTCTTTTTTATGGGCTATCGGTAAATTCTAAAATTTTTGTGTTACAAATCGTTTGACTTTCGCTATTTTTCCGACGAGTTCGACTAACGCCCACGCGACTAACCCACCGGTACCAGCGTTCACACCATCATTTTTCTTTTTGTCATTGCGTACTAAGACCCCTGTAGAACCGCCATCCTGTTACAAATGACTCGAAATTTTGTGTCAGTATCTCCCGGTCTATATACAAAACCGATGTCATTCAATTTTTTAAATGCAATTCATATGGCTATTAAATAATTTATCTTGAGATATTCTTCATTAACTTACTTATAATTTTATAATTATTATGTGTAGGCGTAGCATGTAGCATGAGTGCAATGAGTGCAATTATTACAGTTTTAATAAATGTATTAATAAATATAGGTAGCCGATAGTTTGGTCTTTGAGGTATTTGATAGAAACATCCAAATGTGGTTATCAGATAAAAATAATCTATAATATAAAAACCGGCCAAGTGCGAGTCGGGCTCGCGCACAAAGGGTTCCGTAGCAGCAAATATAATAAATTACAGTTAAATCAACCTATCTCAAAAACTATAAGAGATACTTTGATCAAACCAAAAATCGTTGAAAGAGTTAATTAGCATGCATCACCTCTATTTTTTTTAGAATTTTATACCCCGTAGTTATAAAAATAGAGGGGGGGGGACATACTTTTTACGACTTTGAGAGCTGATATCTCAAAAACCGTTCACTTTAAGAAAAATGTTTTTTAGAAAACTTTATATCATTTTAAAAGACCTTTCCATTGATACCCCACACGGGTATGTACATCGAAAAAAAAAATTTCATCCCTCAGTTACATGTATGGGGGGCCCCACCCCCAATTCTTTTTTTTACTATTTAGTGTCATATTTTTGTAGCGGTTCATACAACACATATTCCCATCAAATTTCATCACTGTAGTACTTATAGTTTCCGAGTAAATCGGCTGTGACAGACGGACAGACGGACAGACGGACAGACGGACATGACGAAACTATAAGGGTTCCGTTTTTGCCATTTTGGCTACGGAACCCTAAAAATGAATCCCAAAATGTGTTGGTAAGCGCATAACTTGAGAACGGCTGAACCGATTTCGTTAATTCTTTTTTTATTATATTCCTTGAAGTACGAGGATAGTTCTTACGTAGAGAAAACGTAAATATGTACCACGGGCGAAGCCGGGGCGGACTGCTAGTAGGTAATATAAATAACTACGGTGTTTTATATAATTCCCTGAATGCTATACTATGAGTCACTTAGATAATGTCGTTATGAAGCGTTTGTAGATAAGGGGCTTGATCGCGCATTGACCCGGATTCAAACTGTTTATCGTTTTTAATACTAATGTAAACAAAGTATTTTTAGGATAACGCAATTTTCTACTACCATTAAAGTTCCAATTAATTGCTAATGCCAATAAGCTTTATAGATTAATTTATTTGATGATTATAAGCTGTTAAATCTGGATAAACGGGATACAAGAATATGACCACAATATGACTCAGCGAAAATGTTGATGTCCACAGTGCAGCGCGACAACTATAGTATCCACTATCCAGTCTAGTGGAAAAGTACTAGGTATTTAACTAGAATAATCGTATTACCTATATTATTTAGATACGTGGAATAGTATTATGTCACATTGTATTGAATACTATGAAAATATTTTACAATTGATACGAAAAATAGTAATTGTAGATGGACTGTAAAGATAATAAAAGGACTGTAAAGTAAAGATAATAGCACTAATCTTGAATTAATCTAACCATGAATCATGATTACTATCTGTATTGATTTTCGTAAAAAATAATTTGTACACGTGTATTTAATAATAAATATTTGTAGAGTCAACCCTCAAAGCAAAAAGGTTAGGAATTTATAAGTTATGATCCGGATAAATAAAGATAACCCTAGATATAAATAAACACTAAATAATTAGTGTATGAATCATTAATATTTATTGTGTCAACAATTATTGGATATTATAATAGAGATGTAAACAGGTATATGTTTTGAATACAACAAAATAATATAAGTCTAAAACCGCTACAATTTAGATGCCTATAAAATAGGAGAATCATACTTTTGCAATTCCTCTAGCAAAAATCATAATGCTAGAATTGCTAGAAATGTTACAGTTGTCATTTCTCTTCCCTTTGTAATTTGTATGCAAAGATTCAATAAAATTGTCGATAGAGTCGTCTTTTATACGTTTCGTATATGTACCTACTTTAATAATGTAGAGCGTGGTAGAGCTAAGAGAATATAGGTGTACGATCCAGTAGCCTGCTTTAACTTGTAAAATCCAGTTAGTAAAGTTTTTTGAGGAATATAATAAAAGAATAAAAGACTACATTCATGTGGACATAGTCGTTAATAAAACACAGCGTAGCATAGTAAAATTTTGAATTTATCTTGAAATAATTTTAATATGCAACAGCCAACAATCATATCTAGAGACTACATTGTAAATAGCATTCTAGTCTATCTAGTATAAACAACGTAACGTCTAATTGCAAGCAATTATTCATTAAAATCCTTAGAACGTGCGTGTACTTGTGTCTTGACTCTCGGTATAACATTGCATTTCATTTTAACGTATATGTCGTATATTCAAACAGCCTTGCTCTATGAGTCTATGACACTAGCTTTCGCTCCCGGCTTCGCTTGCGTGTAGGTACTACAGTTCGCTCGACAATACTTTCATATATTATGGTCATATCATAATATTATATTATGGAATGATATGAACCTACCTATATGGGCCGACTGTCGCTCATGCATTCTCTTGACACCTTTACTTGATACCTTCAATTTATTTCCTATTTTTATTTATTATTTTCACCCAATTTTTATCTTGTAACATATTAGTTTGATCTACCTTTAGCCTAGCTACTAGTTATTATTCTGTGCTTTAGCTAAGTTGTAATGCATTCAACACGTTTTGCCGCACGGAATATCCGGATTTATAAGGAGCTTAACAAAATTTACACCTTATCAGAGATCTTATACACAGTTGTCTTAT
Source organism: Colias philodice (assembly GCF_061535455.1). Lineage (NCBI taxonomy): Eukaryota > Metazoa > Arthropoda > Insecta > Lepidoptera > Pieridae > Colias > Colias philodice. Next base: position 4,022,346 of record NC_143101.1, read on the forward strand.
ATTTAAATTTATACATGCGCAATTTTAAAATTAATATAAATTTCGTTATTCCATTACCTTTATCAAAAATTGGCGATGCGTACATTTTTAAAGATACAAGTCACCTAGACCTAATTATTTTCTATTTTCATCAAGCTACTGTATTTATAACCCTTCTACAAAATATTTACATGGCAAGATAATATGAAATAGAATTGTATTGTTCAACATTCATAGAATTTTCCAAATCCAAATTGGAATATATGCATGTGTTTCACAAAATTTCCCTTGCCATATAATGCACTATTTTAACTAGGTATGTGTCTTCAAATATCCTATCAGATATTGAGATATTCCAATAATGTTACATATGGTTGCAAAATGCATTTTATGCATTTATTATAGCAATACTATTTATTAATTTCCAAGCTTGAACTTGTTTGGCTACTTTCCGACTTGGCAGTCGTACTTGCAATTGCTTTCACATGGCAACATTGTATCATTTTATATTTAAGTAATCATAATTATAAAGATAGTGTATCTCAGATGTATCTTATATCACAAGGTATCAATTAATTATTTTATTAGATTGAATTATTTCAATAACCTTTCTGTTTTATTTAAGAAAAATGAAATATAATATGTACCTGTATACGTAAATAATGAAGTAAGTACATAATATTATTTGCATACGTACTTACTATATAAAATTATTAGTCTCTGATATTATATTGGTCCATGGTACGACCGTAGTATATTATGTATTATTAGTCTGTGGTACGACTAAGGCCGATAAATCTTTGTATGCCAAGTTGACCTTACAACTGCACATTTTAATACCAAAACGGCAAAACCATTACATATTGTACAAGTAATACCTACATACAATTATTATTGAACATATTTTAACATGCTATTCAGACTACTTTAAAATATAAAAGCTTTCCTTTGAATAAAATGTTTAACCATAAAATTAGGTAGAGATTAATTCATAGGAGTTTTTTAGTGAATAGCGTCAGTGAATGACCTTCCTAATTTTGTATTTAAAGTAAATAAATATGTACTACGTGCTTTATTTCTTTTGATTTCTATGTGATATTAATTTTTAAATTTATAAATATGGGCTTTATACCATTTGCTATTCAATTTACAGAAGAAAACTGTTACTCAACCGGAAATCTTTAAATAGTTTTAAGTTCAAGGTTAGTATCCTTAAAATATTCCGATGCAGATTTATTTTTAGAATATTTACAATGTAGTTTTATACCTACCTCCCTATCTAAATCTTTACAATGCACATTCCACAACTTATAACTCAACATCTACAAGTTCTAAGCTAATAACATCTAATAATGAGTATCTGTATGTTTATTCTGCTCTTAAATGAATGGACAGGTTTACGGCAATTAAACCAGATATATAAGCCCAGGTTATTATTACCTTCCACGGGTCGTGGTCGCATAATATTATAATTTTGAATTAATTTCTTAGATGTTTTATGATGCACAGTGAATTAAATTATTATTAGGTACATATTAATTATTAGGTACCTAGATGCTCCATTCAATGAAGATTCAATGAGCCGGGATAAAAACTCATGAGAATATACCTTTGGAATAATGTAGCTTTATACTGTTAAGATCCTCTGATACTTTTGGTTTAAAGTTGTTAAGATCATTTTTAAAATAAATCAAGAGTTTATAACTACCAACAAACCACAGTATAAACCGTATGTACAAACTTTACCTAAAATATAGGGAGGCTGTAACACAAATACTGGTGTGATTCGAATCTTTGAAATTACTGAAACAATTCCGAAAATTATTTTATCTGTAGAAAACTGCATTACGTATTCCCGAGTGAAAAACATAATAATTGTTTGACGCCGCTGAAGTGGGCACTCTAGTCGCAAAATATTCTTACGAGTTTGCTCTAGAGTCTAGGATATTTAAAAATAAGTATTATTGTATGCAATAATTCCGTAAATTGTTGTTGCCTTGGGACTTATCTATGTTGATAACAGTCTAGTAAACATATTAGCGTACATTTTCTTGAGTTATCGTATTTATAAAAACCGGCCCGGCGACTCTACATTGAATAATTAATTAGCGAAATAGAATATATTAAATACTTACCTACTATTTTCTAAATTTTGTTTAATTATAATAAGTTACTACCACAGACATAGATAGACTACGCAAGTACCGCGATCTGTATGAAAACCAAGCGTGTCATATTTTTTGTACTGACCTTGACGCGTTATGACGTCACGAGCGCTTTTTAGTGATGGTAATTTCATTTTACGCTAAATCGATTAGGACGCCACTCGCGCGGCGATACTAGTATCGTCCTATCCCATCGAAGTAAATCGAAAGAAATCAGATCAAACTAGATCTATGTCTAAGAGGTAATTAAATAAATGAATCGTAATCGATTACTAAATCGATTCAAGACAGAAAAATGATAATTACCATAGACAGAGGAATGATAAAATAAATTTATAAACCTTTTAATATTCTAACAAGTAAACTAATGTGTTTTAGCTTTTTCTTACATATGCCCATTGAGTTACCGTGTACTACGTACTAGAGAGGCCATCGAAAGAAAGTAATGAAACTGTCAATCAATCAATCTTTATGTCCCGTTGCATCAATCCATTTTTCTTTTATGTTCGGGTTACTTGGAAAACTGAAAAAACAAACATAGTCTAAGCAATAAGGAGTTTTGACAAAAAAAATCTATGCCTTTTTTTCTGAAAAATTGCTCCTTCAAATTATCATTTTTCTGTTCGATTATAAAATCGATTAGAATCGAGAACTGTTGCATCAAATGAACATCACTAACCACAAAATTGGACAGAAAAATGAGAACAGAAAAATGAGAAGACGCTATACATTGCTTGTTATCATACGACTCGATCTTTACCGTGCCAAGTAAAAGCCGCAATGTATTCCGAATCATTTCGTATGATTTGGTATCCGTGTTTGTCACGATCGTTTTCCACAGATATTCTTTATTTGATTTTAAAATAAATAGTGCATATTCTGATTAGAAAATTACTTACCGGTGGAAGGAAACATCTCTGCTAACTCGGCCACTCACAGCTGTGGAGTTTCTACAGTTTATAACGGCGTAATTCGGCATTTTACTTTATTCAGCTTCACGTCTTTCCTTGGCGAACTGCAAGCGCGGACTGAGTGTAGGCCAGCGTCAAGTAAGTTTCATAATCTTAGTTTGGACACGGGAAGTACATACACTCGCTTAGTCTATCTTGATACATGTCCGTGGTTACTACTAACGTATTTATTGATTTAAGATAATTGGGGGTAAAAAGGAACGCACGATTTTAAATAAGTAGTGAGAGGTAGTTAATAAGTTAATAATTACTTCTAACTAATCTATGTATAAGAAAAATATCTGAACTGTTTGTTCCTCACGAACTGCTTGATCGAATTGATTTTTTTTTAAGTTGAAATTTGAATAGTCCATTTATCTAGAAAACTATAATAGATATTATAGATTACGTAGAGACACGTAGAGTTAATAATAAGTATGTTAATTGAAACAAATTTTATTATCATTCTTCAAAAGTAGGTAAACTATGTTAGGTACCAAATGTCACATTAGAGATTTAATTTTTGTTAAGTATGATGAAATTGCAAAATGTACATTATCAGATGACCTGGCTGCTTTTTTATTAATATAAAAATACATTAAGTAACTAGAACTTACATAAAACGTGTTGAATTTTGGTTGAATTATATTTATCGGTTCTTGGATAATCTAACTGGATTATTCGACAGGATTTACAGAGATATTGTGTTCGATTACATGCATATTATAATATACAATATTTATCTTTATTGTGTATTGCAGATATTATGTAGGTACATTGTGCATTGTTGTTTTAAAAGAAAACGTTGACTGTAGAGTAATGTTAAATATGTTTTTAAACAAGTTGTTTATCTGTTACCACTTTACAGCAAAAAACAGTTGTATATGGGAAATAGGAATTCACTATGCGATCAGTGGGTATAACTTATGGTGTGAATTAAATCATTTGTTTATTGAATTTGAGAATCGTAGTTACATACGTACTTACCACAGAGTACTTACTTCTAAACTTGTCGTCGCACAACGAACAAATGTTTTTTTTTCTGTTTTAAGAAAAAACAAATCTTTTAAAAAATAACCTTGAGTGTAAATACATAACTAGTGAGTATGAGTATAAAACTAGTTTAATTTTACTGTAGTAACGTGTAACCACGTAGATATATAATTTAAGTTTAATACCTACTTAGGTAACGTTTTCACACAAAATGCATCGTAATAATTTGCTTCGTCATGATTTTCATTAACGTGGTATTTAGCAATACATATTTTTCAAGGTGGTTTTTTTAATAAGTCTGGTTTTAATATGTTGTAAGTTTTGACTTTTAACCTACGCCGAATTTGGTAAAGTCCTTTCACATGTTTTAAATATGTGTTACTTAGGCGGCCCTTGATATAGATAGTATAATACCTAAGTGCAATAAATAAAATAATAAATTTATGAACAATTTCAAAATAAATCATCACGTAATTATCAAGGCATTACCTATGAATTATTAATTCGTTTGACGCTTATTTTCGCGTGCACAAGTTAAAACTGTACCTACAGGTTAAAATAACCCGTATAGACAGACAAATATACTTTAATACTTGCAAAATTAATTTCAATCATTAAGACTTTACTTACTTTCACCTATGAAAAATAAGATAATCAGCGATAATTTGAAACAGTAATATTTGGGCTTGTCACTTCCGTACGTAGGTACGTACCGAGTATTTGCAGAAAGCTGTCCTCAAGTCTAATGGTCGAGGAGAGGAGGTAGTCGGACCCCTCCAGCTCGCTAGGCGCCATCAGATCGCTCCTCATTTTGACACTTATTCACTTAACTTTGGGTTCAATTTCCAATCACAGAGTGGGCATGCTATAACACAATTCTCAAATCCAATTGTACCCAGCACTTTGTAGTTCTATCGAAGGGTTTACCAGTCGGTAATGGTAGAATGAATGCCGTATTGAGGACGATCGCTATGTACGTACGCGCGTAGCCACGGCGTGCGCGTCGCTCACAAACTCGAAGCGAGTCGCGCACAGCTGATTCTTCAGTCTTCACTATAAATAATACACCGTGAATGCAGTTCCACTGACAACACCGCCTCTATATCACATGTGCTTTTTTGATATTGGGTATAACACTGGGTGTGATATTTACATATTTATCAGTTACGACTTCAATTAGAGGGTCTAAATACTGCGATATCGTATACACGCGTAGTTCATATCTATTCGATTGCTTAACTAAACGTATATTCATATAAATGTCCATATAAATAACTTTTGGCGCTAGACGGCTTGATGTCACACTTTTAACGAAATGTTTTATATCAATATGGAGTATGAAGATAGTAGAGCCACTCAAAGAAAAAAAAAATACCTTTTTAAACGACTATCTTTGGCCTTTGCGCAAATTGCCTTGTCATTTCATTTCCGATCCACAAAATACGAAAATACATTTTGTCGATGACCTAATTTTTTTGAGATTTCAATAAATATTACAAGGAGGGCTTAGATCATTAAGTAATGATCTAAGAAGGAGGGTGATCCTGATTTAAATCCATTACTTTATTTCGGTCCCTTCTTTTATTTATTTTCCCAAAAGTAAGCTGTAAGATAGAGTTAAATACTTGAGTTTTTCGTTGAATATTAATTATACATGTAGAGTCAATAAGTTATAGGTAATTTATTTTGTAGAGTTCACCGGATTTCCGGATACACGATTTTTGATGAGACCCAATACAATAACCGCAATACGAAAACCATTCCTGTTTAATAAATCAGAGTTAATTAGATAATATTATTATTCAAGGATACTGTTATTTGAATTTTTTAATAATTATAAAAAATAGTAACTAAGTACCATTTGTCTAGTTTTTACAATATGATCCTACAATATTGTTTATGTTATACCTATTGTATAAAAAATATAATTTGTGTAGAAGAAATAATAAACCTCAGGTATTATTTTTTACAACGTATTTCTGGGTCGAGTCATGGTTACAAGGTCGCTCAGAACAAGATGTATGTTTGTTATGAATTTTCCGATGGATAATTTTATGTTATTAGTAATTTTGTGTAGGTAATTCATATATTAAAAATAAAGATTATTTCTAAATTATTCATAGCTTTTTTCTAAGTTACTTTTTTTAATTATGAAGGCTCGTGTAACTTATTATATACCTAGGTAGTAGATATTCGAATATTCGTAGATCCTAATTTGAGATTTACGCCTATCAACACATTTGGCGATAAATTTTTAAGATTAAAAATGATGTAGGTATTTCACACACATGGATTTACAAAAAATATATAAATATAAATACAAAAAAAACTCCAAAATGTATTTTGGAGTTTTAATAAGTAGGTAGTGAAATGTATATTTAGAAACCATAATAATTGTTTAATCTATTGATTGATCGTCCCGATAAAAATATAAATAGATATGTAATGACTGTAATCTTTCTCATTAAGGTCGTATCATAAAAGTATTTTTTATAGTAGGTACATAGTAAATAATAGGTAGGTATTGAACATTTTTATGTAACGCACTTTATTTAGATAGCATTAGTGAAAATATCTATTACAGTCTTATCTTATAAATTTTGCGTTTTTGTGACTGCCATAGAGATAAAGAATCTTAAGTTACTGACAAATGGTGATTATTATAATATCCAATTAGTACAATCACACCCACAAAAAATAATTTCAATTAATATTTGATAGATTACCTTCTGATAGGATTGACAGCTGCTACTGACTAAAAACAACGATAGTAGTATTTTTGCAGGTATATATTTTTGAAAATTAAATAAATTAAGGTAAAAAACATAATTTTAACTGATAAGAAACATCGACTCATCGTGACTCGCTTTTCTCTCATTTAATTTCACGGACAATAGTACCACCCTATTTCCCTTTGTCACGGCATCACGCGTGAACAGCTGGACCGATTTTGATAATTTTTATTTTAATGCTTCGCTATTGTCAGGAGAAGGGTTTTATAAAAGAAAACCTCAACTCACAAAAAAAATGCGAAAACTTAACGGCTATTTTAAATTTCACGGGATTGCCAATTTGCGCAGACAGGACAACGGATGTCGGGTCAGCTAGTATATTATAATTTATGACTATGTATTTATAATAATATACATAATTTTATTGCAGTTTTTGTTTTGGTGGACCTTAACTTAAATTACATACTGTCCATGATTTATACTTAAATTTAAACTAATTGATGCTACAAAGATGGAAGATTTGGTGTTTTGTTTCTTAAGATATCTATAATAACTCAAAAACTACACAATCGATATTAAAAATTACTTGACCATTTCAAAACTGCTATTGCTTAATCCTGCATGGTAGAGGCTATACTGCTGCTGTTTTTAATTCTGTCTGTATGAATGATACGACATCATTGAGTGAACGCTAACATTTTATGCGTTAATTTCCCTCAGGCGAAAACGGGATGTTATATTCATTTGTCAGACAACGTCTCTGCGTTTTTTTATTTTTTGCATAACTTTATAGTCAGGGTTTAAACCAGAATATATTTTACTAGCTGCGCTCCGCGGTAGCGTGATGATGTATAGCCTTCCTCGATAAATGGGCTATCTAACACCGAAAAAATTTTTCAAATCGGACCTGTAGTTCCTGAAATTAGCGCGTTCAAACAAACTATCAAACTCTTCAGCTAATATTAGTATAGATTTGTAAAAAGACATTCTATGTTTTATTTACTAAAACCGTTAAACCACATCCGTTTTTATGTTATTGTGTTAGAACTAACAAACAAGAGCGTGTCTTTACAAAGATACAAATGATTTGACATACATTGAGTATGTAATGTCTTCGATGCCTAGGTTCTAGTAGACAGAACATGTTATTTTTATTTATTTATTAGAACATGATTAGAACATTATAACTGTTGTCTATTGGTCTTATGTATTTCGATATTTATTGATTTAATAAATTAACATTTTATGCATGTGTGTTTGTGTATGGTTTGTGTATAATACTAGATAACAATTCGATTAACACATAAGTATACAATAAAAATAAAACAAATAAATTGTATACAATACTCGTTTATTTGTCACGAAAAATTACAAAAATACATCAAAATGTAAACTTATAAATAATAAGGCACTTAATTATTAAAAATGGCAATACAATTTTAAATATTCTTAATTTCTTTCAACTTTAAATAATGGCAAACTTTTGTACAGTCAATAATGTTTGGCACATATGAGAAATTCAAATTAATGAATAATCAAAATTGGATAATACTTAAAAACTACTGCAAAAATAGAATATTTAAGAATAGATACATAGTCACCAAAATTATAATATCTTAAAAATATATTTCTTCTTTCATATTAAATGAAAGAAGAAATCAAATTTTTTTTTTCTTATTTAATTGTACTGATATCCTCAAATAAAAAAATGAATGGACATAACATATTTTTTGTAAAGAAAACACGAAATAAAAGCTATATCAATTATAATTAGATCTAAGAGAGAGTATATGTAAATCATAAACTTAAAGACGAATTATTGTCTATACATTGTAGTAGTAATAAAAAATATCAAACATACGTATTTCCTTGCAAAGGTTACCTTTTCTTACTACTTTTAATTTGTGATGCGTTATCAACTGAAATCTTCTTAATTATACTATTACTTATTATTACATGGACAAATGGCAGCTTTCTATTTTTAAACTATTAAGACTCAAATCTTCAATATAATGAATACACTACAAAAACAGATTTTTTGTTCCGTTAATTTAATAATCTAAAATGTCGAGTCTTAAAATATAAAAAAAAAATATATATCAAAATCTTAGTTGGTAATGTGATCGTTGATTTAAAGCCAATAGAAGAGTATTTTACTTGTATAATATAAAGAATAAATCAAGACATATTATAAACTAAAAAAATTCTCATTTTTTGAGATTCTTTATTTATTTATTATCAATTAAATTAATGTTCACTGGCTGAAAACATTATATTAATAAGCTTAAAACTACATAATACATAAATATTTCATTCGAGGACGGAAATTTTCATTTATTCAAAACACTTTTATCTTCCAAAAATCAAAATACTTTGTAAAACAATTGTAAAATTAAATCACTAGATACATTAAAAGTGAATATAAAAGTTTACGGCAAAAATATTATAAATAGGTACTTATCATATGGACTGGTTTTGAGAGAATAAAGTAAAAATTATGTAGGTACCATAGTCGGCAATAGGGCGCCATATTCATAAAAAAATCAACATTAGATATGCATTTTTCTCTTCGAATGTAAACAAAGTTTATGTCTTTTAAAAATTTAAGTTCCACATACAGAAATTTAAAGCAATTTATATTATAAACAAAATTCGAATGGTGATTATCGAAATTAAAGTTAGCAACACATTATCAAATATAACCTGTGCCAATAAAAAACGTAATTTGAATTTGACAGCACGCCATCTCGCTCACACACCAACATTTTACAACTCGCCATCCCACTCGCACTTCGATTCTATCCTTCATTGACACATATAACACCTATTTGACGACTATGGTACTAAGTTAAAGTTATTCTAAGTTTACACTGACTGGGCATCGACTTCTTCACCGTAATCTAAGTCGTCGTAACTTAAATCGTCGTCGATTACGGAATCAGGGGTTTCCTTTCCACCTGGACATGCTAGGCACCTGAAAAACAGAAAATATAGTAAAATAAGTATATAGTAAGTGACTTTTAAAAATGGTTTGATAATTTATTTCAGCAGAGTTGTATCTCTTTTACGTAATATTTATTTGGAAAGATACAAGTAGGCCTATTTCAAACGACACAAAAATCCCCAATAGATAAGACACTAATATTATAAATACGAGATTAACTTTTTACTTCTATCTTATTATGTATGTTAAAATTAATGTGAATAATTTGGATCAAAGTAATTAAATACCAGACTTTCATTGCATATTACTTGCATATGCAAGTGAAATAGTGTGTGGCAATATGTTTTCACATCACCAGCTAACATTATGTACATGTGAACCTGCAGGCAAAAACTAATAGTTTCTAGGATATTTGCATATATAAGCAATAATTGTAAAAAAAAAACAATGCATTAATATTATTTTCATGTTTTAATAGCTTCGTGTCACGATGACACCGTTACTATCTTCGATTTTATTTAATCCTTACTTATAATATATAATATTATAAATGCGAAAGTAACTCTGTCTGTCTGTCTGTTACTCAATCACGCCTAAACTACTGAACCAATTTGCATGAAATTTGGTATGGAGATATTTTGATACCCGAGAAAGGACATAGGCTACCTTTTATTGCGAAATATGTACATACATACATACATACATAAAAATTATTGATTCAAATGTTGTATTCTATTCTATAGGTCATTAATTTTTCCTTTAATATTCATGATCTATGAAACTTAATACCAACTTTAAAATTGCCGCATAAATAAAAATTAAATAATACAGTTTTGAATAAATAGCACACCTGTGCGACATGCGATATCTATCCCGCAGTTTGTATGATTTATACATTATAGTATATATTATAATATGACGCAACGGCCTTGTGCGCGTGCGCAGGTGCCTGTTTTATATTCCATATATAACGTGTAAACAAGATGACATCTGATTTGTGTAAGCTCTTAAGTTATCTAAACATTTTCTCGACATTTAAACTATCTTTATGCATGTTGATTTTGGGAAAGTCAGAGATAATATAATATTCTATAGAAGTTACTGTTGACTATTTTGGTTAGACGTTTCTTATTAAGCGCTAGTCGAAGCTTTAATTAAAAATACGAGCGGAGTTCACAATATATTTTCGATATTTTTTGGTATTTCACTAGCTAATTCGTTCTTACATTTTATTCAACATGTATGTATTTATCATTATACTATGGGAAGAAAGTTTAGATGTATCATTAATTCTCAAATAAGGTGAAGCAAAGCACTAAATAAAAATGTTGTGAGGTTTTATGAAACCACCGTAAAAGTGAAACTTAGGCACAAAATTATCGTATTTGTACGATAATTTATCGTACGGTTCCGAACACTGCTTTATACCTACTCGGCAGCCGACCGTCACGCGACATGCGCTACACAGACCAAAAAGTTTGAGACGATGTAATAAAAGTTTCACTTTAATAAACTTTATAAAATAAGATTAATAAGTTTTAAAAGCTTCTTATTATTGTACACATCTCTCTAATCAAAACGAAAGGTACAACATGTATTACAACGATACATGATCACGTTATTTCAAATCCATCAATAAACTAAATAGGTTACAAGTTACAACCTACTAGTACTCATACCCACAAACATCAAAGCTATTTCGATCCGCCATACAACACAATACCGCGAATCTGTAACATTACCTGCTCTCATTGATCCCGTAGTATAAACACTTGTCGCCCACGCACTCGCAGCAACCGTCGTGGAACCATCTGAAATTTGTATGGGAGTAATTAGGTTTTGTAAGGATTTTTTTTCTGATAAGCAAATTTTTTACATTTTTTGAAGTGAAACTTCTTTATCGGGGTTGGAAAAAAATTTAGTGTAACATTTTTTCGTTACGCGTGACATTTTTCCGTTACGTGCCATCTTTTTCTTATCCCTACCACGCGTGATTCGACGTATTTCTGTAAAGTTGCATATAGTAAATTATTTTTTGAAAAATAATGTCATAAAGAAGTTTCACTTCTTACGTGTGTACACTAGTACACGCACACATTTTTTTAAATATTATTTTGTGACTTTTTACGCCACATATTTACTTTTATCGTGTGTATCAAATCTTATAAGGATTAGTTATTTATGACAGAAATATATAAAAATAAGTTTACTTTTAGGAACAATCGTGATACAACCAATGTTTTTGAGGAAAAATTGGAGACATTATGACACCTGGCATCTTCAGCGTGTACTACTAGTACTATAAACTTATAAAGGCGAATTTATTGGTGTAATTTAATAAATAATAACTCTTGAAATGCACTTGTGAAATGCACAGAATAGATTTTGATGATATATAGCACGTTTGATTTAGTTTATGAACTAGAACAATAAGCTATATAAATATTTAATCATATTCTTTCTTTCAAATACATGATTTTTCATCACATTGATAATAGAATACCTGAAGCTATTAGACCCCATGGATCTACAGGACGCCCGGCACTTGTCACACGACATGCACTGCGAGAGAAAAGCCACGGTGCAGTTGAACGTCACTATGTCACGGCTTACCGGCTCCGACTCTTGTTCCACGCTTTCTATAGACAAATATTGAAAAAAAAAAAATTGTAAAAAATTATAAGGCCTGCTAAGAATAAAAAAATTGTGACTGATTTTTTTCTATGATTTCTATAATTGTTGTCAAGAATAAAATATATACTGTAGAAAACGAGCAAACGAACGGCGAGCCAGCGAAACAAACATGACGCGATAATTCTTTAATTTATGCTTTAAAATGCTTTTTAGTAGTATGTTGTACATTGTACAATTGTACATCTCAAATTTGAATTTGTTTAAATGCAATTTGTTTAAATATACATTAAAGTAACATTTCATATCAGTATATCATAATACATAACAACATACAAATGATACTGAATTCCAGCTACCAAACATTAATTACCGTTACTTTTAAAAGAGATTACAATCCATGTACTTAACATTATTTCAAAGAATTTCATCCACAAACTGTTAAACATAACAGTATTGATAAGAAACAAAGTATTTCATTGACAAAGGTGGTTTAAAAATAAAGCTTGAATCACAGGAGCAGGTAGCATTCCAGGTTAGATGACTCATTGCTAACTCAGTAGGGGTCTGATGTTCTGAGAAATATTAATGGGTAGATAAAATTGGTTATTAATGACTGTGAGAAAATTATTATAATGGTGGTTTACCTTTAGGAATATATTAAAAATATTGACAGCTAGTTTTATTGTTATAAATTTATATTATACTAGCGGTCCGCCCCGGCTTCGCCCGTGGTACATATGAAAAATAGATGTTGGCCGATTCTCAGACTTACCCGATATGCACAGAAAATTTCATGAGAATCGGTCCACCCGTTTCGGAGGAGTATGCAGACTAACATTGTGACACGAGAATTTTATATATAAGACTAGCGGTCCGCCCCGGCTTCGCCCGTGGCACATATGAAAAATAGATGTTGGCCGATTCTCAGACTTACCCGATATGCACAGAAAATTTCATGAGAATCGGTCCACATTCCAACATTGTGACACGAGAATTTTATATATAAGAAGATTAAATTAATTATATACCTACTTAAATTTATATTGTTAAAAATAAAAATTGCTTCATTCCACAATCTAGATCTACTAAACATTTTTTGTAATGCTAAAATATGTAGGTAAAATGTTCTATTGCTTTTGAGTTTGTTTCTCAAAAATTAACAATTATTTGTTGTTCTGTAAATCAACATCGGGGTCTTTTAATCAAAATTGTTTTAATTATACAAGCTGATGCCTATTTAATATTATTGCATATGTATAATGACTTGAATTTTAAACCTTGACACAGGAAAATAGATAGCATAATACACATTTTTCAAAGAGATTTGATTTCTCATGAGTTTTAATTAAAGTTAGAATACCACTTTATTATAACTTCCATACAAACATCCATACTTTTAAAATGTTTAATGCTATAAATCAATAGATTACAAAAATACTTAGTAATAAGTACTTCGATTTTAATATTAAATGTATTAATACTTACGAAGATGGTAAACAAGTTGTTTCTCCGATGCTGGTCTATAAGCAGATATATCAATGTCCACTGGATATGTGATGGACAACCACCTCTGTTGAGGGTCCACATCACTAGTCAGAGCAGCAAAGAGATCAGGTACATTGTCTGATAACTCTTCTACGTAAGATGATTTGGAAAGCTCTGTTTGTGTATCATTCGGTTTCGGGCACATGTCTAAAAGAAATAAATTGTATATTTATTACTTTACTTATTGTTTAGTTTTTAAAAATTTTAAACTTAAGGAAATAATCATTTTTTTTGTAATAATTTGGCCACTAATATGTAGTGTAAACAAAATAGCCATGAATGAAAAATATACTATAGATAATCTTCTGTGAAAATTGTTACTTTATAAAGTTTTTACTTACCAACACAACTGCAGCATTCACTGTACAAGTAACTGAGACAGTTGAAACAATCCTTGCAACACGTACAATCCTTTAGATCACACTTACAAGATTGAGTTAACATACATTTTGAGACAACGCTGGCACAAATAGCCTCATTACAAGCGTAAATTATCGGAACAGCACATAAAAATGCAAAAATAGCATAAAATTTTACTCCCATTTTGAAATAATATTCTTAATAAATTCTGAATGCAATTATTTGTTTGTTTTGGTGAGGAATTTACACACGCACTTCAATATAATATTTTATTGTCATACAAAACAAATTGCATTAAGACAGAGAACAGACTAAAGTTACAAGATACAACTTATTTCACTGATGTATTTAATATTTTATAATGCTAATCACTGTTTGTCTTGATTCACGTATGAGGAATTATCACCGATCACGGAAAAAATTTTAATTTCCAAACGCGAGCGCTGCTTTAGCTAGCATTCAGCAAGACAAGTATCCGTCAAATGACATTTGGCAAATGGCAAGAAATTCAAATGTCAAGTGTAATGTTGCTACAGTATAAAATCTTATTATCTTATCCACAGAGTATCCACATAAATAAATGTTCATAATATCATGTTTTTTTATGTTTTTGTTATTTTAATTCATTTTTTTCTGTAAATTATTATATAAATCCATCCGAGTGAAACGTTTATGTAGGGAAATTGGATATGATGGTTTACCGTTAAGTTCGCTTTAAAAACCAAACGCAAAGCGTGGCTCTATCAACCGGGCGAACGTTTGGGTAAATAATTCTCAACAGAATACATTACTGAAAGAATCGAAATATAGTGTTAAACGAAACAGTATTTATGTTAAATTGCTAGCAAAATATATGTATTGAACTTATTTGCTACGGGTTACAATTTAACGAGTTATATCTACGAGTTACATCTCACGGTTTTTACAATCTTGCGGCGACGGATACTTAAATCGTAATTATGATAATATTATAATATTTTACATTGTGACTTCAATACGACGTTTGCTTTGTTGATACGAATTCATATTATAGGTATTCTATTTCCGTATTTGCGTATCACAACTTCTGGAAAAATCTAAAAGAATCGGTTAAGTGCGAGTCGGCGTCGAAACACCAGGGATTCCGTAAAATTTTTTTGGAGACCTTTTGATTGCTTACAATATTGTATTAATAATATTTAACATGTTTTAATCGTTTAGTAATTTTCTTGTGTTTCGTTTACCGAACTCGAATCTCCCCGTCTAATCTGTGCCCTACGCTCACTGTAAAGTTTTTCCTTTTTCGAAATTAAGTGTTATACAATATTATTATTTTTAACGAAATTAAGTGTTATTAATATTTAAAATCTGCATAAATCCAAATATATTTATATCTTGTTTTATTATTGTTACAGGTGCCCTATGTTGTATCTCTTCTATCTATATCTTCTGTATAATAAGTAGGTACCTAAGCGCAAAACTCGAGAACGGCTGAACCGATTTCGATAATTATTTTTATAATAATATTCCTTGAAGTACAAGGATGGTTCTTATGGACAGAAAACATGAACATACACCACGGGCGAAGCCGGGGGGACCCATACCCCTAAGTAATAAGAATACCGAAGGCAGAACAACGTTTGCCGGGACAGCTAGTTTTTATATGAACTTATTTGAACTTGAATTTATAAGAAATACATCATCACTGATGTTTTAAAATATCTAACTATGTACATATTACGTTTCATAAGATACAGCCAGGTAACAGGAGGACGGACAAACAGCGAAATCTTAATAAATGGGGCCCCGTTTACTCTTTTGGTAAGGAACTCTAAAAGAAAGTTATATAATATTTAGAATTGGTATTACTGATAACCATTGTTTGATACATTAAATACCTACATATATTTTGTATACAATAAACAAGGATTATCACTTAATTATGATAAAATTTAAAAAGATAGGAAATTAACCTTATTATTATTTATCAACATATTCTTATAAATTTTAATCTGAATATCATTAATTAGTCCTGGGAGGTCGTTGGAAATGACGGTGAGTGAACTATAAATAAAATATAACATTTTTAGGAAAATCATGAAACAAAAAACTACTAACAAAAGTACAGTTGTACCTACCTTTTTGAAATATTATATTTTACTAGCTGCTCTGCGCGGTTTCACCCCCGTGGCTCCTCTCCTGTTGGTCGTAGCGTGATGATATATAGCCTATAGCCTTCCTCGATAAATTAGCTATCTAACACCGAAAAAATTTTTCAAATCGGATCAGTAGTTCCCGAGATTAGCGCGTTCAAACAAACAAACAAACAAACTCTTCAGCTTTATAATATTAGTATAGATAGGTATCTATACTAATATTATAAAGATGTAGGTACATCTTCAAAGTCGTCGTCATCAAATAAACAAACACCGGGAATAATAACTAGAAGTATCGTATACTTATGTAGGTATACCTTATTTATCTCTAGCAGTTATAGCCATACATAGGTCGGTCTCATTCACGTACCAAGTAGAATTAAGAGCACACAACATACCTACACTATTTCGCAGATAAAAGAAATTGTAGCAGTCCTGCTACCACTTATAGCACTCACAAGTGCTTATAAAAACCCCTACTATGCCAGTGGGAGGTCCGTCAATGTCCACCTTTTTGAATGGAAGTGGGATGACATAGCTGCGGAATGTGAACGGTTCCTAGGACCCAAAGGATTCGGCGGCATACAAGTAAGTAAAAATTTTCATTCAATTGTTTTATTCATAGTTATAAAAAAAATAATGAATTCAACTTCTATTAAGCTTCTATTATTGTCAATCAAATCATCATAGAAATATTTTTTCAATTATTACGACCGATTCGGAAAGTAGTATCATCAATAAATAGGTAATCTACATACTTAGTGTAGTTACATATTTTTAAATAAAATACTACAGTTCGTAGTTACTAAGTTATAGTATAAATAAGGTATAAATATAATTAATTTTTATCTAAAGTATTTTTATCCAAAAATGTCACACTTGCATGCTCCGATTAAAGTAGCGAAATCTCAAATGAATTATCGACAGTTATAATACCTACTTATTGATATCATTTACAGAAATTAAAGACTTTAACGGATTTTAAACGCGATTTATTCATTATAAATTTTTAATATTATTGACAGATATCACCCCCTAACGAGAATGTAGTGATATGGCATGCCGACCGTCCCTGGTGGGAGCGGTACCAACCGTTGTCTTACGTGCTCGTCACACGGTCAGGCAACGAAAGGCAGTTCGCTGATATGTTGAGGCGATGCAATAATGCTGGAGTACGGTATGCACGATTCTTCGTATTGATCTTAGATAGCAAATAAATAGGACTAACACGTCTGTCTCGTTTATTGGAAATTTGAAAAACTTATATACCTATTACAAGCCTATTACCTAATCAAGTTGACAATTTTTGTTAAGTAAACCACGTGATTATTGTATTTTTTTACATTCGCAGAGTTTACGTAGATGCAGTGATTAACCACATGACAGGCGAGCCTCCAGAAAACGTAGGAACAGCTGGCAACACAGCCGTGTTCAAAGACTGGTATTACCCCGCTGTACCGTACAGGCGGGAACATTTCAACTGGCCAAACTGTGTTATCGATGGATCCGATTATGTTAACAATGCTTGGAGGGTAAGGCTTTGAAACTAAATTTAAAGAATGGGCGGGAATTTCTATATAAGAAATAGAAGAAGAAGAAAATAATCTGTCAAGATTGATGTAAAAAGTTAAAACACATTCGTTGCTTCTACAAAGGCGTACTAACTTAGATGATAGCATATATGTAATACATTTTATTTGCACATTCTATAATTTTTCAATCAATTCCTTGGATTATTTTTAGTAATATGCTTTTCAGGTCCGTAATTGTGAACTAGTCGGACTGAAAGATTTGGACCAATCCAATGAACATGTGAGAAATATGATTGTGAATTTCATGAATAAACTGATTGATTTAGGTGTTGCTGGATTTAGGTAACTTATTCACCGTAGTACCTACACATATAGATTTTTCCATTTAATATTATAAAGGTAAAATAAACCTTATTCATATATTACAGAATAGACGCAGCAAAACATATGTGGCCAGAAGATTTACGTATCATTTACAATCGTCTTCACAACCTCAATACCGCCCACGGTTTCCCACAAAACGCTCGTCCATACATCTACCAAGAAGTCATTGACTATGGAGGCGAAGCTATAAGCCGTGATGAATATACTCCATTAGCAGCGGTGACAGAATTCAAAGCAGGAATGGCATTGAGCAATTCTTTTAGAGGAAACGACCAATTGAGATGGCTAAGAACCTGGGGGACAGGTTGGGGCCTTTTAAACAGCGGTGACGCTCTAACTTTCATTGATAACCACGATAATGAAAGAGGTCATGGCGGCGGTGGGGGCATTCTAACCTACAAGGAACCACGCCAATATAAGGGTGCTATTGCGTTCTTGCTAGCCCATCCGTATGGAGAACCGCAAATTATGAGCAGTTTCGCGTTCTGGGACTCTGAAGTTGGACCGCCAATGGATAGGAATGGCAATATCATATCTCCCTCAATTAATTCAGTAAGTATAATTGGAATCGGTGAAAATAATGATCTAATTTCTGTGATAAATACCTTTCTTTCCACGAAAAACATGTTCGTCTGTTATATGTACCTACATTATTAAAAACTGCGATCCTCTGTTATCATAATAACAATACAAAATTTACACATTTTTCAGAGATTACTGTATGAAATTACTTTTTCCAGGATGGTACATGCGGCAACGGCTGGGTTTGCCAACACCGTTGGCGCCAGATCTACGAAATGGTAGCTTTCAGGAATATAGCTGGCAACACTGGCGTTAGTAATTGGTGGGACAACGGCAGCAATCAAATCGCATTCAGTAGAGGCAATAGAGCCTTTATTGCATTCAATAATGAGATCTGGGATTTGAATCAGAGCTTGCAGGTTAGAATTCATAAAATCTAAATAATTATAGGATGTTGTTAAATGAGCGTGTAACGAATTTTCCTCCTTTTCTGAGTTTTTTTTTTAATTCAACTTTGACAAAGTTTTAATTAATATTCATACGACAGTCCTGAAGACATTTTTAAAAACAAAAAAAAAACATTTTGGTTTTCAATGCAATTTTTGTTTTGCAAAAAAAATCCAACAGCGTGGATAATTTCTACAAACAGTTTAAACAATTCAAAGTTCATTTTGCATGTGAAAACAAATAGTTTTTATCCTCGCAAAAATCAATCGATATTAAGACTAAAGAAAAGTTATTAATTCTTTTAGACTGGTCTCCCAGCGGGTAGATATTGCGATGTGATATCTGGAAGTAAAGTGAACAATTCTTGCCGCGGCAAAACTGTGACAGTCGGAAATGATGGCCGCGCACAAATATATGTTGGAGCTCACGAATACGACCTTATGTTGGCTATCCATGTCGGAGCAGAGGTAAATTTGAAATTTGAAAAAAAAATAGATCTTTTTCGAAAAAAAAAATACTTTTTTAATTTTACAAGGCCCGTCTAAGACCTTTGTGAAACATCCTATGTCAAAAAATTCAGCACTGTGTTATTTTAGACGTTAATTAAACTCATTTCTAAAGCTGTTAATTGCTGAGGCAATATAAAAGAGTATAAAGATTATAAAAAACGTTGGATAGTCTTATAATTCGTGTATGTTTTCTTTTGTATTTTCTGTGGTAACGCACATATGACCACGAATATTTGATTTATAAGAAGGTACCTACTTACGTATAAGAAAGTTAATGTTTCGTTCTTTTAAAATAAATATTCTTTTTTTCAGAGTCGGCTGTAAGCGGAATCCACATAAAATCGCAACGAAGAAACACTAATTGTTATAGTATAAATACATCTTCGAGTACATCATAAAGTATTAAATTAAATTAAATCTAGTGTTCCGATAATTCCGTTGTCTTTTTTGTACACCCTTTCTCCATAGTCCATATCCATATATCATATCAAATCTATATGTCTATACCTATCTATTTCAACATCTATGTAACATATTATAGTAAATCGTCTCATCAGGGATGTTTGCCGCGGGCGGTAAGCTAGTTACCGCCCGCGGCTTCGCCCATATTGTCTATACCCTAATAAATTATATACTAAAACCTTTCTCTTAAATCACTCTATCTATTAAAAAAACCGCATCAAAATCAGTTGCGTAGTCTTAAAGATTTAAGCATAGAAAGGGACAAAGGGACAGAGAAAGCGACTTTGTTTTTAGTATGCTTTGAATTGTTAGATTTGCCTCCACTTGAAAAAAAATTGTAAATTCATAGAAAAAGTCTATCCTAGGCTCAAGCAGATATACGATATTTTAGAATTACTATGTCCACTCTTAATTAATGGAAAGTACATAGTGTAATTAATTATTATTACTTTGTGTAATTAATATTTGAAATACAAATATAAACAACGTCTTTATTTGGCTTACTCGAGGTTGAAAAAGAGGAACTAAACTGGTTTCCATTATTTAAGAAGATCCTATGATCTTGTCATAAATAACGATAGTTATAGTTCTCTATCTCTCTACTTGTTCTAGCCTCTATAGGTAGGTAATTTTATTTGAAACGTCAATACGGATATCAAGGGTCAGGCGAAGCCACGAAGGTGGTGTTTTATTTCTCCTATTAATCACTACATATTTTTTTGTTTTAATCTATAAACAATAATTTGGAAAATCCAAAAGTGCACGCCTCATAATTTTTTTTTAATAAATATTTATTAATTATTATTTTTGTTTATTTAATAACAATTAAACCACATCGAATCAGACCCTGAAAAATGAAAGGGTTCTATTCCTGAGCATACTCAAGCGTAAGAGAAAAAAAAAGACTCGATTAGTAAAGTATTTCGGTCGCTATCGTGTTAACAAGAAAAAGGATCCGCACATACAGACACACGGACGTCCAAGACAGAACTTTTTTAAACTGTTTTTTAACTAGTTTAAATAACAAAAATGACATCAAAAATATCATGAACGTTAAAAATAGTGTTTTTTCTTAATATGTGTGTGTATGTATTATCTTACAAGTGCAATGTATGATACATAAAGACATTTTAAGTTTGAAAAATCAGATGTTTTGCGCGAAGTGACAGTAGTACCCACCTCAACGCTTCGCTTATGAGGCGTGCAAAAGCTTTATAATGCAACCGAACACCGGTTTTTCTAGCTTAAAAAGTGTTTTCTGTGGATTTCGAGATGATCCAAAATCTCACTCTCTATAGATACCTATAGATACCTACATCACAGATTACCGAATAGCATATCCTTAGCAATTGAATCAAAAGCCTTATACGTGACGTAACAATTCAATACCGACCTCGTGCCAAAAGTGTAGGAAAACGAAACCTGCGTGACTAGTCTACAAAACACGCCCGCCACACCCGCGCCAGCGCCGCGGCACTATTGGCCGGCATTTATCGTGAAACAAGATGGCACTACGCTCGCAGCTCCTCCGCATCGGTATGTATTTATTTATTTACCTCATTTATTAGCTGTTTAGTACAATTTGATAGGAAATACATAATTAGGGGAATTTTTTGAAGTGTTATTGTGGTATAAAACAAGATGTCAATGACTTTATTTTTTAATTGGATTATGGGAACATGATTAGAGAAATCGATGGCTTGTGTCTAGTTAATTTTCTTATAACATTAAAGTACTTATCTATTATTTAAACAATGTAACATTTAGGTATCTATTATTTAAACAATGTGTCTAGGCTATAAATGTTATGAGCATAAACTATAAAGTGTCAATAACACAATGGTTAATAAAGCCTGATGACTGATAAAGTGTAACAGTTAAGTCTAGGCTCTAGGTGTATTTACAATTTATATAAAACTATACCTATAATTGCAAATCTAGGAATCTATAAATAGCGAAATGATTATATTTGTAAACACAAACAAGTTTCCATTTTTGTGTTGGAAACTGCGAAAAGGCTCTACCTATTTTATTTGTATTGAATTAACTCCAAATTGTCGCGACCGCGACAGTCGAACGACCTTGGCGGTAAATAATACGATTTGCACATGTTATAATCTCGTTTTTCGTTTACATTACTTATCACGTACCTACTACCTACTCTGTTTGGATTCATATGGAATTAGGATAAATGTGCAATACAATTATGAAAAGTAGAATCGAGTAAACAAAGTAAAGCAAAAGGCTCTATCTGGAAATATTAACTTTTTATACTCATACAGATATAGTTTTATAAGTATATTGTTTATACAGACGATCCTGTTTCACAAACGTCAACTAAATTGTAATATGTACATATTAAATTCAAACCGGCTCTTTTGTTTTCATTCACGTGACACACCTACCGAGTGAATCGAAAACTATGTAAAATTGGTAAAATCTCGTGTACCTAGAAAATGTATCATTTACTATCAATTGAGAGAATAAAAATAAGACAAATTACATAGGTACATTTTAAACTCACACTTCTGCGTGTAACATATTTAAGTATGGTTTTACTACACGGAACACGTCTCCATCATGTTTATTTTCTTTATTACACCTAGTAGTATTACTAACTTTCAATACTGTACTCAGTAATATAGTTACATATATACATATTATATTGTTATGTGTACTTTCAGCATACAATGGCCAGCAAGCCCGTTGCTTGCACGAACTGAAATCCAAAGAGAGAGCCGGTGTAGAGAAACTGCGGGAGGTGCTGGAAGACCGACTGAAGGAAATAAAAAGAGCTAAGACTTGGAAACATGAACGCGTCATCACATCGCCACAGGATAGAAAGGTAATTTAAAATTAATTAAAATATCCTCATCCAACAACTTATAAAAATATGTATTCCAAAATCTTATTCCCTTCTGTTTTAAACAATTATAGGTTTGTCGTAGAACCAAAACCAGGTTCTGTATTCATATTTTTATTAAAAAACCTAATCTATTTAAGTCAATGATTAAACCTTACAAAATCGAGTATCGTGTAGGTATCATTGATGTTATAAAACGTGCGAAGTAGCTCTATACCTAAATCCTACGTCATAGTTCATACTTCATACTATAGGTAATGTTAGAATTAGTAATGGAATTACTTTATTATTTTGGACAAGAATGTCATTTATCCATTATCTATGTGTAATTATTACATCCTATCCTACTAATATTATAAATGCGAAAGTTTGTGAGGATGTGTGTGTATGTTTGTTACTCTTTCACGCAAATACTACTGAACCGATTACAATGAAATTTAGCACACACATATAGAGTAACTTGGATTAACACATAGGTTTTATCCCAGAAATCCCACGGGAACGGGAACTATGCGGCTTTTTCTTTGAAAACGCGGGCGAAGCCGCGGGCGGAAAGCTAGTATTTAATACTTTCTTACCTACGAGCAACGTAGTAAGTTAATTTATACATAATTTCCCTACATACTAACTCTGATTTATGTTTAAATTTTTCATTTACTTATTTAATCATAATTTTCCTAGCTACATATTCAGTTGTTGAGCGTGACTCTATGTGCTATCGCGTGGTGGTAAGAAAAAGTATACACAGCAATTATTGATATTGAAAAGATACAAAGAAAGCGTGATAATTGTGACGAAATTTTTCGATATCCCACTTGATAGGCTTTTAAGAAAAAGAAGTTATATGAGTTAGTACAGTACTTACGTAGGTATTTTTAATTTTAATTTATGGTAGGTACATAGTATAAGAATTAAATAGAGAAAATGGAAATAAACTAGCGCTAAATATATTGAAATATTCCCACTTACCTATACGTCTATTATGTGGAACTCTTTCAGAATATTTTAACCTATTTTTATTATTATTATATCATTTTTTGACGAATCAAAATTAGGAATTCATTGTTTAAACTCTCACGCTCTAAAAATTAAAAATTACAAACATCTGCCTGAATATTTTCGAATTATTCCTTTAAAATCGTTAATTAAATGTGAGTTATTAATGCGCTTTGCAAGTTAATTAGGTCAACGGATGATGATAACAAATACTAAGTTATTCGACGAATTCGTAACATTGACATGATTGTTCAATAATGTGCAATTTGTTATAATAAAACTGATTATTATTTTAGGTGACGGTCAAGGGAGCCGATGGAGAATTTTTAAATTTCTGTGCAAATAATTACCTAGGATTATCAGTAAGTTATAAATATATTGTATCTTATTTTCTTAAATAATAGTTTGAGTTTTGTTTTAAGTAACAATGAACGTACTAATTACTTTTTTGAACTATAGAATCACCCTGAAGTCGTTCAAGCAGCTCAAGATAGTGCGAACAAATATGGAGCCGGTCTCAGCTCAGTTCGTTTTATTTGCGGTACACAAAGTATTCATAAGGTAAGAACACAGTGAATAATTCGTAGGTACCATATAATATTAAGTACAAAGTGAAGCCAAATATATTGACCCTGTTCGAGACGGGGATGTTTTGACTATCAATTAACAATGTTCGATACGATAACTTTTGAAGGCTGCCTACCTACATATTATCTATTACAATTACCATTTTTATTGAAGATTTTCTCAGTTCGTATTATGGGAATAGGGTTATCATATTATTTGAGTATAAAAACATTTGAGAATAAGTTTTACGACAGTTTCACTTTACTTATTTCTATAAAGAAGAGTAAGTTCATAAAAATATACGAAGATGACATTGAATTCCATAAATCTTACTAAGTTACAATTACTTCTTCTCAATACATAAAATATGCAATCTATACTTCCAGGAATTAGAAGACCGTCTCTCTAAATTCCATGGACGGGAAGATACAATACTGTACGGGTCATGTTTCGACGCAAATGCCGGTCTTTTCGAGTCCATGTTGACGCCAGAAGACGCGGTCTTCTCCGACGCATTGAACCACGCTTCCATAATTGACGGTATACGGCTGTGTAAGGCGCAGAAATACCGATATCCTCATAGAGATTTAAGTGGTAAGTGTTTGTTTAAACACTGACTTTAACTAAAGTTTCTTACTTCTATTGTAATTTTGGCCATTTAACAAGCTAAAAACAAACTAGTTACAGTATTTGATATACAGACGACTATAGTATAATTATTAATTACACATTAGTTTACTTATGTACAAATGAATATAATATCTTTAACCTGTAATCTGCAAGAAAAAAAAACTTATGTAGAGCCAGTTGTAATTATTTCCATAATTAAGTTGTATGGATGACTTCATTGTGCCTGTTTATTATATCTTTGTGCATTACTAAATTATATCTAGAAAAGTGGAATTATAAAATAAAGAGTGCCTAAATATTGACTCGCAAAGATTTGCCTGTGGGTCATGCGTGAATTAACACTTAATATAATCGCAAAGTTAGCCTTAGCTCTAACCAATAAACCAGCTCTAATCAAGATACTTTTACAGAACTAGAACATCTCCTAGCGCACAGTGAAGCCCGTGTAAAGTTGATAGTAACCGATGGCGTGTTCTCTATGGACGGTACTGTCGCACCCATCAACGGTTTGAGAGATCTGGCCGATAAGTACAGAGCATTGCTTGCTGTTGATGACAGCCATGCGACTGGCTTCTTTGGAGAGACGGGAAGGTATTATTTTGTTTGTGTTTGTTTAATCCCATTAATAAGGAGCCTAGTCTTTTTATTAAATGGCTGTTTTAGATCTTTAACTCTTCCGATATCACAGGCTGTATGATAGAGATCACGTATTTGGTGTGAAATAAGGAATTTAATTAAAACTTGAACTAATTGTGACAAATTATATTGTTTCGTATAGCACTTAAAGAAGGTAGGATAGCCGATAGGTAGGTATGTTTTTAAACAAATAAATATAAATGCCAAGGACATTCTAGGTCCATTCGAAACAGGACAGTGCATTGGCATTTATGTTTTGTACAATGCATTTAAATAGGTAATAATATTTGGTCAACCGCGTAGATATAATAAAAATATAATATATTTGCCAGTATAATTTTTTCCTACTTTGAAATCATTTGATTCCGAACTAAAATTCTCATAGAGTAAGTAGGATCTTTCGGCCAACTACTTTTTACTTAATTTCCAGATTAATTGATTGTTTGAAAACGTAACATAATTCTATATATATAAAACTCAAAGGTGACTGATATAGTGATCTATCAATGCACAGCCCAAAGCACTGGACGTATAGGGCTGAAATTTGGCATGCAGGTAGATGTTAGGACGTAGGCATCCGCTAAGAAAGGATTTCCCGAAATTCTTGCGGGAACGGGGAAAAACGGGGATGCACGTACAAAGTAGGGGCGGAAGCAAGTATAGCTAAGTAAAGCTAAGTTTAAAAAATATTTCTTACCAGGGGAACAGAAGAATACTGCGGTCTCATGGGCGCAGCGGATATAATCTGCTCGACTCTTGGCAAGGCAGTGAGTGGAGCCGCGGGAGGCTACACCACCGGGCCGAAGGAACTAGTCACTTTGCTCAGGAATGTGTCCAGACCGTATCTGTTCTCTAATGCTCCTCCTCCACCTGTTGTTGGCGCTTCTTTGAAGGTAAGATTAGATACATAGTACATATTATAGTCATTTGAGAATTCATCATTTGAAAAAATATAATATTGACTCAATTCACTTACTGGGTTTGATACTTACACTGTATTGGTCATGTGCATTATTAATTTTGGATTTGCACATGCCCCCTTTGTTATTTTCAACGGTACAAGTACCCTGTTTTACATTTAAAGGAAGATTAAATTTGCTCTACTGTTAATTTGATATTTGCATGGATAATCATGATTTCAGTCTATTTCAAGATAAAAATACATACTTTCTAACAATTTTACATCGATAACGACACTTACAAAACAAAGTTAAATTCAAAACAAGAACTTACAAAAAATGTATCATTTCTTCAGGCTCTCGACCTAGTAGAAAACAGCAACGAGCTCAGACAGCGCCTACACACAAACACCAAACTGTTCCGCGAAGGCATGAAGCAAGCTGGCCTGGTAGTGGCGGGGGATGGCCATCCGATCTGCCCAGTGATGGTGGGAGAGGCACCACTCGCTGTAGAACTGGCTTCGGGAATGTTACGTAAGTACCAGATACAGAACATAACAAAGGTAGCAGGCAATATAAAATGAGCGCAGATAGAGGTTACACGCGAACACCAAACTGTTCCGCGAAGGCATGAAACAAGCTGGCCTGGTAGTGGCGGGCGATGGCCATCCGATCTGCCCCCCTATGCAAGTGGCTTTCTGTTAGCGTAGCGTTCAATAGAATAGATAGATACGTTTATCTACAGCTTACGTCAATCTCATACATTCGTAGTCTTCTATTGAACGCTACGCTAACAGAAAGCCACTTGCATAGGGGGGCTGCCCAGTGATGGTGGGAGAGGCACCACTCGCTGTGGAACTGGCTTCGGGAATGTTGTGTAAGTTTTAGTATAACTTGTGTTATCAATTAGCTGTAAAGTTCTATTTCAGGAATATTTTAGTTAACTTTTTGTGTATATTTCTCTTTTATAAAGGAAGACAATTACGAATGACGTGTCTATTTTTAATTTATTTTAACTTGTGTGTCCTGATCAAAATACATATAAAGTAAATAATGTCAATAGTTTATTTGAATATTTAACAATTAACGTTCAAACAGTGTGACTTTCTCCAAGGTCTTATCCAGTCTTATCTATAATTCCTAAACATCAGAATCAGAATTTACTTGAACTCATGATAAATAGATACCCGAAAACACAATTTAGAATTTCACAATAAATTTGACTATAATCAATTTTATTTCCAGTAAAAGGAATCTACGTGGTAGCATTCAGTTACCCCGTAGTACCGAAAGGCCAAGCGCGAGTTCGCGTACAGATCAGCGCAGCTCACACCACAGATGACGTAAAAAAAGCCGTCAACGCATTTGCGGAGGTCGCTCAGAAAATTGGACTCATCAAAAAATAGATGTAATTTTATAAGACTGCTCAACGAATATGATCTTTATTTTGTATGTTATAAATATGTATTTTGTATGTGTACTTGATCTTTATTTTGTATAGAATATATATTTTGTGTTAATTTCAAACATTCCTGTCATGTACTTTTGATGTAAATAAATTTTTTATCTGTTTTAATTTGTTTTCTTTGGCATTTTGCTCTTCACTTGAACGCAAAGCAATGGAAAATTAAAGTAAATAAATAGGCGTACAATCAATAAATGTCTTAAAAATAAACAACTAACTGATTAATGTATAAAAAAATTAGGACCTGTCAGAAAATAAAAAGTGCATAGATACTTATTATATTATGTGTGGCATGAACATTGTCATTTTTACTATCATCATATCTCCATAACAAGCAAAAACAATAGAAAAATAAAACACAATGTATAATAATTATTGATCTATTAACAATAATTTATTACAATAAAATCCACACACGACAACTCAGTAACACGCAGCGGACCTCTTACTGGCTAAATAGATTTATTTATTTACATTGGTATCGAGTTCTCACTCATTTGTTATTGCAATAATCACTGCACACATCGCTCGAATACATACATCGCTACATATTTATTAAATTAAATTATTATTATACTGAGAAAAAAATATATCACTAATTATTAAAAATCTATTTTACGCTAAAAGACAGATACGGGCGCTGTACATTAAAAAAAATCATTTTTTAAATATTTTAAATCTTTTGTCAAGCTTTAATATAAAAAGAAAATCCAGGCTAATGAAACCAAAATTTATGATAGTTTATTGTTACACAATATTTTTAAAAGGTAAATTTATAAACATTGAGTTGTAGTGATTCAATAATCTGATAATTTTTTTGTGACCGTTACACACTATAATCTAAATTGTAAGGCATTTATTTTTAATATTCAGTCATTTAAAATACGAATTCCTTGACAATTTTTTGTATACTCATGAGCTAAAATTTTACCGAGAGCATCTTTTAAATTTAGCTATAACAAAATTACAAACAAAATATTATGTCACTAACCTAGCTTACTATTTTGGGGCATTTAAAATTTTTATATTCTATTAAACTACATATTTTGATAATGTTGCGAAGTATGTAAACGAGCTTAGGTGACTATCATACATCAATTTGTGGACTTTAACCCAGTACATATAATACCAATCAATATTTATTTCAAATTTAACTTTTTATTGGACAACATCAAACCCAAATTTTATTTGTATTTAAGCTTAGCTTTTTTAGCTTATTTTAAGCTTGATATTTCGTTTTAAAGCATTCAAATGTTTTATAAATAAGTTTTTTTTGTTTATAATAGAAAAAATTCTAATTAAAAAATCTTATTTTATGTTTGAGAGCAGAAATCAGTCGAATTTTTGATTAAACTTAAGATGCATTAAATTGTTTATTTTCAAATTTTACTTCGTTTTTGTGTTCTTGCGATTTTCTTAGTAACTCTATATACTGGGTTAAACTCTTTATTATATTATTTATCGAATAAAAATCACCCAGTGTGTTCCTATCATCGTTAGTTTGAGATCGAATTCGTTGGCATCTCTGTAAAAATTACTTGACACATCTTTATTCCTTATTTATATTACTCTATTACAATCCTTTCATTCTAAAAATATTAAAAGAGAAATGCTGAAATAAACACTATTACAAAATAAAGTATATTTTAACGTGTGTAACTTAGTTAAAATAATTTTAATATTAAAATATAAATACAAGTTATAAACTTAAATTAGACTAGTTTCTATTAAATACGTACTTACGAAGGCCATATTGAATATCGTTATTAAAACTTTAACATTATAATATTTTTTTATATTCAATATGGTCTCCATAAAATACACAGCCATGTATACCAGCAGCTGATAAAATATATGAGAAAAAATAAACAAATGAATTTTTGTGTACGGCAACTCTTAACTCATCTAAATTGGAGGGATCGTTCACTACATGTTGGCGTAACTAGGTAAAAACTAAAAAATATCAGTTCTTAGTGCAAAAAATTGAAGCAATTATCTTTATAGAATCGTCTTTCTAAGATTTTTCAAAAAAAAAGTTAAAAATGTTTTTTCATTACTTAAAAAAAATGTATGAGCGATTACAATTCCCGATACTCAAATATTTTAACCTCAAATCAACCACGTTCGAGTCGATTTAACACGTCTTTGACAGACTTACTTGCAAACTTATTTGCAAAAAAAATTTCACACTTCTTTTCAAATATTTTTTTACTAGATTTTTTACGATTTTTACTTTGAATTTTCGGATTTTTAGTACCCCTTTGCCCATTTATTACCCCTCCCTCTAGTTACGCCAACCCTACCCCGTAACTACGTCATATTTGTCGCGTGGACGCAATGTTGCCTTGAAAAAATTCTGAGCAATCGTTGTTTTAACTTGTGGCCGGCTCCTTCATTGTGAGCACGCTTGGCTTTGCTGGACCTAGAAAAAATGTTTCATTTTTAAGTATTTTTTGAAGTATAATAAATTCTTCAAAACCAAGTGAAATACGTGTAAGTAATTTACTTTAAAGACTTATGTCTTTAAAGTGAAGTTATTATGGAATATTTTAATCCAATATAATTTAGGAAACCGAACACTTTTGGTTTATTAAAACTTTGCAAACAATTTTCAATGTTAGTTGTAGTACTTTATTGAGAAATAAAATGTACCTGCTAATTTGTATAAAAGTGAAGTCCCGTGTCCCCGTAGTGGGGTAAGGGGCAGATGCATTATTCATACATCTGTTTCACTGATCGATTTTCTTTAGTGACAAGTAGGTGATCAGCCCTTGTGTCCTGCCAGACCGAGACATTTTTTTTTTCTTCGTCTCCAACGGGAATCGAACCCAGGACCCCTCGGTTCTACGCTCACGCGTCAACCACTGTACCAAGGAGGCGGTCGAATTTGTATGCACAAAGTTTAAAGATTTGCTACACTAGAGCAAAGATTAGCTATACTTTGCTACCACATTTGTACATAATATTATATATTTTGAAGTATAACAGTGTAGTGTATAAATTCGGTGACCTTACCAGAGAATTAGATATTACTTTTTTGCTTCTCTTTGGGCCTGGATAATCGGTGCTTATTTATAAATGGCACCGTATTTATATCATCAGAATAAAGCAATCGAGTAAAAAATATTCGCTCTGACCCTAAATTCACAAAATGGCTCCAACCTTAAGTGCTTATTAATTTGCTTATTTATTATTCGAAAAACATCTCAATTCAAAGTTTATTTTTAACTGAAGGTCATGCTACAAAAATACAACAAGTTATTGAATAATTTAATGTTTTGTTTCCTTAATTTTTTTGTTTATTTTTCACTACTTTCCTTGAATCTATTCTAAAAATAATCAACACAGAAAAACATCTATTAGATTTATATAGATAAGAGCTAGAGTTTAGTAGTTAATAGTTATACTACTTTTTATAGACAACAAATATAAATTAGAAATAAACATTAGTTTACTTAGGGAAGTAATTAAAGGTGTCATAATAAAGCTTCCGCGTCTAAAAGGGCTAACACTTGAGGTCATCAAGTGATCACTATTCTCTTACATGACCTTAGCATAATGTTTTTAAAATGCAGGAAGATTGATCTGTTAATTCGTTTTTAACATAATTTTTGTTTATGTTCGTTATGTAAACATTTGGTGACGTAAGCTGTCTCGCAAATAAAATTATTTTTAGATGTTTTTTTTTGAAGTGAAACTTATTAGGCGCGTTAAGAGTAAAATTTCAAGGTCTCGTCATGGCAATACTGTCACGTCATGAAGTGGCGACGATTTTGGTATCTTTGAATCTTGCCAAAGAAGTTTCACTTCTGAGACGTGTGATCGGCACACACGCTTTTTTATGTATGATTTATTGTGTTATAAATAGATTATTTAATACAAAATTACAAAATAACATTATAAATGGGTTAAATTAAGAATCAATAACAAGCAGGCAAAGGCCTAAGGAAAGTGGATAGCATTTTACATAAGTGATAGGTCATGAATTGGATAGATTAACTTGCTGTTTAGATTCATCTATGTTTTATGTTCAGTTTTCACGTAACACGTTTCATAGAGAGATGGACATTAGTAAACGACTATCCGTAAGTGCATACTTCCGAATGACGTTACAATTTCATCAAGCATACATTACGTTTTCAATACAAATTTTCTTGTCATATCAAATATGGTGATCTCGAAAATAAATAAGAGCTGATCATACATAAACAAAAACGGCATCTATATCTACTTTTTCGTTTTATCCCATAAGCACTGAATAAATTTCGATAACATTTGTATATAGCCCTAAAGTGTTACATGACCTGAAGTATCGTAATCGTATCATACTAACAAACCGAATAAAAATATTACAATTGACAATTTCTATTTAAAAATCATAAATAAAAAAAAAACTTTTTTTACTTGTAAGAAGGTTGTGGTTAACATCAATATTTAAAATCTATCTATCTATTAAAAAACTAAAAAACTCATATTTATTTGTTTACTTTTAAGAAGGTTAAAAATATCTTACCTGGTGGTAAGGTAGTGGTACTTGTGGGGGAGGCAGTGGGTGCATTAGTTGCTACCGGCGTTTCACTTACTGCCGCTTTTTCTACTGGTTTCTGGAACAAATGACAAAACAATATTATAATGCTACAGAATACGTTTTTGTTGCGATCGGAAATAGGTCGAAACATGCCAAGGAAAAATATTTTGTCTAATTCTATAACGTAGCAAAATTTCGCTTTTGTTTCATTTTCCATGATTTGATTAACTGGCAATATAAAGCTTACGTAATTTAATGGTGACATCGAGCAAAATTTTAAAATTTAAAATTCATTTGAGTACCCTAGAAACAATCTGACAAATTGAACAAAAAATCCCACTTTTATTTCACCAACGTTACTGAATATGCTGCTTATGCAACAAATCTATCACAAAACTTTTACTTTAAATACTATCTTTACAAATTCAAGTTTCAACCCACCTACCTTCATTCCATCGAGAATCGCCTGGAATCCATCCATCCTACTCCCTAACGTCGTATTCGAGGCCACTAGCTGAACTTTAAGCTCCTCCCCTTTCTTCCAATTGGTCGACACGTTCGCTATAGTGTCGTTAGTCCTCTTTTCTAAGTGCACTACGTAGTTCCTGAGCTCCTCTACACTGGATGTATTACTTGAGAACCTATTTTACCCTAAACTTCCCTACAAATTCGACTCACCTTTATTCCATCAATAATCGCTTGGAATCCATCCATCCTACTCCCTAACGTTGTATTCAAGGCCACTAGCTGAACTTTAAGCTCCTCCCCTTTCTTCCAATTGGTCGACACGTTCGCTATAGTGTCGTTGGTTCTCTCTTCTAAGTGCACTACGTAGTTCCTGAGCTCCTCTACACTGGATGTAGCGGTTAGTGCTTGCTTGTGCGCTGATTCTATCGCGCTGTCGAAGCCTTTTATCTGAAAGGGTTGAAGGATTGGAACTGAACCTATATCTTTTCCAACTCAGAAATATATTTTTTACGATCTATTTTGAGGTAATTTCTCGGATTGGAATGCCGATAATTCTAAAAAGTATGAAAAACGTTTCTTCGTTTTTTCTCGTCATATAAATAATATTAATTTATTCTACAACAGAAAATGTAACAATGAACTTATTATATCAACAAAAATTAACAAATATAATATGTAATAGGCGCATTGCGGCTGTGTCAACTGCCAACATGCCACAATTTCGAAACGCTTGTTACCACGTCCAAGGTATTATGGTTATCTTTTACATTGCAATCCGTAAATAAATTAATAAAATAAATGTAATACTTTAATCGCATTATTGATAAACATTTAACTTGAAGATGGGTGACAGCTTAAATTTGGAAAAATTCAATCCATTTATTCTAGAAATTAATTTTCAAAGTTTTAAAAGACAATCGTTAACTCATGAAGGACGAATTAGGTAAATATAGTATCTAAGTATAGACATCTCTCACAATTTAACAAGTAAGCAAAGTATCAACAAAAGGATTTAAAAATGAAAACATTCAAATTTTGCTCTATCTTACATGGCCATAAGCCAGCTCATATCCTTCATTAATCCTACATTTATCAACAATAATTTATTATGACACAATTATTATCAAATTACCTGTGAACCAAAGTCAGCAACCGTCCGTTGCAACTCTGCGATCCGTCTCGGAGTATCAGCTAACTTTGGCGCCGCGGACAATTGTCCGGACACGAGGGCCAACTCCTCTTGGGCATTCTTCATTCGCTGCGAGAGCTCTTCGTGCTGCAACTCCAGTTTGAGTATCCTTGCACTTAGCTCGCTCGCGTTCGCTTTTAGTTCTTTCGCTGCTGTGTGACATACTTGAAGGGCGTCCCCGACTCCGCCGCTTGTGGTTGTTACTGCGAAAAAGTAATGGCGGGTTATTTATTGTTTTATTTAAAATCGATCATCAATGAACAGAGATCGTCGTCTTGTACGCATTTTTTGAGTGTAAAAGTTTGTTCGTTATTCACGTCGCAACGAAGCGATCTTATGATATGGTTTTTTTGTGTCTGGACAAAGAAACGAATGAAATTTTAACTGCAGTGAATTATTTATTCCTACAGGAATTTCCTAGGTGGAAGCCGCTAGAAACTTCCTTGTCATACACTATTACATATTTTTGAAGGGTAGGTATATTTGATTGGGACAGGGAGTTTTTTTTTAAATATTTGAATGCCTGATGTGTTAAAATTTGGTGATATCACAGTCTCTGATAAGCAAAAGCTGTCCATCGACTCAAAAATGCTTAGATACTTAATATGTTCATAATATGGATATACCTATGGATAAATAAATATGGATCTGCGATATCCGAATTGTATGCAAATAAATAAAAAAATAAATAAATAAACCAAATAAACCTTGGCACTAACACTGAATTCTTAGTTCAAAATATCATACGCTGACCTCAACGATCTTTGATGACGACAGTAAGTCGGTAGTTAAACAATGGTTACTTAAACATATTATTTGCCTCTATAAAATATCGTTTGCATTACATTATTTGCTTAGCAAAAAATGTGTATTGTATTAGTTAAATAAATTCATATTATTACTGTCGGCTCTAATTTTAACTAAGTACTTACTGTCTGTGTATTTTTAAGCAAGAGGTTTTGTATAAAACTTACTTCTATAGTATACGTTCGTTAATGTGTTAATACTTACCTAACAGGTAATTTTCTCCATATAAAGTGTGGCATTGAAATACAAATGACAAGGCATGATATTGATTTTAATCGATGGATTAATTTTTTAATTTTACTGTATTTATTAAAGGATTTCGGCCTTCCTTTTACTGATTTTAATAGCGTAATTATACGTATAGGTTGTCTTTGAAAATATATACTAATATTTTAAGGCTTAAGTGTTTGTTGAAAGCGCTGATCTCAAGAACTTCTGGTCCGATTTGAAAAATTCTTTCGGTGTTAGGTAGCCCATTTATCGAAGAAGGCTATATTATATAGACTATACATCTTCACGCTAAGGCCAATAGGAGCGGAGCAATACGGGAAAACCCGCGGGGCACAGCTAGTGTTATATTCACGTATATCATCACGTTATATGAATTAGGCTAATTAGTTAATTACTTATAAAATAAATTGCCACAGGAAATTGTTACGCATGGGTCAAGGTTATCTCGTTTTAACAAAGTAGTAAGTATCGATTTATGAATGAATTTTTAATATAATGAGGCCTGATGACCTTTGTGAAGTAAGACAGGCGGTGTGGCTTCCTACTTCAATTGTTCTTTACTCATGAACTTCTACAGCGTGGGTTGTGATCAACTTTCTACCTTACTAGGTCGAAAAGTTTCCTTGAGATAGCAACGTTGCTATACTAAATACGCTAAATGTATATCGTATTAGCAAACCAAACACACAGGTATGGAAATTAGCCATTTAGAACTATATTAGGACTTTATCTACATAATGTTTATTTAATTCTTCTTATCTGGATCTGAATGTTTAAAACTTTTTAACGTAATTATCACCATGACGTTTTAAATTATGCATTGAGACTGCAATAGGTAATTTCATAAAGTAAATAGTAATTGAAGTATTGCGTATAAATATTATTATTATACAGATATATTTAGAACATATTTATTTTCAGTATATAAGTACCTATTGATACCTGAATTAAAGACTATAGAATTCTGATTTATCGAATTCGCAGACTTAAATTTCCTCAATATAACCATTGTGTACTTTTTGCTGTGGTAAATAAATGTCAGTGTACTCCTTTTTGTTTACATTCGAGTTAAACGTAGCATTCTTTATAAATAAAATGTTTATTGATAAAATAATCTATAATTTATTGCTAGACCCGGATAAGTGGAATGCGGTTCACGGAAGATAAAAAGGAATACGGATTTAATTATTATCTATAACGGTATAAATGCGATTAGGGAATCAGGAAATCTTTCGTTTTTATGGCTATAAAAAAAAAAACACCCTATTTTCACGCAGCATGCTGAAATTTTTAAGCTATGCCGAAGAAAGGCTTGAATGATTTCATTTATGTTTTAGTTTGTATTAATTACTTTAGTTTGATTGTAAAAGTTACTTTACAATAATTGGTAAAAGTTCTTAATTATCTTGACGTTTTTAATCAAGAAAAATATAAACAAATGACCATTGAAACGTCATGTTTTACAGCTCGCGCGTCAGATAGTTTATTAATAATTATTATTGACCTTATAACATTATTGTGTTTATTTTGATTTTTACTACAAGTAAGAATAACCATAACTGAATGATATGTACCTCTATCCATCTCAATTCTGAGCGACACGATCTGCCTTCGAACATCCACGAATAGCCACAGTACGGTAGCTGCTGATACAACGCACACACACAGCGCAAGAGCCGCTGCCAGACGCACGAAGGGTCGGGATCTTCGTCTACGACTCGTCCGTCGTCCCCACGGCTCTCCTTCATCACTGGACGCTGACAAAAGTCTACCACTTCTAGAACCCGGCCCGCCAACTAGAGCGTCCAACTCCCTTCGTTTCCTCATTTTCTTACCAACCCGCAACGGCACTGCTGCGTGCACGCCGCTCTCCATCATATTCCTTCACACTCTCCAACGCTACCGTGAACACATCCGAATTTCGAGCACTGCACTAGCGACATTCACTGTACACGACCGCGCGGCGCGACGTCCGTTTATCGAATGTTCAACTTTGTATGTAAACAAATAAATTGCGGCAGGCGGCTTCACTTCACGGTAGGAATTGAGATTATTTTATTGGCTAGACTGGATTAATTACTATTAGATCTGTGTTAAGAACTTTATCTTAATTATGTTTATAGCGCGATTATCTACCCAGGGGCAATGAAGCAAGTGCTTTACAAGAAATAATATTATACTTATTATAAGTATATTATGACGCAAACAACTTTCACATTTAATAAGATAATAAATTATAACCTCATGATATTATGATAACTGCAGACTTATTCTACCCTATTAATATCTACTTTGATATTAAAAGCTCTTAAATGAAAATATGAAAATGTCTTCGAGGGAAAGTATCACCTACAAATCTCAGTTCTCTTTTCTGAGATTTTCACGAATGTAGTTCAAGTGTGTCTACAAGCCACAGCGCATTCACTAGATTCTCTTCGTTTGAAAAGGAAAAGTGCTTTCATATTTTCCCTAGAATATTCGATTCGTTTCTTTTTGTTAACCGTTTTATATTATACCTAATCATATTGTCTAATCAAATTATCGTAATAATTTCATTTGAATAAAAGTACTTTCGTATTTTTATTTGCGTAGAGATGGAACCATGCTTTGTCCTGAGTTATTACACAACCCTTACAAAAGATGCACATCAGTAGCAGGAATCTTTACAGTAACGCATACCCTACAATGACAAAAGGGAGACGGAGATCTTTGTCCCTTGCTCACACTTTTCTAAAGAGCCATCTAAAACCTTAATCCCAGTTCGCAATGGCAAATCTAGATGAGACACAGAATATATTTATAGGCACACTAGCGGTCCGCCCCGGCTTCGCCCGTGGTACATGTTTACGTTTTCTCTGCATAAGAACCACCCTCGTACTTCAAGGAATATAATAAAATAATTTGGAAAATCCAAAAGTGCACGCCTCATAATTTTTTTTTAATAAATATTTATTAATTATTATTTTTGTTTATTTAATAACAATTAAACCACATCGAATCAGACCCTGAAAAATGAAAGGGTTCTATTCCTGAGCATACTCAAGCGTAAGAGAAAAAAAAAGACTCGATTAGTAAAGTATTTCGGTCGCTATCGTGTTAACAAGAAAAAGGATCCGCACATACAGACACACGGACGTCCAAGACAGAACTTTTTTAAACTGTTTTTTAACTAGTTTAAATAACAAAAATGACATCAAAAATATCATGAACGTTAAAAATAGTGTTTTTTCTTAATATGTGTGTATTATCTTACAAGTGCAATGTATGATACATAAAGACATTTTAAGTTTGAAAAATCAGATGTTTTGCGCGAAGTGACAGTAGTACCCACCTCAACGCTTCGCTTATGAGGCGTGCAAAAAGAATTATCGAAATCGGTTCAGCCGTTCTCGAGTTATGCGCTTACCAACACATTTTGCGATTCATTTTTATATATATAAGATTAACATCCAGACTGACTAGCCTTCCTCAATAGCTTCCTCTATAAACATAATACTATCTGTTCTGTTGAAGTTTGAACGTTATTTGCTATAGAATCACCTCATTACATTAACCTAGGTCGCAATTTAACTACGTGACTGCCTGAACTCTGAACGTTAGAAGGGAACCCTCATTTGTGAGGCCATGCCATTGAAATGTTGCTAACCTTGATCTTGGGAACTAT
Source organism: Colias philodice (assembly GCF_061535455.1). NCBI lineage: Eukaryota > Metazoa > Arthropoda > Insecta > Lepidoptera > Pieridae > Colias > Colias philodice. The sequence continues at coordinate 4,061,582 of NC_143101.1, forward strand.
CGAGATATAATTTGTATAATTTTATCATTTATTTTATGTGTGAATTTTTAAGAAATATGCCTAAAGAACGTTTGTTTTTCGTAATTAAGTGATTATGGCACAATGAATAGAGTTAGTATATTATAGCGTGTCAATTACAAGTATTAGCATTTAATCATAGTAAGTGGTGATATGTTAATTGATTTTTTTTTATTATGTACTAGATTTCCGCCCGCGGCTTCGCCCGCGTTTGCAAAGGAAAACCCGCATAATTCCCGTTCCCGTGGGATTTCCGGGATAAAAACTATCCTATGTGTTAATCCAAGTTACCCTCTATATGTGTGCTAAATTTCATTGTAATCGGTTCAGTAGTTTTTACGTGAAAGAGTAACAAACATCCATACATCCATACATCCATACATCCATACATCCACACATCCTTACAAACTTTCGCCTTTATAATAGTATTAAGATGACGTAGCTGCAGAAATAATATCATTTTTGGTGGAATATTTTTTGTACACGACCGATGTATTCTTTGTTCAAGATTCTCACATATTAGGAGGCCAGTTTTGTATTAATATCACATACAAGTAAATTTGTGTTTCTAGGCCACTAAATTGGCACAGTATTTGAATGATCATTAATAAATGAACATTAAACAACATCGCAATTGAATGTACTTAAATGTGAACTGTAGACATCTGACATGTATATTACAATCATCATCATCAACTGCATAGGCCCTTGATAATTGACAATCACCTTATTACCGAAGTGCATGTAAGGACACACGATCGCGTCCGCAATCGAAAGGTTTTCCTATAAAAGAGGAAAGTCAACGCGGAAGAACATAATTTACATTAGAGGAAATAATGCATTGTCGCGAATCTGTTTGTGATTGCATGCACCTACGAACTTGACGAAATACATTAGTATTATGTACAGTTCTCTAGGATATTGGTCTGATTTTTTTAATAAGCCACTTAATATCTTCAATTTTATTGTATCGACAACGGTTCGATAGACTACTACAGATATTTTTCATATACCTAAGTATTTAATTTAAAAATAAGACACTTTTCCTTGTTGATTACAACGACCAACCCTACTTAGAAGAAAATATTTAATTGCAATAAAACAATATAGAGAAGAAAGTGTTTCCTCTAAAGTCTAAAGGAAATAAAACAGTTAACAAAGGAAACATTACCTACACACATGCTACCAATGCGATTTACGATAGGAATTGGCTGGAAATAGAATTACGGAACCACCCGCGCCCTGGCAATCCTGTATGGAAGTTCAAACGTTATTGAGATATTTATTTAGGTACCTACAATATAGACCACCAACATTGCGTATGCGTGTTAACTGGTGACCTTTCTAGCATGATAAGGTTACTCAAATTATAGGTATTTTTATTACATTTCTGGGTATTTAAGAATCGGGGATGTGAAGACTAAATTGCCAGCTATTAAATTCTGACTTGTCAGTTATGAATTCCGGTACTAGAGAAAACTGCAGAAGTATGGTAAAAGGTCACAATTAACAGAATGTCGAATGGACCTTTATTATGAAGTAACGTTCAGGATTGATTATAGCTCATAGAGATCTTTACCCGATCTCGAAAACAATAGATAATTCTTGCAATGCTAACAAATAAACATCATCAGATCGTTCCGAGCTCTTAAAAACTAACGTCAGGTCAATATTACTATCGTCACACGGTCTTTATTATGCATTGGAAAAAAATGATGTTCTCATAATTGCCTATTTAATAGCCATATTTTCCCCATACCACTTACACAAAGAGTACCTTTATTTTCATTAAGGTATAATATGTCAAGGCGACATTATTCTTGAAAAGCCAATAAATTATTATTATTAATCGATTTCGGTAGAGGTTATGTAAATTTTCGATTCTGGTTATAATCAGTTACTATAACGATGCATTTATAACTAATTTGACCTTCACAACGGAAAGGGTTTTTGTATGCAGTTTTAAGAATTCGTAATTACAAAACCTCGAGATGTTTTAATCCATATATGGTACATGGAATCCAGGATGTGACGGAAAAAGTGCCATATACAGGTAACACACACTTTATTTTATGTTTAAATAAATTAGAAGGTAAATAATTCAGATGGATTCTCATATTTGGATGAGTCGTATCTACAATTACTGGGAAGGTCTTTTTCGAACGATTAATGTCTACAAGAACTCTACCTTATTAAGTTATTACATTGAATAGACCGTACGTTCTCGAAATATTTTATGGAATAGAAAAATTTGGATCACGAGGCAGAACTTGAACCTATTTCATCAAGCCATCGAAAGCATTTAACTAAATCCTAGGTATAAAACCTAATATGTATCCCATTCTCATACGTCTGCTGATTATAACAAGGAACCGAAGCAGAGCTTTCGTAAAAATGGTATCAAAAGAAACCTAACATTTAAAAATATCTTTATTCATATAACGTAGGCGAAAAGTACACTGCTGCTTTAAATTATATATATCACAATTGGTATCTACTATCTAGTGTTTAACAAGATAACGATTAACGTTGTTATGATTGCTGTGACAGCACGGCAATTATAAAATTCTTATCGTCATTGGTGAATTTGCTTTACGATTTTATCTTATTATCATCTGTTATCATCCGTATTAAGAGGCTTAAATCTCTGTTCACAAGATATTATATTGAAGGTTCATTAAATGAACAAAAACAATTTACACTCGACTTAATCATTATTAACGCTTTTGTTGTAAACTACGTGTTTTATTAATTTACTCAATTTAACTAAATGTAAATAAAAGGTACTCTCAATAATAAAACACTTATAAAACAATTCCCCAAAATTGCGCCATGTAATCAAATATATGATAAGCGAGACACTATCTTATATCGACCTATAAGTTCCAGACGCAGTGAATGGACGAAGCGCATGCGTATAGCAACTTACACCACGCCAATTCTATATATTATTTAATAAATAAACAATATATTACAATAAATAAAAATCTAATATAATAAATACTTCATAAACATAACAAAAACGAAGAGAATATTACGCAAAAATTCGTGACGCAGATCGAAATATTTAAGAACTAATAAATATGTTTACTGAAAGCACAGACGTGTTTTTGCACAGCACAACAGTTCCCCACTTTTCAACAACAAATACTGATAAAAACACTTATAAATCGAATTAAAAGACACCAGATAGTGATAAATACGAGAAAAAAACTGAGCGCTTTGTAGTAGACTGCCTCCCGGGAGGTCAGAGCAGCGTAACTGTGACGTCAGGACGCATGCGCGAACACTAGACACTTAGATATCACATATATTAGGGAACAAACAAAAGTTCTGGAATCGTATATTACTTTTGGGAAATTAGGCGTACGGTGACAAGGCGTCGGAGCAAAAGTTAAACTTGATTAATATTACCGATAAAACTGGATTGTGAAACCTTCAGATTATTTAACACGCAAATAGAGTAGTGTGTAGTGTTAATGCAGAATAATTAATATGCAGAATTAGTGTACATTAATACAATACTTAAATATTAAAGACTACAACAGGCGTAGAAAACGCGATTTCGAACTGATATTATTGGACCAAATGAAGATTTAAAAAAAATGCTCGCATTGTTTTCTGTTGCCTAATGGTACGTCAATCGTGAATCCCTCTTCATATCCAATTTCATTAAAATCTGTTTAGCCGTTCGGGTATAAAAGCGTGCGAGACAGAGACACAGAGTTACTGTTAGCTCAACTGCGCTAAATAAGCGTGTAATGGTTTTCTTATAAACTAAATGTACGATATACATTTTTAAAGACTAGAAAAAATTCGATCACGAGGCGGGATTCGAATGTACTACTCAAGTTAGAAAATTGTTTCAAAAATATTTTTTTCCCTTTTCAGTGGATAATACGTATTAGATAATACCATTAAATGAATAATTTTATATCATATCGTCCATTGTATCCACCCTTGTTACTGAATTAATTATAAGACAGCGGCCTCGAAACACAGCGCTACATGCATGTAACAACATCATTTATTATACAACAAATTTGATCCTGTAATGTCCTTCGTTACTAGCATGATTTATGAAGTAAAATATAAAATTTATTATATTGTCACTAGTAACTCTGGTCAACTTTTTAGTTGATGTGAGTTTAGTAATGCCTAAAAAATAGTTTTTTTTATGATTCACTGTTTGTTCCACGTAAACTTTTGCCACTGAATATTTTATTCAATTACACAATTTTTTAAGGTCACTGGCAGATATCTGATGGTAAAGTGGCAAAAAATAAATGCCAAATAATGTCCTGTCAAGTGTATTTGCTAGTTTAGGCGGTAAAGTGTTTACAATTTTTAAAGATGTGGGATGTGGTATGGTTTTTGCAAAAACTTGATATTTAGCATATAAAAATATTCCCTTCTCGTAAAAAAAAATACATCCTATTACAAACGCAAGCTAGGAGCTTAGCCCTAAAAGTGTCTCATTTCTATGAACCAACATTTTGAAAAATTTGCCACAGTACGGCCAGTAAAATTTGCCACTTTTTGAAAAATTTGCCACAGTACGGCCAAAGAGGGCTCAAATGACACATTATTATTTAAAGCATTTTAAAAATATAATACTAAAAATTAAATTATGTACAATTTGTGTAATTCAATTTATCAACTCAAAAGTACTTGTCAAAGACATATTATTAAATGTGTTATGTTATACCAATATTAATTAATATAGCGTGGACCACTAACCTTTAGCAATGTCAACTCTCATGGTAGTGACCTGGTCGTACAGTGCCGCACAGATCCACGTCAGCATCAGCAGCCACAACACGAGAGTACCTCGCACGGCCCAGCATAGCGCACATTGTACCTCCTGTCCTATATTTGGCTCTGCTCGAGGTTGGATGCCTCTGTTCCGCTCTTTTCTAGAAAAAACTTTGGTTTTAAAATTTTGATATAAAATATAATTTTTCAAATCTGTAATATTAAGCTGTGTGTAGTATTTAAAAAAAACACTTGAAAACCAACAACTATTCAAATCTGTAGTCAGTATTGTTATAATCGTACATCTTTAATTCATTTTATTCTTATTCACTATATTCACTATATGATGCTATTAATGTTGTCATAAGATTGGTGTTACATCAATTAGATTATAATCTATGTTCTAATTTGTGTGATTGCAAACCACATGGCAAAGATTGGAACCTGAAGCCTATAAAAACCTGTTCATATATATTTTTTTTTAATTAAAAAAATAATAAATGAAGCCAATATGACGGCACTGAACTCTAAAATCTATACTAATATTATAAAGCTGAAGAGTTTGTTTGTTTGTTTGAACGCGCTAATCTTCGGAACTATTGGTCCGATTTGAAAAATTATTTTGGTGTTAGATAGCTCATTTATCGTGGAAGGTTATGGGCTGTATATCATCACACTACGACCAACAGGAGTGGAGCCACGGGGGTGAAACCGCATGGAGCAGCTAGTAACTTGATAAATGAAATCTATTAAAATCTATATAAGCTAAATTTTAAGTTAAACCTATATTTGGTTGAATTTACAAAAAAATAAGCAAATAGACAACATGTGCAGAAAATCAATATAATTGTTTTGCAAAAGCAAGGAAAATATTCCTGTTGAGAACCGACAAAGTTGCTTATGTGTGTGGATTTATCGTAATCCATACATATATTAATAAATGCATCAATCATCAATGCATTTCAATTTGCATGAAATTTGGTAAGGAGATATTTTGATACCCGACAAAGGACATAGGCTACCTTTTATTGCGAAATATGTACCACAGGCGAAGCCGGGGCGGACCACTAGTATAAAATAAATGAAGCAAAAGAGAAAAAATATATTAAGCGAGTAATAAAGGTGAATTGGAGGTATGATAAAAAGTAATAACAAAGTCGAATTTAAATCACTGGTTTGGATAATTTCTAGATTATTCTCTGATTCTCAGTAATAGTCTATCAAAACAACTATTGTTATCAATCCTATATGTTTTATCGATCCTTAAATAATATCGTATTTAGAAGAAATACAAACCTTGATATTTTCTTCTTTCTATTCGGAATTATCTCTAATTGCAAATCTTCTGATTCTTCGTCACTGGATAAATCCAAGAGGCGAAAGTTTTCTTTGTTGGCCTTTGAAGTAATCGACATTTTCTACACACATATAAAACATGCCGTGAACAATGTTTTGATTTTATCAATACATATGATCTTGATTGTTGTATTTGTAGGAAAATAACCTTAAAGTTGAAAACTGATAGTAATATTGACGATGTTTTTTAATTACGGTATCGTTTAACTCAAAACTATAAATACTATGGAACATTCACAACATCAAAGCATAACTATTAAAATTAATAGAATATTATTTGAAAGTTGAATACTATTTAAAACTTTCCAGTACATTTCACTTTCATAATTATTCATAATTATTTGCAATTTTTCAGTTCAGAAATTAAGTCAGTGATCAGTCATATGTCAGTAAATTGTCATTTGTCATCTGTGTTTGTCAACTCGCATGCGTGCTTGCCTTGGTGCTCGCATGGTTGCTGACGAGTGGCGAAATCACAGGGCGAAATTCAGAAAATATAACAAGGAAATAACCTATGGAAATAACCGTTTTTGAAAATAACACCGTCACTTACATGATTTAAAACCTGTGTTTAAAACGTTTAAATTTAATGAGATTATAAATTTTCCGTGTTTGCAATAATTTTACAAGACCATTTCAATAAATCGAACTACAGTAGGTAATTTAAATTTATTTAGTCATGAAATCATAAATTCATCACTCATGCACTCACAGTTCACACATGCTAGTGCCTGTTTGCTAAGAATTATATTAAGATCACAATATAAAAACTTTGAAAGTCTTAAGTACATAATCTACGTAAGGCCGCGTTTCCATCTGCAAGAAAACATCCGCAAGAAATGTCCGACAGTCTGTCTAACAGCAGCTTGCAAGCCTACTTGCAAGTGGAATTTATGCGTAAGCCAGTTTGTCATTCAACGGTCAAAAAATCCGATCGGTTTAGGTTTAATTATGTAATTCAGTACTATGTTGCATTAAACGATTAGAGACATCACCCAATATATATTTAAATAAATAAACAAAATACTGTGTTCACGCGGTTGTGTTATTTTTTCCGTTTATCGACCCAAATTTTAATACGAATTGTTTAGACTTCGTTCGAAGTTCGTTCGTAAATTATGGCTGTTTTCCAATTACAGAGCATAATGCGACTCAGTGCCGCACAATGCCGAATTATGCTGATGCTTAATTGGAACATGAAACGCACCAGCAGATTGCGCTTCAGTGTAAAAAAAAATTATTCATAGAGTTAGCAATAACCTCATTAATGTGTAAATAAAGTGGTATAATTGTAAATTGGTTGAAAAATATTTACGGTTATTTTAAGTAATTTGGATTTTGATTATTTCATTAACATTTTTTTCAATGTTTGTACCTTCATCCATACTTATATTTATTTTTTTTAACACAATTTGAATTAACTTTGATTATTTCGAAAAAACTACAATGAAACGAAAGCTTTAAAATTTTTTCCAACAATTAATAATTACTAACGATAAATCGATTGCACGCATCAATTCACGCGCATTACTTTTTCTAGTGCTCGATTGTGCGAAGCGTTGCTGTAGTTGGAACATTCAACGTTAAGCATGTAGGGGTATGTCTATCATGAACAGTCTGTGGATTTATCTGAGTCTGTGCATATTCCATTTCTTCTTCTTCTTCTTCTTTTTTGTCTATGGCCTTCCCAATCCCAAAAGGACGGATTCTGCCAGTGTCAAGTGTCATGTGTGCACAGATCAAAATTGAACGTTTATTTTTCCTCAGCACAGAGCATCAAGTTGCTACACTATAACCGTAGGGCGTATTCAGAAAGAAAGCTTGAAACTTATAAGCGCTTATAAGCGCTTATCGGCGCTTATAAGCGCTGGTAACCCGCGCAGGAAAATATATGAACATGCGCTTATAAGCGCTGATCGGCGCCGACAAGTTTGTTGAAACTTGTTGGAACTTGTCGGCGCCGATCAGCGCTTATAAGCGCATGTTCATATATTTTCCTGCGCGGGTTACCAGCGCTTATAAGCGCCGATAAGCGCTTATAAGCGCTTATAAGCGCTTATCGGCGCTTATAAGCGCTGATAGGCGCCGACAAGTTTCAACAAGTTTCAACAAACTTGTCGGCGCCGATCAGCGCTTATAAGCGCATGTTCATATATTTTCCTGCGCGGGTTACCAGCGCTTATAAGCGCCGATAAGCGCTTATAAGCGCTTATAAGTTTCAAGCTTTCTTTCTGAATACGCCCGTAGTCACTGAAATAAACGTTCAATTTTGATCTGTGCACACATGACACTTGACACTGGCAGAATCCGTCCTTGGGGCGTATTCAGAAAGAAAGCTTGAAACTTATAAGCGCTTATCGGCGCTTATAAGCGCTGGTAACCCGCGCAGGAAAATATGTGAACATGCGCTTATAAGCGCTGATAGGCGCCGACAAGTTCCAACAAGTTTCAACAAACTTGTCGGCGCCGATCAGCGCTTATAAGCGCATGTTCATATATTTTCCTGCGCGGGTTACCAGCGCTTATAAGCGCCGATAAGCGCTTATAAGTTTCAAGCTTTCTTTCTGAATACGCCCTTGGGATTGGGAAGGCCATAGACAAAAAAGAAGAAGAAGTGAACGTTTATTTCAGTGACTACGGTTATAATGTAGCAACTTGATGCTCTGTGCTGAGGAAAAATCACGGAAGAGATTGAGCAGTTCAAATGCTGGATCAGTCTTACCTGGATAACCAAACAGGACATATACAAAAGCAAAGCATTAAAATTTAAGATTATTGAGGTGGATAAATTTGGATAAAACGTTAACAAATGAGGAGGGAACCAAACACAATAAACATTTAAAATTAGTGGGGCGGGGAACATCAGGGGGAAGGAGATCCAAAAGTGAGGAATTTCGTTTAGGGCACTCAAAAAATATATGATCATTGTCACCTTCGGCTAAGCCACACTCGCTTAAGGACTTAAGGAGTTATCACGAACATGAGCATATTCCATTTTTCTATTGACTGTGGGTTGTGACAGTGACATTTGACAATCAGACGCGGTGTATTTTGACAGCCTTCTTCAATCCTCATTCCTCGCATTTAAATTAATTTTCCCGATCCCTGTTCTTTCTAATTGATTTAAGACTTTTCTATAATTTAATGAATATTTCTATATTATTTTATTCAAGAATAATTCTTTGACCAATGACCTCATACAAAAACAAGTATAGAATCAGCTAAAAATGAAAGAGAAATGGAATTGTATTTTGTATCTTCTCTGGTTCTCTTATTTAATTATTGCCGGGATATTAATGTTTGGGCACGGATTTCTACTATCACGAAAAACTCTTGATGATGTATCACAATGTGTGTCTTATGAAAAAATTGGTTGTGATGGGCAAGAAAGTTTAACCGCGCCAGTCGATTGTAAATCCGATGATTTTGAACTTTTTTTAAACAATCCTGGTGCGCCCTTAATATGTTCTTCATTGCGGAACAGAGTTGTGCTTATTTTAGTTGACTCGCTACGGTACGACTTCACAGAATACGATGAAAATCTAGAAAGCCCTTTGTATTATCAAAATCGCTTGCCTGTTATACACAAAACCCTAAAGAAATGGCCGGAAAGATCCAGGCTATACCGCTTTATGGCAGACCCACCTACAACTACATTTCAGAGAGTGAAGGCCCTTGTAACTGGGTCTCTTCCTACATTTGTTGATGCAAGTTCTAATTTTGCAGCATTAGAGCTTCATGAAGACAATATGATAGACCAGGTATGATTATCATTCTTTTTGTAGTGTGAGTTATCAAATATAAGAAAAATAATGCGTCTTTAAATTCTAATTTTCATTTTTTTATAAGGTGGTTAAAAGTAATGGTCATGCTGTACTTCTTGGTGATGATACATGGTCCAGGTTGCTGCCAGGACGCTGGCTTCGATCACATGCTATGTATTCATTTCATACTTGGGATTTGGATACTGTTGATACAGGTATAGTGTGTACTGTGTATTTATATTAGAACTTTTTAGTTAGTTATAGCAAATAGAAAGACGAAATTATTGAAAGGGAGATTTGAAAGCAGATTTAGTCCATAACAATGAAAATACCCACAACAACACAAGAAAAATTGCTTTAAAAAATACCTTAAATACCTTATAATATTTTTGATTTTTGTTGATCTTTATAAACTAAATATATTACCACAGATGATATAATACTAATATTACTATAAATGTTTCTCTTTTTGTAGAAGTTGATTCAAAAATCTATGATGAGTTAAAGCAAGATGACTGGACGCTTCTACTCGCACATTATTTGGGAGTAGACCATGCAGGTCACAGATATGGACCGAACCATCCAGAAATGACGAGAAAACTGAATGAAACAAATAATAGACTGGAGAAAATAATTGATGCACTGCCATCTGATGCTATTTTGTACGTCATTGGTGATCATGGAATGACTGAAACAGGTATTTTCTATTCATTTTGAACTAGAATTTGTAATTGGTTTAAGAATGAAGATAATATTTCAATTTAATATTTTTTTAAATCTAATTTAAGAACTCTCTCATAAAAAAAAATGACCAGTAACAGTAGTTCCAACCAATATGTAAAATAAAAAATTGTAACCATTGATTTTATACTGTTAAAATTGTGTGCAGAAACAAGAATATTTAAATTTTTATCATTTCAAAATTTCCAACTAATAATAAATAACAAATCTATTGCATGCTGACGAAGGCGCAGGTAATACCTCGTCCATTCTTAAATAATAAATGAATAAATTTATTTATTTCTTTCCAGAGAATGTACAGTTTTTTATTGTTAATTTTATTCCACAAATATCTAGCCATATTCTAACATAAAACATTATTCAGGTGATCACGGTGGAGGGACAAAAGCAGAGCGAACTGCAGCTTTATTTGCATATTACAAAGGTGGTTTTGCTGGCGAAGGCAGTGATATTGAAATTGGTAGAGAGATACAGCAAACTGACTTAGCTCCTACAGTCACTGCGGTTATAGGAAGTGTTCCCCCAGCTCCGTCTTTGGGCAATGTATTGATGCCGTTACTGCCTAAAATGTCGAAGACTAATACGTTGTTGCATTTGAGCAATAATTTGAAACAAGTGAGTATTGGAAAAAAAATTTTAATGTGCTAAAATTTAAATTCAACTGTGTTAACTTATGAGTTGGTAAAAAATACTTATTTCTTAAGTGGATCTGATGATTTGAGTTGTTAAGCAAGACAAGTGTGTGGTAATATTTAAATTGCTTTGATAATTTATTTTACATCGAGGAAACATAAACAATCTTTCTTTATTGTTGGAAAGTGTTTTTGTGTTTCAAAAATTGTGTGTAAAGTGTCGCTATATTTTATTATCAAAAAAAGGAAGTGTAGTAAGATATAGTTTGTTTGCCGAAACTAGAATGCATGACATTGTATGGAATGCCACAATAACTTATTTTTTATGTTTAAAAATTTTAAATTGTGTCCTTTTTTTAGATATCACAATATTTAGTGAGATATGGAGAAGAATCTCAGCAAGTGTCCCTAGATAGATTGGCTGAACTGATTAATTCTACAAGAGACCAGATAGAAAAAACATTTAATGTAAAGACAGAAGAAGATCTTAAAACTTATGTAGCTGATGTCAGGTAATATATAATTGATAATTTGAAATTTGATAAAATTTGATATCTCAGTATCTTTAAAATTTGAAGTGTATGTGAAAAACTGATTTATTTTTTATCTTATTAATCTAAAAATGACTTCTTCTGAGCATTGTTTATATTCAAAAGATTTGGAAGGTTTTATTTTTTAATTATGTTTGTATAGCTGATGATCATATAATATTACGAATTTGTAAGAAAAATTATTCTTTTAATTCTAAGTAAATTCTTATCTGATGATTTGAAAATATGTTGACGCAATTCATTGCAGTATAGTGATAAGAAAACTATGACGTCAATTGAATATGTACTACTTACAGTTTCATATATTATTGAATTAATTTTAGAAATTTGACCAATCGTTTTTTTACATCATAAAACTTTCGTCATTTCCGTCTTTTAGAGTTCCATATTTATTCGTTCTAATCTCATGCTAAAACATAATAGTTTCTATGATGAATATATACAGGGTTACTTGTAAAACACCAGCAACCTCTCAGGACAAGATAGCTAACATCATAAGTAACAACATTTGTTATACGACTTTTGGCATAACGCAATACATTATTTTTAAATGATTTTTTTTAAGTTTTTATTGTACTCTCCTAACATTTGTAAGTCTATGTTCTATTCATTATCGAAAGGACGACGCGACGCCTCCTTTCCCCTCTCGTTCGCTTCTTGTTTACGTAATTTTTGGGATGCGCGTAGAGTTTATAATATTCAAACGGAAAATTAAATGAATATTTTATATTTATTTTTGTATGAAAATAAAATCTAACAAATTATCAAAAGTCGTAGAACAAATGTTGTTACTTATGATGTTAGCTATCTTGTCCTACGAGGTTGCTGGTGTTTTAAAAGTAACCCTGTATATGTATATAGTTTACCTATGAAAGTAAAACAGTTTAATCTTAATGTTATTTAAAACTAGCTGCGCTTCGCGGCTCACGTGGCTCTGCGCCTGTTGGTCTTAGCGTAATGATATGCAGCTTTTAGCCTTCCTCAATAAATGGGCTATCTAACACCGAAAGAATTTTTCAAATCGGACCAATAGTTCCTGAGATTTGCATGTTCAAACAAACATACACTACGGCCAACGTAACTTGGCGGGCCTGAACTTCGCGCAGAAGGCTGCGCACGAACGTTTTTTAGGAACGAAATGGTGGCATGAGGCGGCGTGCGCGGGGCGGAGATCTAGGCTAGGGATTGACTCTATGTAAACACAATCATCCCTTTATTCGAACGAATATCGCAATCGATTTTTATCGATTTGAAATTTATTGATTTTTGTTTATATGAGATACTGAACGAAATAGCTTTACAAACTTATTGAATTTTGTCGTTAGTCAAAGAGATTTCGAGTTTAATAGCAAAAAAAAACTAATAACATTTTATTTTCATGGTTGTAAGACATAATTTAGTTAAATATCATTTATTTATAAACGACCACTACAATAAGGACTGATTGAGAATATTTGAAACCTATTATAAAATTAAATATAAATATATTTCACAATTCAATTTCAATCGATTTGAAAAAAAAATCGATTAATCAATATCCTCAGACACGCATAGTGGACATCCCTTTTTGTTTACGTCGTATAACTTCGTGCATATTCGGCAATTCTCGGTACGCAATTATGTATCTCAGTCACACGTTAACATTGGTGTCGTGTTCGTGTCGCTATCTCTGTCTTGAGTACAGGCAGTTACAAAAGTTTTCGTTGAGTTGATCGTTATTATTTGTTATTATTATATTGTTGAGTGTTAAGTTTAAATTTGTTCGTGTTTAAGTTTGTTTTAGTGTTAATTTGGAATATTCTACTTGGAATTTTGTATTATTCGGGAACAAAGATGCCACCAAAGCATAATATGGTTTTAAATCGCCAGGCGAGAAAAATAATATTCGATTTAACGCAGTATTTTAAAAAAGAAAAAGAAGAAGGCGTAAAAAATGTTGACAAAGTTTTTTTAAGAGTTGCTGAGTGAATCCTGAATTCATTAGGTTATTTTTATTGCTTTATGTCTCATAGCGTTTTGATATTTATTTTATTTGTACTTGGTCTCTGTATAAGGAAATTTTTATTCGAATTTCAGTTTAAAAGAAATAAATGCCTATAACACTTTTTTTTACGAGTGTACATGCGCAAAAGTTCGTAGAGGCTATGTTCAGGCCCGCCAAGTTACGTTGGTCGTATTGTACTCTTCAGCTTTATAATATTAGTATTAGTATAGATTAAACTCTATTTCCTACAACAAACTAACCCTTTTAAATTGTTTCAGGTCCCTAATAGACACAATAAGGAACGTATACAGAGAAGTGTGGGTTGAATTTGATTCGCTATCGATGTTAAGGGCTCTTCTTTTGCTCCTTTTAGCTATCTTTTTCAATTGGATCATAGCTGAAGGAATCCCAGTAGAACGAATTCCTCATGTATTTGCCAGTTCCTTTGTCCCTACTGGTATAATATCCAATGCAGTGTGCATATCATTGGTGTACACTGGATATTATTTCGAATTATATGAAGATTTGGAAAGTGCAATTATTCTGACGACTGGATTAGTATCAGGGGCAATAACTTGTACGTTAGCTATACTCCATTGGGATGGGATTACTCAGAAATGGTACGAAGGTCGTACGCAGTTTTACGAGCGATTCGCACGCTCTGCTTTATTCGCATCTGCAGCTGTTTTAGCATCTAACAGCTATATAATAGAAGAAGGTTCGGTACTATCGTACTTGTCTTTGAGCGTTTTGGGCGTAATTGCCTGGAACATTAGTAATTTGAAGGCGTTAGGTTTATGGGCGGGGTGTGGGGTAGTTTTAGCTTTATCTAGGTCGTATAGAGGTTGTAGGGAGGAACAAGGGGATTGTTGGACGTCCGGGGGTAATTTGCCAACTGGGCAAGCTTCTAGGGCAGCGTTGGTAATAGCGTTAGGTTCGGTAGCGGCGGTTGTAGCGGTTGCTAGGCGACACGTGGCTTGGCGGGGATATGGAATAGTTATAGCGGGTATTTTTACGTGTGCTCATTGGGCGGTGGGTTGGGGGTCACTTGGGTCACCGACTCGTTCTAGACTATTGGCAAGAGTGGCTTGGCTGTTCATTGTGACTATGTTTGGACTTCTTTTGAAGAAAGATCGCAATGGTCCGACGGTTCCTTTAGTAGTGGTTGGATTGCTATTTTACTTGGCGAACTGTTTGGTGCTTGGCGCCTCGTATGCGCCGGCGGCTGCTTTCGCGTTGTTGACGGGATTTTTGGTTCTGAACATCGTCGCTTTGATGAAGATTGAAGGATCTACGAAATATTGTAAGTATATTGAAATTCCTAATGTTTAGGTTTTTATGTGATTTAATTTATAAGCCCGCGTTTCCATCGGCAAGAAAACTTCCGCAAGAAATGTCCGACAGTCTGTCTGACAGCAGCTTGCAAGTCCAATTCCGCGTTTCCACCTGCAAGTAGATTGGCAAGCTGCTGTCAGACAGACTATCTGACATTTCTTGCGGAAGTTTTCTTGCAGATGGAAACGCGGCCTTACTTTGAAACCTCTAGAATATGCAACTAAATAAAGTGCTCGAAATATAGGTATTTAAAGACTGATAATTTTAATTCCAAATATTATATTTCTCCAATTACATGCAATTTTAAAGTATATATGTATAGTGTAAATTTAAAACTTTCTGTCATAATATTTCTTTCCAATTCAAATGTTGTCAAAAACTAAATTGTATTTTGCAGCACTATCCTCCAGGTGCAGTTCAAGCCTAGCCTGTATATGGGCATTACTAGCGTCCTACCACTTCTATGGGGCTGGTCATCATCCCACGTTGAGCAATATTCGTTGGACGGCTGTCTTTCACGCTGGTGACCCTAATTACCTGCCGTTTGGACATGCTATATCGTTTGTGTTGATGACTGTCAGTTTGTTTGGTGAGTTGAAGGGATTGTAATATGGAGGTTGAATTTTTAAGATTTTTTTTTTAATATGAAATTATTTTTTTTTTGAATTTTTTGGGACTTGCTTGGATTACAGCAGAATATATAAGAATCTATATTATCTGTACTTACCTAACATCTTCGTAATTCTACATTCTGTAAATTAAACAATTTGAATTTGAATACATCTTGATTAGGTACATGTTAGTTATCATTGGAAGGATTTATTTTAATTTCGCTTTTAATTAAAGTTTGTTTAATAAATTAACTCAATTGTAAAATCGTAAAAATAATTTGGGTCTAACACATTTTTCATATTATTAAGAAGTAAAAGAAACATTAAGGTTAATATTTTTCAATGCAAAGTTACAAGGGTATCGCAATAATTCTGAGCTAACAACATACATCAAACAGAATTTCATACTTTCTTATCTTACTACTTGCGTTTAAAGCAAAATCTCAGTCCTATTTTTTAATTATTTACTTAAACTTACTGTGACACTATTAGATAAGGCTTATCTTGATCAAATACCTACATTGAAAATAAAGTATGGTTACTGAATTCCTTGGGTTGTAACTTGTAGTAAAATAGGACAGATCATAATAGGCATTAATATATTATGAGTATGAAATATGGTTTTTCGAATATTGTCTGCCCGACATTCTAACCGCAAGAATGAAAATTAGATCTTCTAAAAATTGGAATAGGAAGAGATACTCGAATTTATGTTAAAAATATTCCAAGATAAATCCAATAAATCAGTCATTAAAACAGTTAAGAAGTTCTTGAGTTAAAAGTGGCGTAACGACGTTAGTTAAACCACTTACACACTTTAATATTATGATAGAATGTAATTAAAAACTTCCAATACGACTTTCCCAGGTATGCCAATGATGTACGGTGCGACGGTGCCGTTATTAGCCCTTTGGGGACGCAATGGCACTTCGATGGGCCCTCGCTCGCAATTGGCGGCTGTTTTCACGCTTTGCCTAAAGTTTTCACTTTGTTTTGCTGTCAGGGTAAGTTATTGCAGAATGAGGTCCAAGTTTATGTGTAGAATTTTCGTCAATGAAGTAACTTCGTTAAAATTTTGAATTCTCTCAGCAGCATATTATGTACGATTCCATAAAGACATGATTCTAATTTTTAATGAATAAATCATTTTATATTTCTCAATTATCCTCTGTGGTTTCATAAATCTAGTCTACCTATTATCACTTATGTAAATTAATTGCCGATAAATGATTCAAACAAAATTACTTTATTTCACACAAAAACATTATTTTCAATTTTTTTTACATTTTGCAGGTATTCGCATGCGCACTATCAGCCACGATCCACTGCCGGCACCTAATGATATGGGGCGTGTTCACACCGAAACTAATTTTCGAAGCCGGTGCCTGCGCATCGGCACTTTTCGGCACTTTACTCGGCGCGGCACTTACCGCGTGGCACTTGCCAGCACATAACAGAAACAGTTGACAAAAACGAAACAATGCTTGATAGACTGATTTTTTTTTGATAATGCAATAATTAGGTTGATGTGCTAAATAAATTGTGCAAGTGGTTTGCCAGGTAGGAGACTGTGCAGTTTTTGAGTTATCTGTGGATTTTTTTTACTTTTTAAAATTTTTTGTGGATACAAATGCAACAAAATAAGAATCGATCCAGCCGTGCTCAGGTTGTTACTTGTAAAAGAATGATATCCTAAAAGAAAAGTGCAAGATTATCATCGTCTTTTCCTAATAAAATCCTTCATATTAAAAATGTGAGTCACTAAATATTTAAACAAACGTGTTTTATACAAATTTATCTGAAAATTTTATGCGGCCCTCATGGACGTATAAAAAAAGACGGACGCCGTATTACGAACAAACAACGTGAAGCCACCATAGTAAGCTAGCGATCGTGTAAAGACAATAAACACGCACACACTCTCACCATAGTAAGCTAGTCGGCCGCCATTAGGTCGTGAACTACCGACTGATTAACTGCGTCACTGTTTCACAAAAAATATTTAAAATGCCGTCTTGCGTGGTTAAATGGTGTCGCAACAGTACAATTTTAAATAACAAAACACAAGGGATTACATTCCACAGGGAAGCAAGTTATTTCTTTTATGTTTTAATGACAAAATTATTACGGCAAAATTTATAGAAAAAAATACTTACAGCCGCCATTGTCATCAGGACAGCTGTTGCCATGGCAACATGGCACACACACATGGATGTTTCGCCGCCATTACTAGGTTTCACTCAGTGTTTAGGCGATATACCGTCCGTCTTTGTTTATACGTCCATGGCGGCCCTAATAAAAAAAAAAATGTTTCATAGATGATATTCATAGTTAGGAGATGTTACCATTAAAAAGTAACAAAGTGACTTTTGTTACAGGACAAGAACAAAATATATTCACCGTTTGTTTTCATTGCGAAAGAAGCAATATTATTATCTTTTTACTACGATTTACACAACCTGTGGCTGTATTGTATTAATAATAATTAATATTTACATTTGAACTTTCATAGAGCAAATGTGTGAGATTATTGCTTAGGCAATCCTCACACTGCCCCGCATCACGCTGTATGTTGCATGTCGTCGGCGTAGACGTCGTCGACGTCGGCGTAGGTGCGTTTGTAGATTCACGCACGGCGGCTCTCATTTATTCGCCGTTCTCTGTGGTGGTCGTACAATACTGAGCATCACGACGCGCGGCACTGCGGGATTCGGTGTGCCATACCTTGCGTCTCGCCCCGCACCTACGCGCGGGGATGCATGTTTCTCCGCGTGTATGCGCGTGATCCGCATGTACGCGCGTGGTTGCATTTTCAGTGTGTTGGACTGTGCGTGTTTTCTATACAAACGGAGATACTTACAAGTAACGTTAAACACGCAGTCACGCAACATGCAGCGTGGTGCGTGGCAGTGTGATAATCGCCTTAATTATTTTTATGGAATGTTAATATTTGAGTGAACTGAGTGATGTCTAGATTTAATACAAACGATTTTTCGAAACCAGTTAAGACATATTTTTTTTAAATTTTTGTTTGTTTAATTGTTTAAAGAGGTATCTAATATGATTTGTTTAAAAATATAAAAGTGAACCAAATATTTTTGTCGCGAATGCTAAAAGAAGATAATCTTTAGTGTATGTTCCAAAAAATCCCAGTGTTATTTTTTATCTATAACCTAGTAGATTAGTTATCGGTTTCTTGGCATTTCTTGTGCATTTAGAGCATGCCGCGTATTTTTATTATTATAATATTATGTTAACAATACATAGTTAATATTTACTTAGCAAGGTTTGTGACTCCAAATGTAAAAGAATTATGAAAATGAATGGTGGAACAGAATTGTAAGTTTATTACACGCTTAATAATGTTATTAGCCCGGTTAATATGTAGAAGCCCTCCTTGGCTAACATCGACACTATACAAAAAAAAAATGTTGAGTGACAGAGATGCGAGATATATTTTGCATATATCTATCCTTTTCACTCGTTTAATGAAATACTATGCTTGTAATAAAGGTCCATTTGTAATCATTGAGATATACATATATGGAGACGACACCGCCTACATCACTTATGTTCCGCTCAACATACGCCACATGACGTATGTTGAGCGGTTTTTTTTAATGGTTTTAAAGTGAAACGCATCAAATATGCCTTCGTGTGTGTTATGATATTGCACAAATAATACATATATAATACGGAAATGTGCAAAGGAATAACTTTAATCGGTAAGAACCTAACTAGATAATAATTTTTAAAACTTAGTTAGAGCAAAAAAATGGCGCACAGATTTTGTTCGTGGTGTCTCCTCCATACGTATAGTAATATTATCTCAATGTTTGTAATATTCTACATAATATTAAATTGTACCTTCCTCAAAAATATTTAAAAATTATTGTTATAATCATATACAAGTTGCAGATTTATGAAATGGCACCAGCCACCAAGCAGGTATTTCAACGCGTTTTAATAACAATATATAAAATAATGTTTACTTTCAGTATTGTAATGTTTTATACAAAAGACATGACCAAATCAAACGAAAATTGTGAGTAATTTTAAATAGCATAATAGTTATATTGTAGTTTTCAAAACGTCCTTGTTATAAGTATTATTTTATTTATTTTTTACAATAATTGTTATAAGTAACTAGATTTCTTACACAGATCAATATTTTGCTTTTCAATACAAATTTCTAGTCTTATTTAAAGAGCAATTCAAATGTTTGTAAAAATATGATTTATGTGCTATGTATAAAATAAATATCACTGCCGTATTGCAAGCTATAAATTAGTTGTTGTTTTACAATGAAATAATGTTGTTAATTTTATAGTTTTTGAAATTTAGAATATATAAATAAATTAACATGAAAATTGTTTTAATTTAAATAAACCCATGTTTGATAAAATGTTTCTCTATAGACAAAACATGTTAGGAAAAAAAATTGTGTTAAAAAAGTGTTAGTGGAAAATAAAACAAACTTATAACAATTATAATTTATTTCAGTATGTATACAAAGTCTTTTAATACATATATTACACTTTGATATTCTCCTAATTTATACTAGCAGAGACACCTGATATACATTTTACATTATTAGGTCAATGTTATACACACTAAAGAACATCACATATTGTTAATCTTTCACCTCAATTAAATAATTTAAAATATACTTAATAAAAAAATTAAGAAGTCTTGGATCGAATTGAATTGGCTCCGATAAAAGCGGCACAAATCATGTTGCGCTTGAACCAATAGCAGGGGGGTTTCACTCCGTAGTTTAGGTATGTTTCGCGCCGTTGCAGTTGCCGACTGAGTTGGCAGTCGAGCGCGGGTTGCCTAGCGCCTATGATAATTCGGCGGCGAGTACCAACCCTGAGCTCGCGCGCATCGATTCGGCGCCGCGCAATAGAATATGAGCGCTCATGGCCCACCGTAAGTTTCAATTTCGCTTGCAAGCAAGTGCCACTTTCAAGAGTATGCAATTATTTATGCCTAAAGTTGACTTTTATTAGGGAGTGAACCTTCTGTACGTACTATTATATATTCTGTGCCAATAGTTCTTCGTTATTTGTATATTAACAAAACGAATCAAGTTCTATAGTTATATTGCATTTTAAAATCTGAAACCTTATTCCTGCTTTCAACAAAAAATGGAATTTTGCAAGTACTGCAAAACGATTAGCCTATATTCTTATAAACATAAGAAAAATGCTTGTCATGAATGAATTTTATGATAAAGTTCATGACTCATGTAGTTTTTACTCATGAATAAAAATGTATGATAGTATAGTATTGATAATTCTATAAATCCTATAGCTTTATAACTACATGTTATAAAAATATATCTGATAGTATAATTTATTATCTTTACAAATGGCAGTGCTGCGGCACGTAAATCTTTTGTAGGCTTTTAAAATTAATATTATAGCCAGTGTATATCATTTTCTTCAGATACATTTTTTTCATTAAATATAGATTTTATGCAATAACATCTGCCCTATATTAAAAAATGAAAAGGAAGTACTAAATAGTAATTATTTATTATGTAATATACTTAATTGATTTGTTAAATTTCTTTGTAGTAATTCAAATTCATAATCATTTTTATTCATAAGTACAACTCAACACTTCTATGACGTCGCGGGTGGTGGTGGTACATATGGTTTGAGCAAAAATTCAGAAAACGAGTTCACAGCCGACGCACCTCGCACTTCCTTATCTAGCAGAGGTAATTTGGTCACATGGAAGTCTTCATACAAGTCTGCAATTTGTTCTAGATACTTCTCTTGGACTTTATGCCTCGCGGCGCATAACTCACAAGGAGCTGACGTTTTCATCAACAACTGGTTGACTATAATGTTATGTGTGTCTATTCCACACCTCGTCAGTTCTTGTACGAGCCTCTCAGTTTCGTATAGCGAGAGGAATTCTGCAATACAAACACAAACAAATGTCGTCTGATTGGGATCTTTGAACTGTGTGTTCACTTGACGAATGACTGACAACATTTCATCCATTTTATTACTAAACATGTCCGAGTTGAAGTCGGCGAGGCCGAAGAGTGAAGCGATTTGGTTTATGAATGGTGCGACCTGTGTAAGAAAATATAATTACTGGTACCAAGTATTTGTTTTTTAGAAGAAATAATATAAAGAAAATGTACAGATGTTGAAAGATATCATGGAGTTATGGATTTGTTAAATTTGTGTGGTTTTAGATATTTACAATTCGAATTTTCAGAGCAATGTGCTTGTGTTCACTTTTGGGTCATTCCGCCTCCCAGTAAATAATGTGCTTGTAATACAACATATTATCAGCTAAAGTTTCAAGCAATATACTAAAATGATAAATATGATAAATACAACAAAATTATAAAGTGTTCAATAAACTATAAACAATGTTTGATTAACAATAAACTTACCTTAGATTTCAAGCGCATCAGTTTACCAAGTCCCTTCTCTACAACCTGCGGAAATGAGAGCAAACGCAAAGTGTGCCCAGTGGGGGCTGTGTCAAACACCACTGCACTGAAATTCATGCCTTTCACTAGTTTCATTACCTGAGAAATTATTAGAAAAACATTTTTTAACTATACTTGAAGTCAGTTAAAAAAAACTTGCACTTGCTGACTTTTAGACAATTGTAACAATATTTCATTAATGTTATCTTGAAATGTATAGGAAAATAATATTTTGTAAATCATGGTGTTAATTGGTGATTTGAAATATTTGTTGTGGAATTAAGTGAAGGTAATAGTCAAGAAACAATATTCAGTTAATAATCAACAAATATTTAACTTGGAACACATTACAAATTGCAATTGTATAAACTTAACTAGCAAGATTTACAACATTAATTAAATTATGTATGTATTAGCCTGTTATTTCCATTTCAGAGCATTATGTTTTCAAACATTTTATATCCAATTAGATTACATTTATACTAAGAAAATGTTATCAAAATTTGTAATGTACTATTATGCTTATTCTCAGAACAACAATAATCAGCAATCCATAAAAAATAACCTCAGAACTATGTACCATAAAGGCTTATACTATTTACTTATTAAGATCAAATATACCTCTGCGTAACTCATAGCCTCATCAATACCAGGGAAAGCACCAACAATCTCCTGCATCACACCTTTACCGAGTCTCATGGCTTCAGCCTCTCCCTCAAAGTATTCTTCTGGTAACTCTGTTAGTCCAACATTAGGATCTATTTCCATAGCAAATAAATTGTCAAAACCTTTCACTTTGGTTGGCACCTGCAATATAAACATTTATCAATCAATATATTCTTATTGGGGAAAAATGAGAAATAATCGTCATAATTACGCCATCTTTTATATTTGTTGTAGCAAAAAATAAATGAGCGTAAATACAATTATTTACCTTCGAAAATTTTTGATCAAATGCATCTGAAATATTGTGTGCAGGGTCTGTAGATATAATTAATACAGACTCCCGCACTTTCGAAAGCTGAACAGCCAAACTGCAACTGAAATTATTAATAATATCTTAGTACGTAACTAAACGTTGACGTGATTTATTAAAAGAGTGCGTGTTTAATTAAAATTTCTCACCTGCATGTTGTTTTTCCAACACCACCCTTACCACCAACAAAAATCCAACGTAATGATTTCTGTTCTACTACATTCTTTAGAGAAGGCTCCAAAGGCTCAAAATCAACATTGTCACCCATACTTGAAATAATTTTCTGTATCTTTTTGTAAAAGCCGAGAAGAAAATTAAAATCTTGAACGATATTACAAAAGTAGGTGAACAATCAATGAAAAGTCAAATTTGAAGTAGACATGGGTAGGTAATGCGTGTAATAGTACAAAAGTAATATCACTTTGACACGTAATGCAACATCACGCATTACGCATCAGTTATGCAGCCTGTAGACGTTCAAATAATTTGTCAAATTTTACGTGTTTGGCAAATTATTTGACAGTCTGCGGATATGTTTGACGTGTTTGTCAAGCAAACTACGTGTTTGGCTGTTTATTTGAAAGATTTGATTGACGACATGCTTGTCAAACATGTTTGAAGGTGTACGGTCATGTTTGTCAAACAAACTCGCCATTTTCGTGCGACCGCCGCTGAGACAGGTTGTACGTTCGTCTAAGGTTATATTCGTATACAACAAAATCAAAATGGCTGACTTGAGTGACAAGGAGTATCAACTGTACTTTATATCTTTATTTAGAGATTCACCACAACTGTGGAAAGTAAAATCCAACGAATATAAGGATAAACATAAAAGAGACCTGGCTTTAAAGAAAATGGTGCAAGTATTAAAAGTTTGTCGTCCACAAATTACCGAAGAGGATGTAAAAAAGAAAATAAATATCCTGCGTACGACTTTTAATCGGGAAAATAAAAAAATTAAAAAGTCTAGGGTTTCTGGGTCGTCCACAGATGATCTATATGTGCCTAGCCTATGGTATTTTAAGGAATTGCAGTTTTTAGAGGATCAGATGGAACCGGAATCAGGAATTGACACAACTGTAAGCGAGGTAAGCAGTGTTATTTTTTAATAAGTGCTTAAGTGCTCATTGAGTAGGTACTAGACTAAAAATAAAATAAAAACTTTGTTTTTACTTAGTTTAATATATTAAAATTAAGTAGTATACATATAAAATTTTCATAATCAACACAAATCATTGCAAGCACTTGTCTTGCCATGGCACTGCTCCAACTGTATTAAAGTACTGGCAAAAATCGTCTCGAACTTGTTTTGCTTGCAGTGCAGAATTTCCTGCTCGACTTCGTTCAATGCTTAGCAATTGGTTTGGGTCATTTCTCCATGTGCCTGGTGTTATAGTACCACTAGCACAATCTTCGACATCTACATCTCCATGACGAATGTATTGCTTCTGTTTCACGAGCAAATTGTGCAAATGACAACATGCCATCACTATAGTTTTTGCTTTATTGGGTGAAAGGTTAATAGGTTTTTTAAAAATCTTGAACCGTGATACAAGAATCCCAAATACATTTTCCACTATACGACGCGCACGAGATAAGCGGTAGTTAAATCGTCTTCGGTCGTCATTGAGAATATTCTTGTGATATGGTTTCATAAAATTTGGGAGCAGCTGAAACGCCTCATCCCCTACGAAAACAAAAGGCATTTTTTTTTCTGAATTTGGTAATTTTTCAGGCGGTGGAATTTGCAGTTGCTTCTTTTCAAACAGATCCCAAAATTTTGTATTTTTAATCACTCCTCCATCAGATACTCTTCCATTAGTTCCAACATCAACCATTATAAATTCATAGTTTGCGTTAGCTATGGCCATTAGCACTATGCTAAATGTTCCTTTGTAATTGTAGTATAAAGAACCGGAATCCTGAGGCTTTTCAATTAACACATGTTTCCCATCCACTGCTCCAATACAATTGAAAAAATTCCATCTATTGCCAAATGCGTTGGCTAGTTTTTTCCAATCATTTTCTGTTTTGGGTAGCTGTAACAAAAAAAAACACACACATGAAAAATGATAATTATTATAATATACCTATTCATTAACATTTTAATGTAACACAATTTTGACTACACAGTAATTTTTATTATTTTATATTACTCATAATTTAATTTTTGTTTCAGGAATCATCAGCACAACCAGAATCTGCTACACAGTCAGATATTTTAACACAAACAGGGACTGCTACACAATCAGGGACTTCTACACAATCAGGGACTTCTACACTACCAGGGACATCACAACAATCGACAGCACCACCAGCATCAAAAAAAAAGAGAAATGATTTGCAAACTGAGTTGATGTTGTTAGCTAAGGCACATTTTAAAACACCAGAGAGTGAATTTCAAATAATGGCGAAAAACTGGGCTTTTAAATTACAACGTATGTCAAGAGAGCAACAAAGACTTGCCGAGAAATTTATAAACGACATACTGTTTGAAGGTGAAAATGGCAATCTTAATAGAAATTCTGTGATGATAAATGCTGCTCCAGCTTCCCTTACCTGGTCCTCCAATTCTTCACCTATACCACCTACGCCATCACCCAAACCCTCTATAACATCAACCATAACTCGCACACAACCACTTAAACTACAATCGCTATCAACCATACCATTACCACATACGCAATCAGCCATACCACACACACCACCAGCCATACCACACACACTGCCACCTTCATTACACTCGTCGTCATCATCCGTGCAGCTGCCGGTACAATCATATTCATTATCTATTCCTTCTCCCATGCCAAATGTGCCTGATGAAATTGTGGAAACAACTGAAGATGTAATAAATACTTCGGACGCAGAAACTGATACTGCAACAAGCTTTTTGCAATCTTTTTATGCTCTTTAATTATAATGTGTAATGAAACTGTATGCATGTTGATTATAATAATAAAACTTACCATTATATTTCTTTTTAATACTTCATTTATAGCTTCACATGTTTCCATGACAATGTCACTCAGAGTGCGAGGTGCAATGCAGGACTGAAATTTTAAATCTTCAAAATCGGCTCCAGTTGCTAGAAATCTTAGAGTTATTGATAGCCTTTGAGAAGCTGGAATAGATTTTCGCATCACGGTATCTTTTTTTCCAATCAGAGGACTAACTAACGCTAGCAAGTTGTTGAAAGTTTTATCGTTCATTCTAAGAAAGTTACGGTAGTCTTCTGGTTCTGTGCGCAATATCACATTCAATAAATTTTCATGAGTAAATCTATCTCTTAGTTTTAACCATTCTCGTGTCCAACGTCTTTTTTTCTTCTTTTTTATACACATCGCCAAAGTCAATGCAAGAAATGCTTTGTCAACGTTACTCATCGGAGCGTGATTTCACGGCGAAAACTGCTTTGAAACTGTCCTGTTTGTTTGACAAACTTGTTGTTGTGTGTGCGCTGATATTTGATGAAAACGTACAAACAAAACGTAAAGTTTGACAAACATGTTTGAACGTCTACAGGCTGCTTTACAAACATCACTCATCACTTCGGCAACGTTCAGTCAGCGTCGTTTTAGTGGCCAAGTATGAAGGAAAATCAAGTACATTTTTTAAATATTTACTTAAATTGTAATTTTACGATATGTAATAAGTATTGCAGTTATTATTGCTATTTTTCAATATGATCTGTAATACTTCACATATCACCTTAAACATTACTCGGTCATCATTTCATTAAAAATCGATCGGGTAATGTGTGATGTTACGGAGTAATATCACTTCCGTGGAAGAGATGCGTGATGTTGCATTACTATTTGACGTACTGTTTTGCGCATGTCTAATTTGAAGAGTCAAATTGACTGATGAGTTTACTTATTGCATAGATAATTTATTTCCAAGAATTGTCTGATCACAGATAACCGCTCTATCGCATGAGACGTGTTTTGTGAACAAGTTATCGTGGCTTTGATTTAATTTAAATTTCTTTCAAGCAATGTATAAAAATTGAGAAAAATAAGTTTTCAGTAGCAGAAGATGTTCTAGCATTTCAAGATCCACAAACCGTGCACAAACCATTGAGTTACTATGTACTACGTACTAGAGAGGCCATCGCTACTACACTATTTGTAACACTTGTTAGAGTCAATCGTCTTAAACCATTTTTTTAAAGTGTATGACTTACTAGCCACCCCGCGCTGCCGCTCTTGTTGCACAAAGTTTTTTCGTGGTGTCCTCTCTATAATAATACCTCATTTGCACAAACCAATAATAACGTCCACTGGACACAAAATATACGAATAAAAAAACCAAAATGTCTGAAATGTCAAAATGTCTAATAAATATCAATATGTCAATGGTTGAACGAGATTGTTTTTATTTTTAATTGCTTTGATTTAAAAATAAAATTGTAAAATATTATAATATGATTGAAATAATTAAATCTCAAAATGAGATTGATATTAAATCGGTTGTTCCGGGGTCGTTTTTCATTGAAAGTTTACATTTTTATAATCGGTGCAATAATTATTTGCGGATACCTTTTGCCGCATTATAAGCTATATCCCATAGCTCCTGTAACTATAGCTCCCGTATTGGCTCAATCGCGAATAACAAAGCATTTAGCTAAATTGGTAACTGTGGTGTTTCGTCAGTTCGAAGATTTTGAGAATGATGTTGCTGAAAGTGTTCAATCTTTCGTGGCTGCATATCCAAATATACCAGTGTTGATTCTCAGCCAGGGCCCGCAGTACCCGCCTTTCCAATTTTCCGCCTCTAATAATACACTGCGTAATGTAAAAATCGTGTCCTTAGAGCTTAAACTCGATTCTTCTCCAAAAGAATTGAAACCTTTATCTTATATTTCAACAGAGTATACATTGTTCGTACCTGATTCCACGAGGGTATCTCGTCGTTTATTACAGCAATTAATTACGGCTGCAACAAGCAACCAATCTCAAGGTATCGCTGTTGCGGTTGGTAATTCCCATACAGTTTGTCAACAAGTGAAATGGAATTTTGTTGATTGGACCTTACAATATAGAAAAGATGCATCAAAGAAATTATGTGATGCTGTGCAAGGACAACATGCTGTTATATTCAAAACATCTTTACTTCAAACACTGCCTGACCCATTTGTGCTGCCCTTTCCTGAATCTCTTTACCTTCAGACAACAGTTAAAAATATTAAAGTGAGTACAAATTATAATAACACGCTTGAATTGTCTAATTTTTATAAGAAAATAGTAGTATATAAAAGTAGTTATATAGTGTTTTAACTATATTCCTTATTTTTAATGACTAATAAATTAATGTTAATGTAATTTTCCAGATACAAATATTAGATGGTAAACTCGCTGCTGGCAGGAGTGTATTAAAGACACCAGTGGCAAAACAAAAAGCATCAAGGCGTATGAGAGATTACAGAATGGCCCTCTACAAGCAGCTTGGTGTTAAGACTGTCATACGAGATGATGGCAGGGTGCAGTGGTATGGCTGTAAAAGGGAATCTCAGGTAACTTGTTATTTTGAGAATTTTTGCCAGCTTGTCTTGATAATTTTTTTTAAAACTGTTTTGTGTCAGGTCTAAAGGAGGCTACCGTTATGCTAATTACACTTGCGATTTTACATAACTAACTGCGTTAAATAAATAATTTATTTATAATAATGCATTTGTTAAAGACAATCTTGTTTCGTCTTGTTAAGCTTTCTGAGAGTTTAAACTTTATCATGTTCATTTCATGAATTTGATATTTGAACAGACATAAATTGTTACTACAGATATTTGTTTATTTCAGCGATGTTTTCCACCTGTGCAAGGCACTCCATCATACATTCTAGCAGGGAGGAACACGCCGCCTTGTTGCAGAAGGAACATAAGACGTACCGCTGCACATGTCCTCAGGGCTTTGTTGCAAGCTGGAGCAAGGTGTTGGTTGGAAACCACGTCACTGCTAGGGGCTGTTGCTAGGTAACTATATACTGTTGATTGTGTGTGCCTATACTGTATGTAGGTTTTTTCTCAGTAGCTATTTAATGCGCCTTTGATATTGTTCATCTGCCTCATTGAGACTAAGGATTCAAGTAGAAGAATTATTAAAATTATTTAAGTATGTAAAAAGCATAGGCATGTGTATTATTTTACAAATTTTGCAAATGTTAATGTATGGCAGTGCATTTCTTTGCATGTCTTTGCTTCTTATCATACTATTTTTTCATCAATTCAAGTTGTTTTTTTGAATATCTGAATATTCAACATTTTTGATAAATCTTTCTACAAAAATATATTATTTCAGAGGTGATCTTCTTCCATGGGCAGAATACGCCGAAATAGGCATTCACGCGGCAGACCTCTCTCGAGTATCCTGGCTTCAGCGAGGAGGGGCTGATAACGATGGGTTCATATGGGAAAGAGCAACTAAAGGCCATTACTATAGAGTCGCTTATTCCGCGACAAACCGGGTGTATGTATTGATACTGCCGTTCAACCCAAAGAATGGGACTATGTGGCCAGCGGATTGGGTGATGGCACATCAACGGGAGTTCCCTGAACGACATTTGCATCCACTTGCTCAGGTATTTTAATAAAAGTTACAAAATATAAGCTAGTAATTTAAGTTACTTGTATGAATCATAAAAAAGAACTATACTTTTTTATTCTATGGCACTCACAGATTAAAAACCAAGTCACAAATGATGCTAAAAACAGAAGCTAGAAATATACTCCAATTAAAAAAAAATGTGTGCGTGTACTAGTGTACACACGTAAGAAGTGAAACTTCTTTATGACCTTATTTTTCAAAAAATAATTTACTATATGCAACTTTACAGAAATACGTCGAATCACGCGTGGTAGGCATAAGAAAAAGATTGCGCGTAACGAAAAAATGTTACACTAAATTTTTTTCCAACCCCGAAAAAGAAGTTTCACTTCAAAAATTGTGTTCTTCATCAGTTTACTTACATTAGTATTTATTTTATGACACAATATTTTTATTATTATTTAATAATTGTAACCTCCTTTCAGATACAATTCGTGGGTCGCCAAGCACCGGCACCAAACGACGCGCGCGCTTTTCTTGACTTAAAATTAGGCGCCAATTCTCTTGAGAGATGTCAAAAAATCGGTCCTAAACTCATCTATCCATAAGAATCGCTTTTTAATACCAAAGATGGGGTAAATAATATAGCATCGGGCTATATTACATAATTTTTATAGTCCTTAAGCTCGCTTTGCATTTTATATATGTTTTGAATTAATGTACCAAAGACTAGAACATAGAAAAAAAACAGTGATTTCGGAAATTTATGTTTTTGTTTATGATTTATTATTTTTGTGATATCTCAGTATTAATAAAATAAGTAATGAGTAATAAACTATGATTTTACGCCCGTGCACGACCGCGCCACGGTCAGTAATGAAGCACTTCATACAAAAAGTATACAATAATGACCGTGCCGGTCTCGACACGGTGTAGCGTGAAGCATTCTTTAGTGTAAAAATAATGCTATTTGAGGCTAAACATTAATTAAATTAATATTTATCTAATAAATAACTAATAGTACATGTCATACTTTCATGTAAATTGTGTAAACTCAAATTGACTTGAATGTAACTAAGGAAAGGTGTTAAAATGTTGTTAATATTAATATATTATAATAATTATCCGTTTCTATATTCAATGGGTTCTTTATTCTGTAACTGATGAAATAGTTATCATTATAAAATTTCCTAGAATATACCATACCATACCTATGATTCCTCAAATATTTTTACCTAAATGTCGGTTGAATATAGAAATTTGGTTAATTGCTATATGCATAAAGATCTCTTTATCTAGTCAGTTAAGTTTAACTTCTAAATGTTAGCAGCCATTTAAAATGGTCTTGTTTTGTTTTTAGAGTTTATGAGATTATGATGATATGTCTTGAATTTAAAAATTAACACAGCTACGATCACTGCATCTATTTCTTTTGACAATAAATTTACTAGCCACCACTTATAAAATATATACATGCTTCGTTTATTCAGACACTATACAATAAATATTCAAATTGCATTATCTTAGGCGTAAGAAAGGATATTTTGATGCTTTATTAGAATAAAACGATAAAATGAATGTTTTCTTTTATTTATTATAATAATATAACATTACAACTAAATAACAATAGGAATTATTAATAGTAATCAGTCATCGTCGAATTTTTCGTTGACTACTCCAGTTTGGAAGGGCGGGTCGCGGACCAAACTCAGCAGTTTGTCTAGTTTCATTATCTAAAAATATGAAAAAAAAAACATTATTATTTTTCACATAAAATAAAAACATCATAGGATGAGTTACAACAAACTACTACTGTGAGGAAGTTACAACAAACAAGTTACTACAATTTTTATCTTCGATATGTATAAAAAATGGTACTTATGGTATAATTTTAACAGAGTTAAATTAGATTATTCAGAAGAAAATTGTTAGCAAATAATGAAATTGGTATCATGATTCATGAAGGGCATGTGAGAGGTAAACTAATATAGTATTATATTATCTGTGCTAGAATCACTGATAAAATAATTCTATGCCTAGTACAGTAGTACTTAGTTAACAATTAATATCAAATAGTGGATTTATATTATAAAAGTATAACCTGTAGAGTTCGTTGATCAACGCCCTGAGCCTTTTTAGGTGGTTTGCACATAACCCTTAAATTTGGAGAAAGCTTCACTACGTGACAAGTTCCCCTGAAATAATAATATATAGTTTGTAGAAGTTAAATATGTTACTTAACAAGTTTTTATAATATATTTTTCATACCATACTTTAGACCAAAATAATAAGCAATGAATTATTAATCATAGACTATCTGATAAAAGAAAAAAAAATGATCATATTCCTTAACATATATAAGTATAAATGAAAGCATTTTATTCTATGCTTATATATTTTATGCTTTTATAACATCTCTGGTAATCTAAAGTAATAAACAACAACAAGTAAAGGTTATTTTTCATAAAAGTGATACTAATTAAAAACTATAAAAACACAAAAATATTGAACATAACTCAAAATAAAAAATACAAAAGATAAATTCATTTCGATGCCCCCAGAGAGATTTGAACTCTCGACCCCTGGTTTACAAGACCAGTGCTCTAACCCCTGAGCTATGGAGGCGATGAACGATGGAACGAAATATTAGAATATAAACAGCGCAAAAATATTACTATACAATACACTTTTTACCTAACATTAGTTCTCATACTAATCAAATATTTATTGAAAATATTGAAACAATTGTTAGCATTCAATAATTGTCGAAACAAATGTTTTACTTTGTAATTGGATAATGACTAATAAGCAAACTAAAGTATTATTGATACAATGGATTATTTTACTCTATCAATATTTGTACATCCTTTTTTACTAATCAATTCTTTAATACCCTTAAAATGTCTAATGACAATACAACGACAATAGTAAAAAAAAATGGCTGATGATTTACCATATTAAAGGTGCCCCGTAAAATCTATTAACTATTATCAAATTAGATATATTTTGTTATGTTTAGATATTATCTTATACAACGTACTTGGTATCTCCACACACTAGAACCGGAAGCCGTGCATTGAAGTCAATTCTCGTCAACTTTTTGGTTTTCTTGGAAACGACCGCTTGTACACAAATCGGCCGGTATTTGTTCACATTCAAATCGTATACGTACACCTAAAATTAAATTTACTCTATAACAAGAACCATTTAAAAATTTAATACAAAATTTAAGTTATGATGAACATATACGTTTTAGTAGATTACAATACTTTTGTCTGCGCCTTCAAGAATATTTTATCAAATACATGACGCCTTACAAAAAAGTAGCAATTTCACCCAATTATAAATAAAAATGCGACTTGACAAAAGTATGTTAAACGAAATTCTTTACTTAATCGAATATCATGTAGTTCTAAATTATAATAATATCTTACCTTTCCATCAGCGGTGCAAGCCGCAAAGACGGTGCTAGAATATGGTGCCCATTTCACGTCACCAACGGGTGAGCCCAGCTCGAACATGAATAAGGGCTCGCTAAATAAAATAAATAAAAAAAATGTGTGCGTGTACTAGTGTACACACGTAAGAAGTGAAACTTCTTTATGACCTTATTTTTCAAAAAATAATTTACTATATGCAACTTTACAGAATACGTCTAACGTTGAATCACGCGTGGTAGGGATAAGACAAAGATGGCGCGTAACGGAAAAATGTCACGCATAACGAAAAAATGTTACACTAAACTTTTTTCCAACCCCGATAAAGAAGTTTCACTTCAATAATTGGTATTACATAATATTATTACGGTTAACTGTATTTATGTAGAGCTGCGTGATAATTTACGTCTAAATAAATTTTTATACATTCTCAAGTATTTATATTTTAAATAGCTATGTCCCACGGTTTCGCTCATGTCATACATAATGTTTTATAATCTATAGTCTTCCTCACAGAAAAAAAAAATTCAATTCGAAATAGTAGTTTCTGAAATTAGCGCGATCAAACAAACCAACTCTTCAGCTTTATAGTCTAAAACTCTCTTTACAATATTCATCTACTAATAACATTTGACATTCAAATATTTCCCTTTACAACTTACTATTTAGAAAACGACCTATTCAAACAAAAATTATCAAAAAATACTTACTCCCGTCCATCCTCCCATATCTTAACCCTCCAGTCACCCGAACAGGACGCATAAATACTATTATTGAAGTTATTATAATGTATCCTGTACACCGGCATATGGTGGCCTTGTACAGAACGCACGTAGTTGCGATTGTACTTGAGCGAACAAGTGTGGATCATACCATCCTCTGTTCCCACCATGAAAATATCCGCCTTTTCCGGGTGGAAGCAGATGCAACTGCCGCAACCTGGTTTAATGGACTTATGAGCAATGGTAGCTAATATAATACCTTTGATTACTTAGCTTAGTTAGAAACGAATTTATTTTTCTTATTAGTCAGTTGCAAAATAGCATAGTTCTGTTGTTAACAGCACGTCTGCTGTCAAAAGTACTAATATGCTATGATACGATAGAACAGTTATTTGGATTAAGCATTGGAATATTTTAATGTGTGAATCGTTTTCATTGCATATTATTTTTGTTGTTACAAAAAAGCTAAAAAATTTAAAGCACATTACCGAAAGTTACTTTATTTGAAATTTAATCGTTTTTTATTATTTAAACTTTTACGACATTTCTTCTCTCCTCTACTATAATACTTACTATTAACAGTGAGTAAAGTGCCATCCGGTCCTGGTATGGGCGGTACACTGGACTGCAACGTTATTATGGTAGTTGCTTGTAACTCGCCCGGCATTACTGCCCATTGGACTACACGACCATCCCCGGATATTGAGAAGAATGATGCTTCGCCATCTATTAGACGAGCGCCCCAGCGTATCTGGGTTTGGAGACAATATTCCGTCAGAATTATATCGTTTTGTAAGGCAAATCAAAAAATAGTCTTGTAAAGGCGATTTTCTTCATTTTAAAAGCTTCAATACGTGTTTATTTGTATACTAAATATACATTATGGTAGTGGCTTGTAACTCGCCGGACATTACTGCCCATTGGACCATTCTACCATCTCCGGATATCGATAAGAAAGATGTTTCCCCATCTATTAGACGGGCGCCCCAGGGTATCTTTAAAAATATTTTGCTCTAGGCAATTTCGAATGAAAAAATAGTTTTTTAAGCCTATTACGAGTCAAAAATAGTCTTGTTAGGCGATTTTATTATAGAAGTATAAAACATAGAAGTAAACAACTACGTACCTCCCAAACAATATTGCTGTGTTTGTCTCTCACAGAATCTGATTTATACTGGTAGGAAGATTCCAGTGTGAGTTGAGCGTTATACACGCATACATTACCATCGTACCTGCCTGTTATATAGTTAGATACACATTAAAAAAGTAAAATTTACGAAAAAAAAACAATTATAAAAATATATCAGTGCATATATTTTTACATGCAAATAGTTGATAAGTCTATCTATTTACGAGACCGTAGGTATGTTGCAAAGAACAGAAATATCAAAACTTGGCTTAGAATTTATTTAAATAATATACAATTAATCGTTTATTAAACATTCCAATTTAATAAAATATTTAATCTGATTTCAGACTTTTAGTTTTTATTTTAATTTTTAGACATGAAATATGTACTTACCAACACATATAAGGTATGGAGTCTCATGATAGACATCTAAGCAAATTATTGGCGATTCAGTTATAACTGCGTACTCTGGGTACGCTGGATTCTTTATACTGTATAGACAGAGACATCCATTCTTTTGCTGTTGTGTAAAATCCACTAGAAAAAGTATATAGAGAAATAATTGAGATGAATAGAGTCTGCTGCCGTCCGTTCTAGAAGGTAGTAAAAATTAACTACATATCTACTCAAGGTACCTACTACTACAAGGTACTACCTAATTTCTACTGCAAAAATAAAACAACCACAAAAATAGCATAGCATAAATCAGTAAGAAGAAAGTTTCATAAAGAAGTATACAGATAAGGAATTTTAATTTGACATTTTATAAAAAACAGAGTAGAAGGTAAACATTTAAGGTAAAACTAAATTATAAAGAGCCATCTAGATCTAAAATGTCTGCCCGAGACCATGCTTGTTTTACAGCGTCCTAACCGTGACACACAATTATACAATTAAACACATTTAATTAAATCTATACTAATATTATAAAGCTGAAGAGTTTGTTTGTTTGTTTGTTTGAACGCGCTAATCTCGAGAACTACTGGTCCGATTTGAAAAATTCTTTCGGTGTTAGATAGCTCATTTATCGAGGAAGGTTATAGGCTATATATCTTCACGCTACGACCAACAGGAGTGGAGCCACGGGGGTGAAACCGCGCGGAGCAGCTAGTCCCTAATAAAAACAACTCAGCATAACATATTTATCATATTTACTTACAAGATCCATAAGCAACAGCAAACAGATCCTGATAATGTGGGTTCCATTGAACCTCACACACCGCATGACTCCTCATGGGTTCGAATTGGAACTTCCATAGCGGTAGTAATGAGCCCATTCCTTCGCGGAATTCGTCGGACGGATCGTCCCAGTATCGGTAGTCTTGGGCTAGAGTTGTGTTATTCCAATAAGCGAAAATATATAAAAAAGAGCGAGCACACGTGTCAGAAGTTAAACTTCTTTGGCAAGATTCAAAGATACCAAAATCATCGCCTTTCTTAATGACGTGACTGTATTGCCATGACGCAATCTTGAAGTTTTACTCTCAACGCGCCTAAAGAAGTTTCACTTAAAAAAATCTTTGATATTTGCTGAAATATTAAATTCATACCAAGAAGAAGAAAATAAACTTACCAATATCATCATAAATGTTCTGATTGACGAGTCTCTCGAGAATGGTCCAAGCCTCCCGTATTCTTTGCGCCAGTTGTTCGTCGTGAATTTGTTGCGCTGATTTCGCATGTTTCGCTGCTTTTTTGCGCAGCTATAGAAAAAATTTAGATTTAGATTTAAAGTAGCGTTTGGAAAGAAAATGGCTAAATAAATATTTGAAAAAGATACCCAAGTAAGTATGAAGGCTTAAAAATGACTAATATTAGTGCTTAAAATGCAATATAGCATAGCACGAATTTGCGAATGAATATATAGGTATTTATTTAATTCTTCTTTTCTTTTAGATGATAAATAATAGACTGTGCAATGTACAAATTATGTACCTAGCATTAAATAATGTTTCCATTTATTTTAACCCTTTTTTATATCTTACCCTTTTAGGCTTCTCGTCTTCTTTTTCTTTCATCTTTCGAGCGTAGTCTTCTTGGTAGAAATCAAAGATGATAGACTGTAGACAAGTTGATCCATAGTTCGCTCTCGGCGGTGGTATCGTTTGTGTGTCCACGGACTATTATTTGTAAGATAACTTTTTATTATATTACAAAAGGTCTTACAAATTTCATAATATTGTCTGATGGGAGTATGCAAATTTCGTATTTTATGAAGATAATGAATAATGATTAGTTACTGATTCAAGGCCGAAATATTAAAGAGCACACTTAGAAATTTGTTTATTAAGTCATGTGAGAGCGATTACAAAATAAGTACTTACATATATTATAATATCAAATAAATGCAAAAAATATCTGCAAGTAAGTATATTATGTGCAATGTAGAGCACATATTTTTATTAAAACTATAAGAAAATAATATGTATTATACTAACTCTTCTCGGGTTATTGTATGTGAGAGCAGCTCTTTCGCAGAAGTTAAACTGGTTAGCCAATTTCTTGACCCGTGGCTTTATTGTAATCACTTCTTCGATGAGAGGTTCTTCTCCTTCTGTAAGGTTTTATTTCTAAGCTATAAATGACTCAGTATTGTCATTTATGACTATTTTTTGTCTTGATTAATAACATTTCAATACTAGAAAAATCATATAGAATGGGTATGATCAGCATTTTTTGATTGCTATCAAAATCAAAATCATTAGGCTAACTAATCATTTTTCGATCGCCATCTTATAGATACCATCTATGTTAGTTATAAATAATAATATCTGTATATCTCTGTAAATACACGATAAGAAAAATTGAAAAATTGAAATAATACGAGAGAAAAAAACTTACTCTCTTCCGGCGCGGCTTCTTCACCACCCTCCTCTCCCACCTCTGCCTCTTCACCAGCAGCCGCTTCATCAACTGGCGCTTCCACTTCTTCAGGTGCCGCTGGCTTCTCTTCTTCTTGAACTGCATCCTCTATCATAAAGTATAAAAAATAATACTTTTACCGTAACAAAATAATAATATTTAAATCACTGTAACAATGAGAATTTCCCTCTTTAACTTCGTAAGTTGCATCAGGAATATTTAATGTATTATCTATAGCTTATGGTACTTTAACCACGCCGATAAAATCGCGGGTAATGCTAGTAAAGCTATATTTTATACCTTCTCCCTTAGCCTCCTCTGCTGGTGCTGCAGGCTCGGGTTCTGGTTCTTCTTCCTCTTCTTCTTCAGCCGCAGATTTCTTCACTTTGGCTCGCTTGGGACCAGCATCGTCGAAGCCGACCATTCCTGTTTCAATATAATTTGATATCAGAATCTATACAACAAAATACAATAAATAAATAAAATAAATAAAAGACTCACTTAAGTACCTATTTAAACCGCAAAGCCTTATTATTTTTTTTATTGATAAAATAATTTGATAAAATAGGTAGAGCTAGATTAAAATTAATTTTCATACCATAACCAGCAGCTATTTGCGCCTTCGCTTCTTCAGAGTCCTTCCGTATGGCTGTTCCTTGGTATATGTACAAGGGATATGCCTTTCCAAATGTCGGTTTTGGCTTAAGTACAAATTTTCCCTGTCCATAATGATAAGCTACTTCATCCGCCACCCATTGAGGGTTGATAGTAGTGAGAACACGCCCAACCTCCTCTTCAAGATCCTGCCAATATTATTAACTTATAGTGCATAAGAATTAAAATTGTTCGTGTTAGAAATTGTGTTCGCATTTGGTTAAAACAAAAACCGCAGTGCGTATAAATAGCAGCAAGAATTTACTAACCGCCTCAGGAACATCTTCTTGATCGTCAGGTTTTATGAGCGTGCGTGGCTTAAGCCAGTCTAATGCTTCATCTTCCGCTAAGTTCGCGCGGGATTTATTACCTTCCTTCTGCTAAATATACAAAAAATAACACTTATTTACTTTCACATCATATCACTAATTATCAAGCAAAAGCTATTAAAGGTGCCTACATCGAATTTTGATAACGTTTTAGTCAAAAGCACTGTCTCCTCATCTATTTTCAACGCCCTCTTGACCATAGCTTTCAGCATTTTTAATAATTAACGGAACGGATTGCCTTCCAAAAACACAAGCACGCAAGCTTACCGCAAATCAAGAACTGCTCAGTCTTCTAAACGTTTAAGCACCACTTTGATTTACGAGTAAATATTCCAGATTTGCATATTATTTTATGTTAGAATTTTATTGGTCGTGATCATGTAACAGGATTGTAAATAATACTTCCATTTTTAGTTCAGCGAAAGCAAGCGTAAACAAACTTTTAAAGATCATTGCGTGCCTTAAGCATTTGAAATGGATTTGTAATTTTTAATTCGTGGTAAGCTTGTTATTCATGAACACGCAACAAAGTGCGGGAAAAGCGGTACTCACGTCGCTGTCATCATCGGACGACATGATATTTTGGATTTTATTTAATAGAGTATTTGAATTTACCCGATTTGTACAAGACTGTGCCTCTAACTGCAGTATCCTCGGTAAGGAAGGAGCAGTACAATTATTACAGGTGTAAACTGCATTGCATTGATTTAAAATCACGATAGTGCTAGTTCAGTATCTGATACTAGAATAACCTTTATTATATTCAAGAAGTAGATTTCTAGACCGGGAGATACTGACAGAAAATTTCGAGTCATTTGTAACAGGATGGCGGTTCTACAGGGGTCTTAGTACGCAATGACAAAAAGAAAAACGATGGTGTGAACGCTGGTACCGGCGGCTTAGTCGCGTGGGCGTTAGTCGAACTCGTCGGAAAAATAGCGAAGTCAAACGATTTGTAACACAAAAATTTTAGAATTTACCGATAGCCCATAAAAAAGAAGTAGGCGGTAGTGTCATGCCATACTTTTCCGGTGTGACTTACAGCCCGCCATACCGACGCGAATGTGTTGATTTAAAAAAAACAATTCAACCATTTGTACCAGGCTAACTTTTGCACAGGTAACCATCGTCCTGCAGCCATTTACGAAAATCGCCATGCCATACTTTTCGGACGATTCCAAATGGTCGCCATACCGCCGAAAATCTGCAAATTTTTTTTTTCGCCGAACCATTTGTAACACCCTAAATTTTTTTTTCAACAACTCCTGAATGATTGTAAATAGAAGTGTGATAATGCCATACCTGTGGGAGGTGGCGAATGTGTATAAGATTTTTTTTTATTGTATGATTTTATTCGTATTTTGAACGATTTATAACAGTATGGCATTAATCTTTCCTATAAGTTTGAGGTTCAACAAATATAAATACAAAATTTCAAAGATCTAGGTGGTAGAAATCTTCACTTCTATAAATTAATAATAAATTTATTTATGAAGTATGGCAGCACTTTTTCCCCCTACAAGAAGTATGGCAAATATAATAATGGTCACATTTTATCAAATACTCTCCAAAAATCTAAATGCAATACTGGTACAAAAAGTTTGGCGAAAAAAAAAATTTTTGCAGATTTTCGGCGGTATGGCGACCATTTGGAATCGTCCGAAAAGTATGGTATGGTGATTTTCGTAAATGGCTAGACGACGATGGTTACCTGTGCAAAAGTTAGCCTGGTACAAATGGTAGAATTGTTTTTTTTTAAATCAACACATTTGCGTCGGTATGGCGGGCTGTAAGTCACACCGGAAAAGTATGGCATGACAGTACCGCCTACTTCTTTTTTATGGGCTATCGGTAAATTCAAAAATTTTTGTGTTACAAATCGTTTGACTTTCGCTATTTTTACGACGAGTTCGACTAACGCCCACGCGACTAAACCGCCGGTACCAGTGTTCACACCATCGTTTTTCTTTTTGTCATTGCGTACTAAGACCCCTGTAGAACCGGCATCCTGTTACAAATGACTCGAAATTTTGTGTCAGTATCTCCCGGTCTATTCATCAAGGAATTTTTATATTTTTTATAGCGTCTATTTGTATAGGAGTGTATTTTCGTCTTTAAGCTTAAAGTTTTTATTGGCTAATGTTTAAATTTAGTTTCATTCTATGTGACCTAACTACAGTTAGTAAAATAGTTCAAGTTTTTTTTTCATTTTGCGTGATCTAAGTGTTCAAGAACGAAAATACTTTGACTTTCTTTCGCACATTCCATCTAAGTTTCACAAAACGGTTGGGTTGAACAAAAAAAAAATATATCTCTTTACGTTAATCCATATTATAAATTTTATTTTATGTGTGTGAAGATTTGTGATGAAAGTCAAATTTTACCTCACAAGGTAGCTTTTTCTATTTATTGAATTAAAATAGGATTACAACATATCTAGAGGCAGTAAAGTGAAGGGGTCTTTAGGCATTCAAAATCTCATCGAGGATACAGTTGTTGTATTGTACTTTTATACCAATTAATGCCTTTTCAAATATTTATTTTTCCCTTTTTATTTTTTAATCCCCAAAATATGTAAATCATTTAATGACAATGGAAACAAACATATTTCCGGCGAGCGTGTCACCAAATTCTAATTAGCGCCGGTGTCTGGCATTAGCTTGCACAGACGACAAGACAGTTTTATGCCAGTGCTATTTGCAACCCCTTTTTAAGGATGGATCATACAAAAAGCTATACTGTAATCAATCTTAATTATAAAGCTATCCGGCGATCAAATAAGAATATATTATCATGAATATTAATTAAATTTATTGATAATGCTATTATGCTTCTACATGTGAATTCCCGTGTCCCCTAGTAGGATATGGGGCAGATTCTTTTTTTGATCGATTTTCTTGACGGACAATAAATATATTGGGACCTTCTTGGTCCTGCTCGACCGACACATTTTTTTGTAAGTCTCCACCGGGGAATCGAACCCAGGAACCTGTGGTTCTATGCTTGCACATTATGTAATACACTTTTTTTAAAGTTTTCCACAAGACACTTTGGTGAACTATAAATTCGTAATCATTCGCTTTCAATGTGTACACAACTTTGTAACTGCGCATAATTTAAGCCTTCAAAACGACCTACATTTAGACTTCTGCGGTTCGACAGTATCATCGTGTTTGGAAAATGAGTTCACGAGTTAAAATTAAAAGCACATTGAGCATTGCGATTTACAGTGGGAACTATTGCACCATTTACAGTAGTAAAATTATCTATCTCGTTATTAGGACTTTTGCTAATGGAAAGAAAAATAATATTATCAAAACTTTCGAATTTGATACGGAATTTACCATTTTATTTACTTGAATTCACAAAAAAAGACCGTTAAAATTTTGTGTGAATTTTTTATGATGTATCCTTTTTTCATATTTAGGAGAACAATTTGAAGGAGTAAAAATAAATAGGAAAAATGTCAGGGTGCCGCGAAGAAGATTGACATGTGAAGTTATAAAGCAGGTAAGTTCAGGTAATTTAATTTTTATTTGTATAAAACTAACCTAATTTAAGGAGTATTTGTGATTTAACAAAACTTTCTTAATCATTTATAGATACCATACCATACCATGTTGGATGGATGGCGCTAATATCTAAATTCTAATGTAATTAGAAGCTCCTAATTATTATATTATATACAATATTTAGAATACGAATGTCTTGAATATCGATTGGAAACAAGTTAATAACGGCAATAAACCCGTTTATGTTGACATTTCCTCCTCCCCTTGCGTGATGGGCGTTAAAACCATATAACCGTTTGATCGACAATATTACTGTTATTATGAACGTTATCACAATAACGTTGATAAGCACACAATCGATTTATAAAATTCAATACAAAATTTCTGATAACTTTGTTAGAGAATGGATGGTACTAACTTAATTTATAGGCTTTTTGGGAGCCAAGTTAATATTGAACAAACGAGTTGGTAGTATGGTAATTAATATTAATAATTACGGTAATGCTTAACATTTATTTAAGTACCCATGTAGCCTGGAAAACCATATTATATTCATTGATCATATAAATGTTGTAATTTAAAATGAGAGAAGATAAGAAAGTTCGAGCTATAACACTCTATCTCTATCTCGAAGTTCTTATATTGTTCTCTTGTCTTGGATGGTGTCATGATTGTGTTAACAATAGTTACAAAAACGTAACTCTAGTCATAATTTCACTAATATGTTAGTTCTTAGAAGTAGAAGAAGAAATTAATAAGGAGGACCAAACTTTATTTATATAGAACTTATCAAACTCCGCTTTCGGAAGTTTGACTTATATAAATTAACCTACCTACTGCACTTTATCACTTTTGAGCAAATTCTTTGGAAAGAGTGGAATCGATTTAAATTATCTATAAAAATATGATTGGCGATCAGCGAAGCGATATCATATCTAAGCTTTGATTCGAAAAATCAAACACAGAAAATGTTATTTTCATAGCAGAAGATATATAAAATCATAAAAAACACATGTATCGCGTAGTTCTAAATTATGGTAATACACAAAATTTGCATTTGCGTAAGCTTTTCATACGATTAGACATGCGTAGACGATAACACAAGACTCTTCTATTCATATCGGTATCTTAGCGGTTTTGATATTTTGTGTTAAAAATAACTATG
Source organism: Colias philodice (assembly GCF_061535455.1). NCBI lineage: Eukaryota > Metazoa > Arthropoda > Insecta > Lepidoptera > Pieridae > Colias > Colias philodice. Next base: position 4,105,114 of record NC_143101.1, read on the forward strand.
CGTATTTTTTTTCAATACTACATATTTCTTTGTACATAAAGCCCCTTATTCATGGTAAACATTTGTTTATCACACGTTGTGTGTGTTGCTTTAAACATATTGCTAGTAAAACTACGTGTGGTAGAGTTAATTAGGCATTTTGAAAAGTTACCCCAGAAGCGACCAACTCTAAACATTTTCTAGCAATATTGTTGATCAACCGTTACAGCATTTCAATTTGCAACAAATGTTTCCCCGGCTGGCTGGTTATGAATACGAGGCTTTATTGGCTAGTAACTATTACAATATCACTTACGAGTAGGTATCTTTCCTCTATATATTATCTAGTATACCGCTATGAATATAGGAGCCAAAACCCAGGACAACGGACACACACACAGATTGCCAAGGTCATATTTACAGTGAGATTTTCTTACACCTATTAGTACTTACTCTAAGGCGTTTAAGTAACAACCCAATTGATTTTTCTGTTGACTTACTGCGCCACAAGTCGGGTAGACGCACTGGCTTTGCCATTTCTTTCGGGCTAGGAATCTAAGTGGCAAAATCTTCTTTAGAACTGTAAGATCTTGGTTGTGCTCCTTTACGATCTTTTCCCCATGTTTCAGAACATTGCCCCCATTTAATGAGTACCTAATTCTTGATTTATTATTGTTCAGAGCTAGTTTGATTTACATTAACGTAAACTTAACCTAATCTAAACTTTATCAGTCATGTAAAACATAAGGATGTGGGACGTTTGAAGTAATTAGATTGGTAGATAAGAAATTATGTGTAATATTATTTCAGAGAGATTGAGCTTTCATTATTGTATTAATAATAATTAACGAAATTAGAATCAAAAGTGAAAAATATCTAAACACAAATAGCTACAATACACAATATTTGAATACAAATAATTTGTGGAAACGATGTCACTTGCCAATCTAAAATAAATTCAGGGTCTGATTTTGCTCTAGGTAATGATGAAGAGGGCAAATATTATCATTAGTTATATGAAGCTTTACAATATGTAGGTAAATGGTAGGTAAATATAATAAAAATAAATAAATAAATAAATAAATGAATGAAGATTGAAGAGTACTTGAACCAGTGTGTGACCGTTGTTATAAGTTATTTACACAGAACATATTATTATTAAAGTTATTTAGTTGTAGTTTTTATAGAACATATTTATGAATTAATAATTCCCCTCCCTGGGATCACTATTTATAGCAATTATAGCTCAGAAGACGAATTCGTGTTTTCTATATTGTTTATAAGTATTAACTAAATCTTCTTTAAAAGTTACGTGGTAGAGCTTTCAAGAATTACATTTATTTTAAGTATATATAAACCTAACCATCACTCCATTTACCTATATACCGTAGTTTATAACACGTTATAATATGCATGGTGTATCGCTTGTAATAATATTATGAGCGTTGGCGCATTATTTATAAAAAAGAACTATAGCCCACAATTTTCCTTATGTGAAAAGATATCCTATAGGTAGGTACCTAATACTCGTAAGATTAATCGGATAATTTCTTTGTGAAAGAACAATAAAAAACTTTCACAGTTTTCCACTTCAACTTTCCGATTTATACAAGTTACTGGGAAACTGAATAAATAACTTTTAGTCGAGGTAATAATCTTCATCTTATCTTAATTATTAAATAATCGCCTATATTTAGGTACTATTGAGGAACTAACATTCAGTTAATATTCAGTAAAATATTCAGTTAATTATACTTTAAAAGTAGGTAATAAAATGAAAGTAGGTATATGTTTGCACATGTAGGTACCTGTAGGTACATATTTGAGATTATGTATATGTATCGCTGTCGATCTGTAGCAACGCATGTTAGATCAATGATTTTGTAAAATTGCATAATACCTACTAATAAAATTGTTTTAAACGTTACGTGCTGGGTAGAGAAGCCTTTTTTTGGTATGCAACTACCGGTTATACCGAGTTATTTTTTTATGTACGTAAATAATTCTAATATAAGTAAATGGGAATTTAGTAAGTATGTATACTTAAGTAAGTGAAAACTAAAATACCTACCTTCTTGGGCGCCATATCAAGGCTCTACGCCGAATAATCGCACCACAGCATATTGGTAGAAATAAATTATTTATTTTATAACTCGATGAAAAACTTTGATAATAAATAAATGTGACGAAACGTCTGATTCGAATTGAGAGTTTCTATTGCGCGCGCACGTGCCCGTTACCATGGCAACGCGGGGCGGGCGGCCAGGCAGCACCGGATTTTCGTGAACTCCGTGGAGGTTTTATAACGTGTTTGCTGCCAGTGATATTGATATATTTTGTGTTTTCAAGGTCCTGTAAGCATCAGGTAATTATGTATTTTTATTCTAAGGTATTTTTATTATTTTTTCTGAAATTCTAAATTCATTTACTGCTTCTTCTTGTGTAATTAAATGCGAATTGTATGTAGTATCCTGTAACCTTTAGAATTTATCAGTGACATTTAATTATAAGGCTGTGCAATTTACCATTTACCTAGAAAAGTCTGATTGCATTTTATTGATTGATAAATTTCACAAATTACATCATTAGTCTTAATACAACGTTGCTAAATTATTAATGCAAATCTAATAGGAAACATTTTATCAGGATTTTAGGTTTCAAGGACCAAAATATCTTTTTTCGATACCTTATGGTGGCTGGATCTAGGAAAACGCACAATCTATATAAAGCTTATCCTGGCTTTGCTTGAGCTGATAAGCTAGTTAATAATAAAGTTTTAGACTAATAAAACGATTAAAAAACAGTAGAAGGTTCTCAGTTAGAATGTATTTGTTTTCTCAGAATTTTCTTCTGGAAGAACAAGGGGTGAACCGTTTTTGATTATTCATTTTGAAGTGAAACTTCTTTAGGCGCGTGAGAGAAATATTTCAAGGTCGTGTCATGGCAATATCGTCACGTCATGGAGTAAAGCGACAATTTTAGTATCTTTGAGACTTGATAAAGAAGTTTCACTTCTGACACGTATGCTTGGCCCACACGCTCTTTTTTATTTGAAAGCTAGTACCTTTCTGGTCCCATTTTAATATATTCGTTTCGAGTCGAGAGAAATCCATTGACAATAACAATTTCAATCTATTATTGAAGTATTTCATGTTGTTATTTTCCTAATCACTATTTTTAATTATTTTTCAGATAGAAAACATGGCCGTTGATGAACTACTCCCGCTGCGGTTGAATGAGCTTGATGACAGTGGCATCGACAGCGATGACGACAGGATGGCTCGTGCAAGACTTGCAGAACTAAACGTAATATATTATTAAATGTAATAGTTTTGCCCGCGGCTTCGCTCGCATTAATTAAAGTCTACACTGGAATCCACCTTGTGTTGTGCGGGGAAGGGGGTAAAGAAAACGATATGATATTTCTTGTCAACAACTGCTTTATTAAGACTGATTCTAAGTTACATTGTATGAACTTATATACTAATCCTTATAAACTATGCTAATCATACCAGATCACAACCTGCAGACAAAAAAAAATTATTAAAATCGGTCTAGCCGTTTAGCAGGAATTTTGTGACAAATGTGAAGTGGCTTGAAGAAGAGGCAGACAGACAGTTAATATACAATCTTATCAAAATATGAACTAAATCCATTCGATCTAGGCAGTTTTTAAATGGTAATTAATCTAATCAACAGAATGTCAAATTAGCTCTATTATACATTATTATTTTATTTCCTGTAATATCCATTAAAATAATTTGGGAAAATTCACCTTACGTGATGATTACACCTAACGAGTACAGTGGCGAGTCAGTAAATACGCTCTCGGCCGAGACAGTTGCCGAACCGAGTGGGTGTTTACACGTATTTCACTAGTGGCGAGTCAGTTCAGTTTTGATCACGACGCGGACGTCTGCAATGGATCGAAAAAAAAAAGAATTTAAACGGGTTTTAAATCGGCTGTTATCAGATATTATTAACGAATTGCGGGATTTATTAGAAATAATAAATAAAAATAATAATTCTTTGAAAAAATACAATGACGAAACGAACGAGTGGCGAGTGGCCGACTGACGCGACGAGTGCGTGTTTATACCTGCCGAGCGGGATAGCGAGTGGGTACTCGGCCGAGTAAACAAATTGGGATTCTAGTGACTGTCTCGCCGCTCTTCTCGGCCGAGTACTCGGCCGAGCACTCGTTGAAGTGTTTATACCAACCGAGCACTCGGCCGAGGACACTGACTCGCCACTGTACTCGTTAGGTGTAATCGCCGCAATAGTAAGAGTGGAGAGTAAAGATAGTCTTTCTATACCTACATATAATAATAAACCTTCTTATTACAGCAGGATGAATCCAGCAGTAGCGAAGAGGAGCCAAATGAAAACGATGTCAATGATCCTCTTCTAGAATCCATTACAGATGACTTTGAGAAACTGGTGAGACCTTTTTGAAGCTATTCATTATATTATACATTTAGAATAAATAGAAGAAATAGTCCAATTCCTTGTTCAGGCATTGTATAATTCGTCTATAGAAAATTGGATGTTGGAATTGTGTTTGAACAATGCATATAAGCTCTTTTCTTCACTTAGGTACTAGCAAATATATTGAGACATAAAAATGGTCTAAGAACTCGGAAATGTTTGGAATGAAATCAATAATTTAAATAGAAATGTAAAAGCAAACTATAAGAATAGTAGACGTGCTAGTTTGTATGCAATATTTGAATACAATGGCTTAGTTAATAATTTTCTGTATGCATATTTACATTATCTCTATGTAGAGCATAACTATTTAGATACTAATTTTTATACTTAAGTGCTATTGTTCACTTCAATGTATAATTGTAAAAAAAGCTAATGTGACCGTTAAATTTCCATATTATGTGTCATTCAAAGCAGTATTCACTATATGATTAAGGTTTACAAACGTTTTATTTAACCTCTATTACCCATATTAGTTCCAGTAACAAATTCGTTAGTAAAAAGATTCGAATAAATATCTTGTTGTAACACGAACTAATTTGTTCCAGAAAATGATATCTCTACGCAGTGCAGAGCGTTACGCTGACTGCGAAATAGACCGTTCTTCACCACAATTGTACGAAGTCGAGTTAACAGCGTCAGAGGAAGATGAAGACAGCTCTGTACTAGAGCTGGTGATACCATTACAATCTACGCGGTATAAGAGAGTGCCAAAGAGCTCCCCGTGGTTCTGGCTTGATATCTTTCTATGCTATTGCTGCCTTCGATTGTCTTAAATATGATTGAATCTTGGATCGGTGTCAATTCTTCTAGTCATTTATTTTGTATTTCATACTATTTATATTGAAACTGTCTTTAATACGAATTATGTAAGACTTTTTTATTTGTACTTAGATGTGTAGCACAGAGTTTAATTTGACTATGGTCATTATTGGATTATATTTATTGATTATTACCTGAAAAAAAAAATATAATAATGAATAAAAACCCTTCAATTGTAGTACTTATATAAGCTACTTCGTATTTTATAAATGTTTTTAGGTTATCAATTAACCCCTTGATGTTAATATCTATAATTGTAAGAATTACATTGTTAAAAACTGTCTTTTAATATGTATACTATGACGTATGTATTATATATAAGAAATAAATATGAATTATAATTAATTAATTGATTCAAATTAATTTGAATTAAAAATAGATTATATTGTCAATTAAGATAGTAAATTGTTATCAATTATATTAACTTTCCCCTGTTTTGGCTTTGTTAGCGCACATAATATGTGTAATATGAAAGAATTTATTTTATGAGGCAATCACATTTTTATATTTTAGATTGTACTGTATTAAAATTAAGCATAATATGTTATAATGTAAAAAGGACCTATTATTTGGCGATAAAGAGTTGTGGGTACATTTTAAATATATTGCCTGAATATAATTTAGGTAGCTTTTGTAATAGAAATGTGTATGTAATTTTTTTGAAGGCTTGTTTATTTCAATAAAGAATTTTCATTTAATCGTCTTTTTTCTTAACCTAGCTTTAGGATAGTTACCGACTATTAGATAAGTATTCTGTGATAGACACATTCAAAATCATTTACTTATAGTGTATAAGCCTTCCTACCTTCGCTAACTATTTCACAGAGCGCATCGGCCGAACCTTCTTATTTTACGATAGCTGTTATTCATGTTTTCCATATGAAATTATTGAGTAACAACTCAACGTATGAAATTCAGACCAACTATAGTCTATAGTAACGGGACTTCAACATAATTGAAGTAATTTGCATGCACTACGCATTGACATCTAGTTTTCTTTTTAAAATATAATGCAAGCGAAACGTTTACTTTGTCGTCTACTCGACAATAGATGGCGTTGTTATAAATATATGAAAATAATATTAATAACACGAAATCGAAACTGCTAATCTTAAAAACGTTTCTGTTTTATTATATTACATAAAGAGTTGTTTATTTTTGCAATATCGTAACAAAACGAAACATTGAATTGTTGTAGAGATTTAAGTAACGTCACAAGATGGCGCGGAAATATAGGTAAAATAATCAACTAAATATTATGTTCAGCGATCAATATGATACACCCACACTGATGTCATGAAGTGATATGAGAGATAAGGGTTGCAACATTTCTCAGTATGCGAGTATAACACGTAAGATGCATTCCGCTCGAGGTTTTTCATTAGAATTCTATTAAGAAGATTTATTATTAAAATTCTGTTAAGGCAAATTAAATGACGCACGTGTACATGTCTTTAAGATAGTTGGACGTAGAATCTTGGAATGTCTTTTTTGACTTTCAACTTGTACGCATTAGACTTTTTTATGAATTGATTTTTCTTCAATGTTCTTAATATTGGTAGAGCAAGAGCATTTTATTAACTCTATGGGGACTCGATTTATAAAAAAAGAATTAGTATAATTAGATAATAATTTTAGAATACAAATTGAATGCCATTTATTAACTGTCTTCTTTAAAAGGTTTTAAATTATAATTTACTGTAAAAAGTAAGTGAAATTAAACTGATTAAATTGAATGATAATTGTTTTGAAAGCGTTAAAATATAAAGTTCTTTTCTATATGAATGAACGTAATATTATGTTCTATACATATATGCATTTACTTTGGCACGCGCTGTAGCGAAAATGGTTTGATGGATTTTCAGCTTGAGAGATTTCGTTAGATTTTTTTCATGGCATGAATGTTACTGCATCTATATAATAAAAATGAATCGCCAAATGAGTTTGTAAGCGCAAACCTCGACAACGGCAGAACCGATTTGGTTAATTTTTTTTGACGTGACAACGTCTTATAATTCGATAGAGCCGGCTGCACGCACGAAAAAACATGACTCATGCGGCGTTACCTCGCTCTGAGGCGTTCCATGTAAGGCTTGAAGTGCAAGCGAGAGCGCGAAACGAGCGACAAAGAAGCACAATCGGACGTTGTCACGTTCAACTATCGTCAGTAAACCGACTTTACAGACAACCAATCTTTTTATAAATAAATATTCCTTGATCTACGAGGATGGTTCTTACGGAGAGAAAACGCAAACATATACCACGGGCGAAGTCGGGGCGGACCGCTAGTTTGAAATATATTTCAAAAAAATATAGCTAAAAATATTTGGCGCTCTTGTGTTTTACATTTGCCTATCATTGTAATCATTGAATGTAAAACATTGCACATTATTTATTAATTTGCAATTTGCAAGCAACGCCTTGTTTTCTCGGACCTTCTTTTTCTGGTAGTTATCATTTTTTAATCCATGAAAAATGTGTTTTTTATTTTAATGTAAAAATCCTTAAATTACATTAAAAATAATTTCCACTCATATCATGCAATTCCATCTAAGCTAAATCCGATTGGCAATGGCAACGCATTTGCAAATAGATAGGTGCTTTGAAACAATGCTTTGTGACAAGTGCAATCCAACTTCAATCAAATAAAACTTCTTGAATAAGAACATTAATGTAGTTATTCTTTTTGTTGTTTCTTTCGAGTTCTTTAGTTATTTGAGTCGTTTCATAGTTGAAAGTATAAAGTGGTTAGATGTATCTATTTGAGAAATTTAAAGAAAAGAAAAAAATCGATCATGAGGCGCCGGGATTTGAACCTGTATTTTTCGCAATATAGAGACGAAATTTTTCTTATGGTTAAGATTTATAGGATAAAAAAAAAGAATTGATGTGATTCTAAATAATTCGAGATAATATAGAAAAAATAGTCTATATACTTATAGAAAAAAAAATTCTTTGTGACCCAAAGTTCAATCGCATTACATAAAAAACAGATTTTCTTTCCCTATAACGAATAGTCCAATGAATTTCATATACGTATATTCTTATTTTCGTTTGACGTTTTAATTGATCACAAATCTATTTAATACAGTGCACACAACTCGCCAAACAATTCAACATCTATTAAAGTTATGGTTTGTTTTCTTACAATTTTCTTGTACTATTCAATGTGTATTATAGTCTATAGAAGATTAATGAAGCATTCACATGTTATAATGAATATTTATACACACAAGCATGTTTAATGGAGTCATTTCTACTCCATTATGTTCTACCACGTACATACATGTTCTATACAATGAATTTCGTTGTTTCATCTCACCGTTCAATATTGATTCAGAAAATGAGAATATAAAACAAATTTCAGGAATGAATGTTATCTTAAAGTCGTTATGTTTTATTAGTTTTCAGAAAACAACGCTATCTTTAAGTAATATGTACGTGGAATTGTGTTTATAATTTTAATATTTAATATTAAGTGGAAAAGCGTAACTAGACTTGAGGGTTGTTATTTGCCGAAAAATCTTTGTATTTGCATATTATTTATTCATATTTTTATGCTCCATACCATGTTATGAAAAATAATATTATATTAAGATAATTATTAATGTTAAAATGTCTGGCGCGTAAATTGGTAGTTATGGTAGGTAGAGTCAAGAAAGAAACTAAATATTACGCGCGCACTAAAACAGTGTTATAATCACGCAAGTGTTATTATTCTGTATACATTTTATATTAAAAGTAAAAAGCTTATAAAATTCAAAACCCTTACAGCATTCCTGTGCTAAAAATATGAATGAAACCTACACACATCGACGTGAATGCCGCCCATTGATATTGTATACGATTAAATAAGTTGCAAATTCCTTACATACAAATACAGGCTATATTTTTACCCTACTACGCCAGAAAATGTTTTTTGAATGCAGGTTGAAAAAAATAATTTGGCGAATTTTGATTCAAATTTTTTTTCTTTATTCAATATGGAAATTGATAGATACTTACTAATAATATAAATCTAAAAAGTTTGTGGGTTATGTTATTATAAATAAATTATGATAGATTTACTATGGAAATATAATTCTGCAAAAAAATATGTCCTGAAGCGGGCGCCAACAAGTCTATATTTACTAAAAACTTAAGGATGTTAATTTATTAATTGTTATGTTACCAAAATTTTTAGTCCTATCACAATAATAGTAGCCTACCAATGTTATAAAATGAAACAAATTATACTATATAAGTAGGTACATTATCTACTTTAAGTCTGTTGAATATCCTGTAAACATGAGAATTTATAAAAGCCTTAATTTTAGATTAATATGATTTTTTTACATTCATTTTCTTACTCTACTTAACAGTCAAGCAAATCGGTCGGGACAGATCACTTTAAAGCTCAGATCACCTTTTCACAACCTCAGATACTTATCTGCAGCTTTCTTCAATTCATCTTTTAGCTTTTATTTGCTCTGTAAAATATCCATTCACTGATACCCTTAAGTGCATACACTTATAAACGTAGGAATATTAAGCTTATCGTACTTATATTCTGTCAAAGTTCCAAAGCTCTCGAGATATGAAATGGCCGCTTGAAGGATGTATTAAAATCCTTGAATCGGAGCGTAGTTAAGGTTTATTAGCCTCGTATTCTAAAGCGTTCGCATACGTGAAGGCTATTTAATCGTCTGGGTGGTATCGCCCAGCGTGGTTCAATGGGCGGCGACGCCCGAGCGGTCTCAGTCGCCAGTCGCGCTCCATGCCCCAGAGGGGCTGCACGTGTCCTCGCTGTCTCTCGCGACTTATGTAACCATCCGCACGGTGAGTCCGCAGCCTCCGAGCCCCTTCCACCCTCGCCTCCATCGACCCCGCGACTCCGACCCGCTAATTCATTCCGCCGCGACGTGCGAACGCTCGCTCTGCCGCCTGTTCCACACGATAAACTCAAAACTTCGCTTGACCCTTACGTTCTATGCCAGCTGAGTGGTGACATAATCGATGCAGTAAGTACCGGTGTTCGAATATCCGCGGATGAACGTGTGTTATATAACGGGACCGTGTTAGATCGAGCGCGGAAGAATAAGTCATGCGAAGGACCGCTCCGAGAAGAATTTCAAATGTTCTGGCCGCTGGTCGATCACTGATAAGTATTTCTTAGAACGCAACTTGGCTCACGGGCCTCGCAAACTTAAACTATTTTTATTCCTCGTAAGTTAGATGTCTAAGAATAATAATTATCATTCTTATTAGACGATGAATGAAAAACAAGCTCTATGTTCGGTTATTGCAAAAAGTACATAATGTAGAGTTATTTATTCTAGTCATTAAAATGGAAAACAAAAGAGTTCGTAAGGGCTGTTTAAGTTATAGTAGAATTCCATTCATAATTGGAAAGCCCAATTCATGAAACTCACCTATTTGTGGAGAGATGCAACTTTTTGGCTGTAAAAAGTGGAATAATAAGAACGAATCAACTCATTCAACATTCATAACTGTTTTTGTTATTATTAAGTGGCTTATGGTGTCCATTGTTCTCGTCTTTTGTTTTAGTTTTATCGATGTTCGGTTGCCGAATGTTTTTGTTTGTATCCAAAAATGCCTGGCAAATAATATTCACTATGGAATTTTTGTTCATTAGAATTATTTTCTAAGTCACAATACATTCGTTTTTCATACGTGAGTTAGTCTTTTAGTAGTGTTTAACAACTGTCTTAATGTTTGATGGAGTTTAAATGTACTTCTAATTGATGTCATTGTTTTATTATTGAAATAAACGACACTTGAAGTCATTATGTGATTCAAGACAAGGATTATTTTAATGAACTTCTTATAGGTTGAGGCACAAATTTTTCCTTGTAGAGTCCTACGTACCTATTTACATTTATTTGCAAATTTTTGCTATTGTTTGATTTTATTTTGAATATATCTAATAATATGTATCTGAGTAAATTAAATGTAAATAATTTCTTATCATGTCTTTACAATGTTCATTTTGAGTACTATCTTTACAATTACGAATATTACGATCCTAAAATTGTACCCTTTCGGTACGGAACCCTAAAAAATGGTATGCGATGCCGCCAGTTCTTTATTAGCTATTTTAAATTCCTTGCGAATATGGTTTAAAAAAAAACCTCAAGGAACTTCTCCCAGCCATATCGGAGATTTTATTGAAAAACTTGTTTTGTCCTCAATAAAGGACATCGAACTTCAGGGCGTCAGTTTGTTAAGTTCATTATTGTTATTGTTCACACGGATTGTTAAAGTTTTAAGTCTTGTGTAAATTATATTTTAAACAATTTCTAAAATCATTTCAGTAGAGATTATACATATTTTAAAGTTATCATGCGAAAATTAATCCGTTGTTTATTAATCATTTAGAAATAGGTACCTATCCCTTTGTTTATGTTTGGTTTGATGTACATTTGCGACTCGTTATATCGTAAATTAAGAAACTTTACTAAAATTGAAACCATTCGCCATTTTATTATAATAATATTCCTAATTTCAAGAAAATTAGGACATGAAAGTGATCATTTCGGGAAAGCTCAACTCATTGGGTCTAGCATAGTTATTAGTAACGGTTCACTTTTAAAAAGGCCCTGGCGGCTTCAATCATATGTTTAATTTCTAAGTACGAGATATCTTAATAAAAATCATGGACATGTTTGTTTCCAATTCTAATGAAGTGAATCGAATGTGAATGTGAAATTTCATCGTATTTTTCAAATAAGTTGAAGGCGACAAAGCTTTTAGGTATGTGTCATAAACATAAATTTCTATAGAACTGCACAATGCAACTTGCACAAAAACTTGCAAATCACTTCTTATTTGAATCTACTAAAAACCAAGAGTTTAGTCAACACTTGCGATAAATTAAAGCAGCTATACTTTGTAGAATGCACACTAAGTATATTCAATCCTATTTAGATCCCGGCTGTAATTGACAAATCCATTGAAGAATAACTAGAATCTTGAACGAGTTTATAAGTACTTCTATATATAGATTGCTATAAGTGTCTTCATTTAAAATTAAATAAACAAAAAAACCAACCAAGTTATGTGAATATTTCTCTTATGAAATGTGCTTCTAGTAAATCGGATAATTTGTAAACACATTTTACGCAGGATATTTGCGTATAAAAATACTTCTTTTCACTTTTAACTATGTTTTTCATGACACCTACGTAGAGAACAAAAAAGCATCTCATTTAGAATGCATGACTCTATAATCGTTTATTAAGTCTGTCACTTTGCAATATTGTTTCGCCTGTTTCGCTAATCGAATACTATCATGTGGAATTGGATTGTTGAGAAGTAATTTAGTTGATATTAGCGCTAAAGAAATAAATTGCTTTATTTATTTAAAAGCTTTTCATAATGTGTATTGTGAAAGTCGATATATCACGAGTGTTTTACTATTTGCCATAAAATTTGTGCAATTTTTTGTGTTACCTATTTATCAATGCATAGTATAAAACAAAGTTGTTGACGCTGTCTGTCCATCCCTATATACATAGGCTTTAAATCTTTAAAAGCAACGAATGAGTTTTAGTAGATAGAGAAAAAAGAAAAAGGTTTATTATATAATTTGCGCGGGCGAAGCCACGTGTGGAAAGCTGGTTTAATATATATTAAAATATACATAAATGATAAAATACTGAATTTATACAAACATTAAAAAATTATTGAAGTACCTACGCGAGTTTTGAAGTGGAGCATGAGTTGAAATATATAGCATAATATGTGTTCTATTAAGTACTTCAACTTATTGATTGATTTTTGCTCGTTAGTGATATAAGAGATAAATAATATTTTTGTATTATTTTTCGCATTTTTGCGCATTAAGAGTTATATAATTGTGATTCATAAACATCCAAGGTCTATAAAGGCTATTTGCAGATTTTTGCATATCATTTTCTGAACTGTTAAGCGGAAAGAATTCCTTGAAGATGATTTTTTAAGATGTAAGTCTATGTAATTGATATGACTTAGAGCGACACGCTTGCGATTCCTTTAATTTTATCATGAGCAAAAAATAACTGGCAAAATTACCAGTAGATATGCATGGTTAAATTTTAAACAGTGTACCTTAGACCGTAAAGAGTTCGTTTTAATGAAATTAATAAGACAGCTATACTATGAGTAAAAAATACCAGATGTTTTGAATGATGCGCCAACCGAATTTTTAAAAATTGTCATTGAAATTTTTGACTCAATCATGTTCCTTTCTTAGTTTGAATCTTATATACCGCTACTATGTTTATATTTAACACAAAATTATATCGTTCCAGATATTTGCCACACTTGTCAACCTGTGAATGGCTATAAAATCTTTTGTTGGGGTCTCTTTGAGCCCAAATGGGTGTATACAGCACCCGTCAAAATTGACATGCTTAGACTGAAAATGATTTATTATGTCGCTAAATGTCGAAGACTAATATTTCCCGCGTCTGAAATACGCAATACAAGTTCAGGGAAATTAAACTATGCGTATTGGTTAATATATTTTACTCTTGTAAAGTAATTTTTATACTGAAATAATTAATATAGTTAAAAAAAAAACAATAGAGCACACTTAAACTCGTTTTTTTAACTGATCCTTGATAAGTTTTTTTAGCGAGCGATCATCACCGCCCATGAGCCCTCACAAGAGAAGTACCTTTACAAAGTTTGAATTAAATTTGTCCGTTTAAAGTGGGTCAAAATCGAGTCTAAAGGAGCCGGTTACATACAAGCATGTCGGTTACATACAAACACACAAACATACAGGTGAAGCTAATAGAAGCGTGTTAAAAAACGTTAATGTAGGGTACATGAAAATTGGAAATGCTATTTCTGCTTTATAAGATTGTATGATAAATCTTAATCTAATATCATTTAACCAGCCATTGTGCCTTTAATTGGCATACATTTAATTTGGAATGAACATCAAAACTCGCATTGTTAAGCAAAATAATTTATGCTTTGTAATGAGTCCGCAATTCTTAGAACTTAGAACATACATAGTAGGTACCATATATTTATTACATCTAATATTTTAATAGATTTGAATGTTAAGTTCTTTATCCATGATGTTTTATATCGGATGACATATTATTTCTAGAGCCAATTGGCGTGGCGTGGTTTTCCCTGTTCAGACGGTAAAAGAAATAAATATAGAGCACTAGTGTAGTTTTTCAGTAAAATATAGGTATGTATTCCTAATAGCTATTCCTACTGATAAAATAACTTTTAATATAAGTCTTGTAGTTTTTGATATTAATCTTTTCACGTTTTCTAGACAAAAAACATCTTTTCTATCCCTTTATATTATATCACTAAAATAATATTTGTTTAGGTAAATACGGAATTATGTATTCGATACGTTCCTGTAGTTTCGTCTATTTTCGATAAATCATCCAACCAAATCATTCAGCTGTTTTCATGTGCATGTATTATGATCAATGCTCTCTGTTTAGTGATGTGCATATTTGCGTATTCGAATCGTGTAATTTCAACAGATTGTTGTTAATACTAAATTATAGGAACTATGTACAAATATTTTGTTTGATTTTAGATTGCTTTCAAATGTTAATATATGTATTATGTGGGATGTAGAGCAATTTATCGTTGCGCTTGTTAAAAGCGATGTTGGTAAGCGTCTGATCAATGGTTAGGGAATAGTTATTTTTAGTTAAATTTTATTTGTGGTATTGTTAAATAGCAATTTCTTTTGCGAAAGTGAATTAAGAGAAAAAATAAACACGATAACAAATGCTTTTTCACCCCGTACTTGGTACCCCAATCGGAATTTAGCAAGAAAACAGATTATAAATTGCTTTTTCTTCGAAAGGAATTTCACAACGATATATAAATAACGGTATTTATGAACTACATAATATGTGTGTAGAGTAAAATAAACGATTCCACAACGACACAACGGACGTGTACCGACTGCTGAAATGAGCAGAGATAGCAGTAACGCGTTATTAGATTATTGATTGGTACCGGTATTGGTTCATTGATAACGGTATTGATAGCGTTAATTAAATGGGTTTGGTATTCGGTTTTTATTGTATTCTGACCTGTTCCTTATTCATGTTATTCTCTATTTTTCACCTCGATAGATAGCGCTTTGTTGTTATTACCTAATAATTAAACCGAGCTTTTCGAGTGAACTAATTTGCAACTTTATTTATTTTATATTCTATCTGAATACTTTATTATTGCACTTTACGCGCAAAGTTTTTACGAAGCTCCACTTTTTGCTATTTCGGTTAGAGGTTTCTGTAATTATTAAATTAGAACCAAAATACTAACTCATACCAGGAAGTCTCATTGCATATTCTAAAACTCTTGTATGTACATTTACTGTATCTTCTTATATATAAAAATGAATCGCAAAATGTGTTGGTAAGCGCATAACTCGAGAACGGCTGAACCGATTTCGATAATTCTTTTTTATTATATTCCTTGAAGTACGAGGATGGTTTTTATGTAGAGAAAACGTAAACATGTACCACGGGCGAAGCCGGGGCGGACCGCTAGTTGTAAATAATTCCTAAACAAGATTTTTACCCACGTTTGTCAGATAAGCAACATTATCTATTCCCTAATTAGATCTAGAGTGATTCCTTCGTTAGACACGCGAAGGCAATAATCGTAGTAATTTAACAAGTATTTAGTGTACAGCCATACAGAGTAACGAAATTACCTAATAAACTTTTATGGCGCGATTCGGCTCGATTACACTTGTTATAATCATGATTATTTGTAATAATATAACCTTTATTGCTATTTGTGTACAAACTTTGCAATATAACTCTGATTTGGATTAAAAATAATGTTATTACTGCAGTTGATAATTATTTAGCTGACGTAACTTTAACGTTATGTTGAAAATGACAATATATTATTTGTGTTACTCTACCTATACTGATTTTATTTTATCATCTAAATTAACGCGTATCCAATTTGATAAAACTCGTTGAAGGTTGAATTTTCGTAATCGTATCGATCGAAAAGTTATGTGATTTCTACAATCACGTATTCTATCCAAGAATAAAAACAAAGCAAGTGTTTACCAAGTATCTAATTTGGCTACTTACATTACACAGTGTAGTACTTTAAATACATCTCAAGTCACAATCACATTAGATTTGCAATATTTTATCCATAATGGCGTTATGATGAATTCTTAAAACCTACGATAACCCGAGCACGCAGCATAAAGTAATATTATTCCCCTTGTTACAGAAATGTATTTCAGACTATTATTAGCTATATAATTGCAACAATTCAATGTATGTACACATAATATGTGAAGAATTTTCATTAATTACGACCCACAAAGCGAAATGAATGGTACCTATATTTTTTGGAATTATAATACCTATTGTGTAGAGTGTAAAAATCATAATTTTATTTGCCACCCGTTATAACGAAATGGCTGGAGGGCTTTTTTAAATTCCAATGTGTTAAAATTCGTTTAAAACGGTACCGAGGTTCGTTAAAAAGGGTTCAATGGGTTAATCTGGGCGACTTTTTTAAAATGTAGATTATGTGTTGTGTTTGCAAATACGTCATTTTATTACATATTGTTTTAATCTGATTGAGTGAGGGCTATTAAATGTGTATTATGTTTTGTTCGTTTCTGCGAAAAAATATGCTTGAATGATTTTTAATAAGGCATAAATATGTTAAGTTAGTAGTTAAGTAGTTTTCGGGGGCCTGGAGATAGCTGTCGCCGGCTTTACACCGGTGCCATCCGCTCAATGGCCCTGTACGGAGCGCCCATCTGGGCTGATTCTCTTAGCGCCCGGACTAGACCCCTTCTGCGTCGTCCGCAACGGGTTATGGCGCTAAGAATATCGCGGGCATATCGGACTGTCTCTTTGAAGCAGCCTGCGTACTAGCCGGAACCCCCCCTTGGGAACTTGACGCTGCTGTACTCGCGGACGTGTACCGACGAATTGCTGGGTCCAGGTCTTCGGGGCTGGAACCAAACCCCGAAGAAGTCTCGCGCTGGAGGGCTTCGGCTCGCGAGCGTCTGATGGAGGAATGGGTGCGGCGTCTCGAGAACCCAACTGCAGGTGTAAGGACGGTGGAGGCCATCCGGCCGGTCCTTTTAGAATGGTGCAGCAGACGACATGGGGCTCTCACGTTCCGCTTGACACAGGTACTGTCTGGACACGGGTGTTTCGGACGATACCTGTGTCGAGTCGCGATCCGGGAGCCAACCATGGCCTGCCATTGGTGCCCAAGCGAGGAGGATACAGCGGACCACACGCTGAGTGTGTGTCCTGCGTGGTCCGTGGCTAGACAGCGACTGGTCGCTGCTGTGGGGCCGGATCTCTCGCTCCCGTCCTTGGTTCGCGCCATGGTTGGAGGCTCCAGGTCCTGGCGTGCGGTAGTCGCCTTCTGTGAGGAGGTGATGGTGCGAAAAGAGGAGGCGGAGCGGGTTCGTGAGGGGAACCCTCTCGCGGACCCGATGCGGCGCCGGCGACCCTTTAGGCGCCGACGCCGAGTCGCGGTCGCTAGCGATCGCGACCTGCCTCCCTAGCGAAGGGCTCTGGACGATGGACCGGGGACATGCTCCATCGTCCGGGGCAGTGAGGTGACATGAGACGTGTTCCGCTCATGCCGCCTCGCAGAGGAAGGAGGAGGCGCCGACATAACCCTTGGCTCCATCCCCGGGGGCCGTGGGTATCTTTCGAAGATTTCCCCACTATAAAAAAAAAAAAAAAAAAAAAAAAAAAAGTAGTTAAGTAGTTAGTAAGAAATGATGACGAACTATATATTTTAAATATTTATTTAGTAATCAAGATAAATTTGGTATACACAGAGTAGGTACAAATGGCGATAATAGTATTAATGAAAAGTAGCGTATTGAATTAAATCTGTGCCAAGAAACTAGTGCATTGAGAATATTGAGTTTTCATTCGACAGTACTACAGATAAACCGAATAAATAGGTTATCGAAAATTCTAATTTGAATTGAATTTGATCACAATCTATACGATTTCGGTTTTTATGACATAGTCTCTACCCCTGTCTGCAATAAAGATAATATGTATTCCTATTACCTACATTATTTAAAAGATCATTCATTACTTTGGATTTGATGATATCGATCTTAGGTAGAGTAAATGTAGAAGCTATCTTTTTAACGAGATATAAACGATGTAAACATCTTAGATTAACGTTTTACTGCGGTGATATTGTTCTATTTCAAGCTATACATTACCGAAACGTTTCCTTTGTCTACGTCTCTGTTCTTTGTTTTTAAAGTAATAAATTCCTTAGTTACACCGCACGCTACCAAACATTCACAGTGGTTTAAATTCGCATCATATATCCTTGAATATTCTTCACTCTTTTATACCTTTATTTCCCAAAACCATTTCAGGTTAAGCGACACATTTGTTGATATAGTTATTCTTATGTAAGTTGTGTTGTGCTTTTGTTGTTTTGAAAGATATAACTGGAAAATTAAAAAAAAAAAAAAAAACAATTAAAGAAGTTAATTAACTGTATGCAGTAACCATTTGTCAATAAGACGTAATCTTGGTATACGTGCTTCCACATACATATTATGCTAGGTTACTATGCCCTTTTCTTCAAACCAGACAATAAATTTCCAGTTAATTGTTGGCTAGAAACACGTCTAATCGTTTACCCCATGGAAAGAACCTGAAAAAGGTACAATACGGTATTGTGATCAGTATCTCTCGACAAAGTGAGCATCGCAGTGAAATGATGCAAGAATGAGCGCTTGTTGTACTCTCGAGTCTAGACAGCTCAGTAATTATACGTGCTGTAAGTCAGAAGCAGAATATTAAATAACTTTTTTAATACCGTTTTTACGTTTAACACATGCCGCATCACCCGTGATAGGAAAGTTGACAAGCCTTTATGAAATGTGTTAATCATGTGTTCTGCTTCGTTTTATATATGTTAGCTTTCATATTATAAATACTTTTTCATGTGACATTATCTGCATCATTTCCATTTATTTAGCAACTAAACTACTAATAAAATAGGTTTTTTGTGTGGGATCTAGATGTTTTAAAGTAATAATGAAAGTAGTCATATGAAATAATGAAATTAATTAGCCTAACCAGACATTTTTTAATTATTTTTCAAAATAAGTTGAATACAAAATATATATAACAATTGTTTAACGTGAATAAAATGAACTTCTATTAGATTTATTAGATTACAACAGTTTATGTTTCTATTAGACAATTGAATGACACGGAGGCTTGGAAAGTAGCAATTTCCATCCCTGCAGTGAGATGTGTTACGGAGTTTCCGTGATGAACTGATGAATATATCAGAAGATTTCATTATATTTATAATATCCTTGTAATATTATAAATGCGAAAGTGTGTTTGTAGGTTTGTCTTTATTTAACGTAGTAACGAAGCGATTTTATGGTAAGTATGATTTTTGGGACTGAAGACAGTTAGGACTCTAGATAGTGATACCTGTAGATTACCTTTTACCACACTGAAACATTTTCATGGAAATTTCCTTTTACGCGGACCAAAACACGGATGGAAAGCTAGGAAACTTATTATAAAGAATAGCTCCTTTATCGTAAAGATTTCGCAGAATCTTATGTGGTGCTGCAAATACATTTGTTGTGTGGGAGAAAATAAATTATTATTTGATATCAGGTGTCATGTTTCTATGCGAATATCTCTACCAACTCAGTGAAATAATATTGCTCGAATCTTAGTATTACTTTCAATGATATCACGTTTGTCCTTTTATGATGGCATTATTCAGTCACAATTCACAAATCAAAATACAATTGTTTCTTGTGTTCTTGGATTCCTAAATGCTTATTATATAACGGGTTTCTGTCAATTTTACTAATATATTTCTATCGATATACTAAAAGCTAATAAGATGAAATGATTAATTTTATAGAGAGTACATAAGAAAGACAATAGAATAATTAAAAAATAAGTTAATTGTAATGCAGAATAAAATAAAGCTTTATAGATAAAAACTAAAATAGAACCTTATCCAATTCATTATAACCGTTGATAATTATTCTTCTATTGTTTCATTGTTCTTAAAATCGAATGAATAGAAGAAAATATAAGCAACAATATAAACAATTTTATTATCATATTAAACTGATATACACACACATTAACTTACTCCGCGATTACCATCCTCGTTTCTAATCCTAAAGTAATATAAATTTCAAATGTAGGTAATAAAGTGATTAACTTAATTCGACAGTACCCAAAGGCTTATCCATTAAAAGGTAGTCAGCGTATCTGAGTGAGGTCTGCTCGTATAAGATTAATGACTGCCACACAATGGAATTGTATGTGTTAATAGTTTTTATAAGCCCTTGTAATTATCTGAACATGCTTTTTGTTAAGGAAGTACACGAGAACAAGACGACTAGATTGCGCCGCGGTTTTACGTCGCGAATTTGCCAAATTTTATGTGACTAAAAGTACCAGTGAGGTATAGTACAGAATAGGAAAAAATGGAGAAGGGAGAGGAAAATGGGAGAGCCGTTTTGTGTTAAAATGATCTCTCTGATGATAGGAATAATTATGACATCCTTTTAGTACTTACTTTGGAAATTGTGTGAGATATTTTAATGATAGATTAAAGCACTTAATTGTGTTTTTTGTATAGTAGATAATGTCGTTTTATTTCCCTTGTGATCAATAAATTCAATACGAGATATGTTTATTTCTCTTTAACCTAATTATTAACACAAATGACGTATGGGAATAAATGAAGCTTGAATTTCAGAATAAAAACATGATTCAATTTATTCAGTTCCAATTTCATTAATGGAAGTACAAAAACAAAGTTTCCGTATCTCAGTGTCAGTGCATAAATTTATTATTGAAACGGGAATTTTACCTTATAGCTAAGTAGGTACAAATACAATGCTTTGGTTCGTTGAACTTTGCGTACAGTAAATATTGTAAATCCTACAATAAGCATACTACGTGCTTTATACTCGAAATATATAATTATAGTCGAATCAATACTACTTAACTAGTTAATAAATTAACGTGTATTTTTACTTTATTAGGTATCATTTCCATATTATTAAGCTATGAAAGTTTAATTCATTTGTGTGTCGTTATTATTACTTTTTAAATAAGGCTTGATTTATTTAAAAAAATGTACCAGCTGATTTCTATTTTCTCTATTGGCATTATGCGTATTAATACCACATTTATATTATCATTACGAAAGAAAATAAGCCATGTTTTAGACGAACTACCGAAACCGCAAATCCGTCAATAAAGACTATATTTCAAAGGTATACAATTCGTGTAAATACAAACATACTAATTAATGAACAGCAAACATTGAAGAGAGTTAGGATTCAAATAGTTTCAATGTACAAATAGCGTGTCTGTTACATGCGCGTAATTGTTGATTTAGTTATATGATACGATAGTTACTTCTATGTTTTTGCTCCTGGTAATAATTTAGAACAGGAATAAAATATAACGCTTTTTCTCTACTAACGAACCGCTTTCCGCTTCGACTTCCCAAACTACGTAACAAAGACAACTCAATTGCATTGAGCGTGATTAGTGAGCCAAATTCTCACAGATAAAATAACATTCAGTGTACATACGGACGCTCGACAAATTCTGTTAAGTATATTAAAAAAGAATATAGGTATCAGAATATATTTTTTTTTAACAAAAAACTAAAAACTAGTAAAACTAATACGAATTTAAATGGGATCACATGGCACCAGATTTCTTATAAAAAATAATTATAAAAATCGGTTCACTGATCAATCAGTAAAAAAGTTGAGGTAATAGACCCAAAAAAATCCAATGTAGAGCTTCCACTTTTTTGTAGTCCGTTGAAAATAACAAGCAACATACATATAGAAGGTCTGCAAAATTATGTTATATGGTTTGTCTGTTACTGAGCGCTAATAATATTAAATCATACCTATTGTAGTTTGAAGGACGGTGGATTCGTGACCGGTTATTAAGTCAAGAATGGAGAAGGATGGGACGTCTCGTGGGTTGTCACGCGAAAGATTAATGAGCTCTGTAAGCGTTTTATGTAGGGCTGCCCCTTTTGGGTATTAATATTTTATTCCGATCGGACGATCAAGACTGTTTGATTTGTTATGAGTAAGCAAAAACAAGGCTAATAATATACGTTACATAACTTGGATAAGGAATAAAAAAATTTGAATATTGTTTTCTTAATGTGCAGGAAAATGTAACAATGGAAGTCTTCCTCCTTTTAAGCTTACTCATTTCATAGTTATTGCGAGTGAAATGCAGACAATTTATAGGTTAGGATAGATATAGATCTACAACCTCATAATACTTTACATTTTGTTTACTGTTATTGCAGAAACAGCTACAGTAGAAGTCTATATTTTATAATATAGCCCCACAGGCTAGAGTTACTTTCAATAATTGATATTGTTTGCATGTAATAGCATAGTCATTAGCAGTTACGAACACATTCTTAACTTCTAAATCAATTATATTTGTTACCTATTTTATATTCATAACCTTCGTGCCTGAATTATTTCGTAGCATAAGTACTGGAAACCATTGAAGGTGATTAGCCGGCTTATTAGTATCGGAACACCAGGCTGGGGGATAATTTCCGTCTTTCGCCTCGACGACCACGAGTTAGTCTATTAATATACTTAAGTGCGAAACCGCCGGTCGATAAGCCGTAGCAATGTCTTGGCACTGCAATATAAAACCTCATTTCTTTGTGAGCAGCAGGGCGTCGTCTTGATGGTTAACCCGGTATTAGTTTCATAGACGATAAAATACGTTGAAAAACGTGAGCGAAGATGATCACGCCTGTAATATCGGGGAGGTAGAACGTAGACAGGGTTGCGTAGTACATCCATACAGCACACTTATCTATATGTGTAGAATGGGCATATTGGACTCCAAATTCAGATACTATTCTAGTAATACTTTTACGTAAGGTAAAGAGAATGAGAGAATCTATACTTAGTAGATAATCTTACTCCGGATATGACTGTCCATTCAGATTACGAAATAAAAGTAAACAAGCTGTAATTTTTTTTATGAAGTGTCAAATTCAACGTAACGAAACCAATTAAATTTCGTTATAAATACAATAATTTAATATTGAAAACATCCATAAACTTATTGTTAACCTTTATTTCACCCGAAATGCTGATCTCTAGACTCTTAGGAATATGTATAATCTGATATTGCCGACCGTTTGTATTTCAATATATCTAAATAACTTTTGATTTTCCTTTGATCCTTTCATGATTTGAATATAACTAGAGCGGCATGGAAAACCATTACGAACTTTATTTTATAAAAGATAAGTTTCCAACTTGTGTTTTAATTAACGTTGAAAAATAACAATGCACTTTAAAATATAAATATAACTGGATTCTGAGGACGTATTCATACAAAACAAATTTGCTTTTCATTCATACATCTTTCTCTAGTGAGGAGCGACTTACAATCCCATGCAGTTAATCTCATTACGCGTGTTTATTGTTTTGTTTGTAGATCTATAAGCTTTGGAATAACAGGCTTTGTGTCTGTGTTTATATTGAGTCAAGACGTTGTTTTTGGATCTTCTTGTGGTGTAGTTGTCAAAAAGATAAATCTGATTTTGATTTAGACTAAGTTTTACCAAAATTATTTAATAAAGAGAAGAGTTATTCTTTATCTTTAGACTTTATTGGATTTTTAACTATTTCTCTATGTACCGTTTGAATTTTTTAAACAATACATTCTTCTAATAGTATGTTTATAGCATTCTCATCAGCAGAATACATTTTTATCTCTATGTTAGTGTAGAATCATTACAAACATTTTAAAATGCTATGCAAAAACTTAATTTAAATATATGGAGGCTATAAATAAGCAATCGAAACGTATCCAGCTGAACTAATTTAGGAAACCCAGTTTAGACCGCCACTTCATGCCGATATCTATATTAAGGCGTAGTGTGGTTCTTACAAGAATTTGACCTATTTCATAAATTCGTGAGAGGTCAGTGTAGCATTGTAAGAAATTAGATTACAAGTATCAAAGGATTATATGGACTTGCTCACCGGTCATTTCATTAACGTGAAACGTGAAAAGGACCGATGCCTTCTTGTCGTGTAGAGCAAAAATAATTCGCGACTTAATTAAACAAGCGTCAGCTTACATCAAACATTGAATTCATAATGAATGAGGTTTTCCTGTTGCCAAATTGTTTATCTTCACGTGTATTTTGTGTGCTTTAAAATGAGAGAAAATATTATTTTGTGAGATATAGAATTACAGTCGATGATAATGTTGAAAGATTTTAATAATTGTAGAGCAATTTGTGTTTAAATTATTATCTCTATTGTATAACAAGCTATCTGCTTTCGATTTCTTGTGTAACAAATAAATAATACACATTTCTTTGTTTCAGATTCGACGATACGAAGCACGACGATAACAAATTATTTACACAGTGTAATCGACGAAGCGCCTTAAACAATTATATCAATTAATAAGCTAGCTGATAGATAGTCTTATAGTGTACACAAGTGCCAAGCCGTGCGCGGTATAGTATAGACATATACACATATATAAAGCTACGTTCGCATGAGTCGGTCGGTGTAGTGTCTCGGTGTTAAGGCCGTGCGGTTCGCCAAGATTGAGGTGGTCGGGTGCGGGTGGGGCAGGCGCGCGCGCGTGCGTCCCTTGCGCGCGAGCGGCATGTTGGCGTCGCAGCGCTCGCAGTCGTGCAACGAGGAAGGCGCGTTCTTCGGCGCGCGCGCGCTCCGCCGGCCGCGCGGGAAAGGCAGCGGCAGCCCGCCCTGCTAGGGGTACGCCATGTCGCTGCGCAGCCTGCACCGGAGGCTCTCCTCCGTTAATAACACGTGAGTGACTTTCTTTTTTAAATTAAGCTTTTGGAAAGATCAGATAGATAGGTTTAAGTTATGGTTTCGACTGTATCACAATTATTTTGGTACGATTGGTATTTGATTGTGACGTTATTACGACTTCAGCGTAGGATTTCAATCACCTTGAACACAAGAAGAGTAAATTCAAAACGCAGCGGAGGCTCTGCTCCGCTAATAACACTTTAGTGATCTTTCATTTCTTATTTAAGCTATTGAAAGAAAGAATAAAAATTGAGCGTGTGTGCCGAGCGAACGTGTCAGAAGTGAACAAGCAAGATTAAAAGATACCAAAATCGTCGCCAATCCTTGACGTGATGGTATTACGCGCACGCACCTTAAGAAAAATGTATTTTGCCTAAGCCCAAAAAACACACAAAATTAAATAGAACAGAACTCCAAAAAGAGCTCTACATAAAGAAAAACAAAAGCCCTTTGGCAAAAAGGGGACCAATTTTGCTGTGCCTTTTCACAGCCCAGCACTGATTTTCAGTGGCCCCTGGTTTGACAGATTAGATAAATGATTAAGTTATAGTTTAACATTCGACTGTGTCCCGATTTTGGTGCAATTGATATTTGATCACTACGACTTAAGCGTAGGATTTCAATCATCTTAAACACAAGAAGAGCAAATTCAACAACAAATTATATTTTAGTGTGTGCAATGGTGTGGTAGGATTCCCTGTACGTTATATTTTTAATCAACGTACATCCTTAAAGTTGGTTTTGGTTTGTTTACTTTAGATTAACAAGTAAAAATACCTATATAAGGAATTTCTTTAAAATTGTGTTATTCGATACTAAGATGGAAAGAATAAAACTTTGGTATTCATATTCATAAATTATTGTACACTGACTAAGTTGCTTAAAAGAAACAATTGAGAAATTATAACGGTAGCAGTTGGAAAAATAATAAAATTCAAGAATCTGTTAAAAGAAAAGCGAAGCGTCGATCGATCAAATAAGAATCTAATAAAAAAGCCTTTTACTGTAAATGGATGAATGGATAAATGTTTGTTTACTCGAAAACACGATATAATAAACTCATATCGTTTATACGATTATCATATTCCGCATTGTGTTGAAAGCTTCGTCATTTCGTATTATACTTTTAAATAAATCTTGCTAGTTGCTATGTTATGTTAGTTCTAATATATAGAATAAAGATACCCGTAGGTAATACAAGATTTTAAGATAAACCTTGTCAAAATTAATGAACACAATATTGTATTGCTAAAGATTTACCCCTTACATGCGCTCTAATTACGAGTATAAATTAATAGAGCGTATCATTATTGTATTAAATTGAAAAATAACATTGAAATAATAGAGCGTACATATAGTATTAAATTGAAAAATAACATTTTGATTTTGATTTATTTATTTTATCATAGTGCACACTAACAAACGTGTTTTTATTTACTGCTTGAATGATGGACTAGGAAACTTTTTTTTTTAATTATCAATGATCCGAAAACAGTTCACAATTACTAGAAGAAAAAATACACACAATTCACATTAAAATTTTCGGTCCACGCTCGTTTAAAATCAGCGAACATCTTCAGTAATTTCGTTCAATTTGACTGAAGTTTCAGCGTTTCTAGCGAAACGCGATCCGCCACGGCAGTGAACAAATGTGAGTCGAGGTGTGAATATTCGATTACTAGCAGTCAGGTGCAGAGCAAAAACAATCGGCGATCGATAAAAAGTTTTGTTCTGGCGCGTTGGTAATTTATAAAGCGCTGCTGCTGGTTTTGGAACTACGAAAAATATAGGGGAATTCGTGTCGACGCTCACATTGATGGTTAAAAGTGTAATTTTAATTTTCGAGATTATTTAACTATGCAACATACAAGAAGTTTTGAAACGGCTCTATATTTATTAATTATCAAATCGTAATTTTCGTTTTTTGTAGACACTTGTAATGGGATATTCTATTATGATTTAAAACAAGGTCGTACCTCTTTTCTAACGTAGGAACCAGCTAGTTTTAAGCAGTGGCTTATTAAAAAAAAACAGCTAGGAGACTGTCCTCACGGTGAACTTAATGTTACAATAATATTGTACCTAACTCTATTGTTCCCATGAATATGTAATTATGTACACAATTTACTAAGTCATGGTTAATAACTGCGATTCACAATCAGCGATATAAATCATATTGATTGATGTATCACTTGGCAAGGTCGGCTGATTGTTGATATTGAAACTTAGATCGCACCTCGATAGTCACGCTATCAACGACGCCATTTTCTTTGCGATTTCATACATTTCGCAAGGACAGTTGTATAATCCAAAGGTTGTAGGAATTTGAATTCTTTACAATTGGTAATTTAGGCATTCATGTTTGTATATAACATTTATTTGTGTTTATGATTGTTACGAAACAAAGATAATTGTCGTAATACCGATAAGTAAATTTCAATGTTTTAACACGATTTATATTTTGTAAGGGTCAATATTTATAACTATGACTCGCGTATTCATTCGTTGTGGATCAATCAAATACTACAGATAGCGGAAAATTTGAGCATTCAGTGATTTGATCAATTTGATGTTAACTGTTTAAGAATAATGCATAATAACCTCATCACCCACAGAACAAATCATACCTACTTTAATTACTAAGACACATAGAAAGATAAAATCTTATGAATTATATAAACCTATTCAAACAGTTTTGATTCGCCGATGCTATAGGATACATTAATTATTAGGTTAAAACTGTATTAGACAACCTAGCCTTAGGAGTGTATAAATTCCCATTTTTAAGTACCCAATTGAAATATTTTTAGTAGGATACATTGATGAATGTGCAGTGATGGTATTTGACTAAGTTATTCCACTTTAGTCTCCCGCATTTGAAACTCCATAACTCAAAGAAATCGTACCCCATACATAGTACTGCATGCGCAGGCCTAACTTCGATATCCGTACATACGCTTCTATTTGCTATGTATATACATAGTAGGTAAACATTGGAATTGAACCTAAAGCACAAACAGTTGGAAGAACTATTCTAGAATAGTTATTTATTTACTTT
This sequence comes from Colias philodice, assembly GCF_061535455.1. Taxonomy (NCBI): domain Eukaryota; kingdom Metazoa; phylum Arthropoda; class Insecta; order Lepidoptera; family Pieridae; genus Colias; species Colias philodice. Next base: position 4,133,346 of record NC_143101.1, read on the forward strand.
ATTTTCAGATCTGTTCAAGCTTGAATGAAATTTTATACCCAGGGTTTCGTATCTAAATACATTTTGCAAATTAAAAGATATTTTCTGTGCTTAACAACTTGTTTTTCTTTAATTCCTGACGTAGCTCTAGTTCCTATGAAATCTGCTACTAATTACAGTATAATTCGATCCATTCATAAAATCTTGTCAAGAGTTTATTTCAAAGTCTTAAAAATTATTTAAAAGCTTTTTCTTCCGGATGTTATAATTAAAGTTATTTCACTAAGAATCGTGTTCATTATCTAGTCTACCTATTGTCTACGTACATTGTGCAAAAAAACACCACCAAGTCGAAAAGCAAGCCCATAAAAATAGCATGAGCGTGCATAAAAGATCAATTTCTCGTGCCGGATTATAAATGTTTTGTTTTACATCACCTGTCGGATAATATATTGGAGTCCAGCCAAGATATAACCAGTGCTTTGTCCAATATCAGATTTGCCCTGATTGAATTGCACTGCAAAAGTTATGCCCTTGTGTATGTAATGAAAATGGTTTCCACACGGAAGCGCTGATAATGTGATATTTTAATAAATGTAAAATGAATGGATATGCAGAATTTCTGATATATTCTACGGGAATGTGCCGTCTCGTTCTGGCCCGACTCGATATTTAATGTCGTATTGCAATTCAGGTGTAGGTATTGAAAATGTATTTCAAGAGGTACATTGCGTCGTGGGCCTAGTAATGACTTCTGTAAGTAATATGAAAGTAACGTCGTCATAACTTTACCTGGAATGGATTTGGAAGTACATTGACACAGATAATTAACATTGGTAAAGATTATGTATAACAGGAATTTCTTCGATAAGAACACTAGAAAAAGCAAAAGGTATTAATAGTTAGACATTTAAATTGTATAATGAAAGGGAATCAAACACAGTGTAAATACCGACCAATTTGGCTTTGCAGGTCTGGAATCATACACTTTCAGTCACTTTTTATTGGAGGACTCCGCGAATGAAATCACTAGCGTAAGTCAGCTAGATTAATGAAAGTTATCTAGGTAGTACTGACAAACAATAAAGTGGGCGTTGAAATATTAAATCCATGTATCCAAATTATCTACAAACTTTTATACTCACTATAGATATTGTTAAGGTAGATATGAATTTATAAACTCAGCGAGAAACAAAGTTATTCAACCACATACATAAGACGGATAAAATTGCGAACAAAAACTAACACGGGAATATTGTTCTGCAGAAATGTAGGTAGTTGCAACTCCTTAGTTCAAATCTAGGAAACTGCTCTCAGTTATCTTCCGGGATAGTGGACTGTAACACGGCACGATAAGGTTTAAATTTGTTCATTTATTAGGTTCGGAAGGTCTTTGGCCAGAGTACAAGGGTCACACCGCAAAGTGGATTTGAAACCGCACAGAATGTATTTCCGGACTAGGAACATGTAAAGGACGATGTTTAGATAAAACTGAATGAGAAGATTCCGTGAATATACCTTGCGATTCATGTCTGAATAATCTAGAGACAAATATTAATGCTTTCAAGTTAATTAACTTGGTATTTAATGGAATATGCTTTGCCAAAGTACGAGGTAACCGCACTTTTAAGCAAACAACATCTTTTTCAGGACATCCGTGATAATAAATACAGTTTCTTTGTTTTCGCTAAATAACAAAAATGAAATATTTCGTTATATTTCAAAGTAATAACGAATCGAATTTAAATGTTTTCTCTATTTCAAAATATTACAAAAAATACACTCAGGTTAATTTTTTGTACTATTGTTTTAGAGTAGAGCAACATTTTTTTCACTAAAACTAACAACGAGATTTGTATTTGAGACTACTTTGTAATACTATGAAACTTATTCGAATCGGAGTAAAAAGAAAATCATACAACTCCATTAAACAAACATATGGGCTATAATTTATCAGATCTTAGCAGTAAAAACTAATGTATATGCAAGACAGAACAATGAGTTAATAAAACCTACATTATGTCGTGTTATTCCATTGAACATATATCATATACATATTTGTCCCATTGTTCTTAAACACGAAGATAATTTATCGTTCGAAACATTGTAGGAATAATAAAATAATTATATTATCCTCTGATACATCTGTCTAGAAATCTTCGTGGCGGGAAACAAAAGCCGGAGGTTGTAATTAGTATCTTTATTGTTCCCACGATCCCTTCTCGTATTACCTGTATTTCTAGAATAAAATACGTTATCTTATGATGCGATACCTTTTTAGAATATTGGATAAAATTATATTTGAGATCTGGCTTAAAATTATATTACATGACAATTTAATTATGATTTGTGAGGTCCAGTCAACCTTCCGTTTGCGTGAAAGACAATGCTACTTTCACAAAAATATTAAATTAATGCGTGCTAGCAGAAGATTTTTTAATATAAATAGTTAGTAATTTAAGCATTGATTAGCATAGCCCCTTAATGAATAAATTCATTGCAAATTACATATAGTTTGTGGAAGAGCATGCTTGATAATTATGTCGACTTATTTAATTTAATTATTTATTTATTTTTTTGATATAAATAAATATCAAAACCCGTTTAAAAATTGTTTGGGCCTGAATAAATTGTCTGTAAGTCAATTAGTCAAATGTTTATTGCATCTCTTCAATACAGTGCACACAATATTGCTACAAAAAACACAATCCCAAAAACGCATAACATGAAATGTAAATCGCGTAGCAACATCTTTCCTATTTATTTGTATATCTCTGCAAATACCCATACAACAAAATATATATAACTTGGGTAACTATTGAAAGTGTAGGAGGACCTCCCGAGAGGCAAAGAACCTCCACGAAGCGATGCCTCGCAGACCCCTACCCTATCTATTGGATATTTTCCATACGATATATTTTGTAGTTTCATTTTTCCCGCGTAATTATAGAATTCTATTAAAAATGACATGAATATTATAATACACGCGGTTTTAAATAAACCAATGTACAATAATTAGTGGCTTTACAGATTTAAATGGTTTTGTATCGTGTTAAATGAATAAATTCGATACTGAAAATGGTTTTTCCATTACTTGTTATATATTTTCTGTGCGTTTCAATTTGGCGTTGAAAATGTTTTCAATTTAATTCATTAAAATAAATGTATTTTCTTTCTTCTTCTTTCTTTCTTTCTTTCAATTTGGCGTTGAAAATGTTCTTAGTTTGTAAATGTTATGAAATATGTTTTTATATAATTAAAAAATGCCTGCTGAGTAAATATTTATTTAAATGCAAGCGTATTCTTTTTAATGTGATTATAACATTAATATTATATTTGACCTTCCTATTAAGTGAATAATTTCAAATATCGTTTAAAATCCGTCAAAACTCATTTGTTTCACCAAAGCGTTTAGTTAAATTTTCATGAAACCTAAACACTATTCATAGACATAATTCGTTAATACGCCAACGTAATTAACTTTACCAAAATATCACAGCCATTCATAACTAATACCATTAAGAGAAGCACAACTAAATGTTAGATAATCCAATATAAGTGCTTAGATAGAACTCGATACAGAGAATTCAAGGTTGATGTGACGAGATTCAATGACGTCAAACCATTCTTAGACGATCTATTCTCGCCTGCATCTTTTAGATATTTTAAAAGTGCATAAAATTCATGTTACCAGAAGGCTATGTGATAGAGATTTGATATAAGTTTTTGTGAAGGTATTACGATATAACTAAAGAAGATCTTCAAATGTTGATAAGCTTTAGTTTCTAACCTTAACGAAATCTGAAACCCACAATATTAAATATACTAGATACTGAAATTTATAAATCAGCTATAGAATAATTATTTCTGCAATTGACTCTAAAAAGGTACCTGTCCACGAGCAGTGGAGTCCATGTCGCCACAAATATCAAGGTATTTGGGTCAACGAGGCTTCTTAACGTTAAAAAGAATAAATGAAATCATAATGAAATGAATGGGACAAAAGAAATGTATAAAGTTTAACAAAGGTCGGTTAGGAGAGGGCAGGCGCGTGACTTTTCACGCCGTGACGAAGTAGGTTAATGAATTAATTACGTTATTGTAAGGAGGATAAATCGTTATTTAATAAGAGATTTTGAAAGACATCATGTTTCTATAGATCATAATTTAAAGACGAACTAGACTGAATAGTATTTGATTTTTCCGTCATTTTCTTACGGTGTGAAGTCGAAGCAGTTATTTTTAATATTTATGAATTTGCTACAAACAAAAGGCTATTCTAACTTTTCGCTTTTAGGAAATTTAAGAAGTACTGTTTCGTCTATTTTTGGATTATTTTAATTTACACGCAAAATATTTCGTAGCGTTGAAGAACAAATGTCTGCTAACAAAAAACATATTCAGAATTCGTCGTAATATTTTAAATTTTACTGTTATCATTCTAAAATGTACGTTCCAAGTTAAATTTAATTTGAATAGAAAAACTGCATCTCCCACATATTTTGTTTATTCTTTTTTTATTCAATTGTAAGTAATAATACTGATGTTAAAAGCGGTTCTAGCATGTTCATACGATAAGACTGTGTAATGCTGACTGGATATCTGCCAACTATTAATAAATCAATACTAAGTTGTGTTGCCAGTAGGAAAATGTGATATTGATAAGCACTTTAATGAATGGCCGTATCATTTTATAAATCTATTGGGGAATCAATTGGTGAGTCATGTTGAGTTAAAAATGGGAACAAGACTCTGAATAAGACTGTAGAATTATGGAACGTTTACACTGATATTTAGTTCTAGAATAGCATATAGGTACGTGCTTTTTACTCATGGCAATATTCCTAATTCAATTTTGAATACGTTATGTACTTTAGCTTTTGTGATAGAAGAAAGACAACGTGAATCTAAACACAAAATTGTAAAGAGTGTTCACGGAGGTCATTATGAAGTTTCGTATTAATTAAGAAAATGCTTATTATATTATCACTATTATGTTATGAGTATTCCCTACAATGCAACTTTGCATTTATGACAGAAATTAAATTTCATTGCAAATACTTCTTTTGATTTTTGGATGGTTGGATGGAAAGTGTTGAACAAATGTTATATTGTTTTGATTTGTGGCTAAGTAGATGTGCTGTTTATTGTAACTTGTAACTTAGTATCTGCTTGAATCATATTAATTGACTATTTATATTTATAAATAATTACGAGCCCAAAATTATAAACAAAAAATTGTTTTATTTAATGTTAATTTCTTGGCATATAAAAAAAAATGAAAACATTATCATACGTTGTAAAATATTATGTTACCAACTATATTTCCGGTCCTTTTACATTCTCTTAAAACATCAGTAATATTTCACGTTGCAGAAATATGAACGGCTCAAAGCATTTTATTACCGTATAAAATATCGCGGATCAGTACAAGAATTATCCGCACCTCACGCACGAAACAATAAAGCCTTTTAAATGTTTTCACATTTAAAAAATATATCGAACGCTCCAGATGGCAGCACTTGGCGTGGCGCCAAAATGTTTGTATCAACCGACCCTCGACTGATATAATAGCGTTTCCAATTTTCGCTTTTTTAATTATCATGACTTTGACGCCGAGGGACTGCATCGCGTTCATTAAATTTTTCACCGATACCCTTGACACAAATGCATAAACAACCACAACAAAATGTTTCCGATAATTCAAGGTCCTTGTTGCTTTCAAACAAATTCCTACGCGTAGTTTGAAACTTTAACTGCAATTTCTTTTCAATTATTTACCAATGCGTCTCTTATAATCCTTCCCATTATTGTTAAAGGTTTCTAGGTAAAGTGTTCCAAGGAGAAATAAAATTTAATAGTTCACCTTTATACGTCTTTGCATTATGTATCAGCGCTAAAGAATTTCTTGCCGAACCGTTTCCTTTTATTCTCTCTTCTACAAATTCTTGCGATCCATACATATGCATATAAAACGCTAAACATATGTCATAAACCAAGATTAATTAATATTTCTGTTCTATGAATTAGCTTTCGTATAAATAAAATTGGTTATATGAAAAAGTTTTCTACGATTCAATTATATTAATCCCGGTTAAGTAATTGGAAGCGAAACCACTTACGATCGGTCGATGCAATTAGCGGAAAATAAAAACTGTACGAGATACAAATACTTTTTATACTCAATCATTTCGATACCAGATCTATATTTCTTGGTAAAATTATTTTTGTACTTTGATTGATTTGTAAATTAATACGCTCTTATAAAATCACTGTCATTATTTTATCGTTCCTTTGTTGTTATTTTGAGTTGGTTTTTCTTCTTTATTAAGGGCTCGTTATCTAGTTCTATTTCTGAGCATGTGGTTGAAATAATTTGAAGAGAACTTAGCAGAAACTAGATGTAGATTCAAAATGAAAACCTATTGTTACGTATCATTTGCGAATGAGTAAGCGAACTTCAGTTCTATATAAAACTTAGGCCATATTCGTGGTTTAATTTGGCTGACTTTTATGTCTCCCCAAGCAAGTAGGGCGCTATAAAAGAGAAACGTACTCAAATGTATGTTAAAGAAGTTATCCAGGACACACTGGCGTACCGAGTGTGCTAGGTCAAGTTTTTATTTACGTAATGCGCTGGATGGAAGCCAGACGGTATGATTCCTAAGTTATAGCCGTCAAACTAGTTAGCGAGTTTGCAAGTATCGACTTGACTATCGAATATCGATATTCGAACCGAGTTTTCGGTACAACATCGACTGATACTGTATTGGAGCATCTTTCATTATCACAAAATTAAACAACGACGGGGTTGTAATAAAGATACTCACTTGAAACTTGTTCAATATTCTCGGTATCTAGAATGTATGCTGTGAGAGTATCTGGTTTCAATCTATGGCATTATTAGAAAATTGTGTATTGTATAATTGAGATACTATTTAATTGACCATGATGCACATTGCACAGGCATCGAATAAAGGAAATTTAAATATCACTTGAAATAGGTACTCAAACAATACCCATGTCAATGACATTATTTTATTAAATATCTTTAGCCTAGCCTTACGTTGTGCTTAAATATTTGAGAATTTATTTCCTAGATTCCTTATACGCTCAAATGCATATTTTTTATATTTAAAATAACATTAAACAATGATTATGCTGTAATGAAGGCACACTTGAAACTTGTATAGTTAATGTTCTTGGCGGTCGCATCTACATTGCATATTAAGCGAACCATTTCTTACGAAGAAAATGGGTCATGTGTCAGACGCATATTTGCGTGACTTTTTTTCTGTTATATTATGGCACTTCTATATTACCGTTGGGAAGAGAACACTGAAGTGACATCTTCTAGTCCAGAGCCACTAATTTCTGCTTGTCTTTTGAAATTACTAATCCCGAATCTGATAGTTCTTTTAGTATTTTCTCAAATACTTAAATAGGCATCTCTAAAATATTCATGACTCAATTAAAACCATTCTATTAATTAAAAATATGTGGATCTTGCCGAGTTTGTTAATTGCAAATGAATGGAAATAAATTATAAATAGGAAAACACTGAATAGATTTTAAAAGCGCCACGTTTAAATGCTTTTATCCTGTAAACGTCTAGTGGTTTTAGCTGACCTTAACTATCAATGAAAAGCTAAAAAGTGCAACCGTAATTTGTGAAAATGTTTCCGCTCTGCGAAGTAAAATTAAACCTTGCTTAGCAGATAATTTTGTATTTCAATGCAATTAAAATTTAAAATTGTTATTGTCAGTATTAAATTCTAAAGCAAAACAATGCAGAATCTCTTTATAAAGTTGAAATACATTTATCTAAAGATGGAAAAGCCGCAATAATTCACGTGATTTATTTTCTCTCAAATCAAAGTTCTTTGTCGCTTTTATTTACGTAATATCACTAAGTACTTCTCTAACGCTAAAGAAACCTTTAGATTTGCTCTTTATAAAGTTTACAATGCGGGAACTAGTTGTACAATACAAGTTTCTTAGAACGTTAACTCGTGTTATTTGCATCGGTACACAAACTGGGAATCCTTTGCAAACTTGATGCGTTTATGTGTCCACTACGAAATACAATGCTTTAAATATTTACGGCATCGACGCTCCCATTGTATTGTTCTAAATCCGTTATTACTGGGACACTTCGCTCGTTTACGATGTATAAATCTGTCACATGCTCTAAACTTATGTGACTTTATTTCAGGCGAATAAAAGGAGATAATTTAAGAGTTTTTATTGTGGTGTGGTCATGTAGTTTATGAGGGAGAAACTTGGAGAGCTTGGTAAATGCTCTGTCAAAGTTTGTACTTAAGCTGTGGGATGTTTTACTTTTAGATTATTAGTTAAGTTACAAATGAAAATCAGCATAAAGTTTAAGTATGATTGTAGGTTAACTGTTTTAACGTAATGGTAACTATTATTATTGTCTATTTCTTTAAACTTTGTTGGTTTAGTGGCCACACAGTGAGCTTTAAAAGTATTCGAAATCCATACTAATATTATAAATGCGAAAGTAACTCTGTCTGTCTGTCTGTTACTCAATCACGCCTAAACTACTGAACCAATTTTCATGAAATTTGGTATGGAGATATTTTGATACCCGAGAAAGGACATAGGCTACTTTTTATCTCGGGAAAATGACGAAATCCCGGAAATCCCACGGGAACGGGAACTATGTGGGTTTTTCTTTGACTGCGCGGGCGAAGCCGCGGGCGAAAACCTAGTCTGTAATAAAAGTAACTGTCTATAATGTTTTAAGTGGGATGAAATTTGCTTAAATACTGGCAATAGAACTCCCTTATAAAATTGGACTAACATTTTAGACAGCTCACTATAGCCTACTAATAATAGACCCTACTTCTATTTTGGCTGGAATGCAGTTTGATGGGATGCTATCTTCTTGTCTCATTATTATCTAAACATGCATTATTTCAATTGTACAATAGGCAAGTCCAAGTGGTTTGGAATGATGCAGATATTTGTGTTTATGTCTTGTTTTCGAGAACAGACTTGCTCGTCTGGCTGTTCTATCTCTGGAGCTTAATGGAGTAGTAAAATATTTATTGACACGTTGTTCGCAAACATTTGCTATGTTGCGGTGGTCGGCAAACGCTTGCAAACGAGCGAAATGTATGTGTCCTGTTCATTCATCATTAGTCTCCTCTATACGTCAATATTATTTATTTATAGATGATTTGTATCAATTTGTATGATAGGTTTGGTCATGTTTTGGTATTGAATGATGTAGTGTAAGCAAACACGTTATAGGAAGGTCAAACCAAAGCTTATTTTGTGATAAGTGTTTTATGAAATAGTTCATAACTATACTTAGGTACTAGGTTGTTGAGGGAGTTTCATTATATCTACATTTTCTTTTATCCTGTAATGAAATTCTTCTCATCATACAGTGACATCCCTAGAGGACACCATTAGTACATATTATGTTAGGACTCTTGTATATGAACCCATATTGAATCTATAAGACAATCTTGAGCGTAATATACATTATTTTATTTATTATTTATTCAAGAGGTACGTTCTTCTAAAAGTATTACCGTTTCTGTCATAATATCCCGGCCGGCAAACAATTAATTATTTCACTTCATTACTCGTCTGATCCGACTCATCAGGCCTTTTGTTTATTTCGCCGTTTGCAGGTAAAAAACGAGGTAATCTATTTAAATTTGCAACGTTTGTAGGAGTTATTTCGGTTACGATTGCGAGTTTTGCTTTCAACAGCTGAATTATGTTTAGCAATTGGACGGGTTCACGGCTTATCTGGAGTATTTATATGGTATTTTATTTGTAGTCTGCTTTTTTATTGTGTTCAGTGAGATTAAAGTTACACATTCTGTTTTATATAATTGCGTAATGTGTTTCATTAAATCTTTAGTTTATAGCATGTGATGACCAATCTCCCATTGAATTAAGTTAAGTAAACTATTAGTATGTCTTGCTAAAGGATCCTTTCGTTTACTTTCTTTTCCGTTGCAATCTCGTGACTCGTCTACTACTAACTAATCTTTGTCTTTCATATTCCTATGTAATTCAAAAAGCTCAAACATCTATTCATACATCAAAGGTTATGTTACATTTGAAATATCTCTGCTAGCTCGAAATATAATATCACAATGATTAATATTATTACACGGTCCAGTGTTACATGATCGAGGTGATTAGCGCAAATTAATCCTGATCAAACATAATTATCTATTGGTATTATGCGTGGATAACATTGACAAATATCTGATTCAACTGAAACAAGAGTTTATAATTTATCAAATAAACGCACAATTCTGAATTTGATATTTGTTGGTGTTGGTATAAAGCTGTACATTTTTTAACATGTCAGTGCAAAGAGTTTTAAATATGAATAGCGATGGCTTCGTACTATGTGACATAAAGCACTTATGGAATTTTTAAAAGTTAAGTCTTGTAGCACAATTGGCTTAGTGACGTACGTGACGTGAATTTTGGCCTACGAATTTTATGTGATTTTACACAAGTTATTAGTTAACATTAACCCAGAAGACAATCTATCAAAAACACAGCTTAATTGTATTTTAATTTCAGATACAGGTAGAGGTTCGATCTTAACTTTTACTGACAGTTTTCCCGATAGAACAAATCTCATAATACTACATGTTACAAGCAAAATTGCAACCATGTATATTTTATTTAGTTACACAGACCGAATAAAATATTCTTCGTGCTTATGAATATTTAAATGTACTCCGAACTTAATATTAGCTGAAACAAAACTTTTCCACTACAGAATTATAAACCATTGTTTTAAACTGTAAAATGTGACATACACTTACGAAATGCCTGTTTTATAAATGTTTACTTAGTGTATGTGTTTAGTTCACCTGCGTTATGTAAACATAAGGGATGGAGTGGTTTGACCTACTTTGGGATTCCTTTTGCTACTAACCCGGTTATAACAGAGTGCGTTTTATTATGTCATCCCACATTTTAGCTTTTGTTTTGCATTGCCCGGTTTGAAAGGCAATTCAACATTTTTATACTTTTTCTTAACAAGCTAGTATGTTACCTGAAAATAAGGAATATATTATTTATATTGTATGTAAGGATTCACAAAAATATATGTACGTACTAGATTTCCGCCCGCGGCTAGTTCCCGTTCCCGTGGGATTTCCGGGATAAAAACTATCCTATGTGTTAATCCAAGTTACCCTCTATATGTGTGCTAAATTTCATTGTAATCGGTTCGGTAGTTTTTACGTGAAAGAGTAACAAACATCCATACATCCATACATCCATACATCCATACATCCATACATCCATACATCCATACATCCTAATGATAATGATATCCTAATAATCCTAATAATAGATAATGAACTAATTATACTTAGGTAACGTTCTAAGTATATGATAAAGTTATAACTTTGTATTTGTTATAACACGTAGTGAATGCAATTTCTTTAGTATTTATATTTTATTAATAAACTTCAAGTGTAACAGTACTATCAGATTTGATTTGCGCGTAGGGAACATTCGTAGTCTACGAATGGGTCTTAACATACATACATTCATTGTCTTTCAAATGTATGAGGATTAAGATTTTTAATTTTAATAACACTTTATTTATTAAGTTAATATATTTATCGATCTTCTGAATGTTTGGTAACTTTAATAAACAGTACTTCACGTTGAGTCTGACCCAATTTATACAGTTGAAATTTGTATCCGATAACTTACAAGTTACAGGTAAATATCACAGGAAGGTACATCATCACAGTCTTGTCATATATTACCTCCTTAGAGGTGGAACTTTAGGGGCATAGTTGTGAATTTAGAGAATGAAAAATTGGTTGGTAAAAAGGTTAATGAATCAGGTCAGTTTTAACCCATTGTTTACTTACTCTAGTTGTTCAGGACACATAGGTGTGTCTCCAGTTGTATATTGATTATTAATATAGTTTATAGTTAATAATAAACATACATACTTTTTAAATTCAAGATTAAGTCTAATAATTAATTATAGCGAGAGCAGAGAGAGTAGATTTGCAACCCTTTACTGTGTAATTAAAAATAACGATTAAAAATTTTCACTACACAGAAAAAATTTAAAAGATAAAAGCATTGTTTTAAAATTAACGTTAAAAGATCAGTTTGCTTCGCGTCGTAAAATACTTTCCGCTTACTTAATTTGTTTTATGATCAAACAGGCGTCACGGGCGGGAATTAATAGGATAACTTTATTGTAGCATATAATATGTACGAGATCATGACTGGGTTAAAATAATATTTGCTTTATAGTAGTTGTTGCAGCTCTAGCTTCGAGTTGAGATAGATAATTAGCTTTGAATGACAAGGAATTACTCGTTAAATTAGGCAGTATGTAATAATAATGTAATAGACCGGGAGATACTGACACAAAATTTCGAGTCATTTGTAACAAGGATGGCGGTTCTACAGGGGTCTTAGTACGCAATGACAAAAAGAAAAACGATGGTGTGAACGCTGGTACCGGTGGCTTAGTCGCGTGGGCGTTTGTCGAACTCGTCGGAAAAATAGCGAAAGTCAAACGATTTGTAACACAAAAATTTTAGAATTTACCGATAGCCCATAAAAAAGAAGTAGGCGGTAGTGTCATGCCATACTTTTCCGGTGTGACTTACAGCCCGCCATACCGACGCGAATGTGTTGATTTAAATAAAACAATTATTCAACCATTTGTACCAGGCTAACTTTTGCACAGGTAACTATCGTCGTGCAGCCATTTACGAAAATCGCCATGCCATACTTTTCGGACGATTCCAAATGGTCGCCATACCGCCGAAAATCTGCAAAAAATTTTTATTTCGCCAAACTTTTTGTACCAGTATTGCATTTGGATTTTTGGAGAGTATTTGATAAAATGTGACCATTATTATATTTGCCATACTTCTAGTAGGGGGAAAAAGTGCTGTCATACTTGAAAACTTAATTTATTATTAATTTATATAAGTGAAGATTTCCAACACATAGATCTTTGAAATTTTGTATTTATATTTGTTGATCCTCAAACTTACAGGAAAAATAAGTGCCATACTGTTACAAATCGTTTGACTTTCGCTATTTTCCGACGAGTTCGACTAACGCCCACGCGACTAAGCCGCCGGTACCAGCGTTCACACCATCGTTTTTCTTTTTGTCATTGCGTACTAAGACCCCTGTAGAACCGCCATCCTGTTACAAATGACTCGAAATTTTGTGTCAGTATCTCCCGGTCTATAATGTAATGTTTGTGTATTATTTTATTTAATGTTTTTTTTATATAATTATAAATAAGCATGTGTATTGTGTGTGTCAGAGTGTATTGTTTGAAAATACATACCAATAACATGTGTATGTGAAATAAATGGATGCAAATATAATTAAATAATTAATTCTTCTTCCTTAATTCGCTATCATTTTAGATATTTAATTAAATTATTTAAAAAAAAATCTGTAGATAGTATATTAATGTATGTCTGTGCAGTATATCATCAAACTATCAAAATACCTGGACTTGACTGATTCTAAAAATACATACCTATTGTTTACTCAAGACACAATATCAACATTACCTACACCATCAAAACACTGAACCTAAAAATAGTTGGCACAACTGACAATTATAACTACGTCTATGGTAGCAATTAATATAACGAAAGGCTCTATAAATAGAAAGAAAACACGATCGCTATATTAATTACTGGTGTTAACAATTCGCTAGCTCAATCATCGTATTAACGAATTAATGAATTAACATTAATTTACACAGCGCACGAATTCGATGCAAATTCTACTAATGAGAAATCGATTCAGCAATTTCAACTCGTAATTCGTATTGCACACATTATCTTCAATCATATGATGGCTTTGCGCTTCCATTTCATATTGATTATTGAAATATCTCGTTGGAACGAATTGGCTCATTGGTTTATATCTAAGTTTGGAGCTACAAACCACGCTACAAATTACGCTAGTACTCATTATTGTATTATGTTATAAACGTTGGAATTAATACTACGAATATTGGATGGTTCTGTTGACATAATTTACATGAAAATTGTGTTTAATTTTTCAATAATATTTATTAAATTGTAGAGTGTATTGTATTGTAGTTTTAGAATGAAAAAAAGTTATAATTTGAAATAAGAATATTTTTGCAATGTTTACTTATTTTCAAATATGCTAATATTTCAGTGTTATAAAATATAATTACGTAGGACGCTTGTGAAAGGTCCAAAAATATCACTATGACTCTCTATGAGAATTATTAAAGGTAAGACTAAGAAAATTTAAAAGTTTATTTCTAAATTATGAACACGATATATCAGCATATTACATCGTTGTACAGAACCACAGAAATCAGTTTAATTAGCCATAAAGCAGATGTGGAAACGGATAGTAATTAGAAGATGGATTAGGGCACAGCGTTACTATTTCTCTCCAAAAATGGCTCGAGAGACCCTCACTGAATATCTTTAGTACGTATCTATGGGGTAAATGCCACCTTTGTTTATTAAGGTGATCCGTAGACACCTTTAAGCTCAAAATATACGTAGACCTAATTTATTCATTCTGGTTTATTAAGGCATTGTATACTTGAAAGTTAATATTTCTCAGTTACTGTAATAGAATTGATTAAAATAAATAATTTTACCTAAATACACGGAGTTTTGATTTCGGTAAAGACATAGATAGGATTCTTTTCCCCAAAGATATAGAGAGCTTTAATAAGTATTTACCATAAAATCATGTGCTTTGTAGTCTAATTCATAAATATAATTTCCTTTGTTTAATCACGCTGTAAATAAAGTCCACAGACGCATATTAAACAAGAAATATTACGATTAACAACTGTAAAACGAGTTATTACGAAGAATTAAACATAAAACGCGGCGTCGCGACTGCATTTCCCGAGCTAGAAGTAACAGCGTCGAATATAATTTATTTTACAGTGCGAAAATGTAATAACAGGAAATGAAAAGGCGATTACATGGCAGATGAAGTGATTATTATACTTTATTGCAATTTTTATTGTATTTCTATTGTATATACAGTGGATTTTAGTATAGCACTGAAGATATTTTAACTGGCCTAAAGTAGCGGCATTGCGCTTGAGGTGCTATTTTTCATAACTCATCCATCCTATTGCTTACTAAAAAAGCGAAAGATCATATTATGCATGGGATATTGATAACCAAAAAGTATTGGCTTGAAAGGTTAATTAGTTTTGTTCTATATAGGCTATGGTCTACTAATTAAGGAGCGGAAATAAGTAGACCATTTTAAAAGTGCTATCTTTACAGTCGATAAACCTCATTTTATTTATGTATAGTCACCTCAGGAATATAAGCATAAATTAATAAGAATAAAAATTCTTTGATACTTTATAAATTATCCGAAAATCATGCTTTTTGACTTTTATTCAATGCTTCTTCCAATAATTGAGTAAAATCAATATCCAAAGCAATTTGAAATTAAATCTACATCCGAAACGAGTGTGCTAATTGAAGAATAAATGAAAATCGAAATGTCAGTGTGAACTGGTAAATTTTGTTTGCATGTGCGTTTTATTCAGTTAAAATGTTCGTAATACAGTGTTGGGGAAATATAAAACTTTTGTTGTTGCAAGATAAGCGGATTTGCTACACCGAATTTATTGCGTGTTAATTTTTATCCTGTTAGTCTTTATTGGTACCAACAGAGATTGAATGTACGATTTACATGTTAAAAGACGAGCAAAAGCGTAGAAATTATTAGGTATTTATATTTTGTTGCGGTTTTCATTGTGCTACACGAAGTTCTACGAGCTTAGACAATATTGACCGATAAAATGTATTTAATTTACATTATCTCTTCTTTATATATAAAAATGAATCGCAAAATGTGTTGGTAAGCGCATAACTCGAGAACGGCTGAACCGATTTCGATAATTCTTTTTTTATTATATTCCTTGAAGTACGAGGATGGTTTTTATGTAGAGAAAACGTAAATATGTACCACGGGCGAAGCCGGGGCGGACCGCTAGTCTTATATATAAAAATGAATCGCAAAATGTGTTGGTAAGCGCATAACTCGAGAACGGCTGAACCGATTTCGATAATTCTTTTTTTATTATATTCCTTGAAGTACGAGGATGGTTCTTATGTAGAGAAAACGTAAACATGTACCACGGGCGAAGCCGGGGCGGACCGCTAGTTATATATAAAAATGAATCGCAAAATGTGTTGGTAAGCGCATAACTCGGGAAAGGCTGAACCAATTTCGATAATTCTTTTTTTATTATATTCCTTGAAGTACGAGGATGGTTCTTATGTAGAGAAAACGTAAACATGTACCACGGGCGAAGCCGGGGCGGACCGCTAGTCTTTTATATATAAAAATGAATCGCAAAATGTGTTGGTAAGCGCATAACTCGAGAACGGCTGAACCGATTTCAATAATTCTTTTTTTATTATATTTCTTGAAGTACGAGGATGGTTCTTATGTACAGAAAACGTAAATATTATGTACCACGGGCGAAGCCGGGGCGGACCGCTAGTTACTAATAAAAAATAAGCTAGAAAGCCTAAATCTATAAGCTTTTTTTAAAGCATTTTAGCTATTTACTAACAACCAAAAAGTACAGCAATTGAAAAGCGAAAACTACCTTATTATCTGCTTTTTAGTCATAATAATAAGCACTATAGTTCATTAAAACTCCGAAACTTGCAACGTTTTAAAATGGCTGGCCTTGGTAGCGTTACTTCACAATATTTAACATTTAATTTTTGATGACTTTTGTGTGTTGTTGAATTGCTCTGCAATTGCAAGTACTGCATTTCGCTTACGGTTTGTTGTTTTACGTACATTGTTTTTTCCTTTTTATACAGGCCATTCATTTTGTTTATTTGTGATATTCCCTCAGCTATTCTCACGGAATAGGTGACGACAAAATTTGCCATAGTTTTATAAAAAAAGCTTTGTGAATCTTTTGAAAATGTTAAATTTAGATTTAAACATATTTTGGCGTTAAATAGATCCCTCTTGCATTGGAGAAGTTACTACAATTCGAACGTTAGGTACAGAAGATTAGCGTAGTGTACGTATAATATATTGAATGTGCTTATTTATATTATAGAGTGTATCACTTTTCTATTGTAGTATCTATATTCTTTACACCCTGCCGTAAACAAAAGTTTTTGTGGAATACGTATAATTTGAAATTTTTGTTACGTATATAAAATTATGAAGCCAATTCACAAACATGTTTGTAAGCCATTCAATTACTAAGCCAAACTACACCATTATTCAATATTTTGTAAACCTATTACGTTTCGTTTCTATTTGAACTTTGTAAATAAGGAGGGAAATAAACGAGCGGCGGCTCTATAGCCTTCTATAGCCACATGTGTTGTCAACCAAAGCCATTGACCTATGGAGTTATTGTTCAGTGTCCTTGTCTATCGATTTTGTTAACCTTGGAAGGTACTATGAACTATTAAGACCCTAATTTAGGAACACTGATAATGTATTAAAAATAAATAGAGGCATTCAATGTTTGTTGTTACATGAACATGTAACAACAAACATGTCTTTAACATGTTTTTAACATAATCATCTCTTTCATGCGATGCGTAAAAGTATTTATAAATTCCGATTCAGACATAATATAAATAAATACCTAATTTAATTAAAATATAGATTTGCAAATCGTCGTGAACTAGAAACATCCACAGCACATTTAAAATAAGTACCTACTTACTTCAAAAATAATAAGTACGTACGATTAGACATCTAATAATACTTCTGAAAATAAGCCGTAGCCAGTAGAAGAAGAAACCACCTTTCTAGCTACGTCTTCGAAAAAATAGTACTCAAAAACTCTGAAAACCTAATAAAGGTCGTCGTTTCAACTCTACATAAAGTCTACATGCCATATCCTGTTATCTATATCTATCTAAATTGTCTTATCCAAATGAGCATATTTTACCCTACACACAAAATACATGAAAACGTTAATCTTTCAGCTTAGTCAGATAATTTTCGACAATCAAATCGAAAGTCAGAGTATTCATCAGAACCGTTACTCTGAAATTAATCTCCCCAAGCGCCCTTTGTGCAATCCCTTCTAACAAAGACTTCTGGATACGAAATCATATGGGAATTGATATTCGATACGAGTCATCAGATATTGTCTTGTTTCAATGTTGAAAATGATATATTAAAGATACGCTTTTTGTGTGGAGCGGGTGCAGTTTATGTCTTTTCTTATTTATTTTGGATTCGGTATTTTATAGTTTTTATTTGATATGTTTTTTAAGGATCCGTTGATAGAAAGCCTATATTAGTCCTGTGTATCAAAAGATTATAATATTATCTTTTTCTTCTCGATTTTCGATAGCTTTGCGTGCTTGTTTAGCCAGAAAGTTATAATTATTTTTCAAATTGACTCTATCTTTGTTCGTAAGTTGTCGTAGAAAGCATAATTTGTAGAGGATTTTATGAAAAGAGATGAAATTATATTCTTGAATTATTGCATTTAATTTCCGAGCTTCCACGTGTATTTATAGCCTTTTCAGTGCATATTGTAACAATTTTAAGTTAAACTGTTTTATTTTTCATATAATGCAACGAGTTTTTAGTTTTATATACAATCTCAACCTCATTTTAGTAAGGAATAGACAACAGATTATACAAAAATTATTGAAGCAAATAATCACAACCGCGTAATGAAGTTAGTTAAAACAATACAACGATTTATAATTGAAATTCATTAAGCCATTATAAGTTTTAATTAATACTTGGAGATAATCGCAAGCCCACAGAAAAATTTATGAAGATTTACATTTTTCGCACGAACTTTTTCGTCTTGGAAGGATCTTTTTCGGAAATTAAAACAGGATTTAATTATAACAGACCTGCGTCGACTTAATTGTTCGTAATTTCTATTTCAAATTATATTTTAAATTATGACCGTGTGTATTGTTTAATTAATTTTAACGTACCTTTATTTTAATTATTTTATGAAAATTGTTTTGCGGAGTATTAGCACTCATTATTGAATACGTAACTCTGAAAATATAAGTTCGTTGCAATTTGTATGTATTCATTAACTAATTGATTCGTTAAAGCAATAATTGCAAGTTATGAAATAATTAGTCAAAAATAAATGATTTCATAATATATTAGTTAACTTTATTGCTTACTTATGTCTCGAAAGTTTTACCAAAAAATCACGAAAAAATAGTTTTTTTTTATCTTTATACATTTAAATTTTAGTCAAACTTTTCATGTATCTCGTATTTATGAACTACCCAATGTAAATGTTAACAACAATACACGCATTTTCCTATATTTTCGTTCCTTGATAGAGAACCATTTTCAGAACCTACAGGTTGGCGGGAGCTTTTTCGCTTACCGTCGATCCAATATTTAATTCAAAATGCATAGAACACATTGACAGAAAGGGATGGCAATACGTGGATATTCTATGTATCCTGGTATACATTCGTTTCCCTCCCTATTTGCCTAATGCTCTTTCAACAGAAGCTCGCTTCATTGCAGGGGATTGCCAATGCATTGTCAATACATGCATGTTTCATGAAGGCTGCTAGAAATAACGATTTAGACGTACCTATGTTAAGCGGGTTATTTGGAAAATTCATATTGTTTTATTGCTGGATAAGATTTGATAGGTAGGTTGTATTTTTCATGTACCAAGAAATGCTGTATGGGAAATTGTTATTTTTTTAACAAGCTTTTATTGGCTTCACATTTATATATTTGTTTGTAACCCAACTTTTCTTGCTGATTCAACGAATTTAAAACATTAAATCACTGCCTATATCCTCATATAAGGTTGTCAACGCGGTCTTTAATTTATTCATATTTTAACAGGATAAACGGGATTACCACATCATATAAACAAAGCGGTACTTCATCTAAACAGATAGGACGATTATAAATTGGTTGAACAGCAGACTCCTTGTTTGTAATTTGTGAAGCACATGATTGGCTGGAGCAATAAAACGATCGAGCCTTCCAACTTAATTACTACGTAGAATGTCGTATGCCAGTTAGTTGATTATTAGTTCGAGTTTACACCGCTAAAATCACATGTTTAGTAAATAGGAACGCATATAATATTTTGAAATGGGCTGCTCGATATAAAACATTATAGACGTAGGAAAGAAGTTATTGTTAATCCGTAGGTTTAGTCGTAGATCCTGCATGAAAGTAAAACTGTAAAGCTTTAATGTTCTATTTAGAATATTTCGAAAATATTTCAGTGAAATAAAACGAAAATTTACATATTATTGCCATGAATAGAATTTTAATGATGTTACGTTGACCAACTGAATACTGTGTCCTGAAACCACAGAATACATAATAGTAGCTAAACGCCACTGAAACACAGCGAAAGCTTATTAGGAGTCTGGGGTCCTTATACTGTGTAATGTATATTTGTTCAATGAATGATTTGTATTTGATTTGATTTGTAGCGTACACGGAGAATGAAAGATCACGTAAAATGCTAGGAAATGTGGTATTGTAAACAAATAAGAACCCTTATCATTTTAAGCGCGTTCAACTTTTTGCCTAGCTTATTATAATACAAGCGATACGATTAGTACGAGACTAATGTGTTTGTTGTTCATGGTTAACTGATTCAGTAATTAATATATTCAGGAAGCTTTGATGATTCTCTTTGATACCGCTATTTACCTATATCACGGCCATGTAAACAATTTTCATTATCTGTAAGTGTATAACAATGTACTGTAATATTATGAGCAAGCGACAAAAGCTTGGGTGTTTTTTCAATGCTTGGTTAGAGATTATAGAGTATCATTTTAAAATAGCATTTATAAAACGTATTCTGAATGCCCGAGTTTTGACGTTTTACTCAGTAATTTTTATTCGATGTAATTCATTACAGGCGACTTATTACTGTGTGAAACTTTATTAGAATAGACGGATAAGGTTAAACCAAGGATTGTAAAATCGGCACTAAATAATGTAAAGAAATTTAGTCGCTCGTTTGGTATTCGGCTTAAAAGTAGCTTTTATTCCAGACTATATTAGTGCGAAATATATTTCATATTCATTCAACTGTTTTAGATGGACGGATGATTACGTAACAAACTACCATCCATGCAAACTTTCTCATTGATAAGATTAGTTATGAGGATAGTAGGATAATAAAGTAGAAGTTGTTCCAGTAAACGCGCAGGTTTTTGAATAGTGCATTTTTAATTATTATTGTAAGCATTCGTATAGTAGGTATACAGGGTGTAATCGTTAAGTGTGCACAGGCGATTTTTCCGTAAGTATTACAGATAACAAAAAACTTTAAACTGATATCGAAAGTACTTAACCTAATGAGTAAAATGGCGGTAATAAATTTTTAAAAATAAATCGAGAAATATCAAAAAAATTATCTTTAAACCCTCCCATACATTAAGTATGAAATATGAATATTAGTCCGTTTTCTTATGGGAAAAGGTATACATTTTTGAGTAAAGCAATGCCTTTTGGTACTAATGTTGTGCTCGTCTACCTTAGCCCAAATCGCCCGGTAGCCAGTCATTACTCCCCTGCAGGAGGGAGGGAGGGGGGGTTAAAGAACAGAGCGCCCGGCGCTCCGAAAAAAAATTCTGGCGGCTAAATTTGGACCTTTGAGTCGAGTTTGGTGTCGTTATCAGGTAACTAGATGATGCCCGATTCATTCTCCATACCAGATTTTTAGGGTTCCATAGCAAAATATGTCACAATCCTTAAAATAATAAACTTTTAGTAGTGACAAAATCCAAACAAACCAGTATAGTTTTATATTTTTGTATGAAACTTGGTTTATAAAAAATATTGTCTGAAAGGCCGTTTAATGTAGATTATAAAAACATTAACATGTAACATATTTTCTATCATTTTAAATGTAAAAAAAAATATACAAAGTACAGAAACGTACGACAGCGCAGCGTAGGGGACGGCTAATAGACCCGAAAAAGAAGCAATACTAACAAAAAAAACAGCCAAGTGCGAGTCTGACTCACTAATCGAATGTTTCGTACTTATTTGTCACATACCATGTTAACTGGTCTGGTAGGACCTGGATATCTGATACTCACAAACATTCGTCTTTATAATATTAGTGTGATTTTTAATCATCTTTAAATTATAAATGAATTCAGGTTACATTGTTAAAAATAAAGATATATAATAATATAACGTTTTTGTAGTAATAATAATGACAACCACCTCCACAATTACATAATTTGGTACATTTGAGCTGGCGTTTAAAACACTTCAATCTGGAACTGCAAGATTTCACGCACCGACATCTTATTAATTCAAAGTTTTTCTTTTCTTTTTATTTCAGACGGGCAAGGAATATTCAGATTTTTTTGTAGGCCCCCAAATATACACAGCCTGTAAAACTGCCCTTAAGGTGTGTTGTTTAAGGGCAGCTTCTATGGGTGGCAAATTTTTGATTTCCCTTCTTTTTATGTTAAAAATTGTTTGCGACCCTCATTTACTGTCACAGCGTTGTATGATTTGAAAAACAAACATATACTTATAATACTTATAAAAAATATAAGTTCTGGATAAAAATATCTTTAAAATATCGTGACTGTCCTTACCTATCATGCATTGTAATCACAAGCTTTTCAATTTCACTGTGTGCATATATTTGCCACTGTAAAGTGCTTCAAACCCTCGGCCTCGTGTGGCTTTAGGATATGCCTTCCATGTCTGAAATGCAGTTTATTTGCGTCTTGCATTAAATAGGAGTTTGTGTAACATCTGGTAAAAGAATGGAATAAGGGCAAAACGTGTGTAATTTGTGGACCTGTTACAAGAAAACCATTTCTTAAGTATTATTTGTCAAGAAATTAATAGTCTAAAGTCAAACTTAAACATTTATTTATTTAATTAAAGTTCTTGTAAAAGCAATTTTGAATCGTCATAACTTATAACATTTTTTTTAACATTTATCACCGATTCGGAAAGCAGTATGTACCTATGGAGAAGAACCAGCAAGAAACTTTTTATTTGCTCTTTTAAATCGTATCAATATTAAGGTACCTACAATTTAATTTTACATAGATGATGATGAGACTGATTTCAGCCTGTATGAAACTACATAACACATTACATAGTAATATGTAACTACTAATAAGTCCATTATTTAAACATGAAGGTAGCAGTGTTACATGCAGGTATTGATGATTTCATCCTATGCCAACATTTTTATCCATAGTCTTTTAGACCTTTTAGCTTTGGTACACACGATATAGTGATATAGTAGCCAACATAATGTTAAGAACAGTCGACACAAATAGCTAGTGCAGAATATCATGTATTCTAAAGCTAGAAGGTCTAAAATAACCATGGGTACACGTGCATTTGAGACATGGAAAAGGCATATAAACGAATGTCATACGAAATATGCAGACAGTGAAATTGAAAAGTTTGTGATTACAATGCATGATAGGTAAGGACAGTCACGATATTTTGAAGATATTCTTATCCAGAACTTATATTTTTTATAAGTATTATAAGTACATGTTTGTTTTTCAAATCATACAACGCTGTGACAGTAAATGGGGGTCGCAAACAATTTTTAACATAAAAAGAAGGGAAATCGAAAATTTGCCACCCATAGAAGCTGCCCTCAAACTGTGTATATTTGGGGGCCTACAAAAAAATCTGAATATTCCTTGCTCGTCTGAAATAAAAAGAAAAGAAAAACTTTGAATTAATAAGATGTCGGTGCGTGAAATCTTGTAGTTCCAGATTGAAGTGTTTTAAACGCCAGCTCAAATGTACCAAATTATGTAATTGTGGAGGTGGTTGTCATTATTATTACTACGAAAACGTTATATTATTATATATCTTTATTTTTAACAATGTTACCTGAATTCATTTATAATTTAAAGATGGTTAAAAATCACACTAATATTATAAAGACGAATGTTTGTGAGTATCAGATATCCAGGTCCTACCAGACCAGTTAACATGGTATGTGACAAATAAGTACGAAACATTCGATTAGTGAGTCAGACTCGCACTTGGCTGTTTTTTTTGTTAGTATTGCTTCTTTTTCGGGTCTATTAGCCGTCCCCTACGCTGCGCTGTCGTACGTTTCTGTACTTTGTATATTTTTTTTTACATTTAAAATGATAGAAAATATGTTACATGTTAATGTTTTTATAATCTACATTAAACGGCCTTTCAGACAATATTTTTTATAAACCAAGTTTCATACAAAAATATAAAACTATACTGGTTTGTTTGGATTTTGTCACTACTAAAAGTTTATTATTTTAAGGATTGTGACATATTTTGCTATGGAACCCTAAAAATCTGGTATGGAGAATGAATCGGGCATCATCTAGTTACCTGATAACGACACCAAACTCGACTCAAAGGTCCAAATTTAGCCGCCAGAATTTTTTTTCGGAGCGCCGGGCGCTCTGTTCTTTAACCCCCCCTCCCTCCCTCCTGCAGGGGAGTAATGACTGGCTACCGGGCGATTTGAGCTTAGGTGGACGAGTACAACATTCGTACCAAATGGCATTGCTTTACTCAAAAATGTATACCTTTCCATACAAGCATGCCCATAAGAAAACGGACTATATCCCATATACATTTAATATGAAAGATTTTAGCTTTCTTTTTCTTTTTTTGGTTTTCTGCTTTAATTACTTCGCAAATTTGAAGTGACATTTTCCACGTTTTTCCGGACATTTCCACGCATTTTCCGTACATTTTCACGCATTTTCCGGGTATTTTCCAGATATTTACCAGGCATTTTCCGGACATTTCCCTGACATAGCCTGTAAATGTCTGGAAAATGTCTGAAAAATCCCCGGGAAATAACCGGAAAATGCCTGGGAAATGTCTGGAAAATATCCGGAAAATGCGTGGAAATTCCCAGAAAATAACCGGAAAATGCCTGGGAAATGTCTGGAAAATATCCGGAAAATGCGTGGAAATTTCCGGAAAACCCGTGGAACCTGCCTGGAAAATCCCTGGAAAATGCGTGAAAATGTCCGGGAGAAGCGTGGAAAATGCTCGGAAAATCCCCGAAAATTGCCTGGGAGATTCCCGGAAAATAACCGGAAAATACCTGGAAAATGTCTGGAAAATATCCGGAAAATGCGTGAAAATGTCCGGAAAATGCCTGGAAAATGCCTGGAAAATGTCTGGAAAATATCCGGAAAATGCGTGGAAAATTCCGGAAAATATCCGGAAAATGCGTGAAAAAGTCCGGAAAATAACCGGAAAATACCTGGAAAATGTCTGGAAAATATCCGGAAAAAGCGTGGAAAATTCCGGAAAACTCGTGGAAAATGCCTGGAAAATCCCTGGAAAATTTCCGGAAAATGCGTGAAAATGTCCGGGCGAAGCGTGGAAATGTCCGGAAAATATCCGGAAAATGCGTGAAAATGTCCGGGAGAAGCGTGGAAAATGCTCGGAAAATCCCCGAAAATTGCCTGGGAGATTCCCGGAAAATAACCGGAAAATACCTGGAAAATGTCTGGAAAATATCCGGAAAATGCGTGGAAAATTCCGGAAAAACCGTGGAAAATGCCTGGAAAATATCCGGAAAATGCGTGAAAATGTCCGGAAATTATCCGGAAAATGCGTGAAAATGTCCGGAAAATATCCGGAAAATGCCTGGAAAATGTCGGGAAAATATCCGGAAAATGCGTGGAAAATTCCGGAAAAACCGTGGAAAATGCCTGGAAAATCCCTGGATCCGGAAAATGCCTGGAAAATGTCTGGAAAATATCCGGAAAATGCGTGGAAAATTCCGGAAAAACCGTGGAAAATGCCTGGAAAATCCCTGGGAAATATCCGGAAAATCCGTGAAAATGTCCGGAAAATATCCGGAAAATGCGTGAAAATGTCCGGAAAATAACGGGAAAATACCTGGAAAATGTCTGGGAAATATCCGGAAAAAGCGTGGAAAATTCCGGAAAAACCGTGGAAAATGCCTGGAAAATCCCTGGAAAATTTCCGGAAAATGCGTGAAAATGTCCGGGAGAAGCGTGGAAATGTCCGGAAAATATCCGGAAAATGCGTGAAAATGTCCGGAAAATGCGTGAAAATGTCCGGAAAATATCCGGCAAATGCGTGAAAATGTCCGGAGAATGCGTGAAAATGTCCGGAAAATATCCGGAAAATGTCTGGAAATCCCCGGAAAGTGCCTGAGAAATGTCCGGAAAATGTCAGGAAAATGCGTGGAAAATATCCGGAAAATGCGTGAAAATGTCCGGAAAAAGCGTGGAAAATGCCACTTCAAATTTGCGAAGTAATTAAAGCAGAAAACCAAAAAAGAAAAAGAAAGCTAAAATCTTTCATATTAAATGTTACATATGGGATATTCATATTTCATACTTAATGTATGGGAGGGTTTAAAGATAATTTTTTTGATATTTCTCGATTTATTTTTAAAAATTTATTACCGCCATTTTACTCATTAGGTTAAGTACTTTCGATATCAGTTTAAAGTTTTTTGTTATCTGTAATACTTACGGAAAAATCGCCTGTGCACACTTAACGATTACACCCTGTATACGAATTTCAGAGCACCAGTAGGCGATTATTGTGACTAGAAAAAATTATATAGCTTTATAGAATTAATTTTTAATCTGCGAAATAATAAAATATTCGTACAACTAAATCATGATAACGTATAATTTTTTACATTTCTTAATAATGTAGCTAACTAACTGTACCTTATGGCCTAAAAATATTCGCTTTTATAACTTCAAATAAAATTCAGCATTACAAATAATTGTACAAAGACGAGTACTCAGAACAACCTTGATATCTTGATCATCAAAAGCTTTGAAAAAAAAAGAAATTATACGATCAAATCTTTATTTTAATTAATCCAGTGTCATTAATTCAAGTGCTTCTAAAGTGATTTGAATCTGTTTTTTACCCAGTCGCTTGTCTTTGAAATCGTTGACCTAATTAAAGCAGATATTTAAAAGATGTGCGCGAATCTTTTATAAAGCTTAGCCTTATTTATATTTTGACCCTCAAAACTAGGACAGGTATATCATATTGTATATGTGTGGCCTTTTGAATTCAACTACCAAACGGATGAATTAATTTTAAGTTCAGTTTTATTATTGAAAAGTCTGTCAGTCAAGATAGTATAGATAGTAAATAAAAGATGCGCTTTCAAGTCTTAAAAGTAATTCTTTCCTAGTAAACTTCCGTAAATAGATAAGATTTCAGTAGCACGTAGGTACCTATAGTCATTTCATATCATATTGCTTTCTATATATGTATTTAAAAAATAAATAACTTTTCTTATAACTAATAGGTAATGTTTTTTAGTTTTAAAACCTTTATGGAATATTCGTCATCCTCATAGGTTTGTATATTCTCTGTGAAAACCTATTTGTAAACGTGTCATTAGGTCCTCTTCCCCGCGGACCGTGACAGCGTTTAGACGTGTATTCCGTTAAAGTCATTATATTCATTTTTATTATTAATTTAAAACTATCACTCAACATTAATTTCAAGGGTACTAGGCGCGCAGAAGTGCAACGAAGTTAGTGATACATCGGCTAGACAAGGACAGCAACTGCAGGAACAAAGGTATAATTCCTAGTTGCGCACACGCATGACGTTGTATCCACAGTGTTGCCTACGCACTGTTTTAAATTTCCCATACGTAAACTTTGGTAGTTTTTGGAAGAAACTGGCAGTCTGTGTAAATAATTCTAAAATTATTATTTTTTTGACTTATATACAAAATGTCATGCTCAAGAACCCCCCCAAGGAAGATTTCATTGACGTCTGCGCCTCAACACCACG
The DNA here is from genome assembly GCF_061535455.1 of Colias philodice. Taxonomy (NCBI): domain Eukaryota; kingdom Metazoa; phylum Arthropoda; class Insecta; order Lepidoptera; family Pieridae; genus Colias; species Colias philodice. The sequence continues at coordinate 4,161,165 of NC_143101.1, forward strand.
GTTCTGACCCATCTCTAAATGCTACAGATAGGAAGGAACTCGGAGAATGTATTTTATCTAAACGATTCAAACGTAAGTGTGATGAGATTTCGGGCGACACTCATAGTACAATCGTGGAATTGAGAAACATGTTGGATGAGATGAAGACCCAGCAAGAATCAAAGTATGACGCCATAAAAACATTCATGGATAGTATTATAAAGCAAAATCAAGACATCAAAACCTCTATTGAACTTATGTCAAGCAAGTATGATGAGATTTTGGATGACGTCAAAAAGATTCAGTTAGAAAACAAACAGCACAAAATTCGTATAAATTACCTTGAAACGAAGCTAGAACAGTGGGAAATAAATTCCAGATCCTCTTGCGTTGAGCTAAAAAATATTCCTGCAGCCGAAAGTGAGAACAAACATAGCTTAATAGAGATGACTAAAAAAATCTGCTCCGCTGTAAATGTTGATATTCATGAATCCGAAATCCGTGATGTATTCCGCATGAAAATTAAAAATGTGTCCAACGGGCCAATCGTGGTAGATTTTAACTCCAATCTCAAAAAAGAAAGCTTACTTAAATCTGTCAGGAAGTATAATAAAGAGAGAGATCCGAATCAGCGACTAAGTACTGCTACCGTGAATCTCAAGGGGCCAGTTAAACCTGTTTATGTTGCTGAATTCTTAACAACCAAAGTGAGAAAGCTATTCTTCTTAGCAAAAGAATTTATGAAGTCTGAAAAATATGAGAGCTGTTGGACCTCCTACGGAAGAGTGTATTTGCGACGAAAATCTAACGAATCCCGCGTGCGCATCGACAATGAATCCGATCTAGACGCACTAAAATGTCGTATATGACTAGTTTTTGTAATTTTTCTTGTTTTTGTTGATATTACTTATGCCTTGAATTTCTTTTTATTTTTAGTATTAATATTAACTTTCGCCAAAATTTTAAATTGTAAGTACCTTAAAATTATAACTTTACCCCAGAACACACTCTACAATAACACTACACAGTATGCCCAACAGTACTCACCCCAAGCAACACCACTTCTTTTCTATAATCACAATATACATTTTAAGCCAATTCATCATAGTGTAATAATTATTATCAGTATTTACGAAATATGGATAATCTATCAGGTTAAGAGTTATTTAGTTAAAATTCAATGACATAGTACAGTTAGAAAATGAAATAGACTCCTTTAAAATAGCTGACTCTTATTCGTGTGATGTTGAATCGTGTAAATCGCTGATTCCTAATTCTGAGCTCTATTTGAAATTATTTACTCAAAATATTAGAAGTATTAAATGTAATCTGAATAGCCTACTCCCTCTTATTGTCAGGTCGAATGTGTCCTGGGATTGTATTATATTAACGGAATGCTGGCTTTTGTCTACACAAAATATACCCCATTTGGATGGATACCAATCTTTTGCATCTGCAAACAATCTGACGCAAAATGAAGGTGTCGTGGTTTATTATAAATCAAACTTAATTATATCGGTTGAAGAAAAAATAATACAGGACGCGAATTGCTTGGTTATCAAAATAAATTCTGATACCGTTGTTTTAGCAATTTATCGCCCCCCAGGTTATAAAAACGTTAGTAATTTCATACAGTCATTGGATAAATTGCTACAAGGATACTCATCGACGTTAAATGTATTTCTAGTTGGCGACATAAATATAGACATAGCAAATGACAGCAATGATACCAATAAAGGTCATTATTTAGATATGTTAGCTTTTCACGGAATTCTTCCAATACATACAATACCTACACGCAATAAAACATGTTTAGACCATGCCTTAGCCAAATCAAAGAAGATCACTCGATGTCTAGTAATTCACACGAGTGTGACCGATCATGATAGCGTCGCGTTGTACATTGCTATTAATTATCAACTGAAGGCTTCTAAAACTATTAAACGCTTTGATTACGTTGCTTTTGATGATGAAATAAACAGCAAGGATTTTGGTTTCATAGCTAAAATAGAAGATGCTAATATTGCTACTGATGCTTTTGTTAATATTCTACGTGACTTAATTATGCGGCACACTAAAATTATAACTGTCTCTTGTCGAAAAAAAATAATTAAACCATGGATTACTCCAGGCATCCTAAAATGTTTGAGAAATCGAGATAAACTACATAAGAAACTAAAAAAAGATCCGAGTAACGACGTACTAAAAATTACTTACAAACGATATAGAAATTTTTGCTCAAATTTATTAAAAAAACTTAAAAGACAGTACGATTCATTACAAATACAAGAATCTAAAAATAATAACAAAAAGCTTTGGAAAACTCTGAAAGATATAACATTTACAACAAAGCATAAAGAGTCATCTCACGAACTGTTATGTCATCAGCATCCCTTACAATCCGTGAATGACGTTAATAACTTTTTTGCAGATATTGGCAGGAACCTAGCGGACAAAATTATTAACAGTCCCCTTTATACAACATATAACACTAAATATACTCACCCCCACTCATTTGTTTTATTACCTACGGACTGTAAAGAAGTTGAAGGACTTATTAATAATCTTAAGAATGATAGTGCCATAGGTTTGGATCTGATTCCGAGCCACATACTAAAAACTTATAAAGATATTTTGACGCCAACCATCACACATATCTGCAACATTTCTCTGGCCTCTGGAGTTTTTCCGAGGGCTTTCAAAAAATCTAGAATCCAACCCATTTATAAAAGTGGTGACAGAAACTGTGTCAACAATTATAGACCAATCTCTATTTTGCCCTCACTATCTAAAATTCTTGAAAGGCTGATTAATTTAAGATTAATAAAATTTTTAGAAAGTAATAAAATATTATCAGATTCACAATTTGGCTTCAGATCAAATAAATCTACATCGGATGCGGTACATAAAGTGACAAATTTTATTGTAAATAAACTAGATACTAAAAAGAAAGTAGTTGCCATATTTATAGACTTAGCAAAAGCATTTGACACGGTTTCTGTCCCAATTCTTTTACAAAAATTAGAAGATATTGGTGTTAGAGGCACTCAGCTTGACTTATTTAAAGACTTTTTAACAAATCGTACACAGTTGGTTAAGATAGATGAATATACCAGCGAAGAAATTCCTGTTTGTTTTGGTGTGCCACAGGGAAGTATATTGGGGCCAACCTTGTTCTTAGTTTATATTAACGATTTATGTCAGCTAGCCTTAACTCATGGTGAAATAGTATCTTTTGCGGATGACACAGTCCTACTTTTCTATGGTCATACGTGGGAAGAGGCAATTTCTTATGCCCAATCTGGTTATGATACCGTTTGCAAGTGGTTATATAGCCATGTTCTTACACTTAACACAGATAAGACTAAGTACATGGCCTTTCATCTACGAAACAGAAACATAGGAACGCAGAATTTTCTGATCAAATCTCATCGTTGTCTCAACTTTGATAGCTCTACCTGTTCGTGTCCAATACTTCAATGTACAAAATCTATGAAATATCTGGGTGTTGTGTTGGACGATAAGCTAAATTTTCAGGAACACATTGATTTGTTATCTGGAAGAATACGCAAACTTATCTGTGTATTTAAATGCCTGAGAAACGTTGCGGATAAAGATGTCATAAAATCTGTATATTATGCCTTGTGTCAATCCCTCCTCTCTTATTGCATAACCTCTTGGGGAGGAGCACCGAAAACTTCTCTGTTAAAACTGGAAAGAGCCCAGAGAGCTGTACTAAAGGTTGGTTCCTTCTTACCCTTTTATCACCCAACGACCGCCCTTTACGCAAAATGGGATGTTTTGACCGTTCGTCAACTCTTTGTTCTTCATACCATTCTTAGACAACACAGTTTACTGATATATGACTCTCAAAAATTAAAAACAAAGCGTCGATTAGATAGAGTTTGTGATCAATGTACACCCAATACATCATTCACTCGTCGTTTCTTTTGCTTTCAAGGTAGTTATTTGTATAATAAGTTAAATGGTAAATTGTCTATTTATTCATTGTCTACAGGTGCTTGCAAATCAAAAACTTTAACATGGCTAAAAAGTCTCGATTATGAATCTACTGAGAATTTAATACGCTACGTAAAACTATAGTAAATTTTATTATATACATAAAACACACACACACACACACACACACACATACATACACATACACACACACATATACTCGCACACACTTTCACACACACTCACTCATATACTCTACAATATAGGTACCAAATCTATTCTTGTATAAATTGTTCACTTTTTTTTATCTTTTGTAAAATGTTAAATTTTTATCTAACATTTAAGATATTTTATTTCCCCTTTTGTTTCTCTTTTGTACTATATTTTGTACCTCTAAACGGTTTATTTCATGTTTTTAATATTATGTTACTAAGCAAATATTAAGCGGTTCGACTGGGTGAGTGCCTGGCGATCTGCATTACAGGCTTTTGCCTATCGCAGACACCAGTCCTCTCCAATTTATACTATGTAATACTATGTAACTGTAATTGTAAGTTTTTGAGGAAAATAAATAAATATTATTATTATTATTTCTTTGTTTGTTTTATTTCTCCCATTTTCTGGGGTTTTTGCTAAGAGCGCGGGCTATACAGCCAAGAGTTCCTAGACACTTATTAAATTAGATATAATTGTCGGTACCAGTAATTTCGCTGTCGCTAAGAAATTTGCGCACAATTCGGCAGGTATTTAATATAACTGCCTTTTGCATCGTAATGAATGTATTTTTAGGTAAGTCTAGAAGTTTCAGGCTATGGTGTAGATTTTTTGGAATAACTCCAGTACATGACAAAACTATTGGAATAATGTAAACAGTCCTGAGATTCCATATTCGGAGAATTTCTTCTTTAAGCTCAGTGTATTTATGAAGTTTTTCACTTATTGATTTTTGTATGTTGTGTGTGTTGGGTATGGTGACGTCAATGAGATAAGCAGTTTTTGAGATTTTATTTAGGAGGGTAATATCTGGTCTATTAAAATGAATGGTTTTGTCAGTAAGAATAGCGCGGTCGAAATAGATTTTAGATGTCGGACTATCCAATACGGGTTTTGGCTTGTAGTTGTAGTATGGTAAAAGCTTTCCTTTATTAAAATTATACTTTACAGCTAACTTTTGATGAAGATAGTGCACTACCTGGTTGTGTCGATGGGTGTAGTCATTCTGCGCTAAACTAGAACATGCTCCAGTAATATGCTGTATGGTTTCGGGCTGTCTTTGACATTTCCGGCATCTATCTATTGGTATATTTTCTTTGAGTATGTATTTTTTATAATTTCTGGTATTTATGACTTGATCTTGTATTGCTATTGCAAAGCCTTCGGTTTCAGGGAACAAGTAGCCTTTTTTCAACCATTCGTTCGATGCTTGTAGGTCTATGTAGGATTTTTCTAGTTCTTTTAAGTGTCTTCCATGTAATTCTTTTTGTCTCCATGTATCTATTTTTAGTTTTTCTTGTTCTTGTCTTGTTTTAAAATTAATTTCTTTATGTTTAAGGTTAAGCGGAGTATAGTTGTTGTCTTCTGCAATTGTAGCTGCATGTAGGTTGCTTGTTTCAGCTTTTTTATAAAAGAAATCTCGCATGTTTTCTATTTGTATTTGCCATAGTCTATTCAAATCAATCAATCCACGCCCTCCTTTTTCTCTATTAACCGTTAATCTTTCTATGGCAGACTTTGGGTGATGGTAATTATACTTAAATAGGATAGCTCTGGTTTTTATTTCAAGACGTCGAATATCGGTTTTAGACCATTTAATTATTATTATTATTATTATTATTATTATTTCTGAAAAAAAATTAGACTGTATTTTTATTTCAGCTTCATCAATTATTTTTAAATACAAAACTTGAAAATGTTTCAACTTTACAAATTGTAAAACGTTTCCATTTAAACTATATCATCCGTTTTATATTTGTGAGCAAGACAAGCGATTAAACTCAGTCTGATTTCGAAGCGTAATAGAGACGGCTAGAGAAAGATAAATGTGCAAAAAGACGGCGTCGGAATGAAGAAAAATAACGTTCGCGGATCGTGGATGTGGAAGGAATGAATGAACTGTTATATCGCTAATGTGGGGAACGAATTGTTTCGCTCGGCTTCCTTGTTTGACTAGATGGAGCAAAACATATATAGCATAGAGATAGATAGAGCAACATGTACCCTATGCATACGTATCGTCGAAGACGACGACGAATTTTTGTTGCCAAAAATCTTAATAATTTGAAATCATCACGATATAATAAAAAAGTTAAATCTGATGAACGGACTTGCATAACAAATAAATTATTTGATTTGATAATACGCATAGGTTTTTTTTCTGTCACAGAAAACACCGAGATGTTAAACCGTGTTAAACACAGACTGACGTCTGACTTCAAACATAATTTTGATTAGAATGTTGTAAAGAAAAGGGTTATAGAATCTTCTCGATGAATGAGGAAAGTTTTTAAACGCAGATCTATATCTTCTTCGCTCGACACGTGTAACAGTATTTCATTTTGTAAATACATATTTAGAACAATGAAGCTAATATTATTCACCAGATCTGAGCAGTGAGCATAAAGTGAATATGCTATAAGAAGGCTATAAGTAATTCTTTTGTAAATTATACACCTATTGTCCACAAATTAAACTACTAGAACATCACAACTAGGATAGAATTAGTGTGTGTTATTGCGAACTTTCGTCGTAGTACAGTCGTAGACAGTGAAGGAGATTGCCTATATACATAGAAAAATTGGCGGCATAGCATGTAGGTACCTATGCATATATGGAGCACAAAAACTTTTGACCTAACTCGAAGTTTTGAACAAATACGTGCCCACTAAAATTCAGCTTTAGTTTGAAGTCCACTGTTAGATTAAAAGTCCAGAATTTTCAAAAATATAAGTTGGTAAAAAAATTTCTCTATCAATTCACGTTTTTTTTAATCGTCATTATAAGAATTAATATAATTTTAAATGCGACCCATAGTTAATAGTTGTAAACGATTTTGTGTAGGTAACATATTTTCACAATGCCAAAGGTAAAATCTTATCTGTTCAAGTTAACATTATATTTTAAAATTTCTCAAATGATTTATATTATGGTAATGTATTTTTTTATAAAACCGAACATAATTCAAGACCAATCGAAATAATATACATATCAAAGAGAAAAGATCGAAACGCAGTGGATCTTATCATAATTTTATCACCAAATCCGAACATAAACAGAGAGAATCTCGTATTTTGCCAATGCTAAAAAATAACTTGTATTCCGTGGTGCGAAAGTTTCTCCAAAGCTCATATTTACAAATTGAAATGTATTTTCAAGGCAAATTTGTAGCAGTCACTTCGATGTGCCATAAACGAGTCCCGAGACTTACGTGCCATGAATAAATTCGTAGGAAAGAAAACCAGCGACTTTATAAGCGTATTATTTATTGACTAGCGACTTGCCCGGACGTCGCGCGTCGGTGAGTTTGTTCTATGACGCTTCCTTCTTTCATCTTCTTTATTAAGGGTATTTATCGATAATTCAGGCAATTAATTGTAGTAAGTTATATTGCTGGCAGCGCAGTAAAATTTTAAGGTTTTATCTCGAGTGTTATTACATTTTTGTTTTAATATTTGATATAATTTTCCACATTGTTTTATTTTCTTCCATAGCAAAATTTTATTTCTAGTAATTATCTGGAATACCTAAATATTAATTAGTTTTAGCTCTACCGCACGGCACTTACCCTATTTTCAATTAACGATTTTATTTCCCCTTAAAAGATTAGAACTAGCTTATTTTAGTATTGACTTAATGTAATTCAAATGCTAAATAAGCAGCGCAATGCAAATATCGCAGAAGAAAATTTGTACACATTCAGATCCTTTAGAGACCGTCTGGTTAAATTAACACTTGGAATGTACGCGAAATAAATATATTTCCCTGGACAGTGTGCCATTCAGTTTCACATTATGGATTATTTTTGACTTATGATATTTCATAACTTTATCAGATGATTCCAAACTCTCTTATAAAAATATAAAGACTGAAAACTAGTTAGCGTTATACAATATACATTTCAAAATATTATATGCCATGGCTTTAGTGTTACCCTACCCCGTACGTAAATCATTATGGATTTTCTTTCTAATGTCACGAACCAATGTTTTCTGTACGCAGAACTTTGTATATAATTATGACATAACATTCACGGGTGTTTGCTAAGGGTGTTTGTTACACTGAAAATAGAGATTACTTGATCTTTTAATACACTGACTATTAAATATTTTTGGAATCGTAACGTGAAACTCATAGAAATCTAAATAACAAGACACTAGAAGTCGTAAGCGTGCGTGACCTTGTCGCCACTCAGGTGATTTGCACATCACCAGTGCATTCGTCACTGTTCAGTTGCTCTGGAGACGTATGAGTGTATACATGGTGTGTTTCAGCAATTCCCATTGCGGAAATTCTTCCACAAGTTGTAATTATACTTATAAAGGAATAATATTTCATCGGAAAATATATTTTTTTAGAAATAATGCCGTTTTTCCTTAAAATTATAGAATATTTACAAGTATTACGAGTGTCACCATAGTAATCGAAATAACAATGAATGACACAGTCGACCATTCTTATTATCACGTTTGTTCGTATTGGAGCAAAAAGTCTCATATACTTAGGGATGTTATTCTAAAATAAACCGTAAATTCGTGCGTTAGGATACATATTCAAAAGCTTAATTTAATAGATAAGTTAGTTTTCACTAAAATCAAGCTGTCCAATAAAAGGCATAGTTTACTTGTGTGTACTGTTTAGCTTTCGGTTTGAATGTGTTGATTTTGGCGACAGCGGTTTTCATACGAATTATGACATTAGAGCACTTCTATGTGTCTTGTTATTTAGATTTCTATGGTGAAACTATACCTACGCAATATAGAAAAAAATTAACTTTTCCAATCGAAAACGGACACATTAACTTAAGCTTTCACGTAAATAATCAAGAAAAATAAACAGCACAACGGTCTGTATAATTAAAAATTAGTAAAACATCATCATCAAACAACTCTTATCTCTTACCACATTAAAGGTCCACGTGTCGTCACTCAAAACATGTTGTTAACATGTCTTTTATAGTCTGTAACTGGTAACCGGGGTCTCAATTATTCTGAAAGGCGGAGTTGTTCTTTTATACGTAGTTACATAGCCGTATGAGGTTTACCCCTGGGAAGGGCTGTGAGCCGTTGCTTGAAAACACTTTCGTTTTAAAACTTCTCAGCTTCAGGCTTTGTGCATTTTCTTAAGTTGTTGTCAACGTTTTTGGGCCGTTAATCATTTTAGTCTCAAGACGTCTAGACTTGCAATGTAAGTCTCACTTAAATTTTGAAAAGCCGGTTCATATTTCAGAGTAGTGTTGATGAAGGTGTGTGGATGTTTTACATAAAAATTACATCAAATTAATAAAAAAGACGTTCAGATTTTAATACTAATTGTTTTAAAATGGTATGCTTTAGAGGTTTGGAAGGAAATGGAAGAAGAAAACAAATATATTCTTGAAAATATTATGTTTGGAAATTAACTGCCAACTCATTTTTGTAATGTAATTTAAGAATTCTCATTTGAATAATGTTTAAAGTTAGAGCATAATTATTATAAGCACAGACTAATAATAATATACTACGTTATAAGCTACTCTTATGTCGTTTTCATATTTCAACACAAATTGGAAATTTGATTTTAAAATTCCCAATCATTTCATTTTGTAATAGTTCTATGCAATTAATCCAAAACAGTTTTTAGCATTACTATTCGACTTACTTCCATTGTATATTATTCATATCGTTTTACCGATAAAAATATGCTATGTCGATTTTCAAATACATTCAGTTAAATGAATGTTTGTGAAATTATTTGAGCAAACGTCGACTCTTTCCCGACCCACGGTAAGTACTAGCAAATATGAATTTTAACTCTACGCGTGTTCTTTTGTAGATTTTTCATTATATTAATTTTGTATATTTTGATTTTCAAACAAACTATGTATATTATGTTTCAAAAAATATATTCCATTAGGAATTTTGCCATTTTTTATTTATGATAAGTTTATAGACATATGTCCGTTTTCGATCAAAATAACAATATTATATTGTCTATTATAAACTATAGTATTCTTGTTAAATATATCCAAATTAAAAATATCTGAGCAACCGTTCTGCCTAATTTCCCTTGCGATATCGAGACGAAATGACGCTTCGATACTACGTGAATTTATTTGATATTATTTTATATCTGTGACATAGAAATATCTCGGTATTATAATTAAAGCATATATATTATATATTGCTGCCGAACAATAATTCGTTATATTTCGTCGTTATTAAGAAATAGGCAAAATCACTTTTATTTAAACTTCATAGACTCATATAGAATTTAACAAAGAGTAGGTATTGCATTTTCATTTACTACAAGCTATATGTTTCAATTTAATTCATTTGAAATAATAAATAACTTATTAATTTGATAGTGTACGGTACTTGTAATAAGCGCGTAAAACCAATTATAGGAAAATTCAACATAGAAATTCATTCAATGAGTTTCACTGTAGGCTTCATTGAATAATTTTATGTAATAGCTACGTAATTTTCTCCAATGTAAGCATATATTGTAAAAAAGTCTTTTTTGAAGAAAATTCTATTAAAAAAAATTGTAAAGGTCATTAGATAGTCTGTCATAGTTTATTTCATTTGCATTATATATTTTTTTAAATTTCGCGTTTTTTATATGAAACAATTATTTTTATGAAAATGTTATTACCTACTTCATAAAAAGGTGTTCAATAAATGGTAAAAATATAAAAAGTAAAGCGTGTGGTAAGTATAACTATTAACTACAGATTACTAAAGATTTACGTATAAAAAAAATATTTATATTAATAGTGGCTCTATATAACGGTCAATGTACTCTGTGCAATCGTTTAGGACGAAAATCCTTGAGCACTTCAATTCTGTTACGGGATATTAAATTTCCTTTTAGATTTTCTTTGATACGGCTAGTTGGGAACTCCCTCGAGCTATAGCAAGTACGAAACCTACTCTGTAAAGTTTCAATCGTTTTAGATAATGAATAAGTAAAGTAGTTCGTGATTTAACTGAATAAGTTAATACATTATGTAAAGCCAAACAATTTCAAATCTATAATTGAAATAGTTTGGGTACAAATATTAATAATGTTTAAATACACAGTCAAAAGAAATCAAAGCAGTTTTATTCATGTTCATTATGCCATGCTTTAGAACTTGAAGGGAATTACCATTAGGATCGAATCACATTCATATTATAAATAACAGCAAATTCAAAGTTGTTTCTTTTATTAATTCTCCATTTCCATCATAGAGTTCCTACTATCCTAGTAGTAGATATGACATTACTTATAAGTACTTGAAGTAGCTTTGAAGGACACTTTTACTAATTTTTAATTGACGTCTCTTCGTAACTATTGTTTCACGCAAATCAAAGAGTAAAGTAATAAAAGGGGAAAACGCAAACTGACAACTTGCGCAGGCGTTCTACAGCGACTCTCACTTCACGCACGAGAGGGTAGAACAAAATAAAAAATTATTTGCGGTTACTTTACAGAGTATTAATAAAAAAATTAAACAATCATTTTAGATCCAAAAAAGTCTATACCTATCTGAATGTTATTTATTTTACAAATTATTTAATAAAATTAACTATTAATCCACGCATTTTTCGGGACTAAGAATTGTTAATTTTAATTTCGGAATTCAAAAATCAAAACGACTGTTTGTTTGTCCTGTCCCAATATAAGATACGGCGTTTACGAAAAAACGGTAGGCACATACTAGGCAACAAGAACGGCCGAGCATTTTCTTCTGTTGTTTAATTAAAACCTCGTACCTCCGCACACGTTATTGTAGTCATTACTTAAAAAAAATGAATTTAATAAACTGAATACCGCAGTGAGGCGCATTGGCCTTTTTAATGAGGGCGTAGAGGCCATTATACTGCACCGTATCGATGACCCTTGGGCTTCCATCATTATACTTTTTTCGAGAGCCTGACGGAACGCCTGTATGACTCTTTTGTTTTTTAAGAGCACGGCTGTTTGGGATTTGTTCTTGGTATACTGTCGCTGTTGGCAAAGCTTTGATTTGTGATACGCTCTTGTGTGCGGTATCATTGATGTGTCACTTGTGAATATGCTCGAATTTTTCTCTTATGTTTTAGATAAGAAATGGACTATATTGTTCCAGTTTTTGCGTATGACGTTTAATAAGGTTCTCTCGAGATAATAGATATGCATTACTGTACCAATTTTGATACACCACGTTTGACCATTAAAAAAGATAAATAATGAAGAATACAATAGGTACTTATTCTATAAAGTTATATCGTGTAACAATATTAAAAAACTATTTTATCTGTTTATTTTACATAAAATATAACCAATTAACTCATAAAACATGTACATCATTGTTTCAGGTAAGTTCCCGTCAGATGCACGCATGCTTGAAGCGAATAGAGGAGTATGTATGGGAACATTTCTTTGTGCTAACTACAAAGCGTATGAAGATATAGGTATATTATATTTGCAGATATCTATGGACATAGATACATATATTACTGCAATATTTACTGAATCTCAAAGTAAAAGTTTCTCGCGTTATGTATTTAACACGCTTTTATTAGCTTCATTTAATACAGACGTCAGAACTCAGATACACACTTGTTCATCAAACAATGTTTGTTACTTAGTTTGTTTATAATATGTTGACTATAAATACTTTTCTTTCAACTATATTCAAATCACTTTGATGTTTTACACTTTTAATTGACGATGTAGCTGTTGTTAAATATGAAATTTGCACGTAGATATTGAAAAATATGTTATCTATACTAATATTATAAAGCTGAAGAGTTTGTTTGTTTGTTTGAACGCGCTAATCTCGGGAAGTACTGGTCCGATTTGAAAAATTCTTTCGGTGTTAGATAGCTCATTTATCGAGGAAGGCTATAGGCTATATACCATCACGCTACGACCGACAGGAGAGGAGCCACGGGGGTGAAACCGCGCGGAACGGCTAGTAGTCCATAAAGACTGTCATGCAATGCTTTATTCTGTTTTTTTTTTAAACTCTTCTTATAATTAAATTTTATGAATTAATGAGGTAATTAATTCACAGAATACGACATAATATGCCGTGTTTAAAATATAAGAGCTAAATTTTATACTTTTCAAGAGATACTATTATGATCTCTTGAACCGGAGAATGAATGAACAGTTTTGTATAGCAGTTGTCAAACAAGAGGGCAATAAACAAAGTAAAAATAGCACCTTCAATTTTAAGACCGGCGAAAATAACTATGAATGGAAGCAGTCACTTTACGAAACAATTGGAAAGTTGAGTAGGTATGCACGATTCGAATTTCTCGCTACCTCAAACTTCACTGAATATTAACGTTTCCTAAAGCTTTTTGTAAAATTTAACAAGACCGACATCTGCAGTTTTATTGCGAAGTATACTACTTAATTCTTTTAGAGAAATTCAAAATGCATTCGGAAGTAAGACTGGAAATGGTCTCGTACAAGAATTGCTCTGTGCTACATTTTTAAAATTAAATTTCGTGTTGGTTAATGACATGTTCGTGCGTTTTAAAAATACCAGATACTTCTAAACTCACTTGTACTTCCAGAGATTGCCTCTCCAATATTAATGTAATATGATAATGTATGTAACATTTAATCTCATATTATGTACGATAATATTCTATGATTCATGAATACATTAAATACGAAGCAAGATGGATGCTAACTAATTCATAACATAACAAAATAAACATGCTGATAATATAATTTAACAAGTGCGCTCAGTCTCTATTTTATATGTAATTAATTTACTTCTAAAGCTTTTATTTTATCTTGTGTTCGCGGAATATCCACCCACGTGATACCCACATTCTTTGAAATTATCATTGTTATTTGTAGCTATAAAACAATCTTACTTCTTAACATAATAATATGATGAATGGAATTATACGTGATAACAAGTGAAGAGTTTTGATTTAATTTAGGCTCATAAATGTAATTTTAATATTCAAAGAGAAAATGCTTATTTTTATCAATAAAATAATAGAGTTTTTAAATATGAACGAAATATTTGGGATGTTGGTTAGGAATTTTTATGTTGTGGAATTCTATGGGACCTTTTATGGATATTGTTTATATAAGATTGGTCAAGTTCTAGCTAGCAAGTTCAGTCCAAATCAACCCGCAGTATTTTGTATCGTAGCTAATTCAACGACAATAAACCTCTTTACATTTTAAGCCCATTCATTTATCTCAATACTTTCTTAAGATTTTAATTTATTGTGATCGAATGTAAAGTATTAATTAAGGTTTAAAAAAATATCTCCATAACTTTGAATAACAGCAGTAATATCAATTATCTCATAAATCAAATGATCAATCATTTAAAACGTTCATTAAATCTAGGGGCACCAAGAAGCGTGTTTTGTTAAAATTTTAAGAAAACCCGTTAAAATAAATACTTCGTAAACTGAAATTCTAAGAAAGACGTACACTGCAGTACAATATTAATTTCTGTAACAGTACTAAAGCAAACCGTTGCGCAGTAACTTAACACCGAAATAAATCAACGGAATGTGTTTTTATATTTGTTCTTGAAACGAGAACCTAAAGGAAATTGTGGTTGGAGACATTATGCAAGCGGGAATTTGAAAACTGAGATGTTCATCTAAAATTGTGCAATATAATACACTTGGCACTGAAATACATCGTGGGGTTTCAAAATAATAGCATGGACGGAGACAGAGTGCGCTGCGGGCCTGCTATCATATGATACGTACATCTTACCTTTAACAAATTGAGTTTGAAGCGAGGTTTGAGTGTAACAAGCTATGTAATTAAATGCATTGAGTATCTATGAGCAATTCTGCCCATTTGACTCTAAACAATTGAATATTATGTTGATAGTCTAATAGACTTTAAATATATGAAAAATAAATAAAAAAGAGCGTGTGTGCCGAGCGCACATGTCAAAAGTGAAACTTCCTTGGCAAGATTCAAAGATACCGATAGGCGTGCGTAAAGAAGTTTCATTTCAAGAATTATGTAATCACAAGTGCATAAAATGATAAACTTTATATAAATAGTGAAAACATTACAAGTGTACAAACCTTGTTCCATGAATGCCAACTTTATACATGTTCATTATTTTACCATTGTGTATACGGGTGGTATATTAAAAAAGGTTCCAACAAGTCATCGTACAAGCCTTTACCAGTATCGTATTTGTTCAAAGCTAGTTAGCGCCCCGGTTTTCCTCGAGTTTGCAGTTAGGGACTGGATAAATTGGTAATATGTAATATACAGACGAGCGTGCTTTGGCAAGTATTGCATGCTTGTAACGGAGTAGCGTTAGAAGTTTCTGAAATAGAGGACAATTCCAAATTAAATATTTAGTATGTGACCTGTTGTCCCAATGGTTATTAACAAAATTATTGCTTGGTAGAACGGCTTATGGATATAGAATAATATAAGCAATGCATTATAAACTTTTATTAAATTTTATTGTTTTGTTGCTTATATAAGAAAAATAAAAGTAGCTAAAATTGTTATGTTTTAATTATAACCTAACCTTTTCATAACTTAAATACATTTCAAAGTAGCATTCCATTCATTAATCCATTTTCACAAACTCACAATCATAATATAAATTAATTACAACCATAAAACATATTATAAACTTCATACAAACGGCCATACCTTTGATGTAAATTGTCTGCGAAAACTTCAAACATTGGTATTAACAACAAAAACAGAATATGGCGCCCTAAATGAAATTAATGCAGCCCTGTCTACTCGTGTTCATTGTCGAAATAATTACCGCCACTTAGTTGCCCGTGGGTTTACGGGAAACTGGATTTTTTTCTAGTATATTCATACGAATACGATGCGAATACGTTTTCTTCTTTGGAAGTACCAACATAATTAATTGCATTTAATAGCCTACTTACTTAGTACCTACTGGCAATGTTGTTTAACGTGTGTAAAGTTGTGAATTTTTAGTTCAACATCAGCATTTGTTTGAAATGAAAGAAAAATATGTTTTGCAATAATAATATGTGAATAAAACTTTCTCACCAATTTTATATTTTATACGATATGCGCTGCACTTTTTGTTCAAAGAAATGATCAGGCGAAGAAAGGGATACATTTTTTTTTAGCAATCCCACTTACAATTAATGATTGGCGTTACAATACACTTGCAATACACAGACATTATTTCACTCATATACTTTGTAAAAACACTCAACAAATAACCTTAGGTATATCAAAAAGAATCAAATATTTTTTCACATAAATTGTACAACTACATGTATATAAATATTATCTGCCACATCTCCTAATTCGAATTCCTCGAAAAAAAAAATTTAAAAATCGAATCAATTCTCCCGCCATTACATCCCCGCGCGGTAAGACAAAGCGACTCGTTGCGGTACAAAGTGCACCCGACATCGTTACTACAATGGATCATTGAGCAGCTTGAAAACCAATTTTATCTAGTTCTAATTAACACCAGTGGCGAGTAATTTTTAATTCGTTCATTATTTAACGCAGAAGATAGTATGGTATTATAATATTATCTGTAACAGAACTTGATAAAGGAGCAATTATAGTATCTGTGATAGAAACTTATCTATTGTATATATTGTATTATCTGTGGCAGAACTAAGATGTTATGATTCAGCACGAGCTTCGCGATTACATTGAATTTTGTTTTTAAAAAGTAGCGTTTGTGAATTAAGACCGTAATAATCTAAAGAAATACTTATGTATTTTGATACAGGTAATTATTATTTTCCATTCACTATAATTTCATCGCATGGGGTCTCATCGTGTTGCACGAGGTAAAACAGAGATTTTTCTATGGATAATAATTGCATCGTTTATTGTTATTTCAGTCAGTATTTTAACAAACCTGTTGTTAAAATATAATCGGCTGGTGAATATATTTAATATTAATGTTTATTTTCATTTTAATAATTATTTTATTAGATTATATTTATTTAGTAGACTCTCCCTGCGCATAAGACAATAGTCATTTAAAATGAAATAACGCAATAGCATAAAAACATCCGGAAATTGTAACATTTACTTTACCAAAATTTATACTCAAAGGAGTACTTAAATTCTTGTTGATTTTTACCTACGTGCTAGAACAAGCGGCAATGTCTCCATAACAAACACAAAAGGTTGCGTAAATAAAGTACACGCGACCGTTTGTCGTGACGGCCTGCACGCAACTGATGCATGTATTATGAGCGGCTAAGTTAGGGTTGGACAGAAATTATATTATGAAATTTTGAAAAATGCATTTGAATGGTATAAAGATGAATAAGGCTTTGCTACAATATTGAATTAGATATAGTTTTTGGATTGGAAGATAAACACGGACCACTATTGTTTATCTGCACGCATTCGTATATTATTCGTATGTTTATTTAATTTATTTATATTTATAACAAAAGTTAGTTATAAATGGTTATGACATACAATAAAACATTGATTGTATATTTATCGAGACAAATAAATTGTAGGTACGCTACGCAGCGAAACTGGAAATAGTTCTACAAATTGTTTAGACAATTTGATAGCACTTCTAGGAAATTCCATTTCAGTACAGCTATTCTCTGTGATTTTTAACTAATTGAGAAAAATCCGTGTAAAATGAATAATGATCACCATCACGAAATACTGTGTATAAGTTTATAGCTTTCATATCAAACAGGCTGACAGACATACTTTATAGTAGTGTGTGTACATATTTAGATAGTATATTTTATGAAAGACGCTTAAAACAAACACACATGAACGGTACACTCTCCCCTCGTTCGTGTAATTAAGTCATTAGCAACGAAAAATTCCACACTGAAAATTTTTCATGTGAGTTCATCAGATGTTACATAATGCAAACGTTTTGTATAAATGTGGCTAATTAAACAATGTACAGAACAAATAGTTGTATATGCATTCAATTTATACTGCTATTATAAATGCGTTACATTTACTATAAAAATATAGTTTATAACAAGGGTTTGTTAAAAATGTATAAAATGAAAGAAAAGGAATATAGGTTGGTAATTGAAGTTATGAACTATAGAGATAAATACGACAATGCAACTTTGAATTTAATTTTAAACTTTGCTAAGGATTATATAAGTTAGATAAGTTTAATACAGCAATTAAGAAAGCTATATTTAAACCTATCTTCTTTTAACCAAATTGTATTTACCATAATATAATAAACTAAAAGTATACGAAACAACAAAACACAAAAAATAGTCTAAAGTAGGTATGTAAGATACTTAAGATTTGGGGCCTTAATTCAAGCAGCATTAAGTTGCTTTTGTATTGATTTTAACTGCTACGTGAAGGCAACGCGCCATTAAACTCTTTCTAATGTGATAATTACGTAAATAATATGAACTTGTAACATCTACTTACTAAACTAGCAATTGCACTATTTGAGTAGACATTCAATTCATGCAAAGATTCATTGCCATCAAATCTTCGTTACAAGTAGTTTCGAATACG
Source organism: Colias philodice (assembly GCF_061535455.1). Taxonomy (NCBI): domain Eukaryota; kingdom Metazoa; phylum Arthropoda; class Insecta; order Lepidoptera; family Pieridae; genus Colias; species Colias philodice. The sequence goes on from NC_143101.1 coordinate 4,179,777, forward strand.
TCTCATATCAATTCTGAAGTCGATTTCGACTGAATATAATTCGGTGTTATAACAAGCGCTTTTCCTTTCAATTGCTACGAGCGATTCGGATCGAAATAAGGTGAAATGTCAGGCTTGGATGTGATTTAAAGCTCCTCCTCGCGATAAGGCGAAAATCGTTTTATGTTGAAATTCGGATGTTAATTTATTGTTAAATTGCTCTTGTATTAGTCGCATCATTGGAGTATCGTTTACTTTCTAAACTATCCATGAAACTTCATTAGATAAAAAATGACCATTGATTTACACCTATAAGTACTTACTAAAGGAGTAATTTAAATTGCAATTTAGACCTCAACATTAAAAATATTATAGGGTGAATATCATGTCTAAAATTTAACTAACGTTTTATGGCTAGAATTAATATAAAACGTATGAATTAAATTTCTTATCTAATTCGGCATCTTCAAAAAGAAAAACCACAGCCTGTTCATGTTCTCATTTTACATGAAAGAAAGTACCTATACGGAACTTCAGCAAAGCTTAACAATACGGTATAATTAAAGACATTAATTATCAATTGTTCTCAGACGATGTAAACGAGGGTTATATTAAACCGTCCGGGAAAACCTGAGCTATTAGTGTAAGCAGTTGTGTCACTTGATGCTTAATTAGACGATTTATTGCCTTACAAATCAGCAAATGTAGGACAAATAGGGGTCAAAGGGAAGCCATCAATAGTCAAATGTAGAACAGGTGTGCGTAAAGGACGCGCCCTTGCAGATCCCCGGTTTACTAGCGATTTAATTTTTGATAAACTTAGTAGAAGGGTAGATTTGAATTTGTTCCTTCTGTGGGAATTTAGTGTCTTTAAATTGACTTTATTCTAAAAGATTAACGTTTATACTGGCTGAGGAATTTTATCGTAAAAGTTATGTAGTTTATAGACAAGGTATTTCTTAGGGATGTTAACAATTTAAATGAATAGATAGCTGGGTTAGTTTAGATAGCTGCTTTAGTGTTATAAGTAAACAGTTTCATTGATACTGATTTATATTTATTTGCGACTATAATTAACATAGTGACTCAAAGTTCAGTGTGCTTAATATTAACAAAATATCAAGGGAAAACTTAACTATTTACGTGAATAGTTGACATTTTATTTTTATTTTTGCACACAATATATTCTCAACCCACATTCATATGCACATAGCAGTTCACTTGATTCAGTAGTTTTGTGAAATTGTACATCGTACTTATATGCGAAAATTTCAATATTTTTGACAGTTGTTGGATTTAAAATTTCATAGCAATCGTCTACATAACATTGAAAGCTAATAGTGTATAGCAGCTGTTCTTATACAACCTATTTAACAGATAGAATATATAGTATCAGTTTTAATACATACATTGAAATCATAAAGCCAAAGCCCAGTTTCCCTAACACATTAAAGTTTATACCATGTCCAGAGCGTTAGGTTAAATACATCAAGATTATTTACTTTGCTAGCCTTAAGGGATTTCCGCCTTATATCGACTTTGCTCGCTTAGCGAACTTTGTTTTCAATCAAAACGTGATGTTTCTCACGCTCGGAGTCTCAAGAAATATCTATATAATAGAGAATGTATCTTTGCTGGAAACTAAGTTAATTAAGAATCGTATACCGTGTGGGAACGTGTTGATAATACGATCAACCGTTTAATACTAAAATTTTAATCAGTGTGGTTGTTTTTAATTGGAAGTTAAGATAACGACAGACTTGTGTTATAAAATTTTAAAATTAGTCGTGAATTTTTGGTTAATATAACAATAAAATTGTCTATTCTGCAATACCATCTTAATGTATTCCAATCGTAAATAAGTCAATAACAAGGCAAGACTATTAGGCTAAATAAAATATCTTAACCTTATTTTTTTTCTTATATGGGTTCAAAACAAATTCTTATAAGTAGTTAAGAAGCCTCTCTGTGGGAACCCTCTCAGTTATTACAAAATTAAGCTGATATGATGCTGAGTCTTATTATACACAAGCAAATATTATACTTGTATATTTTGATGATTAAAATTTACAACAGCAGTATTTTTTAATATTATTTTTAATACACAGCATAAGAATAATTTATCTTAACAATTTATAAAAGATGTTTCAACATACACTTTTAAAAAGTAAGAATATAATAATTGAATTAGTTTTGTTTAATTCTCCTAATACAATCGAACTGCTCGTGCATATTTCTCTTACGCTCAATGTATGATAGTTTACAGCTACCAAAATTACCTTCGGAAATCATCTATCATCAGCAAATACCCCCAAAACGAGGGGACGTGAGCATTGCATAATACCCACATTTGTGAGACGCGCCTGCACTGCAAGCTTTTGTTGTTAAAATCGGCCGCTTACTCTCTCGACTCCGAAATGTAAAGACCCATTGTTCTAGATTGTCTGTGAAATAATAAAAAGTGCGCAAAATCAGACCGTGTTCTTGAGAACACACCTCCCCTAATACTTGACCTTCCAGTAAGTGCATTTTAATTAAGAAGGCGTGCGGCGGTTCGTGAAATTCTATAATACTTTGTTCGACGAATTTCAAATTGTACGAGGAAAAAACAGCGCGTTTATAGCAAAAAACATGCGATAATGGTTATGGCGTCTTGAAAAAATATAATGAAACCGTGCTCACAGGTGTTGTGGATAAAGGATAAAAAAGGTTCTTTATTGGCCGTTTGAGTTGAGTGTAGAGTTCTATAAAAGTAAATTACTTATTTAAAGCATCGCTGTTTTTAAGAACTTGTAAAACCAAATAGTTTCCCTAACCTAAAAATAAAACAAAACATATAATTAAGAACACATATGCCTAAATAACACTTGCATTACCTACTTAAGAATGTATATACGAACAAAATAAAGGCAAAAATTTTAATCCTCATTCCGTTAATCCAACAAAACGCTATTAAAGCTTAGTGTTCTTTTGTATGTGAGTGGCAAGTTGTCTGCAAGTGAAGTCTTACAAGTGCACTCGCGTCAAGAGGCCCCTAATTACAGTGGCGTGGCTTGGCGACTTTCTTTTGTATTTTTTTAAGAATGTGCCAGAATACATAGACGGCGAGTTAGGTTTTAATGACCCATATTTTTTTTAACAGCTAACTGTAATGTCACTGACTGTATTAAGGGAACAATGAGGCCTTGTTCAGAATCTATATTTTTTATTCAAATATACAATACATCCAAACTATAGGTACATAATTATATATTATGTTTATAGACTAAACAGTAATGTAGCTGTATGTATGACTGTATTGACTATGGTAAAAATGAGGACTTGATCAGGTATATAGAATATAGATAGATATTCCTATTCAAAACACAACGCATACAAAAATAATATTTAAGAACCTGTACCCTTTCAGTGAAACTGAGAGATTTTAAATAGGTAGAAACATTTGTCTAGCTATTTTATTACACGATTGCCGAAAGCGAGTGTCTTTATGCGACAATAACTTTTCGATGCCTGAACGGATTTCGGCATATCGTTTTCAGCTGTACCTATAGTAGTATACTAGATTTCCGCCCGCGGCTTCGCCCGCGTTTTCAAAGGAAAACCCGCATAGTTCCTGTTCCCGTGGGATTTCCGGGATAAAACCTATCCTATGTGTTAATCCAAGTTACCCTCTATATGTGTGCTAAATTTCATTGTAATCGGTTCAGTAGTTTTTACGTGAAAGAGTAACAAACATCCATACATCCATACATCCATACAAACTTTCGCCTTTATAAAAGTATTAAGATTAAGATAAGATTATCTGTGTACTATTTCATTTGTTGTATCTTTTGCCAGGTGAAATTGTCTGTTTTGGCTCTTGTTTATGAATAACTAGCTTTCCGCCCGCAGCTTCACCCGGTTTGTCTAAAATCTGATAAATTATATACTAAATCCTTCCTTCTTCCTCTTGAATCACTCTATCTATTTAAAAAAAACAGCATGAAAATCGGTTGCGTAGTTTCAAAGATTTAAGCATACATAAGGACATAGGGACAGAGAAAGCCACTTTGTTTTATATTATGTAGTGATTATGTTTAGTACCTATGATATATTATATAGCTTATATTATATTAATATGACTTACGAGGTGATTGGTTACGTGTAGATATCATTGAGTTTTGACACTGAAATATATTCGTTAATGATTTTATTTCAAAGTATAGATAGTATATCTTTAAAACATAAACTAACCAAAAATCTCTATATTTTTATAACTACTATTTATTTTATTAAGCTATTGCATAGCTTCTATCGCGGGCCTTGAGCGCGGGGACCGAATCCAGAAATTTAGTAACGAAAAACCTCACGCCCCCCACTCCGACGGGCGCGGAGGTGTGGCTTGAAGGCATAGCATGCTATAGCTTTACCGCGGCAGTCCCCGAGTGCCACACGTCTTTTTTTATATGCGCTCTACTCCTACCCTTTACTTAATATCTCTCTGTACACCCTGTTGTTGGTTGTCTGGAAAAATCGCTATTTAGCGATAAGGCCACAGTTTGTTACAATGTATCCTAGGTTAATTATCAATTTATAAATTATCTAGAGCAATAAAGCATAAATAAATAAATATATTACCCGTAGCATTGCCTACGTGTACCTATTGCTAATAGGCGCTATTAAAGTTTAACTCGCTATTAGACTTCCTTATAGATAAATAATGGATTTTAAGGAAATAAAACCAGCCATATTATTTCGTGGAAGTTCCGTTTATCTCAACTGAAATTGATTCAGCGGCTTAGTTTTGAATACGTAATAGCCTGATCAATTTACTTCATATTTGTAATATTAAATCATAAGTTAATGAAAATTGTCGAATTATCAGTTATAAAGACTTGCTTGAATATGGCCGAAGCCGCCCTTTGCATAAAATGTCCTGTTTTTATGTAAAATTTGTATTTTCTGTTTTTGTATGCAATAAAATTATAAATAAATAAAAACTGATGCAGTGTTCAAAAAATAATTTGATTCATTCCATTCTTATTCTATTCAATGTACATACGATCTGTTGAAACTAAGACAAGTGTGAACTGGCCAATATCAATCTTGGCCTTTTCAATTTGCTTGTACTTATATGAAAATAGCCTACTTGCTCTAGCCTTTATAGTTTATATTCAAGATCAAGATTTGAATATTCAAATGTGTAATCTATGTCTGAACAAAGGACAACTTAATCTAAAAGTCAATAAAATAGCTTAATTCATTCTATTCGTTTTTTATTTATTTACAAACACACAATTTATAGCCACATAAATTAAAAATAAAATTATTACAAAATTAAAAATATTAAAATACTGGGTAAATAAAATAAATACAATAAATGCTACAAAAATTCACCTATCCCTAATATCACAGAATCACATCACACGCCATTGTTTCGCTTATTGACTACTTCTACAATATACTACATATTTACAATATTTAAAGAAAGTATCCCTACACTTGTCCCCCAGGGCGGAAGGCAGATTCTCACCCGTCATCGCCATGCCCAATTTTTGCTCAATAGCATATCTTTTGCTTGCAAAAATTGGGCACTTGTTTGTAGTGGTAAAAGCTGAATAAGTAAGATAAGTAATTAGATCTAACAATAAAATAATAGTTATAAACATTTATAAATATTATTTATTCAACCTTATAATAAGCGTATGTGTGTGTCCATTGGACGTTTTTGTTTTACAAAAACTAATTCATTCCGCTGATAGTCAAGGTTATATTGAAATTTGGGGATTCAGCAGCCGTGCCAAGTTTCAGTCTCGAATAACAAGTTTAAGTGGTAGAAAAATATCGATGTCGGGTCGAAAATCTAGTCTGTTGCCAAAATAAATAATAAAATGTTATAAATCGCTGCATTTTGTGCTATTTTAGTCTATAACCTGCCCTTGTAACCATAGCCTAATTTTTTGATGCAAAATTGAAAGAAATGAGAATATAAAATATACTTATTATTTAATAGTGGCAGTAATTGGGCAAATTATTCCAGCTATAGCATTCTTAGAGCTGAATTTTCCGGATAAGATTAGTCCCATTTTCTTACGAGGTCAAGGCCAAGTGTAGCATTTATTTTAATGGCAACATGGTTTTTGAAAGTATATTATTGCAGTTATATAGCAAGTAAATGGTAATGTTAATTTAGGTACCTATATAAAATTACGAAAATAAAATAAAGATGACTAATAGTGTTTTATAGATTTTATATAAAGAAGATTCCTACGACGTTAATATATTTTTTAAGTTATTCATAGATACAATTGTGTAAAAATATTTGTGTATTGTATGACTAGCTAATGGCTATACATAAATAAAATATAATATGTAGTATAATATAACTCTACTATAAAAGTAGATGTTACTTAGCATGAAATATATAAGAATATAAGAATTCTATCGTCATAACGGCGCAGAAGGTGTTTTATTTATTATCTGGGTTTATTTTTTATAGAAGGTATCACGAAGCTAAGCTGACTATTGTCAGGAGGTTCTTATCACTTAGGACTATAAAAACTAGTTTACGACCTATTCTTAGATCTAAAGAATTTACACAAAAAATCGGAGGAGTTTGGTTACTAACACATTAGAATTTTATATTTTCTATGTATTATTTAAAATAGTCCTATGCGACTAATTACCTGTTATTTAGTTTTTAACTGTATTGGATGTTAGCGACACTTCTACGTTTATTAAAATTAAAATAAATAATCAATTTCATACTTGTTATCTTCATGTCTACTGATACATGTTACTTATAATAATGCTGCTAGCTGCTCTTATAATAATGCTACAACATACATAGCATATAAGCAATATATTACCTCGTTGAGAATGCGTATAATATATCAAAGCAAGAACATTCCCCATCACTATGTACATACTCTAGTATGTATTGGTATACACCTGTTTTCATCTCCACATGTGTATTATACATTTAAAGTATAAAACTGAATGCAAATAAATTTCAGCAAAGCAGCTATTTCATAAAATGCTAATCATCGTTCAAGGCGGCATATCATTACTTATTCAATTGGGTCAGACTGAGGGTTACCGCGTCGTATCGTTACTGGATTTATAACCCGATAGATACATTAATAGTATACTAATATAAAGAGGTTTGTGGCCTATTTGCATACTTGTGTCTTTAATTTATAGCAAGTTATACGAGTTATCATTAATTTAACGCACTGTAGCTTTGCAGTTTTTGTTATTAACAAGATGTTACTGAAAATGCCTTTTGATTCTACAGGAATATTCAATTCTTTAAGGAACCTTCATTCCTTTAAGGTACTTTTTAAAATTTAGACTACTTTACCACAGAATACTTAATAGTCTAACTTTACAATCAGAAAGACGACGACAGAATCTGAACAACTCGAAAATTCCCAATGAGACTCGTGTTTCTAATGATTACATTACGAAAGTTTGATCAGTATTATCTTTCAAATCCCTACGTAAATATACATTATATAAATACAACGTGTAAATATATATACTCTAGAAATGTAACAGTACACCCAAAATAAAGGGTTAAATTATAACAGGGTCGCAGCTTCACAGCAATCAATCGAAACTGACAAATGCTGGCATTCAGCAGACAGCTATCACGCAGGTTAATAGCTCATGCCTCATTGTGACCGCATGCCCGAAATACAATGTTGTTTCAAATTCTACATTGTCTGGTCGGTCAGGCCATGAATAATTCTGAATGAGAGCTCAATGGATCTAATTTTAGATGAAACTGATGAATTTTGATGTGTGTTCTAATTATCGCTGCTGTGCACCTGTAATATCTATCTATCTAGTGTATGATTTGTAAGTCGGTGTTGTAATTTTGAAACAATGATGAAGTTTGGGTTCACTGCTTTGTTCAATTATGATCATATTTCGATCTAGGTATATTTATAATTGCAAATTGATGTTTGAATTTCAGTTATTACAAAGGGACATAATACCTATGGTGTTATTAAATAAATAATTTTATTCCACAACCAAGAATCGTATTTTATCATACTACGGAGCTCGCAGCATAGTTCTACGCCTATAAAATAAAAACAATATATATTTGCTTTACATACGTCACGTGTGCTTAAAATTTTTCAAAAATGTGTGCTCCAATTATTTCCGCCAGCCATCAAGAACATAATACATCTTAAAATGCAAACAGCTGAAGTTAAAACTTCTCATATTTATCACCTAGTGTGCAGTCAAATGGACAAAGTGAAAATAGAAATCTCCGGGGCATACATAACTTTACACTTTTAGCCGACGAAAGTTTAAGCTTTGAAAATGAAATATAAAATTTCAACAAAACGACTGAAAGACGCTCTGTGGTATTTGTTAAAATTATTTCATGGAATATTCAAGTTTCGGTTTAACCACAACGAGATGTGTAAAATAAATGTGGTACATGTGAAAATAAAGCGTGATTTTAGTAGCTTTTTCCCTAGAGTTTTCGCACCTGAAGGTATCCGTTTTCTTTGATTTTGTACCATAGTTTTTATTACACTGGGACGCTTACAATATGAAATATTAATTCATAAAGAATAATGATTCAGTAATTGAAACATTATTTATGTTATTGTACTTTAACGGACACGCCATGTGATGCAATGTAGTACACATTTAAATAACGTATTCAATTGTTAAAGTCCCGTTGCAATTTGTTTTTAATCATTTTTTAATACTTTAAACAAGAATTTCAAACGAAAATATTATTACTTATTTAACATGTTATTTTTGTAGGCATGTAATAATAATAACGGAAACATGTTCAAAATTATACGATCAATGAACAAAAAGGCTGTTATTAGATTCATACCCTATATTTATATAGGATTAAAAAACGAAGTTCGAGGTAAACATCGTCAATATGAGGTAAAACAAAAGGAAAAATTCGAGGAAGGGTAAATGATTGATGAACTCCTGATGAGCTCGGGTTACAATAACCTTATATAAATCTATTTTATTGTTGTCTTTCACGACATTGATGAGATAACCCCTTCGTTGCCACTTTACTTTTCATAAGAGTTTTTGATTGATTTATGAAAGCAAAAATATTTTATAATCAAAATATAATGTTTAAAGAAAAAAAAATGTATGACGATAAATGGATGTTTAGTAGGTACTTTATTAAACTAGAACATTTATAAAAAATGCGTGTAGGTATCTTTTTTTATTAGGCCTTTGATCTATATACATATCTATAAATGTTAGATGATAGATAAATATCTTATATTTGGACAACTTTGCGTCTAACTGAATTAGTTTAGTTCTCAAGGGCTCAAACTTCTGTAGAAGGATCCCAATTTTCCTTATTGTATTTATTCTATATTTTATTATTTCAAAGTATTTATTATTTTATTTCTTACACATGGTGTTCATCTAGATTATAGGATAACATAATATTATGTCTACTACTAATTGCATTATTGAATTAAAATAAAATCTAATTTCGTGATTTAATCGAACCTAACATTGATGTTTATATATTCACTTATTATAAAAAAAAAATCGTTGACAGCCCGGTATAAGCTTCGAAAAAAATATTTCAGCAAAGCTGATCGGTATTATCTAAAATTACGTTATAGTATAGAGGGACCAAACTAAACACGACTAGACCCTTTGTGTGTTATTTGCTGCGATTTTCCCCCACACTAGGTTTGTGAACATAACAAAGCAGTTAAAACGATTATACAGAAACGTACAGATTTATTTCTATCGATCACAAAGTTAAAAGTAGGCCGACACTGCAATTGATTGTACGTAACTCTTCTACTTCTACTCTTTAGTGTTGGTATTGCATTACCGAGAGTGGATTTAGATCTACTTAAATTTTCTAGTATTTGATTTTACGCGAGTATTTTACATTTAGAAATTAAAGATTTTTAACGGATTTTAAACGCGATTTATTCATAATATTATTTTCCCGACGATTCGCTCACTTTGCAGCGAGCGTGGTCAGGGGAAGACTTCCCAATAATGAATAAATCGCGTTTAAAACCCGTTCAAAATCTCTACTTAAATTACTAAATTCTTGATTGGTAAACTAGAACAGTTTTTATTCCGGAACGCTCTGATTGGGACAAATGATAATTGCTTTTCGGTTTAAGCCGTACTCTGGGAAATTATCTGTGGTTCACCACGTTTGTCGTATTTGTAAATGCATCGAGTTCCACATGCACGAAGCAAGAATTGCGCTGTACAAATGTGACTGCCGCGTATCTAACATGCATTTCCTCTCCCCCTTTAGACTTTGCTTTTATCTTATCATTTGAAGGTACCATTGCGTTTGCATCATTATCTACACAACTTTATGTATCTTACGTCATATATCATAATTCATAATACTTCCAAGATTATTTTCTACTTAGTTATCAAGATTGAATTAGAAACAGTCAAGAAAATATGATGCCGGAAGATAAACGCTTCCAGTAAGAAAAATCTATTTGAAATAATGTTACTGTGTATGCAATTATATTTTCGGGAAAGACGATTCATACTTTTCGCGTAGCTGTTACTGGTTGGCTATAAGCTCAAATATTAAGGACCCTCTTCCTTCGCAAGAAGAATCTGTCAAAACAAAAAGTCGCAAATAAAATGTAAACGTAGGAATGTCAACAAATTATGCCGTTACGTAGAAATGGGTTGGCCTACTTTCTATCAGATTGTACGAGACTGCACTGTTTTGTTTACGAAAACGGTCGAATTTATAGGAAATTACTTTGGGCGCAGGTGGGGTTCTATTCTTAGCTTCTTACATAAATAGTTTGAGTTTGGGTCGAACTGATTGAGTCGGTAAACAAGACTGAAACTCGTGTTAGGTCGTACAAATTAACTTTGTGAATTGTCTCTTATCTGATATCCTTTTTAATGAGTTTATAATTATCCTAGTTTTGAATATTTATTTGTTTTTGAGAACAATAGCAGTCAGAAATTTTAAATGTAATAAGTAATAGGTAGTTAACTGGTTTTTTTTAAATAAAAATATACTTACGTGTTCAAGAAAAAGGCGATGTAGACGATGACGTAGATGTTTATACAAATAATTTGTAAGAAGGTAGTGTTTCACGAAGTAATTAAAAATATATGAAAACAATTCTTGGAGAAGCAGGAGCGGAATGACAAAGTAATTTATAGCTGAGGCATCATCCTTAAACTAAACAATACAAAAGATTGAACATAATGTTTCCTTAATCACTTCAAACCTGAATTTTAATTGCCGCGCAAAAGATTTAGTTTATATAGTTACTTATAATAATTTATCTCTGAATATTTATTTTACCTTCTCAATTCTAATCTAAAGTAAAATAATCAATTCAGTCTTCAAAAATAAGTTAAGGTACAACGTTATTTTCGTGTAGTGGCCCTCTATACTTGTATTTATGTCCGACCTGTAACATCGTACACTGAAAAAGCACGGTAACCTTTATAGTTCCTCCACTTGCCGCTAGATGGCACTTATCCAAATAGTACATTTTCATTCAACAATTTTGACGCGTTTTCCTGTTATTGAATGTTGTCTTTTTATATTTAAATGGTATGTACTTACTTGGATAGGATAAAATAATTTAAAAATTAAAGAGTTAAAATGTCAATCAAGAAATCACCACAATAAGTCATTTTCAATTTTGCTGAAGATTTTGATTTTTGATCATTAATAATTTGTAGCAAATCGCTGTAGAGAAACGGTATAATTTACATTTTCACTTAGAATGTGTACTTTTTATCAAAAGCATCAAATAAATCATATAGTTATAGTTATTTCTATTAAAAACGTAATCACAATTAATTTGCTAGACACCTAAAATACGTTAACGAAGTTAAGTCGGAAAAATTGAAAGGTATTACGTTAGCAGGTTGAGCGTACGTAGGTTCGGGCGGGCGCGGGTGGCGGGCGAGTGAAAGCGGAGGGGGGAGCGGAGCCAAGCGCGAGTCGCACTCTCCAAGCAGTGCTAGCCCGGCTCCTAACTTACGCGCATGTCCTTTGCGCCCTTCAAGTCCCAAACCGTTCCGTTACATAACAATCCTCACGGGCATTAAATTATAGTGTTAAGGCTTATTTCTGTGATCGATACCTTTTTGCACGTTTACAATTAGATAAGTTTAGCGTTACGTAAGCCGCCGTCCACGTAGCTTCGCTTGCCACCGCTTTTGTGATACTAGGTTGTGATATTAGGCAAGCTTCTAGCTTTAAGTGTTAGGCCCGTGGGGAGATCCTGTCACTTGTTGATCCATTTTGGTCCTGGTGGTTCCGTGCGCGAGCTCGGGCGTAGCTTGGGACTTGTTGAACGCGGTTGATATGCGCGTGGAGCGCTGTTGAGCGTGGCTCGTCACGGCTTCGCGCGACTTGTGGCAGCGCGCCACGCCATCTGGCGGCTGCGACGTTCGGGTTCCCAGCCGAATCACAGCAATGACCACGAACAAACCAACCATCTGTATGTCTCTTCTATCTCTTCACTTTGCTTCTGTCCTCATGTATCACTCCATCCGCCCACTGGATTTCATTTCGCTTGACGACTTTCACTTATCAATTTCACTTGCAATGTTTTTGGTAAATGTCAAAGAGGTCAAATGTGTCAAAAAATAAATTTAAGGCATTTGAAAATCCAGTGCTCTAAACCTCTCATTCATATTTCTTTGCGTGCCGCCTGGCATATTAACCCGCTATAACCTCATTTCATGTCCTATTTCCTACCTCTGTTGTCGCATTGTGAATTGAAAGATCATTAATAAATTTTATCCCGAAAATGTGTTTTATTTTGCGCTTCGATGTAAATCACCCAAGTGTTCGGCAGTTAAATGTTAGTAGTTTGATGTTTAGACATGCTCTTTTGTGTAACGACGTACAATGCTTTATGTGGTTATCAAATGCAAGTTCATATACATAACACACCCACTCATACACTACTCGCTATTCATCATGATTATGCAATGAATGTATTTTTGTACATGTGTAGCAACAACGTCGTTGGTAGCAACGATTAAATTACGATAAAAGGTTCTTAAAAGGAATTTTGTAATGAAATCCGCAACCTTTCTGCTGTCTTTTATATTTGATATTTACACATTTAAAATTTTAATTCATTCATCAAACAGAGCACGTGAATGAAAAAGGAAATTGTGTTACATAACGCTTCTGTTAAACGACCTTTTCACACTTGACATTTATTGACTTTATCCACTACCTACTGCATTCATTTACAAATTATTAAAAAACAGTAAAGTTACATGGTACATACAAACAAATATTGATTAATATTATGAACTTATTTAAAGATAAATTGTATAGTTTTCCCTATACTTTATGTGTAAAGCAAACCTATATGAAATGACAATAAAGGCACTATTTTAGATAAGTATTAAATTGAGAACAATAAGAACAGGGAACGTATATAATCCGTCTTGTAATTTGAATTAAATTATTCTTTGTTAGAATTTTATATACGATATATTTTCAATGACAATTTTAATATACGTTGATATAACATGAAATACTTTTCTCGTACAATATAAAATGAATTGCTGCCAAAGATCCTCCGTCGAGGTTTCTTAGAGCTTGGCAAAACATAATAGCAATCTTTTTAGGCCAAGGTATTCAAGCTTCCTTATTGAAATACCCGAATGTGGGGCATAATGAATATTTCGGCTTCCCAATTCATTACCCTTACACCAAAACGAGTTTATTGCTGAATGGGACGAAATTTTCATATTTATTGGAATTTATTACGTCCTATACAGTGTCGTGTTCCTGCTTCATGTATGAATAAATTGGTATTGTTATTTCGATTTTCGTTATTCCTTTTTATGGGTGATAAAAATGTAGTAAACTATACCTGCCCCCCTAGTCAAGTGGCTTTCTGTTAGCGTAGCGTTCAATAGAATAGACTACGAATGTATGAGATTGACGTAGGCTGTAGATAAACGTATCTACAGGTTACGTCAATCTCATACATTCGTAGTCTATTCTATTGAACGCTACGCTAACAGAAAGCCACTTGACTAGGGGGGCTGTTTTAATGGAGTTAAATCCTCCTTTAGTATTGTCACGAATAGTGTAGGTATTGAATATGAAGATTTGAAATAAAGAACGAATTTAGTTTTATAACTTTCTTGGTAATGAAAAGGTATAAACCATAGGTATAAACTATATATAAACTTTGGAGTGCTCTAACTTCAATTATTATTCTCTCTACAGCAATAAATTATCAATTTTTACCTATAATTATTAATTACTAGCTTACCGCCCGCGGCTTCGCCCGCTAAAATCTAATAAATTATAATATATTAAAACCTTCCTCTTGAATCACTCTATCTATTAAAAAAAACTGCATCAAAATCCGTTGCGTAGTTTTAAAGATTTAAGCATACAAAGGGACATAAGGAAATAGGGACAGAGAAAGCGACTTTCTTTTATACTATGTAGTGATAGTGATTATAAGATTGATTATTTGGTTATTTTAGTAGGAATATACATATTATATATGGCAAAAACGGTACCTAGTCAATAGCGTAAAAATATTTAAGGGAAAATAAACTACTAATATTTTATTATAATTTCCATAACAATAAGCGACTCAGACATGAAATCATTCCTCGTAATTAACGACCTTTCACAAATATACCCACAGTTTCAGCGATTCCTAGAACGGCCTTATTCGTTTGACAAATGAAGGCTGCGGCAGAGGCGTGAGAATGCTTTATGAGGTCATGCAGAACTTAGAACGGTTTAGAGGGTAAAAAAATCCATAGACGAAGCAATAATTGATTTTATGTAGATCTCAATGTTTAAACAATAATTAATTGTAGTGCCTATATTTACTACTTAAACACTATGAATGATAGAATTATTTTTTTATGGTATAGATCAAAGTAACGCCCAAAACATGTAGTATTTATTATAAATAGCATTATAATGATATTCACAGTGAAGAAAAACTCACAGCTATTTATACAAATGCTATAACGTAATCCGTTCTATCAAACTGAATAGTTAATAGCAATCCTTTCATTCGTTTCCATACGATTGAATTACACGGCTTCATATTCATATTCAGATTTATAACATTACAGTTAGATGACAAACGACAAACCGGGGCGACAATCGAAAAGGATTAATAGCCGTCAAACGGGATTCTGAATAATTGTTTGAATTCAACTCAGAACAATTCACCAGAAGCTGTTGTTTGCGAGAACCCTATGTTAGTTATTATCTATACTATAATATTATAAAGCTGAAGAGATTGTTTGTTTGAACGCGCTAATCTCAAGAACTACTGGTCCGATTTGAAAAATTATTTCGGTGTTGGATAGCCCAATTTATCGAGGATTAATTTATGGCCTATGTCCAGCAGTGGACAAATGTAGGCTGATAATGATGATGATGATGAAGGCTATATATCATCACGCTAAGACAAACAGAAGTGGAGTCACGCGGGTGAAACCGCGAAGCGCAGCTAATATAAGATAGGTTGGCCAAGGGTACAAAAATAACTTTATTATTTTCATCACCTCCCACGCATTTATTAGAACGCCTGAACGAGGTTCTTTTTATAACTAAGCTAAATATATAGGTCTCGGGGGTTCTAAAATGTTTATATTATTATTCTGAGCACGTCCAAACCTCGATCACGTTGAGACTTCGGCGCCCATGATGAAAACATATTACAGAGCTATTTCAGTTGTACGTAAAATGTCGGATAATATCAAGATCGATCTAGAATCTAGACCAAGAATATGTCACATATTTTTTTGTAATATTACCGTAATATTGGAAAAAAAATTGAGGGATTCAGTCCGCCCAAGTCATTTTTTACCGAAGGCTTTATATTATAACTTAGATAAAGTAAAGGTATTTTTTTCCTTTAGAATACTATTTATTACACGTAAAACATATTATTATATTTTAATATTCTATATGACGTTGATAAGAAATAAATAGTTTTCTTTTAGGTTACATAAATCGAATTATAACTAAGTCTAGTCATAAAACTTCATTTAGGTACCCTACAAAGTCATCAGGCAACCTGTGAACACGTCGCCTTATAACACAATAAATATCAATATATTACGTAAATCATGTTCGTGTACGGCGAAGAAAGTTTATAAACATCAAGAGAAAATGTTAGCAAAGTATTCTCTATTATTTACGTAATCGAAGCGTAGCACAGTTATACTATAGCAGTGAGAGCGAGGAGCGATCGTAGCAGATTTTCGTAGAATCATGTCACGTAGCGAGCTGCATCGGCTACGACGCAACGCTGAAACTCACTGTCTTTAATCTAGTTGAATTTATGCCCCAGTTTTCATAATATCCTTTGGATCCACGTTTGAAAATGTTACAAAATGATAGTAGGGGAGACCGAGGGGATTTGAAACAGAGGTGAGTTGAAACAGTCCCGATTTCTCGGAACTTAAAACCTTTAGCGATCTGGCAACGTGTTTTTTAACCACCTCCCGCCACCAGCTATC
This sequence comes from Colias philodice, assembly GCF_061535455.1. Lineage (NCBI taxonomy): Eukaryota > Metazoa > Arthropoda > Insecta > Lepidoptera > Pieridae > Colias > Colias philodice. The sequence goes on from NC_143101.1 coordinate 4,196,253, forward strand.
ACGTCAGTTCACGCCGATAGCGTCATTTGTGCAGTTTTGTAGTTCTGAATGACATGTGCCGAAAATCGCAAAAAGTAAGTATTTCATGATTTTTTACGATGCTTGTACTTTAATATTGGTTTTGTTTTTTGGGTTGAGTTATATACGTTTTAAAAACTTATTATCTATAGATTCTTGAAATATACTTGGTAAATTTGATTTCTGTGTATTTACTGCTTGATCGTGATTTGAGTAAAAATTGGGAGGTTTTTTCTCACCGAGGTGATTTGAAACAGACTGTTTCAACTCTCCTTGTTTTCAATTTAATATCTGATTATAGCTAAAAAGTACGAAGATTATAGGATTTGATTGTAGATTTAATGTGTTTATTTGTTTAAGCATGCCTACTGGAGGAACTAAAGCAAGAAAAAGATCAAAACCAGGCTGTAAAACTAAAAAGGTTAAGGTTGTCAAGAAAAGAAGATAGTGATGAAGAAAAATAGGAATCCTGCTGCATTTGCTGTATGGAATCATATTCAAATAACAGATCCAAAGAAACGTGGGCTCAATGTCTGAAATGCCAATTGTGGACTCGGGCTCATGAAGCTTATGCTGGTGGAGAACTTTGTTTTTGAAATTTTTTAAATTATTGTTCCTTAAATAGTTTATAGTAGGTACTGATTGTAATACTTAAAAAACTACTGATTATTAACTATTTTATGTCAAAGATTTAGTTTTATAAAAATGTAAAATATTTTGTTGATTTGACTGTTATTTGCATGTTAATTTTTATTAATTTAAGTGTTTATTATTTGTATTAGATCTACTTGACTGATATGTCATTAAAATATTACAAATAAAGGTCGCTGATCACTTGAAAATATAAGTTTTAATTAAAACCTTTGAATCAAATCAACATTTTTATTTTGCAGCTCCTAGTACTCCCCAGAATCATAATGTTTCAACTCTCCTCGACCTCTGTTTCATCTTACCTTGGTATGAGGGGAATTGAAACAAGTTGACTTGTTGCGATTAAGTCAATTTTTCACCATCATTTTTAACGCTTACCGTTTATTTATGCTAACCATTCGCAAGTGTATAGAATAACCTATCGATTGGTACCAGTACCATAAGATTTCTGATATTAGTATGAGTTATATTAAACAAAACGTGAAAATTGTTTCAACTCCCCTCGGTCTCCCCTATATCATATAGCTCAAACAGCCGCCCACACATATTTGACGACTAGAAATGCATTTAATGCGCCTACGCGTTGGCTCAATATGTACAAAGTTTTAACTTACATGAGATACGTAGAACTTTGTAGTTTTATAAATTGTTATACTCCTCGTCATTTTACATTATATAAAACATACATTAAAAATCGATTTGAATTGTGCACAGGATAAACTTTCATTCATTGCTATGTACTTATGCAAAAACATATTAATAATAATTAAGTAACAGCTCTGCTTTTACCTCTTTGTCGATAGGTAATGACAAAGCAGTTTCAAATAAAAGCTTTTTATAATCCGTATATAATTTGGTGACAAATTTTGCCATCTCATGATGTCAAGGCCACATAAATTCGATTTTGGCGACGCCCAATATGATTAAAGTGTAAGGTGAAGGTCGAAAACTTCACACTGATTGCTTCAGAAAATTTCAATATTAGTTTAGTATGTAGTAATTTTAGTATTTAAGTTTAAGTCTACAAATATATGTAGGCGCGAGAGGAAAATTATGCTAGCTGGTGCATTAACACAATAGATTATAGACAAGGAATTTCATATATATTCAATAGTCAATAGTTTCAACAATGAAAAATCATGTATTTGTTGATAACACAATTTATGATACTTTCAGTTAGTTTTTAAATCAACACTAAAATGAGGTTTATCACATAAGTATATTAAAAAGCAAAAATAATTGTCTCACAGTTCTCATACTAAATTATTATCTCAGGTATAATGTTGCATATTATATACATCGAATGTCTTGTAGAGCATTAATAAAACAAATATTTAGATTTATGAATACGTTTTGCTTATATTAATTAAATTATTGTTTCAATCAAATCTCCAAAAAAAATTTGATATCTAAACGCTAAGCTAAAAAGTTAATTAAGAACAAACAGTATATCGGCACACACGGCGCAAACTCAATGTGCCTGACCTATCTTACATAACCACAATGGTAGCGAAAATCCCTCCATACAGACTTTAAACGCATATTAGAAAATATAAGGTTGTCTATGCACGAAGCTTGTAACAGCGAAAACGCCAAAACTATTCGCTTACTTGAATAAATTGTGTACAAGAAATAGGAAATGGAGTATAATTTCAAAGGACATATTTAGAAGGTAAAATATTACATTTCTATTACACTCTTAGCTAAATTACTCACAAAAGCAAACACATTTTACGTTCATTGAACACTTGTCCGACGCCCACGCCATTCATTAGTTATGATTTATGAAACTGTTCTCTGATTAATATGTTTTAATACGAAATGCTTCTCCTTAGAACTTACAACAACAAAAATGAAGATTGGAGTCTTTATATTTTTGTAAAGTCATCCTCATAAAACGTATTGCAAAAAACGCGGCGTTTCTACCGTTCATGTATTGAGAGCCATAGAGTTGCGATTCGGTAGACACGACGCCGCCGGCGAACTCCTATATTGACCCGTCTATATTTAGCACAAATTCCGTTTACGAGTTTCATCGCCGTTATTGTGAATCGATTTGCTTAACAATTTTAATGATGTTTTTTTGCATACATTGCAAGGTTATACATATACATATGATTATTTAATATGCATAGGTATATACATATTTAATATTAAATATGATATCCTGAATTCAATATTGAATATATATTTTGTCTTAATTTTTTATTGAATATTATTTTTGGACAATATTTAAAAAAAAAAACTAGCAAACATATTATCTTGAAATTATTAACTAAATTTTCAGGACGTTTTTTTATGTAATACAAAATATTATTATGTTTTTGGTATTTATGATGTAAATTATATATTCCATACAAATTTCAAAATAATATTAAATTCAAAACTAAATTTTCCACGAAAAATTGTTCTCTGAAAAGCGCTCAAGTATAAGCGGTATAAAGCCGTAGCTTTGTTTATCTAATGATACGTGTAGATGGCGCGCATATAAAACACATACAACATTTATGCTATTTGACACTAGATGGTGCTCTTTAAATGCGAATAATTTAGCCGTTTCAAATTTTTCATTTTTTTTATACTAATGTTATAGATATTATAAGTTGAATATGGAGTTGAATAATGAATAAATAAATAAATAAATAGAGTAAGTGTGGAGATTTCTTTCATCCATCAATTTCAATGATGAATTTTATTAAAATTTATAGATAGTCCTGCTAGAGATTGACTCTATTAATATCTACAAGGATTTCACCAGTAGATAAGCTTCTTGCAATCTACGCACTACCTAAGTACTCTTCAGACTTTATGAAAACAAACATATCGAAGAGCAAAATAAAAATATTATAATACCTACTTAGTTAAAAACTTACGAGTATAACGTTTTTTTTTTTTTTTAATAAGTTATATAATCAATCCCTCGATTTTTACTCCATGATAACTATAAATAAATGGATCATAGCACTACTTAATGAGTACAAATATAAGAAAACTAATACACACATAACATAATACAACCTTTAAAGCTCTACCGACATTGCCGCCCCTGACACGACCACGCGATCGCGTGATCCGCTCCATCAGGGTTGCAAGTTGGAAAGACTGGTCTTTTCTTGCTATTTCAGTATTTTCGTTAGTAGAATAATGGTAGTGATGACGTGGTATTCACATTATGATAGTATGAAACCTCAGAAAAAAATTAGTATAAAAGATTAAGTCCTAAATTATGTCATTGAATTACAGCAAGATGGCGCCCTGTTTTCAGTTTTAAATTCTTGAAGGAAAAATCACGGATATCTCATTTAAATTATAATTAAAAATACAGGCATTTTATAATTAAATTTTAAGTCAATAAAATAACTAGTTGGTCCAATTTTATAGATCTAAATGCTAAATAAGGATTATAGAAAAGGAGGAAAAGGAAAATACAAAAAAGGTTGATACACTAATTAATATTGACTTTTATTTGCAAAATAAAATAAATAAATGGAACATATGATCTGCGTTAGGTACTCTCACTTGTGAAATATTATATAAATTCCATACATTTTAAAATTTTCTGCATTCGGCAAAAAGAGAAAGGCTTTTCATTTATTCCGTTGAAATGTATTCTCTGCGGAACATAAGATAATAAAGTTTTCATGTAGGATTTATTTAAAAGTCAAATATAAATGAGATTTCGTTTTATATTGATGAATGGCACGGGTACCTACCTATCTTAAAAAAATAAAACTATTGACTGTTATAATTGCAAATCGTTGATTTTTATTCTTAGTTTTTTTTTTAAATACTTTGGCATGGATAGAATTTTCATATATGAAAATGTTATTTTCAAAACTGTATATTGATTTAAAGAAAAATAAACTTGTCGATTATAGTTATATTAAAAGGAATCGGATATTTTAATTCGATAGCTTAATACAAATTCAAATTAAAAAGAAAAGTTCTATGGTGGTTTTAAGACTAGGGTTCATTTCCTGAGTAGAAGAAAATTAAAGTTTAAAAATATTTACAAACATTTTTCAACGGTCTCCGGATTCTCGACATTTTAACGCTAAATTAAGAGGAACATTTAAAAGTACTAGATAATATTTAAAGGAGATTCATGGCCGCTGAGCAATTCTAATGAAATAATTCCGCCCTATCCAATTTGAAGTTTTTAATTGACTTTTCAGATTGGCAGCCGGCCACTTCTTAATGTTGCTCGTGTGTTTCGAACTCATTGCGTTTTAAACTTTCAAAACCCTTATTACAGAGATTTGAATCAAAGTTAAATTAGACAGTATTTAGGTTTGTTACTTCTGCGTTATTTGGAATTTATTTATATTATGTGTAAACTTTCCTATTTTGAACGGACGATGCCGCGGCAATCACTGTGTAAATAAATTGCTTAATCAGCCTTACAATTAATAGCCTAGTCTCTTCATTAAACAGAGCCGTTCAACGGCCTGAATGTTATAGCATGCTGATAATGCTTAAAAGTAGCAATATCTACTTATATGTGTACTTATTATCTTCTGGCGACCTTCAATTTCGAGCAAGCTCTTAAAAAATATATACTACAATTAAAACTTCAACTAACACTGCAAGCGCTATTCCCGAAAAGATTAAGTGAAAAAGCGCTCACAATCCGCTTCACTGTCAAGTGTCAGCAGTATGACAGGCGAGTTGTCCGACTCCATCTGTGGACTCCATACTACACTGACATATTATGTGTCACTGACGTACGAGATTAGATGGAATTCTAGTTCCAAATGGAAATGGATCAGTGCCTAATCCGCCATTTTAACCACCACTTGGTTTTTAAGGAATTTGTTCTTGAATTGTGGAATATAGATTAATTTTCTTTTATTGGGCCGGTCATTATTTAATAAACTATTCTTTACTATCTTTCTAATAAGTACATAACCAATAACCATCTTTGTGACTTGTGCTTACACTATTAAAGATATAATTTCAGTTAATTGAATGATAAATTCATCTTTAAAATACTTTTAAAATATTTCGAAATAAAACAACATCCATTAAATTACCACTCATTCATCGTTTATTTATATTCATAACTTCCTTACATACACAAATAAATTTTTATCAAGGCTAATGTTATTTCATTCTTTATGAAACCATTAAAAGCACGTCACGAGACTTCCCCTCAACACAAAAGCAACGCCGAATTTCGGTAGCAGCGAATAAAACATGTACGTAATTTTATTCCATGTTCACATTGTCAGGAAAAATAGAACAGCGGTGAATTAGCGCCCGAAAGCGTTCACCTTCCCAGCTTAATTTGTCTGCATGTTGCGAACTCTTTCCAATTAAAATTGTTCAGCAAAAAATAATAAATGAGAGGACTGTGGCGTAGCTGCGGCTGGGCGGCCATTTATTCGATGAATTAGACTTGCTTAACTGAAATTGAGTTCTTCACCAAGTCGTAAAGGTAAACGAGCAGTCTCATTACTTCTTTCAATAATCATTTATAATGCGGTTCTTGTTTTGTATAATATCATCGTATATTTCATCTTTTTTTCTCAATTTTACTGCCTAAAGAGTCTGTCAGTCTTAAATTCTCTTATTCATAAAGTTTCAGGGATTATGTAAAATGATCATGACAAATAGGCAAGGCACTCGTAGAAGTAGGGTATTCATGATTCAAAAATTAATTACAATTTTTATATATTACTCGCAAGTAGTAGTTACATTGCGAAATAATGAATAAGTAAGTAATTGAACCTACAGGAGGACAACAGATGTGCCATTGAATTACCGAGAAACAGACAATGTCGGATTAAACGGATACTTCGACTCAATACTACTTATCTCGTTTCTTATTCGTTTCAAAACATATCTATAATTGTACCTTCAACTATAATTTATGTTCGTACCAGAGTATTTTAATAGATTCCACATGACAGGACCTTATCTAACTTAAGACTTTTGGTCATCAATCATGTGACATATCGAAGATATTTCTCAGTTTCATATGACACGGTTGACCTTGTAACGTATAAAAACATTATCCGTCTGGGGATGGCTCAAATTTCGTGTCTTATCGCAGTTCACGTGAAGTTTATAACTATACAGACTGTATATACTTGTATATAGACTGATATGCAAATATACTAAGAGCCTAAGGACCTTTGCTCGAATATTGTCTTGCTTCTATTTTATAGCAACATCAGACAATCATGTCTTTTTATAACTTAAGTGATTAGCGCTTCAGATAAGTTATGTTCTTTCGTGATGATATAATATTAGAAGACCAGTAATTAATATATAGATATCGTGTATCCAGGTAAATCTTCGCTGTAGGGTATATTATATGTATAGCGCAACACAGTTGTTAATAATACACACAATTATTTATATAGGTTTGCAATTAGATCAAGCTAATACATGTTATTTAACAAGTAGGTACAAGAAAGAGTACGTGTATATGAATAAGTTTTAATCGGGGAAGTCCAGTTCTCTATATATTATATTACGCAATAATTTTAAAAGTTTTCCACAAATTCTCATGAATACTCACGCTCGCCGTTCCTTATATAACATCTAAGTATGCTCCGTTCATTTTTATCCGGCACATTTTAATACATCGCGATCGTAGGTATATAGAGTTAACAAAAGTACAACTGCACGTACCTTGGATCGTGGAAAAGTTCACACTTCGCAGATTACTTGTACGTGTTAAATTTTTAAGATTCTTTTGTGCGAGGAACAAAGAGGAAATAAAAATAACCTCTATAGCGTCAGCACAATTGACGCCCTCTCAGCGGAGGGCGCGTCCGCCTCTCTTCATGAGGTCAAGATGGAATGGTTGCTCGAGAACCAGTATCGAGTCGTTAGATGTACGTCATTGGCGTGACCACGCATGCCTGGGCGGCTTTGAGGGTTACAGATCACTTTGAGATACAGTTACCTGAATAACCTTACATTCACTTGGTGAAACCCCTGCTCAATCGATCAAACAAACTATTCTTTCGATGTCATATTATATTTGTCCCAAACACTTAACACACGGTATACCATGTATACCACACAACACACGTGTTCTTTTGTTTTATTTGGGGTTACCCAAATAAAACAAAAGAACACGTGTGTCATAGAAGAATGGCCGTATTTTTACCCCAAGGAAAACCTCAATCAGTGAAACAGATGGGAAATGGATCTAACACTCCTCGGGGAAAAGCATCAGTTTAACTTCTAAATTAGCCAATTGAACAACAGAAAATGTTTTTCCTATTATCTGGGTAGCAATAGAACCATTTGAACATTAAATATTGACGATATGTTTAAAAACTAAACTATATTAAATGCTACAATTCGTTCAATTCCTATCTACGTACCTGTATACGTATACGATTTTGGCCTAGTATTTGGACTTTGCTAGATGCCTTTTATTTATTAAAAGAAAAGTAAAAATTTCTAAACAATTAATATCGTTATGCTACAACACAAAGGCATTCTTGTGATACTCTAGTGCCCAAGTAATACAAGGCCAATTTTGTACAAAATCCGATACAGGGATCGTCTGGAAACGGTTTTTTTACTCGAAGCGGGATCGAAATAACCATCCTACAAGCCCCCAGGGGCAGCTAAAGTGGCTTGAAATATTTCATGCGGATCTAATACTGTCGAGCGATTTGATTTTTCAGAGAAATTCAGTTAGTTTATAAATATTGTCGTCAATATTCCAGGAAGGCAAAGCATTGTCATTTGTCAAGCAAAGCATACATACCTATACGTGTATTTGTTGTTATACATTTAGGCTGAATCATTGTCCTATATTGTATACTTCTCCCAAAGGTAGCAACACATGTAATGTATCGGGTACAAGCTAATATTTCTAAAACTTATGTGTTTTTTTCGGTACATAAGCTACAATACAGATAAGTTTTATCAAAGTTCGTTCAGTAGTTTTCATGCGATTGAGCAATAACTCTCGATATGTTTAAATGGTAAACATCAACACATCTATTCAAAGTTCTAAACCATCGCATTTATAACATTAGTTTAGTATTGAAAATATGCTACCAATTTCTCCAATCTTGGGTGTGATTCCCCGTAGCATAATATTATATTTTATTGAGGCAGCTTGCCCGATTCTCATAACATAACTTTCCTATAATACAATGTTTTTGTGTTTATTATTGTTTCCATAACATATCGTTCATTAGGATTTCTCTTGTTATGTTTGACCTCACACAAGTTCATAGACCTAAACATATTATACCTACCTTCATAATAATAAGATAGAGGTATACACCTCTCTTCGCTGTTACTTGTTATATTTTATTATTTCTATTCTATCTGGCTTTCTCAGAAACAGGGTAATAAGCATTTTTGTATAAATATCATATAAATGTAAATCGGGAAACTAATGTTATATCGGGATTTAGAATACGGATAACACCAAGTATTAGGTCTCTTCGCGACAGTTACGTAATACAGCGGGTTTTACTCATGTGGAAAATTACTGATTCTTAGGTACTTTTCGTAGGCACTTTCATTTATCCTTATTTTATAAAAAACGGCAAAAATTCCATCGTAGATTTGCCTTAATCTCTGTAGGAAAACAAGTTGACAATATTTTCCCTTAATTAGATCTACGTCGAAACTGCCCCGAAGGCTTTGTTCGCACAAATATTGTACAAGTTATACCTAAGTGTGCTTGAATTTTCGGGAAACTAGGACAAAGCTTTTCTTAGCCGGCGTATATGGAGAAAATTTTCGGGAGCATTAATAAATTCTACTTGAAATATGAGTCTTAGTATTTAGAGATGTTATTTTTTACTTGGTTTGGTTGTATTTTTCTATATTAAATAAATTAGTATGCCTATTATTCCTATTAAGTTACTGATAATGAACTTTTAAAGCTTTCAAGAGTAAAATTAGAGATTTGTTTTTAATGGAAATTATTGAGATTACCTAATTTTTAATAAAAATCAATATAAATAACGTGTCTCTATCATTTTTCGACTTTTCCAAGATATTATGTATACCTTCGAGTGTAAATAATAATATTAGTAGGTAACTAGTAGCTGGGATCTCATTTACATATTTTTTAACATTTATCTACTGTCAATCTATAAAGACAAACATCTCAAAATTTTGTGAAGACGACTAACCCTGCACCATACAATAAGTCAATCAAACCGGAACCGACCAACCAAGTTATTTCCATACAAATTTTCTTACAAATAAATTCACCCTTCGTTCGGCATTTCGGCCAGCTAGATTACGCAAATTGCGTCACGAATAGCCTTTTTATATCCAGTAATGGTGATCGGAATTATGCCTGGAATTTGGAAATTGACTGTCAAATGCCTTTTTATAACCGCATGCGGAAATACGCTATAAAAGATTTACTTTCGTAATTACAGCTAATGTAGGTCCTAATGTATGAAATGTTTTATATATGAATACTTACATATATTCGAAGCGTAAACGAATGTTTTCTTTTGGTACAAGAAAAGTTTATGAGATACACATTAAAGAAAAACAATAAAGCTATTATTTACGTTTTAAAAACGTGTGTTGCAATGAATAAATTACACAATGGCTACCGAAATTGTGAGGATTCCTTGATGAAATGTAAGAAAAAAGTTATTTTGTAACATTCGCGTCTCATATAGATACATTTCTTTTTAAAAATATACAGTTAAACTTGTAAGATTTTTTAAACGTTTTATTCAGTCCAAATACGTACGAAAAATATTGATTTTGGCATGATTTTGGCTCTATCTCTAATAATATCGTGCCAAAAACATTTACAAAAAACTTATGAGAGGTAATACTTATAGAAATAATAAAAACATCTCATTTCCGTACTAAATCAGGACATCTGAAAATACATTTTCGATACACAAGTCACAGCGTAATATATATTTTCAGTATAAAACAAAACAGAAGGGACGCGATTTACTTATTACCACTCTGCAATACATTATTACCAAGTATGTACTATATTTATGAGGATGAAGTAAAACAGGATCATTTGTTCATGTATGTTTCACATCCACATTTAGTCATATGATTATGTCAGTAAACATATTAATGTGTCCTGCTATGTGCCTGCTATATTGCTATTCTTATAAAACTATTAGGAGTATCATGGTAAAGTAAAGAAGCTATGGTTTTAATTCTAAGACTATCAGATATCAGAGAGCAGATACCAGAAGATTAAGATTCTGATATGTTTACTGTAGTTATAAAAGTGCACGTAGGAGAAATGCCGTAACTCTCGGCTTCATCATATCGTCTATATTCTATTGGTTTACACTAAAATGAGAAATCCGTAACTTTCGATTGGATTAATCTCAATAAAAAACCATATACAATCAAGAGATAAATCTCTTGATGATAGATTTGTAGTTTTTTTTTACAAATGTAACCTTGTATAACCTTGTTACAATAATTCTATCTCATTATTTACCAACTTTTGTAATTCAGCAACTGATGAAAGTACGATTACTCATTATTTTTTTTCAATTTCATTAGTAAGTATAATACGAACTTATACTTAGTATCTAATTTAATTTGTGTTAAGTGTACTATCGTAGTCATGTCTTGAGTAGAAGTCTCCAATAGAAAACGGAGAACAATAATTTTTTCCTCCGTTTGATTCATCTGTATTATATCATTAGCACGTAGGTGGCTTACTGGTCATGAAATTCAATACCCGTTGTGTCTTAACGAGATTGACTCATACAATATTATTTACGTGACTACAATGCTAAAAGAAGAACTGCTTTATCCACCAATAGTTTTAGATATTTGCATTACATACTTCTATACATTTTGAAACTTTAATTATTTGTCACTAGCTTTCTACCCGCGGCATCGCCCGCGCAGGAAAAGAAGTTTAAACCGCATAGTTCCCGTTCCTGTGGGATTTCCGGGATAAAACCTATCCTATGTCCTTTCTCGGGTATCAAAATATCTCTATACCAAATTTCATGCAAATTGGTTCAGTAGTTAAGGCGTGATTGAGTAACAGAGTTACTTTCGCATTTATAATATTAGTATGGATTAATGATTAAACAATTGCAAAAAAACAGGAAAAAGAACAAAAGCATACTGAATAAACATTTATTTCACACACACACGTGCCATCCTTGCCACCTTTCCACGTGCAATCATCATCTTTACCACGATTTAACCCAAGTTTATTACCCTCTACGTATAGTACCGTTTTGTTATATATGTCTTTACCATTCTTTAACCCAATTAATTCTCTCCAGATGCGATGACGGTGGAGGCGGCGCGGCGGCAGGTACTGGAGGGCGTACGGCGTCACTACGGCTGGCCAACGGCCGGGTCTCGACGCAGTCAGCCGAGCATCTACCGCACTCGCCGGCTGACTGCGCCTCCGTGCGCATCTCCATGGACAACACCAACACGTGCTGCACGGACTCGCTCGTCACCGCCCTTGACGACGAGACCCTGCTTCTAGGTAAGACAACGAATGAATAAAGGCACCTACAGCAGCAGTTCCATAATATAGCAGATCATTGGATGATGCGCTGGATGCTAAGAAGTTCTGCGTAGTTGCGAAATACAAACTGAACAGTTACTGCATTTGATAAAATAAAAAAAGCCTATGCAAAAGTGCAGTAGGTAGATATTCATCGAAAGAAAAAGTAGGTATTGATGATGTAAGATGAGTAAGATGAAGCTTGTACAACTGCAGTCAAATAAACATTAAACGCTTGAAATGATATGATGAAAGTTCTTTCTCATTCCATACATTCGTCACAATAAATAATCCAGGAATTTTATAACATAATGAATAATAAATAGCGCAGCAACATGGTAAATGTTTATTTATTCTTCAGAGTCTTACACCACGATCTCTTTGCACATGCCTTGTTACATTTGTAACAAGGAACCGCAATATTGACTCAAGGAAGTCAAACATTCTGATGCAAAGCGCGAAACATACAGATTTTCTCTTGCATTCGTTCAATGACATTTATCGTACTTATATAGAAGTAGTATACATTACGCCATTAACATATGGAAAAGGTTGATTAAGAAATAGAAAGGAAGAAAAATACAAAGTCTTACGATTAAATAAAAATTCAGTTGCAACCACCACTAATACTAATAGGTACCTACTCATAATTATATGGCTTGCTGGAACAAGCTACTTATTTCGTTTTTAAAAGAGTCAAAAGATCACAATTCCTCGAGCAGAATAACCTTAATCCCGTTATGATAATATACCTAAAAATTACATAAAATTTTCAAAATTATTAAAAGTAGATACATTGTATATTAAATTATCACGCATAACTTCAAAAGATTGACCAAATCACTAACGGTAGTTCAAAGGATATACGTCTCGTATCAAAAGATTACTGGAATCGATAACAGCTTTTGGAATTGAAATCGATATATAGCGAATACTTTAAGCCGATCTACCGTTTAGATCTCCAGGAATCTGTAAGCTTTAAAATTAATCCGTCTAGAACTCGCAGACAACTTAAAAAGCTGACTTTTCAAATATTATTTAAAGTAAAATATTGAATATTACAATCATACACGATAAATGTGTAGTTCAGCTAAATTTGAATTATTATTGCATAACGTCTCAATGCCGTTTGAATAATTAAAGTGAAGTATATGTCCCTTGTGGGCATACCCCAGATGTGTATGCAGATACATTTCACATTTGTATCTCTTCATCGATTCATTGCCTAGAATTAGATCATCATTTTGTTTCGTACTAAAGGCTCGTTTGGTCCAATTCTACAAAATAATAAATATAAAAATGTCAGAGCCGATGATTTTGGTTAGCTATCTACAAAATGTTGTCTTGCAAAAGCATTCCCTTTTTAATGAGACACTTAATTCGCCTTTCAGTAATACAGAACAGTATGAAATATAAGTAAAAAACCCGAATGTATCTTCATTAGCGATCCACCCATATCCATACTCTGACCCGCGGCTGACACGTGTTCATTATAATAAAATTAATCCCACTTTTATCCACTCAGTTCCTTGGAAGTTCCAGCTATTTCTAGACCTTAACTGGTGATTACCGCCCCTATAAAATGTAGCAGTATTTTATTTTATTCTTTTCTCTTTTTATAACACCGTCAAGAGTCATCGTGTTTCGTAAAGAGACGATTTTATAAGACTCCTTAAATTTAAATAGCAGAATGTTTCAGTGACGCTCGGCTTAACCCTGACCTATTGTGTAACAACGTCATTATATATTTTCCACTTGCAACCGCATACTCCTTGTGCTTGAGTAAATATTCATGGTAAATATACATTTTTAATGTGAAACTAGCCTAGTTTTAGATGTGTATCTTTTTAGAATAAGGGTCAGAGCAGATGTGTCAATTTACATAATCCTTTTGAATTATTATAAATGCTAGTTGATAATAATAATTAATGAGATAAACATGGTTTTACTATGCTTGGATGCTTATAACTCAATTGCTTTTAGAATTGGTACCAGAATCTCATCGAACGTAAAATACTATTAGATGTAGATATACTTTTTTAATTTACTGAAATATTGCAAGGAAATGCGTAGCAGAAACATTGTAATTTTTCAAGTACTCGTGAATTCTATAAAATAATTTATTCACTATTTACCTGTATGATAACTATAAAATTAAGTATTATAAAAATCGTAGTAAAACTTTATCCGCAAATAATCCCCTCTATGACTCATTATAAAATCTATAAAATAAATTTCCTAGAAGCATATATATCAAAATCATAAAACGGTAAATGTAGATGACGGATTGGCAAATAACATGCATTATTCTTAAAAACCTAATAAATTTTACATATAAAATGTTCAGCGCATCCAACATCACAAGGAGGCAGGATGATTTTGCAAAACATCGAGTCTGTAAAACCCACTACCTCGTCAATTAGGACGTCGCATTAACATTGTATACGCTTGCAAATTCCAAACGTTATAAGCCCATTTCCATTTAATTATGTATTTGGTCTGCTATTTACTGACTTATAACTTGTAAGGCTACTTTAGTTTCATAAGATTAAATAAGGACTGGGACGCATAACAATGAGCTTATCAAAATTCGAAGTTTTGAAAATTCATTACATATGAATCAAGTTTCCAAGTTTCAATGTTTAAGGTTTTTAGTTATAAAATTTCTCCGCAAGGCGGTGTATAATTTACACTGGTCAGCAATGTTGAACTTATATTTTCAGTGATAAAAAATATTTAAAAAATAGATGATATGGTGATAGAGAAGAAGCATTATTAATATGACGAAAGTCATAAAAACTAAATTTACAGCATTCACACATTTGGCGTTACAATCTTATCTTATATATAAAATTCTCGTGTCACAATGTTAGTCTGCATACTCCTCCGAAACGGGTGGACCGATTCTCATGAAATTTTCTGTGCATATCGGGTAAGTCTGAGAATCGGCCAACATCTATTTTTCATATGTACCACGGGCGAAGCCGGGGCGGACCGCTAGTTTTATTATATAAATCGACAGGCTTTAGTATAAAATAACGATTTTTAAAAAGACCTGTAATATTTTGTAGAGTACAGTAGTAAGATAAAATATTATATTTGAGTGCGCGTTTCCAACATGATAATTATTAACTAAGTAGAAGGTAATGTAAGGTAAAAAGTTTAATGAATGACGTCTTGTTTGTTTTGTTTAATCCAATAGCATTTGGACTATAAATATTATGTACTAGCGGTCCGCCCCGGCTTCGCCCGTGGTACATGTTTACGTTTTCTCTACATAAGAACCATCCTCGTACTTCAAGGAATATAATAAAAAAAGAATTATCGAAATCGGTTCAGCCGTTCTCGAGTTATGCGCTTACCAACACATTTTGCGATTCATTTTTATATATAAGATTAGCTTCTACCTATTCCTGTATTTAAATCGTACAAATATAGAGCAATATTAACATTTATATAGTTTTGTTGCTTGATATCAAATGGCACCTCTCCCATTTTATTTTCCTTTAAATAATAAATACACTAGCTTGCGGTAATAGTGTTTATATTGCGTTTCCTTACAGGTACTATTTACTTTAAAAGGTCAAAAGTAGAAAGATTTCTCCGTATTATCTATTAGTCATTTATGAATCACGTTACATCTGTTGAGATAAATCAGTTTTCGACATTCCTATACAGTTAGCTCTGTGAATACATTGATTTATCATCGATATGTGTTCAAAATATGACAAGCTTAGTTCGGACATGATGAATTATGCGTAAAAATGTAAAACCAGTATACATGATGTATATTGGTACAATGATTAGAGCGCTAAAATAGTCAGATATTGTGTAAACCTAATAAAAAAGCATATTCAGAACATCCTTCGTTTTTTTACAATGTCGGTTAAAAGGACCAACAATGATTATACTAGATGCTTTTTGTTCATAAAATACCAAAGATATGTTTTGATATTTAGAGAAAATATATGAGCGAAACAGCTTTAAAATAAGTAGGTATGTGTTCCTTATAAAAGTCCCTAAGCAGCAAAGGAACTCCAGATTACACGTTATATTTTACTTTCCTTTGGCTTTCCGTGGGATAAAAAAAAAGTTATGTAGTAGTAGGTTAAAGGTAGGTAGAAAAATATCACTGTAAACTAAATTTAAAATTGGTAGGTGTATATTGTACTAGCCGCTCCGCGCGGTTTCACCCCCGTGGCTCCTCTCCTGTTGGTCGTAGCGTGATGATATATAGCCTATAGCTTGTATACGTAGTATATTATTATTAGTCTGTGCTATAGCCTTCCTCGATAAATGAGCTATCTAACACCGAAAGAATTTTTTAAATGGAACCAGTAGATCCCGAGATTAGCGCGTTCAAACAAACAAACAAACAAACTCTTCATCTTTATAATATTAGTATAGATATCTCACTAAAATCGTAATAAACAAACAATTAAATCGTTCCTTTTTATTGTTTTAATAACAGATATAGAAAGATTCAAACGAAACAGATGAAGAGCTAGCTGAAACCAAAATGTATCTCCTGAAAAAAAATTTAAGACACGTTTGAACATACCTTATGCACGGATGATAGCTAAAACAAATAAAAAAAAACATTTTTCTTTAATTGCTCCCTTATTAAATCTTAACGTTTGCGTGATTCTTCATACAATTAACATTCGAATGAAAATATTTTTTTATAACTACTTGAAAAATTAAGCAGTGTTAACGGCACGTGCTATCTTTCCGTCTACCAAATTATATAACTCGTGCCTTGGATTTTTAATTTAGTAAAACATTTTGTAGAAAAATGTATATTGAAACTTTTCAACTCACAATAGGTATATTTATACAGTTTAAAAAAATAACTTATATATTTTATATTACTAATGCAGTAAGAAAAATAAGGTGATACTCTACGAATAGTAGGTACTCTATACTACTCTACTATGCTACAACTACACTTCTATAGCTTCTACATTAAAATATTATAAAAATTTGTCTTTGACCAGTTGACCAACCTCATTGAAAAATTGCCACTAAAGAAAACTTGAAAGTGGAAAGCTATAAATTAGTCCCAATTCGATATTGATAATTAATAATATCCACTCTTAATCAGTATAAAATAGCTTCAAACCAACCAATCAGCACTAATTATATAATTAATAACCATTGACCTACACCTCCGAAGTACACTGCAGTAAGACTTGAAACTTATTAAAATTATTTAGATACTTTCCAACCGTGAAACGCTGAGTGTCAATTGACATGCACTGTAGGTGTAGTCTTATAATTAACGAGCTGGGGTTACCATGATGTCTTGTAGCAGTATTTTTTTCAGTGTGGGAAAGTGATGGCGCTAGACAACTTATATAGCGCTATTTCTTTTCCACATTAGAAATAACACTGCTTTAAAACATCATGGTACGGGGGATGAACACTCTCGGAGCGGGAATTGCATTTGTAAAACATTCTGGCGATCATTATTGTCTTCATTAATGGAACTGATTTGTAGATGATCTTGTTATTTTAGGTCAGGATACTTGAAGCGGTTAGTTTTTATTTAAATTCGGTTCGCGTTTGATGGTACAATAAAGAGATACCTATAAAACTTTATCTGGAATATTATTACGATAGTGTAATTATCATTTTGTTATAATTGTTTTTTTCTATATTCGAACACCGAAGTATTACGTTCGGAAAACTAGTGCTTTCGAAATGTTTCATTTATTCGTAAGAAATAAGTTTGGATATTTTAAAAGCCAAAAGTTTAAGCTGGGTTTGTGATATAATTCTTAAAAGTTAAGTTAAACTGAACGTTAGTTTTGAATTTAGTAGAACGTTAGTTTTATTTTGAAAAAATCGAATCAGAGTGCGAATCAGAGCTGCTTGGGTCCAAAAATACATCAAAGATCCATCCTTGCTGATCAACTGTGAAACTAACTAATTAAAATACTCATCTTATACCAATGTATATATCTGTATTTTTCTTTTCCTGAAAACCGTTCGAATGAAGGGCGGATGAATAGTTGAATAATGGTACCTTGTATCAGTTTCTTTTCCTACTACTTTTAATGCAAAATTTTACGCACGCAGCTGCATTGAATCTGAAATAACCTCAGTGAAACAATAAATATCACATTTAAGACTAGAAAAAAAAATAGAAGATTTATTATCTGATAGCTATAAAACGATCATTAATAAGCATAACAATTAGTCGCAAATGTGCCGCTATTTTACCTCACTTGTCTAGTGATAAGCATTTTCTACTGCAGATAAACTGTCATTAAGAACAGAATATTCGGTGGGAAAAAGACAATTAATTGCTACTAAAACTTTTTAGAGCAACACAGCGGAGAGAATAATCAATATTAAAACTAAAAACCTATTAGATAAGAGGTTAGTGTAGTATACTGGTGCAAAGACGAACCCTATGAAAAATAAATGACATGTTGCGACTCTATAATTCGATCTATTGAAACACTGATATATCTTGCATATTATACGGGTTTAGACAACATACAATTAAACTATTTAGACTGTTTTGTGACTATATAATTAAAAGTACCTCGAAAATATAATGACAAAACACCAACAGACTAATTGATATGGACATGTATTCAGCAACTGCCCTACCTGAAAATTTTCACCCGAAGCGAAATCTCTACATTAGCATTCAGCTGCATTGTTCTGACAACAAAGAAGAATCTCACCACCTCGACAAAGTAAACCACGAACTGCACGAAAGACCAGGAACCAGGTAGTAAAGCGCGTTAACATTGACCATGATTACGCTGGAAGCGCGTAGTGACAAGGCGCATGGCTCTCCAGTCAGTCGACAAACGTGCAGTGTACCGCCGCCCACCACTGCGAGCAGACATACCCATGTCTTTCCTGATCGCATTTAAACTATAACGTCGCGTGTGCTTGTATAAAGAAGAAAACAGTGCACAAAAATGTTCCGACAACGATTGCGGCGTGACGTTCGTACATAATTATTTTCAGGGTGTCAAGCTTTTGTGTTGTCCGGAAATTCTAACAATGTGTGAAATCTAAATTCATTGTGGTATACATATTTTTTGTGTTTTAACATCCGTTTAATTGATTCGACGTTGTCGCTTTATTTTGTGAATCACGGCGCGGTGGTGATTTTTCAGATTTGGGTTACGGAGCTATTGAAACTGAAGTTGCCAAAATAAACATCATTCATTGTTTTTTGACTAATGCATCTGTGATAAATAATATCTGTATTATTTTGCTTGAAACTACTTAACAAGTTATAAAAATTAAACAATAATGTTTAATCTATTTTAAATTTAATAAACAAAACAATCTATTTTTAGATCAAAACTACAGATAGAGCTATTTCTAATTTTATAAATAATCGAATTTTAATGACAGTTCCACTCAAAACGGAAAACATAACTGCCACTTATCATTTAGCGTTGGTTAAATTCGTTATCAAAGTAGCCAATTAATGGCGCTCCGACATAAACAAATCAATTATTATTACTTATTACGACATTGAAACTGTAATATCCGTAATTCCTTCATTGGTCTAATCCAACGTATTGGTTACAGCCACTTGGTTGATCACAATATCATTTACCATACGATCACGTGGTCAAGACGACGATTAATTCATGTTTATTACCTAAACAAATTAACTGTACGAGTGTGATATTGGATACCTAATTGTAGGCCAGATACGACACCTCCGTCGCGATCTTTAATTTACAAAGATCGTAAGGGATATTATCATACTAGCTGTGCCCCGCCGTTTTACTCGCAGTGCTCCGCTCCTGTTGGTCTTAGCGTGATGATATATAGCTTATAGCCTTCTTTAATAAATGGGCTATCCAGTATCCAACACAAAAAGAATTTTTCAATTCAGACCAGTAGTTCCTGAGATTAGCGCGTTCAAACAAACTAACAATCTCTTTAGCTTTATAATATTAAGTAGGTATATAGACTTGTATAAGTATATTACACGGACAGATCTCAGTGAATATTTTATGCACATTGTATCTGGAGCGGCCGAATTTTGGGTCAGTGCAAGTGTTAAATGTGAAATGCGTAGGAACGAATGTTTCGTATTTATATTTCAAGAGGCAATTGGCTAAAAATATGTATAAACATAGAATTAGGCGTCCGAATGGGATTATGATACGATTATTTTAAATTAACATGATAAAATATGTATAATTTTTTGTGTAGATCAAATATAAGTGCAAGTTAGGAAAAGGAGACTGTGTAGTGTGTGTGTACCTGAGCGATTTTCTTCCCGAGCGCAATGTATGGCATAATAATTTCTGTAAATGTTATTTAAACACGAAGGAAAGCGTAGCGTTCGTAGCTATAGTAGATCATTTTGGGAACAATTAGATATGTAAACGTCAAAAACTATAAGTAATTCTACAACTTTATGTTATATTATATCTACCATAAATATTTCTACCTATAGGTATAGACATAATAATACAATTCAGATATGGAAAGTAATACATTAGATATAATGAGTTTCAGGAATCAATAAATAAACTGTAATGATGCATGTCTATTAGGTACAAAACAAACCAGTACCTACTATATACTAATGAATCGATATGTGAACATAGAAAGAAATAGTTAATACATATAGGAAATGAATTTATGAAAAATCCGAATACTAATAATAATTTTTACACACAACATTACTCACATCATGCCTAATACAATCTTTAAATACAATTATTTGCTGAAAACATTATTAAAAAGAAAGAATAAAGATATCGTGACTATGTAATTTGTGTTGAAAATATTTAACACCTCCCCGGAGGCCATTTTGGTTGCAAAACTAACATCAATCGTCTTAATTCCTCTTCCATTTAGACGCAATAGATTATCTCAGTCATTTTTCATAATAACAACTTGAATTTAGTTTAGTTGCGTTCATTAATCAATGTACCACTAATGTCTTGTAGGAAGTGGCTTTAAGGGTTTAAAAACTCGGATAATAGTTCCGCTTTATGTCCTATAACAGTGGATTTACATCAAACGAGCGAATGCTCATTCTAACCCTACTATGTCAAATTATTTTAATGTAAACAGGCGTAGAGCATTCTTTCGTTCCTAGTGAGTTCAAAAATATTCTATGCAATGTTTTAATACTAAACAACACTGAATACGATTTTTTGTTTTAAAGATCACGAAAGGATGCTCTTGCTCTAGCTCTAGCTCTATGTTCGTTAGGTGTAAATGCACTGTAAGAATACTACTAATCCAGTTTGAATACGTCACTGCAGTTTTAAAATAAATATTGTTTTGAATTTATAAATGCCTTTACATGCATCAAACAACTCTTTCGTATTTGAGAATACATAACAACATTCGTCTTCCTGAAATATTCAAATAATAATAATTATTTTGCTTGAATACAATATATGCTTCAACATGAGTGTTACCCGCATATTTAGAAAATAATTTGGAAAATCCAAAAGTGCACGCCTCATAATTTTTTTTTAATAATTATTTATTAATTATTATTTTTGTTTATTTAATAACAATTAAACCACATCGAATCAGACCCTGAAAAATGAAAGGGTTCTATTCCTGAGCATACTCAAGCGTAAGAGAAAAAAAAAGACTCGATTAGTAAAGTATTTCGGTCGCTATCGTGTTAACAAGAAAAAGGATCCGCACATACAGACACACGGACGTCCAAGACAGAACTTTTTTAAACTGTTTTTTAACTAGTTTAAATAACAAAAATGACATCAAAAATATCATGAATGTTAAAAATAGTGTTTTTTCTTAATATGTGTGTGTATGTATTATCTTACAAGTGCAATGTATGATACATAAAGACATTTTAAGTTTGAAAAATCAGATGTTTTGCGCGAAGTGACAGTAGTACCCACCTCAACGCTTCGCTTATGAGGCGTGCAAAAAGAAGACGATTAAACGAAAAGCATAAATTTTAAACAAAATTATCATATTTAAGCTAATGTATTCACTGAGGCTCTTTAAAGCTCTCTATGTAATTTTTCTCCACTATAATAATAAACATCAACTTTATTATGCCAAAATTAAACAGTAACCTAATTGGTAATGCGTCAGTAATACATAATAGTTAGTGCTCTTAATCAGAAGCATAGATAACATAATAGCTATACATTAAAACTAAAGATAAACATTCACAAATTGATTCATGAATAAAGATAATACGAATTAATTACGATTGATTTGGTTCCCACTGATAATATAAATATTTAACTATTTATTATTTATCTATTTAACTCTGTAGTAGTTGAACAGACGGGAAACCTTAGAACTACTTACAGATAGAACAGAGTACAACTATTTTGGCGGCCTTATCACTTAATAGTAATCTCTTCCAAGCAACCACGGTAAAAGATTAACAAGCAAAATGATCACTATAGGCGGGACGAGAACAGAAAAAAGAAAAATTAACAGCAAGAAAACAAAAAATAATATATATCCACCTAAAATAATACATATCCATTCTACGATATCATATATATATATTTATATAATAAAAATGAAGTGAGGTTTTATATACCTGAAACGGTTGGAGCCTGGTTTTGACGTTAAGTGTGGTATCAATTTCAATAATATGAGGTTTCGATTTAATTGGAAAATGAAAAACATGTACACTTCAAACCACGAAAATGATAATTGATTCAATTTCGCGTTAATTGTTATAGTTATTGGATCATTTTGTATTAACTTTGAAGTCACAGCTTTTAATACTGTCTGCCAACGTTCAAATAAAATATTTAAACATAAGGGAACAAAATAAGTTCCTAAATGTTGTCTTCTGTCGTTTTAATAAGTATTGAGTTACGATAAAAACAATTGAATATTTTTAATGGTAGTTACTTATGAATAACTTTTATACAAAGATTTTCTTAATTTTCGATTGCTACGTCTTATTTTATTAAATTTTAAATTTATCTAAAAATTTACCACCTTATTCAAATTATATCAATAGGGAGCCAAGGTATCATTAGAGATGCACAAAAATAAAATTAAATGTTTTTTATTCATAATTATAATGAGCGTATTTCATACACTTTATAAATGTAGTTCATACAATTTCCACCAAGTTCTGTATTTTGAATAGCTTTTTGTATGCATTCTTGCAAAGGCCTTCACCTTGACAATGAATTATACAGGGATAGCAAACTGCACAAAAACATAGAGTCAATGTCGTGTCGTTCTTTTAGCCCGGAAATACTGTAATAGTATTTTTTTGTATTTGATTTGAACGAGTTTAATGGCTTTTTTATTTAATCTTGACGGGTTTTTTCAATCTATACTTTTAATATAAAGCTGAAGAGTTGGTTTGTTTGAACGCGCTAATCTCGGGAACTACTGGCCCGATTTGAAAAATTCTTTCGTTGTTAGATAGCCCATTTATCGAGGAAGGCTAAAGCCTATATATCATCTTGCTTAGACCAATAGGAGCGGAGCACTGCGGGTAAAACCGCGGAGCACAGCTAGTATTAAATATTCGTGGATATTATGCTTAAATGCGATACATAAAAGGCAAATAAAACATCCTGTCGTTAAACTTATATATTAAAATAGTTATAAAATGGTACGTGAAAATTTTAAAATCATAAACCGACTGTTATTACGTATTTCTCAAAACTTTATGGTGGCATCTGTATTTAACACTCGAATAATATCGTTTTGCGTCATTATAATTAAATTTGATAACTTTGTACTACTATAACTTTGTATAATCTTAATCTTAATCTTAATACTATTATAAAGGCGAAAGTTTGTTTGGATGTATGGATGTATGGATGTTTGTTTCTCTTTCACGTAAAAACTACTGAACCGATTACATTGAAATTTAGCACACATATAGAGGGTAACTTGGATTAACACATAGGATAGGTTTTATCCCGGAAATCCCACGGGAACGGGAACTATGCGGGTTTTCCTTTGAAAACGCGGGCGAAGCCGCGGGCGGAAATCTAGTAATTTCATATTTCAATGTCCCAGATTAAGAAAAAGTTAAACAAAATTATTTATTAGAGAAGAAGAAGAGCGCTTAATATGAATTTTCTTTTCGATCCTTGTATTATGCTTGTTAAAATAAGAAGTGATTATATCCACTTATTTTTAAGTTTGACGTGCATAGTGAGCTTTAAAATAATAAGCTTAATATTAATAAATAATAATAGCTTTAAAATAAAAGAACAGTAAAATTATTTAATGCGGTCAACTACGACGGGAACGGGACTTAACTTTTTCTGTCAAATCTGTAAAAACTGATCATTTTTTCTTACCCACAAAAACAAGGCTGCAACTCGATGTTTATTTTTATAAGAGACCCGAAGGGATCTCCAATATTATCTATAAAGTATAAACTAAAACATGTACCCAGCTTTTTGTGATATCAAATGATAACCAACATATGAGAAGAAGGATAAAGCTAAATATACCTAATAATAATAAGCTCAAAATAATATTGAAATAATAAAACTCTTATGACTAAACATATTAGTGTCTTAAATATAAACTCTAATTATAAACTCAAAACTCAAACTCAAACATTTATTTATTCAATTAGACTTCTTCTAGAAGCACTTTTGAAACGTCATTAGGTACATATTTTTAACATTTACCACCGATTCGGAAAGCAGTATCTACGGAGAAGAATCGGCAAGAAACTCCATAGTTGCTCTTTTTAATCATGTATGTATAACCTTTTCAATTCGGTTTTAAACGAAAATCTAGAATAAAGAAAATAATGGGAAAAACAAAGAGTCAAAATACAGAGTTCTGTTTCTGACATACGTGCTGAAGAGATATGTAGACTCAATGTAGTTTACAAGTAGCAGTAATTTATTCATTAATGAACATTTATAAATTATTTCGTTCAACTCCGGATAAATGGAATCCGTATTAATTTTGCAGTTTTTGTTTATCAATGGTCGAACTTTCATCCGTAACCAATCAATTAATGTCACAAACGTTAAAAAAAAGTCTATAAAAACTTGTCTACGATGTGAGTAATCTCGAAAGCATTAATTATATGAATAATATAGGTACAATATGTATTGCATATAATTATGTATGAATATTAGTAGTAATAAAAAATAAACCTATTCTTAGTTGGTGCTTTGTATTCACACTAGAATGTTGTGTTCATTGGAATTACGTGCTCGAATGCATACAAACTATATTAGTTATTGATTATGGGATATTTCTAAAGTGAAATAACAGTAAATATGTTGAGGCGAACGTTGTTGTGTTTTAAGAAAAATGTTGCTCAAACTGAGGAATACAATTTAAGTGAGTTTTGTTTGGTGAATCAAATTTAAAATGGTTTTTAATATCCTTCGATTAAACCTAAAATCACAGTTACGTCTGAATACATATATAGGTAGCTCCCAAACTAAGTAAGAATTAATTCGGTAGATTAGTTTAATACACAAAGAATAGGTAGGTAACTATTATACCTATGTATTTAAAAGTCAAATGAAAAAAAATAACATTGTTAACTTTAAACCACAACTTAATCACGCTCTAGCTGTTTTTGCAAAGATTCCATTTATTTTTTACGTCAATTTATGAATGCGAATAATATAGGTAAGTTAAATATGGGTAATTTGTGAGGATAATAATGAACACATTAGTTATGAAAGATGCACATAAGAGTTCATTTTTTTCTAGATACGTCAGTAATATTCAACAGTAGATATGCTTAAATAATGTACAATTTCGGTTTACTGAATAAACTTCTTACAAACTATACTTTAGAATATTATAAAATTACAACAAAGATAGACATCAAAGCGAAATAGACGATCGTAAAGTAGGAGTTTTATGCTCGCATCATCGCGTATTATAGCGTTGTTGTCTTATTTTATTTAGTAATTTAAATAAATTATGAAGACTTAAAGCATTGTCTTATAAAGCCGGCTACTCACGTACCTGCAGCAGGGGCAATATTGGAACAATCTCGGTTGGTCGGCGGTCGTAGCAATTTCAGCTGTTGTTCTCTAAATTGCCCCTGCTTGCCTATACTCATCACAATAAGGAGCCAATTAAGGGTGCAATTCAAATATTGCCCCTGCTGCAGGTATGTGAGTAGCCCGCATTATAAGTGTTATTATCTCACTTGTTTTTTATTACTTGGTCAAATGAAGCGGACAATATGTACCTACATCACGCGTATCAGTCTTCGTGAAAGATTAATTACGATTGTTAATTATTGTAATTATTCGTTTAAACTTAACTGATAAATAATTATAATTAATTGAGCAAATAAAATACATTGTCTGAAAATTGCACGAAGCGACTTACATGAATTTGTTCAATGTGCTTTTTATAGTTCTAACAAATTTCTTTTCTATTATTATTTTCATGGTAATTAAAAATTATCGTTTTTTGTTTAATCGTAATATTTAGAAACACACCGATTTTTTTTTCTTTTCATTTAACGGAATTAACCTGAGACGTCAATGTTGATTCTGTAGTGTAAGTTAACCTCCGAAAGACTTGCAATATTAGGAACATTGCCTTTACAATTTTATATTATTACAACTCTGATTTTCATTGACGAAGGAAAACAAACATTCTCTATTTTTAACCAACTACGTTCGTACTCGAATCGTAGCGATATTTTTGACGTTTAGAACATATTTTAAACATTGTGTAGAGTTGGCTCTTACATTCATTGGATACTTAACTAATTATTTATTGAAAAAGACTTAATTGAACCCAGATTTGTTAGCAAACAAAATAATACTACAAACATGAATGGCGAACACAGTTTTACTAAATAACGATATATCATTTAAAATATATTATTTTAAAGGTGAAATGAACTTGAAACTTTTACAAATCACGTTTTTGTTAACAAGTCGACGTTTTTACGGTGTATCTGTGACGAGTCTCGCAAAAAATAAGAGTGAAACATCTGTTGTTGAAAAAATGTTAAGCGTCGAAAGAGAAGGAATTTAAATAATAAAATTTTAAATTTTGTTCATGAAACATCATAGATATGAAACAAATGTTAATTTATCAAACGGATTGTACGTTTTTATTTCTAGTAAAAAATATATTATTGTTTTGTTTTATATTATTGTATTGTTTTTTAATGATCATCGGATATTTAGCACTTAGCAGAAAGTGACATTACAAAATAGAATTAAATTATATGTACATGACTAAGTTTTCATAAACTGTTGTTTATGAAAACTTGTTGAAAAAAAACAAACAAAAACCGACTACAAATTTTACCGTAAATTATCGACTTTTGGCACCAATTTTTTTATTTTATTTTAATGTGCCCGGTGTCTCTCTCACGACTAAGAAGAAACTATTGACACAACTTAAATAAAAATATGACAAGCAATAGGCTCTATGGCGTGCCATAAAAATATACTTACACACACATATACTCGAAAAACATAAACCTTTATGTCGCAGTGGGGTAAAAAACAATAGGCTGTGGAACATAATATGCGTGATAACAACTTTTTTAATAAAAGGTTTCAAAGAAATTGAATTTGTAAAAGTAACCTAACCGAACATTAATATTGCACGCCTCATAAGCGAAGCGTTGAGGTGGGTACTACTGTCACTTCGCGCAAAACATCTGATTTTTCAAACTTAAAATGTCTTTATGTATCATACATTGCACTAATTGTAAGATAATACATACACACACATATTAAGAAAAAACACTATTCTTAACGTTCATGATATTTTTGATGTCATTTTTGTTATTTAAACTAGTTAAAAAACAGTTTAAAAAAGTTCTGTCTTGGACGTCCGTGTGTCTGTATGTGCGGATCCTTTTTCTTGTTAACACGATAGCGACCGAAATACTTTACTAATCGAGTCTTTTTTTTCTCTTACGCTTGAGTATGCTCAGGAATAGAACCCTTTCATTTTTCAGGGTCTGATTCGATGTGGTTTAATTGTTATTAAATAAACAAAAATAATAATTAATAAATATTTATTAAAAAAAAAATTATGAGGCGTGCACTTTTGGATTTTCCAAATTATTTATTATTATTAACGACATGATAGTAAAATATTACCTTCCATATAAATATCGTCAAACAAACTTTACTTACCTATCCTCCTAGTTTTTATGATTTTTCTCATAAGCAAAGTATATTACGTCCATAAATATAACCAAATCTAATATACCACGCGAAATTTATTATTGTGCGCGTAAATAAAAAGAATATATTAAATAATTCATTAAACACGTCATCACACGTGTGTTTCAATGTATAAATTAACAATGCAAAGTTTTGATTAGTATCGTCTAGAGACCCAAACGACGACAAGACTGTGTAATCGTTAATACGGACAGACGGTTCGACCTACTTTATATATTAATTGATGTAAGAAGTTTTTACATAGGTACTAACTACTAAGTATAGAATAACAAAAATATTAACTTTTATAATTAAAACACACTTGATCGTATCGTCTAAACTCTAAGGGCTTTTTTTTGTAGATATTATCTAGGAATAAAAAAAAATAAAGAAAACATTTTTATCTCATAATTTTTTATAGATACTGACATAAGTCCATGTTTACGTATGACTAAAATAACACTCCCAATACAATTTCTTATATTGATATTCCCAAAAATATAGACGAGCGTAAAATAACCTCGAAAATATAAACTAAACATTCTCTAACCAAGATCAATGAAATCAAGCTTAACCAGAAGAATAACTATCGTATAAATTTTATGGTTTTATCGCGCTGCTAATAAATCATATTACAATGCCTTTTAAATAAAGCTCAAAGCTATTATAAGCACGTACTCTTTTTTGTTGATTAAACTGACAAATTATAAAAGAATGTTATTACTTATTACATTACAATTTATTGAAATTAAACTTTAAAGATTAAACACGTAGTTGAATTAAGTAATATCTTCTGTTTGTAATGTTGAGTAATTATGTACATTCAAGTCCTATATACCTATATACGATTACACGATTCAAAATTCTACTCTATTATTTTTATTATTTGGGTATGTGCATTTAAAAAAAATTCTAAATAAGCCCAATTTTCACAGCAAGTAGCTATATCTAGTAGTAACTAATAAGTGATGAGATCAAACGTTTTTCAAATTGCCCAAACCATGGTTTGCCTGAAAGAGATTTCTGGACAGCGATCGGGGTGTTTCTTTATTTGCATTTTAACTTAAATATTTATTTCATATACTTATTTTAAGTACCTACATGTGTATGCATAATTGTATGACTGTTGATGCGTTTAATGAAGTATTTATTACATTATCGTCAGAATTATCTAAGTTGCAAAAATGGCAATATTATTGATCATATCATAACCGCGGTATCTTAGGTTTCTAAATAATTAGCTTTTATAATATAAAATTAAATATTCATAAGCTGTCTTTCATTAAATATAAAGCGTGTTTATGATAATTGACAGTAATGCAATTTTATATTTTAACACACAGCGGGTTTTCCGTAAATAATAAAATTTCTTATGTAATCCAGGATATTGATAAATCATATTTCCACGTTCATGTTAGTTATAATTTGACTTGTATATACACAAATATTCTGCCAAGAATTTCAAGAATATGATACAAATACAAACAATGTACGATTGGTTTTATAATAGTAAATATTATTCTCTAGGAAGCGATGGTGTAAAAATATTGGACTAAGGCTCAGGCGATAAAATAAATAATAACACGCTTCCTCAAAAAAATATAGTAATTTTTTTGCGATTCCATAGATAAATCGGTATTATTTTTTTAAAATATACCTACTGAAATAAGAAATAGATTTAATACGAAAGATTTTTAAAAAGCGTGAGTAAACATAATATTGATCAATTGACGGGGTTGTATTTACTATTTACCTACGTTTTTTCGTTCTTTGTAATTTGGAAAATATTTTATAAATTGCATTTACAAAATTAAAAATACTTTTAGCAACAAGCTGCGGCTTTGCTCTTTGTTATTTTTTCAAAACCCATTTGCATAACAAATTATATCAGTCCACTGTCCAATAATCGGTTAACTAGTTTTTGTTAAAAAAAGCTTCCATGTTCACGTTATATTTAAAACTATCAAATTTCTACTGTTTTTATTTTTTATATATATATAATATAATATACTAGCAGTCTCTCCCAGCTTCGCCTGTGGTACTAAAATATGACCTATGGCATTTTTTAATTCGGTTCATTGTTTCCTGAGATTAGCTCGATCAAACAAACTCCGTTTTATGTAGTAAAGGTTATCCCATGAAATATTTACCCATAACCTTTGAAATAGAATAAACAATAACTGACCCTTTTTATTCAGTCTTAATTAAAGTTTCTCACAGCTTATTGGTCATGGGATATTTTTGATTAACAAATAAATTACTTTTACTCGCAGTATGATCTCATACACATTAATTTAAATGTAAGGGCATTGGTAAGGGTCAGTATAATCTTCGACCTACAGCATTATAAACATATCTACGATTAATATTCACTATAATAATGTATATCTGCACATAATATATTTATGTATCAAATCAAATCAATTATTATTATAAATATATAATTTATACACGTGTTTGAAGTATGTTATATTTATTCTAATTCACAGAAATTAGTAATAATAGTTCTTTATATTACAATTAAATTTAAATGTTAATTAATACGGTAAAATATTATAATACTAATAATAATTAGATATACCTACTTCAATTAAAGAGTCTTATAAAATTTACAATGGATGCTTTCTTTACCCTACAAGTTTGTCTTGCAATAAGGAGGTCTCATTTTTCGGGCCATAAGCTAATGCCATTATGTACTTCATCTTTTTCTCTCAACATACCTCTTTCTCAATAAACTTGAAACATGTATGATTTGCACACTTTATTATTTATGCTAGCAATACATTTACGAATACCAATATTGTAACATCATAACACCATGGTAAAGCAAATAAAGTGGTAACATTAGGTAATACATCATAAATCGAAAACCAGGCGGTCTATAAAAGAAACATTCCTGCGAGTTTTTTCTTATTTAACATAGGTATGTACACTACACACAAGTTTCCGACAATATTTGAAAACCCAAAACCAAATAATCCGTGCTAATTTTATTGTGTTGCAAATAAGCTGACAGACGTATCTAATTCCGTCAAGCATTTCGTTCCACGTGACATTTTTGAGCTGATATAATTGTTCATTAACAACAATCATATGAGTTAAACGTAGTATGTAATAATTAGTTATATTATTATGAGTATTAGATGAATCGCTATGGAGACTTGTTATCTAGAAACTTTTAAACTAAGAAAGTTTAGCTAGCGGTGAAATTGTGCAATGAATCGTGCAATTACTAAAAGATATTGAGTGTTTTATTTTTGATAATTTTAGAAATTATATTGTATTGTATCAGGTAGATTATGTACTAATACGTAAATTACTAAACATTTACAATTAAAAGAGATAAATCTGCCATGAAATGTGTAGAAAATTCGTTCAGAAAAAAATAGTCGTAAAATTATTGCTCAAAAAATATGAGCAAAAACGGAAATCATGACAGGATATCGTGTATTATACTAAGGACACGCAATAACTGGATAGATGTTTGTGAATCATACAAACGAACAGACATGTTAGGTTTCCTACCCACACACATAAACGTGTGTGACGTCATATATTAACACGTATAAATATAAATGTATATTATATTATGTATTCTGAGACCTTTGCAATGACCCGTGACGTCGTCTTATCGTTTAATCTTTGCAATGGTCTATAATATTGCAAAATTTTATCACAATCTGTTGAGCTGCTTAATGATGAATAAGTTACGAACACTGATGATTTAAATGGTCGTGTTTTTGAGATTAAAATCTAACCACAAAATTGGCGGGTGCTTTAAAATCAATCAGTCAATCTAGGTTTTAGTTTTTGTTTGTAACTTCATTGATCCTGTATTGTTATCTTAATGGACGTTGCAATTTTAAATTATCATCTTTTGAACTTGCCTTATTTTTCTTACAAGAAGATACACTGTTCTGTTCAACTGGTTGAATTCTTATCTATATTTACAAAGTATTGAAATATAGCTTAAGGTTTCCTATCCTGTAGAAATTAATAAACTTATTACGACCTTAGTCTCATTAAAATCTAGTATATAGATAAAATATGCATTAACTATCGCAGAAATACGGAAATGTGGTAGTGTAGTAATAACGGTTGGTTGATTAGAGCGTGTTTAATCTGTTTCTATGACATTTATTCCTATGGGTTTGACATATCAAGACCACAGCCATGCCAGTACTAGCAATCTACTTTATTATAAGTGTTAGTAACTATTGCTTTATGATCAGACGTGTCCAGTATGGAAAGACCTCTGTGTCGTATAATTTTGAATACGTAGTGAAGACCATGCTAAAATGGTCCATTTTCCTTTATATGGCTGTAATATTTTAAAATAAAGTTACTATAAATTCCCTCTACAAAAGTAATAAAAGCGTTGTGTTTTATTTCATTTTGTGTACTTCCTAATGATACATTTCATAAAAATCAATATACCTAATGGTTTTATTGTATTTAACGAAGAAAAAGGAAAAATACATTTAAATTTCATGAGCTTTTCAGTTTCAACATAATATATTACGATTATTATACGTATCAATGACGCAAATGCAATGTTTATCAGTTTTATAAACAGGACGGTGCTATTTCTATTAAAATCGATAGCTAATCAAATACATAATTGATATAACATATACAAATGTTACCTATTACATACTAGCTGCGCTTCGCGGTTTCACATGTTGGTCTTAGCGTAATGATTAATGATATATAGCTTCCTCGATAAATGGGCTATCTAACACCGAAATAATTTTTCAAATCGGACCAGTAGTTCCTGAGATTAGCGTGTTCAAACAAACAAACAAACTCTTCAGCTTTATAATATTAGTATAGATTACTATTCCACGAACTACGACTTTCCATAGCAAGTTCTTGAACTTTTCTAAGTTCATTATGCTTACAATACACGTATGTTTTTTGTATGTAAATATAAAACATGGATATTGTATTTTTACACGGCAGCGTAGCACGCTTACGGTATGAGGGGACTTGCAAAGGTCATTTAAATAAGATCACTCTGTAAGGTCGGTATTAAAATAGAACTGTAGCTATGTAGGTCTTTAAGTGCATTGTATACAGTTTTTTGATATACATTGCTTCTTAAAATTAATGATACAAACAGTATAGGCATTAGGCACATGAATATAACGATATAATTAGGGAAAGAAAATTTTTCGTTTGTAGCATCTAAACTCTGATACTATTGGATTTAGGATTATAATTAGGGTCCTTCCGAATTCTATTGATAACATATCTGTACACATATCTATTAATAACAAGCTTTGGCGAAATAAACTTTAATACATAATGGAGACTGAAGAATAATAGAGTCTATTAATACTACTGTAATAATAATTTTAATTCCTTACAAAATAATAATATGTATTAGAAATTATTTAACTACAAGTTAATTGCGTAATTATGAATTACCATAAGCATATTTAAATAAATTAAAATCACGTGAAGCCGCGTGAATACAGGTCGTTTAATAATTAATATGCGGAACAAACTTTTGCAACTACATACACAATATCATATATGTATTTCTTTCGAGGCGGCAAGCTGTCTACTTTGCGGTTTTATATTTTATCGGCAAAAATTTAAAATATTTTATAGAATGTTACAAAATATATACAGTAAAAGCATTACCCCTTTACCCCTTTTTAGGAAATAAAGGATTGGGTTGAAAGGCTAAATTATTTTTTAACATGCAGCTGCCTTTAAGTGATATAAACGTAAATAAATTAATAAAAGAATTACCCATTTAAAATATTTAATCTATGGTATTGTTTCTGGTTGGTAATACAGTACGTATATTGAATTAATAAGAAACATCTGCGTTCGCTGTAAACGACTAAACATTACGAACTTTCTTATTCCCCAGTCTCACTTCTTGTAAGCTGCAAAATACATGGCTATACTTTTCAATTGTATGTTTTATTTTTGATGTACTATTGATAAATAATCAAGCACCTATTGTTAGCTAGCTACTAGTTATTATTCTGTGCTATGGTTATAGATCCCTTTTATGTTGATAATGATATTTTCCTTCAAAAATATATTTTAATAAAAATGAGTTTTTTAATATTTTCAGGTTTCGTTATTTGGAGAAAGTAATTTTTCTGATCGAAATTAAGATTATGATTCCAGAATAATTTAGTTACTAGTACATAATTTAGTATATGAAACTATTAAGTAATTTTATATACCTATAGACTGGGGTAGAAGCCTTTGAAAATAATGAAAAGATAAAAAAAATCGCAGTCGGATGAAACCCATTAGAAAAGGAGGGGAATATGATAAAAATGTAAGGAAAAATAAATTACGGTCAATCCGAGTTCGGGAAGCGGGAGGGGGGAGCTTTTAAGAGAAAAAAATGGTTTCTCTCGATTTCCGACAAAACTACAAGTCCTATAGAAAAAAGTTCAATGGCAAAGTTGTAGGTAATTAAAAGTTCTACAACTTTTGTATTCACAATTTTTTCACATAACCTCAAAATTTAGGTGAAAAATTCAAAAAACCAAGTTTTTGGTCTTTTATTTCTATCTACTTCAAAATTTATTTTTTTTCTACGAAATTTGGTGAAAACTTACTTTATTATGTCTCAAATACACTGTAATTTATTTGATTGAAAATATTTATTTTTTCGCCTTATTTTGAATTAATACCAAAAAAACAACCTAATTTTCAATCGAAAAGTCACCCGTCAAAATATCAGCTTTTTTCAAAAACTTGGGGTGCCTTTTATTCATTGAAATCTCTACTTTCATATGGTTTAAAAAAAAATAAACACCACCATAGTAAATGTTCTCAGGAAATGCATACAAACAGTGTGATAATGAGCTTTTACTAAATCAGGCACAATTCTTGAACTCTATATCTTCTCTTGTATCGGCTTTTCGGTAATATTTCAAAAGAAAAATAATTATCTGTTCTAAGTTTAATATTTTACAGCATATTCAAAATCAAAATGATGTCGATAAAAACATTTCAGGTAGTTCGAGAAGTGTGCCTGATTTAGTAAAAGCTAATTTTCAGACTGTTTGTATGCATTTCCTGAGAACATTTACTATGGTGGTGTTTATTTTTTTTACACCATATGAAAGTAGAGATTTCAATGAATAAAAGGCACCCCAAGTTTTTGAAAAAAGCTGATATTTTGACGGGTGACTTTTCGATTGAAAATTAGGTTGTTTTTTTGGTATTAATTCAAAATAAGGCGAAAAAATAAATATTTTCAATCAAATAAATTACAGTGTATTTGGGACATAATAAAGTAAGTTTCCACCAAATTTCGTAGAAAAAAAATAAATTTTGAAATAGATAGAAATAAAAGACCAAAAACTTGTTTTTTTGAATTTTTCACCTAAATTTTTAGGTTATGTGAAAAAATTGTGAATACAAAAGTTGTAGAACTTTTAATTACCTACAACTTTGCCATTGAACTTTTTTCTATAGGACTTGTAGTTGTGTCGGAAATCGAGAGAAACCATTTTTTTCTCTTAAAAGCTCCCCCCTCCCGCTTCCCGAACTCGGATTCACCGTAATTTATTTTTCCTTACATTTTTATCATATTCCCCTCCTTTTCTAATGGGTTTCATCCGACTGCGATTTTTTTTTGTTTCAAAAATTATCTACTCTAGTCTAACAAAAAATAGAAAATTAAAAATTAATCAGAAATTTTCTAATTACTCTTTGCATTTAATATAATTTTTAAATAGTCAAATCATAATAACTTGTAATTAAGTTCTCCAAACGAAACCCGACCTAATTTGTTATAGCCAGGGCCTGACAAGGATATAATTAATGACCCTGATAAAACCGCACATAGGTAATTAATTTGGGATGCTTTTTGCTCAGGTATTTTAATAAGACCTATTTTTTGGTAAATAAACACCCATTATGTAAATGTTTTCATTGTTTCGATGTTTTGAACAATGTAAGAAAAGTTGTAATAAGTGAAATATATAGGATTTTGTGAAAGGTTGTTAGAAGATGGAGCGCCTGATGTATCTTTGTAATGCAGTTTTCGTAGATAAATATTTCTGTAAATAATGCCCAAAAGTACTCACATAGTAATTTTAATATATAAAAAGAATTATCAGATTTTAACAGATTATAGGTAGTTTATAATAATACAGTACTCAGGATATGAAGTTATAAGAAATTAAAATAGACATATAATGACAATTCAAATAACTCGTTTATACATCGGAAGTAAATAAAGTTTACTTTCTGTGTTACAAGGTAAAAACAACAAACAAGGTTTCAATGAATCTGATACAGATTGCTCACGTTTTCTCGATGGTTTTATATGTATGGTTTTATATGTATGTATGTAATAATTGCCTATATTTTGCAAAATTTGCATATAAATGAGGCTAAACTTCTAGAACACTTGAACGTTTTCTGCGACATTACGCTATGAAAAGGCACAACGGGGCAGTATTAAGATGTTTTTCTAATGCATTTTAGATGTCGTTTTGTAAACAAAAAGTCTAGAAGAAGTCCTTTATATTTTGTAAATTAAAAGCTCTCGAAAGCTCTTATTTGAACAGGTCATTGTGTCGGGTTCATATTTTATGAGTTTATCGAAATCGTTCTTCAGTCTTATTTAAAATATTCTATTTGTAATAATAATACTATTTCCTTGTCACATTTATACAAAATGAAACAAATTATGGGAAAAGCATATACTTAATATATTAATTTATGGGAGAAAACTGCCCATCTCAATCTTTTCCAATCTTTAATTTTCTTAATTAAGTACATCAATGTTTACAAAATTCAGTAGTCTATGAATTTGTAAGGTTATGTATATTACACAGTAGAGTGCGAACAAACTTCTACATAAAAAGAAATCAAATTATATTTTCCCAACTACAAGCCAAAAGCTAGCAGTGTATGAAACCGTATTCATGCCGGTACCTTGAATATTTATAAGTTTCGAGTTCAGTCAGTAGTCTCAGAGTTATAAGCCTGAATATTTAATGGGATATCGGGCAACAATGCCTGTACGACTATACAATCCATTTTACAAAATCTATACTAATATTATAAAGCTGAAGAGTTTGTTTGTTTGAACGCGCTAATCTCAAGAACTACTGATCCGATTTGAAAAATTCTTTCGGTGTTAGATAGCCCATTTACTGAGGAAGGCTATAGGCTATATATCATCACGCTGAAACCGCGGGGAACAGCTAGTCTATTATAAAGTTACATTGAGATGATAAGGCTTTTTGCAGGAGTTTGGATATTGATCTCGGGCATTGTAAAATTTAATACAAAGCAGTTTTAACAATGACGGTATTGAAATTTATGTAGCGTTTTATTAGGGACGTGCCTTTAGAAGTCATTGTAAATTTAAAGATTTGAGGTAATACCTGTTTTTTATCTGTGATATACTTATGAATTGATGTTCCGACACATAGACTCTTGCATAGACTAGATAAAGTTAACTTTCATAGAGATCTTAAGAGATAAAATTAAAAAAAAAAAGGCAAGAGCAACTAATAGGGTTTACTATATTTATGAATTATATGAATCAAACTCAAAGAGACGAACATAAAACTAATTATTGATACTTTTTATTGGTTCTTTTATCTTGTACCTACAATTGCATAATTTATATCGTATTATAAGGTCCAATCGATGTTTACCAGCGTATGCCCAATACGCAGTAAACTATGAGTAATTTATTTAAAAATATTGTAAAACATTATTGAGCGTGGTTACATGTTTAACTGCCAACATCTGTATTCCATCTTATATCCTAAAACCATTAATTAGTATAGAGGTCAATCACCGAAACTGTATTACGTGGGTCAAAATACGGGCCCATTTCGTCACGAACAAAAAATGTTGAAAGGCCACGGTCAGAAAATATACAAGGCCAAATTCCCTTTTCATTACATCCGCTTAAACCGTTCATACTTTTTGCGAATTTAACACTAAGGGCCGATTTTTCAATGCTTGGATAAATCTTATTCGTCGAATAATGTATAAAACTACCATTTTTAAAACGTATTCTAATTGCCCGTATTTGAAAGTTTACGTGACATTTTAATATTATCGTGTAATACTTTATTGGACGGATAAGTTTTATCCAAGCATTGAAAAATCGGCCCTAAAACGATTGATTATATTGAGATATCAAAGTTTAATGGTTTGACAGTTGGCGGGAAAATCGGTGAGTATAGAAAGAAAGAAAGAAAAAACATTTAATTTACGTAAAGATATGTAAAACAAGAAATATTGTTTTTGTATTCGGTTAAATGAATATATGCTTAGTTTTTTTTTGGAAATCCGAAGTGCTATTTATTGTTTGTGTTTTCCTATAAAAATAATGTGTTAAAAATGCAAAATTTGTTGTATTGGAGTTATTCACTCACTACGTAATCGTATAAAAACACATCAACAGCCAATTATTAAAACATATAAGTCAATATTAATCACATTATTCGATATTCATGATTCTATAGTTAAATAAATCAATATAAATGTACTATACATAGGTAGTTAAACGGTTTATACAATCTCGAAGCTTGTCCCAAAGGACACAGTCTGCATGCCGCAGTCACGTGCTTCTATTTGATGCATTTATAATTTAAAATATGCATACTTTAATCGAATATTATTATTGAATGCGAGAAAATACTTTATTTTCCTTTTATATCTAAATTCTAAATAAATTATAATAGATGAACAGATGAAGGAAATAGCTTAAAAAATTAAGAATTTATTTTTCGCAGGGAGTACTTTCAACTTCCAATTTTTACATATTCATTAAATTTTAATCAAAAGTATATCCATACAAAATAAATCATTCAATACAGGAAAATACTCCAAACGTGAACCGAATAGAGTATTGCATTAAAATGGAAACATTAATGATAGTGGAAAAGCATGAGTAAATTTAAATTTACTATAAGGATAAAATTAAAATTTCTAATGCTTCATTGAGGATTAAGGAAAAGAAGAGACTTAACCAAATACATAAATGCAACATCATTATAAAACAAAAACTTCAATGTATCACAGGTAAGTCCAGATATTCGATTCATTCATACAAATTTCTTGGTATTTTGTGGTGGGTCAAATGTCTCAAAAGTGTAAAGCATATTAATATGATGAAATGTGTTATTCTTTAATTAATATTTGATAAAACCCACGAACTAAAAACCACTCGATCTGTTGACTGAAATTTGCCATAAGTATACAAT
Organism: Colias philodice; assembly: GCF_061535455.1. NCBI lineage: Eukaryota > Metazoa > Arthropoda > Insecta > Lepidoptera > Pieridae > Colias > Colias philodice. Next base: position 4,235,738 of record NC_143101.1, read on the forward strand.
ATACATAGCCACTATGATGAAGGCGTACCAGCTATAAAAGGATTTCGAGACGAGGAAATATTTTAAACTATGAACATTTATTATGTCGCAGGCAAAGCTGCAGGCAACAGCTAGTTGTTAATATGACTGAAACAAAATTATTGTGTGTTATTTTAATTAAATCTAAATTTGTATGAAGAAAATTAGTTTACATACACAACAGAGAGTTTGTCACGAATAAAGTTCAATCAACCTAAGTCAACTCCCCTAAAATATATTAAGAAAATTATATTCTAGAACTTTGAATAGAACTAGTAATAAAAAAAGGCTTTCCTCGCAAAAGCTTTGGAATTTCAAAAGCTCGTAAAATTCACACACTTTGTTTCAATTCAATAGATTTTGCTTCTTCTTATTTAAATAGATCTACAGACTTTATATATCTACTTAAAATTGTCCTCTTAGCGAGGTATTTAAGATAAATAAATAAATGTAAATTTAAAATACGACTTGAATGAATACCAAGATTTTTTAAATCTAATCAATATAATAGTTAACCTTTACATCCGTTGGGTAAATAACCAATACAGGAATTGCAAAACCAACAATAGAAATTTCTAGAACATTCTAACCTCTGCATGCAAGGAGAGTTCCATGAACTAAAAAGCTCGATTCCTTTAAACTCGCGGAAACGATAAAACAAAACATTTTATAGCTACTATCAAACGCATCTCGTATGTACAGTCATGCTTAAAAGTGTACTAAACTACTAACGTTCGGAAATTGTACATTTTACATGGTATTTAAATTCGTTTGTATATACAACAATTTCTAGTTTCAGTTGAGTTTGTTTTTGGTATAGCTGCAGCGCGAATCCAATATTTAAAGATTTTTCACAGAAATCTCTATAATTTTGGAGGTTAAATTACAAGCGCTGGAAAAACTCAGCATACCTACCATATAGACTACATTCTTGGTTTCATAACAATATCTATAATATAGATGGTAGCGATTCTCTTCCTTAAGAAGACTATCTATTAAGTAACCTCTATGAAAATCTTATATATATATAAAATTCTCGTGTCACAATGTTAGTCTGCATACTCCTCCGAAACGGGTGGACCGATTCTCATGAAATTTTCTGTGCATATCGGGTAAGTCTGAGAATCGGCCAACATCTATTTTTCATATGTACCACGGGCGAAGCCGGGGCGGGCCGCCAGTGTAGGTATATTATTTTATTGATATGTTATTTGTGCAACTGTTAACAACAAAAACTGCGGGGACTGTTACAATGCATGCTGTAAATGGCAAAATATAAAATCTCGATTTTTTTAATATTTATACGTAACGGTCAAATGAGAGGATGGAAATAATACAAATACTTACTCGGAACATCGAAAATAAATGAGTATAGTTCTAACCAAAGAGTTTATAAATGACTTCCTCTGTTCATGACGCCACGCCTCTTATCTTATAATACTTTTAATTTTAATAAAAAAATTCATATAGGTACGATGTCTCCTGCAAAGGATTCGAAATAATGAGAAATGTTAATCAATTATCACTTCCGTTATTAACACGACGTTCTTGGTATATTTTTATTCATGTTTCGCAATTCACAAGAACATTGTACCTACATGGTATGGATAAACAAAATTCCACCTACAACCCAACACTTCAATTGTTCTACGACAATATAATTGAACAATAGCTGGCAACATTGGCTGTCAATTGAAAACATCATTAATTAATAGTTTCTGCCATTACGTGAATTATTCTGACTAATTAATAGCCGAAAACAACGTATACGTAGGTACGTGTAGAATAACAAATTGGTTTGCAATAACAAGAGATATATTAAGTGTTGCCATTCTGAATTAAACTACGTCGTGAATGTTAATGATAGATCTAGAAAATTGTTATAATATTTATATTACCGTAGAGTTACATTGTTTGAAATTAATAAAATGATTCGTCATTCAATGTAAAAAGTAAACATAATAATTATAAACCACAGTAAATTCGCTCTCACGAAATATAAATATAACAATCATAATGAAAATTATGATAAATCTACAGTATTGTTTACAGATCAAACATTAGGAAATCTTAATTAGCCAGCGGCAGGCGTTATTACCGCAAACTCTGTGATTACGTAGCGACCATTAAAACTACTATCTGGTCCATTAGCCTAGTTAAAACATCATAAACTGACTATTAATGTTTTACGATATTGGCCGAAAGTGGCCGATTAATCAGTACAAAATCACAATAAATTGTTTCATAACAAATGGCGCTCGTACATCATGTTGAGATACGTGAAATAATACAATTCTGTAGCACAAATGGATGTAATTTTTTAAATAACCACGTGACGCGAACGAGGTGTTTCAGACCAACTGCAGTTTAAACTTGTTAGCTTTCATTTATAAGTTCATAGGTATAATACGATATGGAGATGAAAATCACTATGAAATAGGGTGGGAGTTGGAGATATGCTATTTCAAATGTGATGAAATCTGCTCTCATGATGTGGATTTTATCTATAGCAGTGTGATAAGTATCCTACGCGAGCTTAATCTAATTCCGCCAAAATATTATCAAAGCTTCCTCTAATTATGCCAAAATGTATGTAGCGTTGCGTGGGCTTTTATATTATATTATGTACATGTAGATTGTAGATAATGTTCAAGCAGATATCTAATTCCAAGATTTTGCACTAATTACATTATTTATTGTATTAATTAAAACCACCAAAATTAATCTAACATAGAATAACATAACTAATTAACTAATCTAATAATTATTTTATTTTTTTTATATTTTATATATTTGTAAATTGGTTAATATAATTACATTGTTAAAAATTTTTTGTATTGCTATTGAACTTTTGTATATAGTGTATCGGGAAGGCACAGGCTCCTGAAACACAGCGAAAGCTATATTAGGAGTCTGGGGTCCTCTTTTTTGTGTTATGTACCTATTCTGGTTCAATAAATGATTTTTATTTTATTGAACGTGCTAGTTTTTACGCGCATTATTCTTCGATTTTATCATAATTAACAAAATGTTTTAATAAGAAATAACATTAACATTATAAGACGCTTTTGTATGAAATGACATAAAACAAAACAATTTAAGTATTACGAATCTGTCATTCACGGTAATGAAAACATTGGAAGTACGTTCAAATGAATGTTGAACATTGAATGGTAATGATTATGATAACATCCTTCTTATTACATTATTGTTAAAGTTATGTGGCTTTGACGTAATTCGTTATGATTGTCTCGTATTTCTTTTTATATAAAATTGCATAAACGCCTAACTGTGTCTCATAGTAAAACAGACGAGAGTATTCTTTAACGACGTTATGCACAATCTACAGTCGCAAAAATTTAAACCAAATATGCACTTTAAAATCATAATATACCTAAATCAATTTTTCTTAAAAGCATCACATAAAATACAAATAACACTAGTCTCAAAACCTTTATCAAATTATATTACTCAATGATCCTTAAAGAAGAGAAATGTGAATGGCATTGCTTTTCCCTTAACTGTCATGTAATGGGATACTAAAATGACCAACAGTAGCCTGTTTAATGGGGCAGGGACCAATAAAAATGGCCTCGTAAACTGTGTCGGGTACTCGGGTACAAGATTAAATTAATCATTCAATACTTCGAATGGACCTCATTAGCCGGTGCGATTTTCGATTATCAAGGGATTAAAAACCGTATTGTTATGATAATGCGTTATTATGTATTTGTTTTGGTATTTCTATAGCTATTGTTGTGTAAAAAAGTGTTAAAGTGTAATTAACTTTGCTTCTTAGATATGATAGATAGTTTGGTATTTTGGGAACCTGTCATAGGTACTTACATATCTCACTAATATAGCTATTGCATAAATATTACTAAATAAGTTTGTTTACATAAAAATGAACTTACAATTTAATTAAATTTCCATCATTTGCGTTCCATTAAGGTAAATAGACGACGTTTGAAAAACCCATAAATTTAAAAATAGTTTGGAAAATCCAAAAGTGCACGCCTCATAATTTTTTTTTAATAATTATTTATTAATAATTATTTTTGTTTATTTAATAACAATTAAACCACATCGAATCAGACCCTGAAAAATTAAAGGGTTCTATTCCTGAGCATACTCAAGCGTAAGAGAAAAAAAAAGACTCGATTAGTAAAGTATTTCGGTCGCTATCGTGTTAACAAGAAAGTCCTCTGCACATACAGACACACGGACGTCCAAGACAGAACTTTTTTAAACTGTTTTTTAACTAGTTTAAATAACAAAAATGACATCAAAAATATCATGAATGTTAAAAATAGTGTTTTTTCTTAATATGTGTGTGTATGTATTATCTTACAAGTGCAATGTATGATACATAAAGACATTTTAAGTTTGAAAAATCAGATGTTTTGCGCGAAGTGACAGTAGTACCCACCTCAACGCTTCGCTTATGAGGCGTGCAATAACTTTCGTTTCATTTAAGTCTCATTTATCTTTCAAATGATTAAATCAATTTAGTAGGTATCATTTAGACCAAAATGTAGTTGTAGGTTTTTCTCTTTTCATAATATCTTCGTTGATAGGTAGGTCAGTGAATGAATCGGTTATGAATAGTCCTTTTAAAATATATTAATTCGCTCACAATATCTCAATGTCATTTGCGTAATTATAAAACTTAGACTTTAGATGAGGATGAATCACGTGTAGTTTTGAGCATTACCAATGAAATAAAAACAACTGTTCTTATCAAACACATTTTAATTATACTGTTATGCCATGCCACACATAAATCACAATTTGAATATGGCATGTTTGACATATCAACCGAAATCTTGGGCTTGTACAAGTTGTAGGTACATATGTGTTTTCAAGGGGAATTTAGAATGCAATTGTATGAAGTAGACATTATAAAGTTCAGTGTATAATTTTCGGGGCGCTGGTCCACCCGTGGCGCGCAACTCTGAACTCACGCAGCAGAGCGAGCTGTCAATCGTTCATTAGTATGTGAGCGCGTCGGACGCGCGCGCCGATACACCCGACGCGTGCGCAAACACAAACCTAACAAAAATGACGTTCTAAATAACTTGACGTTCCCAATACAGTTCCAAAACGTTCAAAATGTGCTGTGCGAGAATCACAAATTACCTCTTCCACAAACTAAGGAAGTACACATGTGGACTGAGCCGCGAAAGTAAGTAGCGTGTGAATCACCCCTAAACGTGATGCCGATTGTAGTACATTTATTTACAAAACTATCGGTCTATTTATAGCTGGGCCTTCTAGACGCGTTGAGATCGTTAACGATCCTTGCGCTTTATATTACGGAGTATTAACTGCACTCGCAATCACTTGACCCGTCGCAACTTTCTAGAATCGGTTCTAGGAAATAAGCACTTTCATTTAAGGTCGTTATACAAACAATCTCAGTTTATGGTCGGTCGAGTTATCGATATATAATGTTATCTGGTTAATGGGAGTCATTATATTTTAAGAGAAGAGCACAAAACGGCTTCTAATTAGCTGGCTAAATCATTATCCAACGTTATTCAGCGCTGCTCGAGCGATAAGCACAATGTTTTGCATTGTGTATTCGATATTGCGCTCCGAATGCTGTTTTTGTTTATAGTTGGTACACGCTGACAATATGCGTGGTACAATTTAACCCAAAATAAATGCGTCATAATAAAATGAACATAATGAGGTCATATTTCAAGCTTTTATTATTAATATTTATGAGGTGAAATGCATTTAACTTTTATTAAATAATTACCTTTTAAAATAACAATAAGTAGATGATTATTATTACGGTTTTACTATAACAACGGCAAATAAACAAAACAAACAAATAAAAATATTTAAAGTTTAAACTTTACTTCATAAAAAAAGCATTGAAATTTAAAATTGCATCCGAATCCATTCAAATTTTGTGAGAAGAACAAAAAACATACCTAGCACAAAGTTCACATCCTATTTACAATTTTAGTATTATACACGTATCACAGAAATATATTATTATTTATTACCATGACTATATTATTCCACAACTAGTTTACTGCCTCCCATTTTCACGCCTTAAGTTTTTCCTTTGCCTGAAGTATTGCCTAGAGTTAAAGGGCGCCACATTACATGACTTCTCTAATGTTTGTTTTGTTATTATTTTATAAATAGGTAATTACATCTATACATAGTTCAGACCTTCACTATGATACATGTTTAAGAGAAATAATAAGTTTTAGTAATAATAAGTTCTATAAAGATACTTCTTTCCTTCAATAACACTTGAAGAAACTGCTACCTAACGTTGAAATTAGATATTACTTATAGGTTACCTAATTGGTCCTAGCAGTCGTTTCTTGGCGTGATATAATAGCTAATCAGATAGTTCTTTTATGTAACCTACACAAGCACTACAAGGATCGAGGTAATCAAACTGAAATTGGTTGGGTTACTATAAACAGGCTTACTGTTTAGACTTTTCTTAAAGCGAAATTTAAATGAACACTTAATTAATGCTATTTAATATATTAAAAAAAAATCATACTTTATGATACTTTAATGCTATCGCATGCAATTGATAACGTTTTTATAGAAAAATCACAAAATAATTAACCATTTATATGATGAGTGCAACCCTAAAATATTACGTTCATCACAAAATTACTAGTTATGGTTGCAACCCTACATTGTAGGTTCCTACCCATATATCAACAACTATTCACGGACGCCTAATTCTGATCTTTGTTTAAAATACTCGCCAATAATACAGATGTAGTAACAGACACATTTCCTGTGTTTTATAAATAAAACCCAGAACTAAAACAGATGTTGCAAGTAAATTATTCATTAAGATTTTGGGGCATTCTGACGATTTCTAAAAAGGAAATAATATTTGTTCGACCTACTTATCGTAAATTTTCGAGAAGTGACAAAGAATACTATTTTTAAAAACATTGTTATGGTTTACATGACATAAGGTTAAATTTAAAGATAAAAAAATACTTGCTGAACTAGATTTACACCTTTAATATTTATATGTATGCAGTAGGATGGTAATCGGAGCATAATAGGTAATATTTGTTTTACTCGTATCTGACCACAACCTAGAAATATCTTATAATGGATTTTCTAAAAAGTATATCCTTTGATTCCATAAAAAACGTCAACGCAAGTCGTCAACGTTAGTTATAGTATAGTGAAGACTGAAAAATGTCCTATATTTTTTGATCCTTGTAGTCATTTTAATAATGAAGATCTTGTTATTTTTTGTTTCAAAACAGTGACAGATTAATTATTCTTAATTATATCTAAAATCTAATTAAATTGCATGATCTTTAGATAGGTTTTTGCATAATATACGAGCCCAATTACGTATTCTGACTTATAAAGCAATTAAATTTGTTCTATTTATTCCAAATGAATATTAATAAAATGAGTCACTTGTACCTACATATATGTTTTTAATTGTAATATAAGAGTTATTTTCCTTGTGTTTCATAACCAACCTTAAAACCACATTTTGTTATTTTATACAGACAAACGTGTAACTAAACGTTTGCGGCAAATTGTTTTTGTTTTTACTATAGAGAATAATCTTATACGCTCTCCTAATATTATAATAGCCTTTGATAAACTATTAACATAATGATAAGATGGCTTCCCTCAGCTGAGGAGCATCTATGTAGTTAGAACTCTGAATAACAAATGAGCCTGATCATTTCCGTTTTAAGTTCTGAATCCTTTATCTTAATTGAAAGTTATTTACTTTAGTTATTTCTGATCTAATTGATCTTAATCTTTAATTAGCCGTTAAATTTTTCTATTACTACAATATTGTAAAGCCTTTTGAAATGTTTTCTTATAAAATATCTTTGCTATGCCTTGTGTAAGCGTAAACCCTGAATGCATTGCAAAATTTAAGTAGAAACCTGCACCTAACTTTTCGATCATACCATCTCCAGGATTAAGTACATAAAATTAATATAGACAACAATAAATCAAGAATACATCAATTTTTCTCCTCAATTGACGTCGACCTTGACATGACCAAACATTATCCTTTTGTCTCAATTGGCTGGTAATTGTCGGACGTCTTCAACTCTATTCAGAGACACAATTTGCACTTAACTCTTCGTTAAATTACACCTCGGCTGGGGGGATGTGTTATTTATAAACAGCATAATATCAGGGTTAATCATCAAATAACATCGAACGTATCCGATACATCGATTGGATATTGGCGGGAAATTCTCGTATATAGATTCACTTTGTATGAGTGAAGATTTTTTTTATTCAAAATTAGATAGTAGGTAATATAGTCTACGTGCGACATTTTCAAATTAACACGACGAATCTCGAAATGTCATAATATAACAACATAATTTTTCACAAAAAACATTCGGACATATTTATGTTAAGTTAATAGACAAAATCACAAATGGTTACTTCAGTTTAAAAATAAATATAGCCTGGTCAATGCTCTTATGCGACTTAACGGAAGCTTCACAAACAAACTATTAATGAGCTTTTTAATTGAGCGACAACGTCAAATCATTTAAAATTCGTGTGGTCTTATATCTAATGAACAATTTGTTTTTCAGCCAAATCCAAAGCCAAAACTTAGTCAACTAGGAATAGAATTACAAAGTAGAGCGTATTTGTGTGAAACTAATCTGTGGTGTATATGTCGGTGCTGTCTGTGTTTTTGTTAGTCTATGCGATGTCCGCATGAGATGTTATATTTAACCTGGCTGTAAATAAAACCAATCATCACGGCTTCGTTTAAAGGAAAATTTAAACGAACACCATCCAAAATGCCTAAAGGTAAGTTGTTGTTGTAATAATCCTGGCATGCAACAGCATCATTAAAAAATATCTGCAAAATTTTTTTATGAACTACCTATATGACATCATGTGAAATGCAATTTACCAGTAACGCTTTCTCTACAATATAAAATATTTTTCATGAATCTACTAATTTGACTCTTATATTTTTTATCTTATGTAACATGTAAACAAAACGATGATGAACGATGATATGAAAATGAAAATTTTCGAGTAATCTATTTTTTTTTTCGTGTAACATTCAGTACTTACACACTACATTCTATATTTAACTAAAGTATGAAAAAAACAAATATGACAAATTGCAATTTATTACGCAAACTGTTAATCAAAATTCTATAAGCGATAGCCATGGAATGTTAACTCTTAGCATTCCTCGTTATTGCATATTTTCCTCTGAGAGGAAAATGCGTTGATAAATCACAATTTTATACGCCTTGTGGCTATTATAACATGACTAATTTCTGAACCGATTCCTAATGCGTTACGTAATTATTTCAAAATAAAAACGCCATATTTTGTAAACACATATCGATCTACATAACATGTTTTCATATATTTCTCTTAAGTTTAAAAGCAAAATATTTTAATGTTTTTGGAAAATTATTGTGTCGCTACCGCAGGCCGGAAGGGATGCAAAACTCTGATAAGCTTAATCGACTTTAAATGAATAGCTTTAAATCATAATAGCAGTGTTAATGTGTACTAACAAACTTATCCTAAGGTTCAGAAATTATCAATCTATTTTTAACAGTCTTATAATTGACTGCAGATGTCTATTTTCTCCCTTGTTTATATTGAGAGGAGTATACAGGTTGGTATTATATTTCACAAAATATCCAAAAGTCCTCTACAAAAATAAATCTCCATTATTCTCTCCGACGAAAACTGAAGAAAAGTTTTAATTCAAAGCAATGCTAAAAAGTTTGTTACGTCGTCATTTATTATTATTAACCGTTAGTTACATATTTAGTGCATTAAATTACATGAAAATATTTTTTACTAAAAAATCTGCCTTAGCTAAATTGTATGATTGACTAATTTGATAATTTCTCCCTTTAATTATAACTTGCTCTTCCCTTCTAAGGCTATATTAAGTACAAATAAACACCACTGATTTGTCATTCCTACAACAATCACGTGGCCATATCTCGTGACCACACATCCTAAGGAACTAATTAACTTGGACACTACAACGCTATAACATTGTACATATTTGCTTTAAATGACTTATAGATTATCTTCTGAGTATAGTGGACAAGTATCAATATAAGTTCGTATAGTTTTTACATTGTTTACATAGCTTATTCATATTTTTACTATCAGCATGCAAGTTTAACATCATTATTCTTCTTTTTCTGCTCAGCTATAGTCTTAATATCTATATTTATTAATTGTTGCCATTCACATTTAAATAGTTCTTGAAAATATGGAATAAGTTCAAAAAGATACATTTTTTCTTTAATATTGATTCATGTCTGTAATTTAAATTATAATTTAAAATTTATAACATCAAATATTGGGCTTGGCTTAAAATTTATTACTTGTAGGTGTTAAAGCTGAAATAAGGTAGGTAATCTGTTTCGATATAAACTGTCACGCCAGTAAAAACACGTTTTATATTTTCAGCGTTTAATTTATGTATAGACACGGATAGACAGCGCTATAGATTTTTAATCCATCAAAATCTTGTTGTGTATAACAGACTAAAAATATTTTGTCTGTAACATTGGCTTTTTTATGGAATAAATTAACGTTAAGTCTTTAGCTGAAAAATACATTTATAAGTTACGTTTGTACCTGAAATATAGACTTATTTATATGTATCTTAAGGTTCAGAAATTATCAAATAAGCCAAGATAGTACAGCTCCTTAGTTCTCATTGCCATCCTCAAATTACATTAAACACTTGTATCAATGAAGTGTCGCTGGCTCATTGTTAATCGTGTTTTATCAGCTGTTATGCCAAGTCCACGGTATAACTGTCCTAGACAATCAAATGACTGTGCCTTAAGTTTGTTCTACGTCTATGGTTCATTTTCGCTTTCACTAATGAAGAGATTAAGGGCCAGTTTACTTACTGATAATAATCATGTTCTATTTGACCCTTAATGAGATTTATACTGTATTTTTTATGTGACGATAGTTTTGAAATAGCTTTTTCTAACTGTAGATAACATCAACTGAATGAATGAACTATTGCCTCAAAATATAAAATTCATGCAATAAGTACTCCATTTCAGTAAATTTTACGATATACAATCCAATATGTACACAAAAACACATCAATTTCTATAGTTTTATTCATCATTATGCTATCACATTTAAAAATTGCATCGAAAACGAACAAAAAATCTATTCACATTCCATTCTAAGAACATTTGCAAGTCATTAAAACGTTGATGCACGTGTTAAAATTGAGCGTGGTTTAAAATCTTTTAATAGAATAAGCACTATGATTTAGTTTCCACATTTAGCGCCATGCACTGTTGTGTATCAAATGTCGTCATCACATTCATCAACTTTACGCCAGATCATGTGTACTGAAGCTTGATTAATTTATATCAAACTTTATTGAACTACGTACATTTTTCATACGTCATTGTTTTTTTATACATTGCAGATCTTAAAACAAAACAGTATATTGTAATATACTGTTTTGTTTTAAGATCAAAGTCTAGAAATATAACACTTTATGATTTCATAGAAACATTCTAAAACTAAGAAAGATGAATATTTAACAATATATTATTATCTTTTGTTACATTGAGACAAGGTAATTACAAATTAAAGTTATTTGTTTGCATCAAGCTATGCTTATTAGATAGTGACAGGATATTAAGCGCTTTAAACATAGGTATTATGATGTATCATCATACCAAGATAGAATATGATTATAAATTTAATATTTTTTACTCGTGTGTAATCATAATGGTAGTATGACAGAAACTCAATTAAGTGTTTAAGTTAATAAACAATAGCTGGTAAAAGATTTTGTCGTTTTTCGCATGTTCATTAAATAATGGTGTTGTAAATGCGCAATTACTTACAATAATTTCCTCTTTCATATTTTAGTAATTTTATATAAGAAACAAAATCCATATTTTTTCTTTAGAAGAATTTTTTCTGTCTCACTCGTCGTCTAACTTTCATAAGGAACTTTTAATTTTCACCTTTATACGTTCGTAGGTAATCTTCGTGTTCATTCACATCACATTTTATTAGTAACCATTTTTTCTTAGTCTTATCGAATTAAACAAAATTAATTACTTCTGACAACGTTTTCTTTATTTCTTTCTAATTGAAAAAAGAAATATTTCTCTCCGTTGCATTTCACTTCCATATAATCTGCAATAACATTTTACCGTTCAGCTTTCAGCCATTTAATTTTTTTACACCGGAACACTTACAGGTATTACGCTTGTGTTCGTATTGTTCAAACAGGAAGCATTTTATACTACTACCCGTTCGCTTCGAGTTGGCCGTCGATGACCGTTACAAAATGATGTCACAGGCTCATCGACTGGTACCGTTGACAAAAAAAATAATAACACTCCGAAAAATAAAATAACAAAAACAGTTTGTATAATTACTTACTTCAGCGATTTCCTCGCTAATAGCAGTAAAAAATATACCTATAAAACTTAACAATAATAAACTTAACAAAACGATCAAATAACATAACCAAAAACAACGGGAGCGATATTAGTGACGAACGGGCGCACGTGATTGCGTTACTGACGGTACTAGCAGGGTCTGTCTAGGAGTGCGGTGCGGTGAAGCGGGAAGGGTGGGAGCGGCCAACTCGAAGCGAACGGGTAGTAAACACGGTCGAACTAAACGCACACATTGGAAAGAACAATAACCATTTGCCTTGATTGCCGCTCCTAAGCTATTGTGCCTCAATGCCCTTACAGCGATTGGTTTCGGCTGCATATGCTATTGTGGAACGGTCATTGAATTCATTCAATCTTATTGCTGAACTAGATTAATAAACGTTTGCGAGGGTGCAATGAAATCTGTAACGCGTTGATAGTTTACAGCTTTTGCATTGTATCCTATGTTGTAACAGGACTATGGTATACAAGGGATTTGTTAGCTAATGTTACGTGTCGTCATTTGTTAATATTTTTCTGTTACCTATTTTTTTACGCTTTACTCTGTTAGGTAGTAATTGCAAAAAGTTAGGTGAACCTACCGCAAAAAGTACGATAAATCTTAGTTCTGTTTTTTTTTCAGTAATATTACTCGATTTTCGTCTAAATATAAACGGAAGTTTAGTAATATGATGGGTAATTTAATTTGATATTCAAAACTAAGCTTTATCTACACAATGGGTGCATAAATACATATTGTTCAAGTGCGCTTGAAAAAATTATTAATCAATGACTGTAGTTTTAATAACTAGACGGAGTCACTAATTAAATCGAGTCTCCTTGGCGTCAGTGTTATTAACGTGGAAATTACTTCATGGTTGGAATCTCGCATTTATGAAATACTTTCTTATACCAGGATTTTTTAAACATTTATTTAAATTTGCTGTTGCAACAAATAAATACTTTCAACAAGACTCACATAAGTCGACAAAGAAATCAGTCTTATAGTAATGTATAGTTAAATCTTTTATAACCGGCGTTACTTCTTCCAATACCTACATCACTTGATTATCGCTAAGATTCTTCTCAAGTTCAGACTGAAATAAACATACCAAATCGATTATATCATCTCTATAAGACAACAGGCCTTATCATTCCGCAACATATTCAACCAACTGTTACATATAAAATATATGAAACCACAGACACTCATTATATTAATCTACATATCGTCTTTTTTGTTCTTATATCAATTCATATTCATAAAGAGCGTTGTCTGTTGCCAAAAAGATGAGATATTATGATACCATTAAGCTCGTAGTCAGTAAATTTGTGAAGCCAAGCTAATCATAAGTATCGTCTTCTTTTATCATTACTGCGTCTGTCTTTCATAATCTTTATGCCATTCACTGGATATTTTGTATAAATAATGTATCTTATCTGTATATTTTTCTATTTCTTAATACATTATTACGAAGGCATTATGAATTCGGAACTGTTATTTGGCTTACCCACTCATCCTTAAACGACCAACGAATAATAAATTTCGTCTGCTCTATTCATCTGCATACGAACTATGAAAATCTACAAAAATATCTATTACATCCACAATATTTTTCCTTATACTATCTAGTCTTTCTGTAATTTCGAACGAACTTTTTATTTCAGAAGAAGGGCTAGATTACGGGCAAACTGATATTGAACAGTTTAAACCAATACGTTTCTATATATTTTCGAAAATTACAATTATTAAGTATCTAACACATCATTTTACTTACAGGCGACGCCGATATGTCGCTGAAACAAGGCAGCGGCACCGGCAAAGTCCATTTCGGTGGCTTGGACGATGTGTCATTGTACGGTACACCCGTGGAGCCAGCGCCCCCAGCCCCAGACGCCAAGCAGGGCTTCCTCAGAAACCAGCTACAGGCGCTCTTCCAACCCACCGACAACAAACTCGCCATGAAGCTGTTCGGCTCGAAGAAGGCGCTGATGAAAGAACGCATCAGGCAGAAGGCGGCTGGCCACTGGGTTATACACCCGTGCAGTAGTTTCAGGTATGTCCTTTATGTAGTAAGTATTGTAATAGACGTTGTTAAGAGCATCGAACTTAGATATGGAAAAAGTAATAGGTTGGTAGAACTTCTTGCGACCATAATTATTTCGAATATAGGGGTTATTTCAGAATTCGTTGGAGATGTTAATCCTAAATATCAGATAATCAACATTCCAATCTTTTTTTGATATACTTTTCTTAGGAAATTGAAATTGAACAATTGCCAAAAAGGTGGAATTCATTCAGGTATATTATGCAAAAAATAAGAAAATAAATACCAAGAATATCGTCACCAACCCATAGATTACTCATCACTTAAATACATTTTTGAAATGGAGATGTAATAAATGGCAACTATGTACAATTTACGACGCCGGTCGTAACTTCAAATTGGATCTCACGTAATTCCTCTTGCAGGAAATAAGACGGAATCGTAGGGATCTCTATCAATTTTATGCACGTCTGTGACAAGGTAATAAAATAGATGTTATCGCTAATAGATAAATGTTCTTTGATCATTGTACGTCTGGGTAACCATTTTTAACGGAATGTATTCTATAATTGGTTATTGATGTAGCACATGTATGTGATACTTATTAATAGTTCTTGTATCTGATCTGTCTGAAGCAGTAACAGACTTCCATCCCCCATATTCGGACTATGAGAGTGATGGAATAGAAAATATAATTGTGTTAACAGTTTATTGAAGCATTGGAGCATTGGCATTTATATCTTCCACATGTTCGTGTTAGTCGAAATTGATCGCCGTGGTCGAAATGTGGTTATCAATACTATTACATTCATGATTCAGTAGTATTCACTACTCAGTAAAGATCTATGGAACGGCCACGATCCTCTTATTGGACTGAATTAATTACAACTAACGTAACACTTAGTCTGGTTGTAGTTACGTAAATAGTAAATGCTACTGAGAGTATTTCAAGCCGCAGTGCTGTAATACGGTCGACAAATATTTAATGAAAAGTACCCATATTTTTACAATTTGTTATATAAATAAATATGAGTTAGAAATAGAAGTCTTTGTATTTTATGTTCTGTAAAATTGTTACTATATTTAAATCTTTCCTTGACACAAACTTATATAATTGGAATTTGTTTTATCGACTTTTTTGGTTAAAATAGATGTAAAAATACATACTGATCCCATTCATATTTGTGGCCTTTTTAAACGTTAGTCTTAGAAATGGATAATTTAATCTTATAGAAATTAATCAAATAAATGATGATGAAGTCTCAAGGAGGTAATAGAGGTGACGCAAGGTCTGTCTACTAAACTACTTACATAACAAATGTTCGCCAGTCTCATTAAATGTATCGCCTCCTACAAAATGCTATGAATACACAATTTTAATTAGGTTTAAGTCCCTTGGAGTTACTTAACCCAGCTAAATAACTTGAGGGTACGTTCTGAGATTCAAGTAAAATAAACTTTATATTTTCCTTCCAAACTCAAAGTTTATGTGGAAATGTAAATAAAATTAATTCTAAGTTTAATTTTATCTCTAAACTTGTATTTAAATTATTATTTTCGTATTAAATGAAATACCTAAGTATTTTCATTCGTTTTTAGAAGTAAAACGTGCAAATAATTGGCGTATGTGATTGCTTTTTAAAAGATAAATTAAATTCATCAATTGTTTTGACAATGTTTGGTAATTAGCTAGAACACGAAGGATAATAACCGATTTTCAGTTTATTATTACAAAAACCGATTTCTGAGCTTTAAATGCACAAAAAAAAACTAAATTGTATACAATTTAACGTCGCTTTTATTGAAAAGCAATAATGAATTATGGCGCATAATATTCTTAACAGTCTATCAAACATGGCCATTACATTAAAAGTTAATTTGCGTTGCAGCGAGCTCCATTAAGCCAACTTTATCCAGGTTATTTAAAAAGGCACTCAGGACCGCATTTCAGCTTTCATACGTGAATATACTTGATTGCAAAATACTAAAGACTTTACTAATTATATACTGAAATTTTTCAATAGCATTTAGGAAAATGAAAAAGATCTTTTGTTGGTTATACCATAGTCACTGTCATTCGTTGTTACTTTATTAGATAAATTAACTATCCTACTACGTAAGATATGCATTATACATTATTGAAGTAGTTAAAAATACATTAGGTGAGAAAAACAAATAAACGTTTATAAGGTGCATTGAATAATGTCATTTGAATAAAAACCAATTGAAAACAATAGTGTGACAATAGTTATTAACGGAAATGGTGTTGGAATTCGTAAACATTGTTCGACCGAGGTAAACAATGTTGTGGACGAATTATACATTCATGGATTCTTTTTTATTCTTTTTCCGTAATGCATGCTGGTACTTTTATCAAAAATTTTAATGCTTAATTTTGCAGTTATTTTAAATTGAAATTTGTTTTGCATAGATATCATTTGGAAGCGTGTTGTTCAATATTAGGTATCTACTACCCTGACCCCTCTATGAAATTTTACGAAATTAACACATAGGTATATATTTTTATCAAAGCCTAAATCAGCTTTCCATAATGTTATGTATTCAGTATATAGAATGTCTATATTCTTGCTATATTCACACATAAAATCACTACATATAACAGAAGTATAAAAAATCGTTACAAATTCTGCTCCACATTAAAAATTACAATACCAACTCATGTTACACGTTCTAATCGTTTGTAATTTCCTGACGTTCACTTATCTAATGGTATCAGCATGCTTCCGCGATCACTCGATTAGACACAGATGTCGGGCAATCGATCGAGGGCTGTGATTCGATACATTAATGCGCAATGAATTGATCGCATATCGAGATGAGTTACATAGTTAGTTTTTTTTTTATTTTTTTTTATTTAACTTTTTAAAACCAGTATCATGACGTATGTTTTGTTTAGGTTATATGTCAGTTAGTATGACATGATTTGAATTCTTAGTCCAAAAGTGTTGAATAGGCTGTCAGTGACAACAGTAAGCAATGGAACTGGCCCTTAAATTAATAAAAAATAAAAGAAGGGAGTGTGTGATTTTAAAAATGGAACAGGTACATATTTTGGAGAGGAATTGACGGAACTAAACCACAGACTAAACGCTCGTTTTGAAATACATATTTTTAAGGTTAGTTTGATATAACTGAGTTCGTGAAAGGTCAAGGGTTCGAGTACAGACGAGTGTGCAAAAATTAAATTCAATTTTATATCAAATTCAATTCATCAATACTCCAATTGGTAAAGAATCGTGATTAAATCGAAATGTTTTAGAACCAAAAAGTTATAACATCTTCAGCTATCCCTCGGCAATTCGTATTTGTCCAGCGTGGTGAATTCAATGAAAAGTAAAAACCATAGAAAGCCTGCAGTGAAAACACTAAAAATTATATCTCTAACAAAGCTGAAAAAGCTGCTGCTAAAGTTATTGTTAAAATAAAACGGAGTTTTATAAAATCGAGAAATAAAAACACTAGCAATTTTATACACAACAAAATTCCATCGTCAGTTGGTATTTCTCTGTTAAAATAACAAACATTTTTATAATTTAATATGAACTGCTATCAATCAGAGTCTATTTCAACTATAAATTCCTTCGAGCATTTTATATAATATAAAAATAGACAACACAATAAACGATCAATCACAGTTCTTTAGTACTTTATGATGTAGCAGTAAAATCGAGGCTAGACTTGACTTTATCTTACTTTACGAGAGAAAATTCTCTATTTTCACCTTCATAAAAGAGAATCCGTGTTAGCGGGATTTATGGCTGTCTGCGGTAAATAATTTGAAACTTTTGAACGTGCACTTTTAAACCGAGGCCGGTTAACTCTTTTGTTAGAGTGAGATACCTGCGCCTTAATTAAATTTAAAAGCACTTTGATCTAGCCTTAAATCTTCAAATTTAAGTGTACTTTCATGAAAGTGTGAAAATGAAGTTTTGCATAATATTATTATATTTTTTAACAAGATTAATGAAAAGTTTTTGTTTTGATAACATTAATTTCTTAATAGTATAGTATCCGATTGGTGCACACCACCATAAGTATGCTGGGTAGGTAGGTATAATATAGATATACCTATCTATAATATATATTTATATACCTAGCCGAGAACAGCTATCCTATTTTCCACAGTCATGTTAGCCGCGTCTTGATCTAAAGGATTTGTGGGAATATAAACGATTATTATATTTTTTTTTTCATTGAAACTTTGTTATGTCTTGTTTATATTACTTGAACTTGAGCTTGGAATTCACTCATTTCAAGTACAATAATTAGCTATTGTTATTTTATAATTAATGCGGGCTTTATCTTAACGAAAATGTGAACAATACGAGTCTTACCTATATATATTATGTTCTATAAGAAAAAATGGTATTTGAACATGTTTAAGAAAACATGACATTAAAATATTAGTAGCAATAATAAAAAAATACATTAATGTTACGACTATAATTTGTGCCTGGATTTCAAATCAATAGCTGCAATTAATCAAGTCAATTATTTTGTTTGTTTGATTCTAATTTATTACTATTATTGTCTTCTGTAAAATATTATTTCCTTACTATCTATTTTCAATATTAAATACCTCAGTAGATAATATAGCGAAGTTAGTCATTCTTGAATAGTGGTATTCCTTGGGTATTCCCGACACCCAGAACTTCGAAACAAATGACGAAATGTGGTCATTTCAAAGAACTAGCGTGTTATTAATGACATTGACGTGCCATTAGCATGATTTAATGATCGGGTGTAAAATCAAAATGCGCATAGAAAAACCAGACTGCAACAAGTAGCAATTAGGTTATCTCTAAAACGCTCATCAAAGGTATTGTGGGGACAATACTGCTGATGGACCGTACTGTAATCATTGAACAATGAACACTGTTACACACGTATGTTTTTATTTCTCGTAGTTTGTGCTACACCGAAATGAAACGAATGGATATTGTTTAATATTGGTTTAGACATATTTTACAAATTACATTTATCGATATGATTCGGAACGAACGTAAAAAATAATTCAATAATTCCCGCAACTTCGGACTCACCCCAGCGCGTGTATGAGAACATGGCCTTAGAATTGCAAGAACGGAGTCAACGGCAACACAATATAATTATTGTAGGAATACCCGAGTTAAATAATAAAAAATCATCTGAAAGGCGTGAATATGATTTTAAACGTGTATGTGCTGCAATTCAGACTATATACAAAGAATGTCCGTCTCCAGTAAAATGCATACGCTTGGGTAAATATCGTCCGGGCTATAATAGGCATATTAAGGTATGTTTCGAAAATAAAAACACTGTTTTAAAATTATTGCGCAACAAAACATCAACAAATCAATGCAGTGAAAATATTCGCATTTATGCGGACCAAACGCCAATGCAAATAAAGTATATGCATGATTTGCGCGACGAAATGGCACGGCGATTGAACAATGGTGAGTCAGATTTAGTAATTAAATATGTAAAAGGTGTGCCGAAAATTATCAAAATTTCAAAAAACTAATCGACAACGTCAACATAAGCAATGATTTATCCTCTATAGATATAAGTTACCAGAACGTAAATACTTATACAGGTATACGCACTACTGCTTCATCCTTACGCTTTTTTTATGCAAATATGCGTAGCCTCGTCAAAACTGGAAAGCTTGAAGAATTAAAATGCATTTTAAAATCATTTAATTGTTTGATTCACATTATTTTACTTACGGAGACTTGGATAAAATCGAAAACCGAAGCAGATTTCTTAGAAATACCTAATTATGTACATATTTACAATATCCGAACTGGAAGCTTGGGTGGTGGCATATCTATATATATTCACAATAATATTAAATTTAAAATAAAGGAAACTGTTTATAAACAGGGAAATCATTTTTTATTTATAGAACTCATTAAGTTTTCTATGTTAATCGGCTTAGTGTACAAACCCCCTAGTTCCAATATAAATGATTTTATTCAAACATACTCTCTGTTATTAGAAAAAACAAAACAAAAATCAATTATATTTGGTGATTTTAATATAGACCTTATGAAAAAGAATGCAAGAAGCATGGATTATGTTGACACCATTAGCGAATCAGGCTATCACATTATAAATAATTTAAGTGAAAACTATGCTACCAGACAAACAGCATTAACAAAAAGTATTATAGATCATGTTTGCACAAACTTGCAACAGGCTCAAATACATATGGCGTTGATTAGTTCATCACTGTCTGACCACAGACAAGTGTTCATTGAACTCAAAAAACACAAAACGCCCGTGAAACAAAAAAACAAATACATAGCTATTGATTATAATAAATTATATAAAAGCATTGAATTAAGTAATTGGAAAAATGAAGATAATAACTATACTAATTTAGAGACGTTTATTAAAGAAAAAATTGTAAGTGCTGAAATAACAAAATACAAAATGGCCAATTTACCTAAATCTGACTGGATTAATAAAACAATACTCAATTTGATTGAAGATAGAAACAGAATTTGGCATTCTTACCTATGTGACCCACATAATACCGCTCTGCACATGCAACATAATGCTGCAAAACTAAATGTTCGTACAACCATACATAACACAAAGAAAAAATATTATTACGATTCTTTCAATAAATGTAAAAATAATCCAAAGAAGATGTGGCAGTTAATCAATACCTTGGTAAAAAATAAAATAGACTATAATTGTGCTCCTCCAAATCTAATTATTGACGGTAAAACAATCCAAAAAGGAACTGAAATCTGTAACTGTTTCAATCATTATTTTGCTACTATAGGCACTCTTTTGGCTAGTAAATTACAAAATAATAACACCGCATCAACACTGACACAAAATATTATTAAAAATTGTAAGACTTCTACAGAAATTAGGCTTGATAAATTTGAATTATGTACAAAAAATGAAATATCTAAAATTATAGATAAATTAGACAACAATGCAGCTGCTGGAATAGACGGCGTTACTACCAAAATCATAAAATGTATAAAGAATCTTATAATAGATGACCTCACTAATTCTATAAACAAATGCCTAGCTGATGGTGTCTTTCCCGACAGTCTAAAAGTTGCTAAAGTGACACCTATCTATAAATCTGGACCTAAATCTGACCCTGGAAATTATCGACCTATTTCAGTACTGCCTATTGTATCTAAAATTTTCGAAAAGGTTTTATACACTCGTCTGCTCAAATACCTAAATAAAATAAATTTTCTAATTGAATATCAATACGGTTTTCGTCCTAAATCAAATACACTATCAGCTACAATTGATATTGTTTCCAAAATTAAAGACAATATAGATAAGAAGCACTTGGCCTTAGGAATATTTATAGATCTTAAAAAGGCATTCGACACCGTCAGCCACCCCATTCTACTAAATAAATTAAAAAACATAGGTATAACTGATTCAGCGTATAAAATACTTGATTCATACCTAAGCAACAGGTATCAAATAGTAAAAATTAATAATTATGTATCAAATCTCGCCGAAATCAAATATGGAGTCCCTCAGGGCTCTGTTTTAGGACCGTTGCTTTTTTTGGTGTATATCAATGATATCAGTAGCGCTGGATTGTCTGGGAACATATCACTGTATGCTGATGACACTTGTCTCTTCTACTTCGGGGATTCAGCAGTCAACTTAACTAAAGTTGCTCAAAATGATCTTAATCTATTAAATAGCTGGTTTAAATTAAATTTATTGACAATTAATGTAAAAAAGACCTCTTATGTAATCTATGCAGCCAAAAATAAAAAAATATCTTATTTTCCACCTCTTACAATAGACTCGCAACCTTTAAACAGATCTAATGAAGAAAAATATCTTGGCCTAATCTTGGATAATAAATTAACATTTAAATCACACATAAACCATGTGAGATCTAAATTAATACCACTTACAGGAGCTTTAAGAAATGCGGCTAAATATATACCATTTAAATTACGTTATAGTATCTATAACACGCTTGTTAAACCACATCTAGATTATCTTATCCCAGTTTGGGGGCAATCGGCGCCTACTAATTTAAAAAAACTACAAATTACGCAAAACAAACTAATAAAAATCCTTTTTAACTTTAATTTTTTAACGCCAACTAAGGATCTATACTTCCGAACCAAATTGTTTGATTTAAATAAATTATATAAATATCACACATGCATACTGATTAAAAATATTCTATCTAATAATATAAAAACACAAATAACACTAAACAAAAAATCCCACAAATACCACACACGAAAGAGTGATAACCTTGAATTACCATTTATAAGAACTCTATACGGTAAGAGAAACTTAAGATTTGAGGGAGCACAATTGTACAATAGCTTGCCTAAAGCAATTAAAGAATCCTCATCAATTACTATTTTTAAAAATAAATTAAAGACATACTTAACTAATTTCGATAGCTGATTGTGTTATACTAACTGCAAAATTGTTATTTCTCATATTTGTAAAAGATCATGTTGTATTGCTCTTGTTTATGAGATTAATAAAGTTCTTTAAACCGAACGTTTTCCGAAATACGTATTATTATAATAATTTGGTAGTTTGTTAATAACTTGAAACTTCAATATAGTTATAAAGGATATTAAACAGTTAAAAAAACAAATAAAATAAAATAAAAATCATTTATTGAGTATCTACCAATACAGTGACATAAAATCATACAAACTCGACGATCGCCTCAACTAGGTATAAACCTGTGCTAGAGACGAGTTATAAGAAGAACGTCCAGGCCCAATGCTGATCTATCTCAATACATACATATAAACACTAGAAATACAGTTATTTAATTACCAAATTAAATAAAGGAAAAAAAGAACTGGTTGTGAATGCCGCTACATGTCAGAATATTTGTAAACATTAACACCGCTTACATAATTACGGTAAACATTCGAACGAGTTGCCAAATCAGCAGTTAATTTATTCGTGTAAATGTAATGAGAACTTTAATTCGTCACTACATTCAATGACATTCGATGACCGAATACAGGAAGATATTTATCGAGTGGAGATAGAACCGGTAATCATAAATGGACATAAATCTGTGACCAATGTCAAGGGCCGTGATTACCAGGGCATTAGGAACACTAAGCAGCCAGGTCTGATGAAGGAATTGTATTAAATTCGTCAGTACATTCAATGACATTCGATGTCCTAATACAGGAAGACATTTATCGAGTGGAGATATAACTGGTAATCATAAATGGACATAAATCTGTGGCCAATGTCAAGGGTCGTGATTACCAGGGCATTAGGAACAGTTAGCAGTCAGCTCTGATGCGGTTCTAACCGAAACTCTTCCGTGTTCGCTTGCTGATTGTCGATTTACGGATTGCAGAGGATAACAAGTTTATGACACATGCTCATTACCTATTAGTTTAACTAGCGTCTTCGCTTGACTATACCTCATATTATCGCGTAATAGTTGTTCCTCATACACATTTTTTCATTCCCTTCAATATTCCGCGGGCCAATAACTGTATCTCTAAAACAAATTTCAAATAGTCATTCAGCTGTTTTAACTTCATTAACCACCAAACATCCATGCAAACTTACCAGAGCAAATACATATAAATAGAATATAAATAATTTAAGTACAAATAACGTGCAATACCGATACGAATTGCACCAGTGAATAAACACCAATTTCATATTTCACGCATGTGCCCAATTTTCTGAATCGTTAAACAATCTGGATGAATAATCGATACCAGCTTCGTATTAGGTCTATCGGCTTTGCTTATATTTTGTAAATACAATTTTTGATTGATGCACGTAATCGGCTTTAGAATTTTCACTCAATTTACCGATTAAATACCCTTTAACACATTACTGCAATGCTGATAAAATTTGCAAATTAAATATAATATTTATGTATTGTCTGCTAACTATATTCTAAATGTACATCAGGTACACGCGATTTAATTTGGAACAAGGGATTGAATTAATAACTTAGCCATCATTTACGAATATTCATCGTAGTTCTGTCATCTAAAAATGTTTGCCACATCAATATGAAACCAAGATAATATTATATCGTAAATGATCATATTATTATGAAATAAGGTTATACCGTAAAATAAATATATCAATAGTTCCTAAATGACATCATAATCTACATTTAAATCGTGTGAGATTTGTTTTAGAAAACAGGAAACATTATTAATATATTATAATACTTAAGTATGTTATTGTTTCCTTCCTTGGATTGCTCCTGTATTAGTGCTATTCATTCTTCACAAGTGTGTTATATTATGTAGGTTAGGAGGATAAATTAAATAAATATTTGTAACTCTAACTATAAAAGCTTTTATAAATAAAACATCGTAATCGTAATCGTAAAACACGTTGCTTACCGGAATTAATAATAAAAAATTACTTAAACTTTATTTTATAAGTAGGTGAATATAGCTTGTATCAAATACTAAACAGAAACTATGATAATATTCTCTTTCCTCAGTTTTATTTAGAACCCGTATTATAAGATGTGAGATTTCTCAATCAAGTCGTCATTGCGTAAACACTATTCGCGTCTCCGCTGGAATCTTGTCCCATATTCGCGGTCATGTGATTCATACCAACATCACATGAGTAGAAAGACGGAACAGAGACTAAGCTTCTTAAGAACGTGCAAAATTGTTACCTATTTTGGTAGGGTTGTCACAATAGGTTAAGACAAATTAAACAAAACATTTGTTAAATAGTTTTATAATTACACACAATTACATACATACTTACAAATGTTAAACTTGTAATAATAATGAAAGGTAAAAACACACCGTGTACAATTCTCTTCTTATTAAAAAAGGACCTAATAAAATAAACGCAAGTAGGTACTTACTTGAAAAAGTAATAATCAAAATATTTACTCACCTATTGTACTCCCTGGGATAGTTGAAGTATGATATATTTTTAGTTTTTCTAGTATTATTCATACACACAGTACAATAAACAACCATTTTTAACAATAAAATATTACGTTTTATATTAAAATATTCAAACTTGCAAGTTGCAACTAATAAAACAAACAACGTGCGTCGTATCAACCCTGAGACTGTCCTCAGCCTGTGCAAGCGCAAACCGGTTTTTTCCAGAATCGCTGCGTACGCGACAAGCGGCCTGCGGTCACACACACATGCCCCGCGTACTTGTAGTAGTGCAATCGATTCGCGCGGTTGTTTGAAGCTTAGTCTCTGTTCCGTCTTTCTACTCATGTGCCAACATAGACTTGAGGCTAGCGGCTATATGCAAGGTTTTAGTCTGGCTGTCACCGCTTTTTTTCGTGTTAATTATTTATCAGTTTGTATTTCTCTGTTAATATTCAGTCTTATGAAAAATTCAGTTTATTTTCCAGAGCTTCAGTGCACCTTAGTTCTATCTCATAGGTACTATCGTTGTATTATAAATAATTCATCTTGAAATAAGTATCAAATATGAACGACAAATTGAAAGTAAACGTACAGCATCATAGTTATTACTGCCATGATTTACAGCCAATAGGCATATTTCATAGTTTATTATTGTTTTTGGCTTTGCAATGAAACCTTTATTATGAGAACACTAGTAATGTTTTAAATGCTTTGTATATTTTTATACCTATACAGAATACACTGAAAGATAGAAAGTATGTACTATGCATTTAAATTACATGTAATACGTAGATATAGCAACTTCCAAACACAATGTTAATCAGCAGTTAAAATATCAATAATCTTTCATTAGATAGCAAGGTTACTATACTATCAATAAGTAAGCCTATAAATCTAATCAACATCTCTGATCTCGATATTACTTCCCCTCTCGTAATTATTTCGAATCTAATAAATGCACTGAATTATGTTTATGGCTCGATGAACAAATTTTACATATTTCAGTTATGAATTTCACATATTTATGTTTATTTATTCTACAACTGAAACGTCGATGAAGTAGTACTTACCTAAAAAAACTTTTTGTTTTTAATTCATAAACGTAAGGAATGGACTTGTGTCTTATATATCTGATATCTTATTAATTAGAGATATCTAAACTAATATTATAAATATTAGAATAGATTTCTTTAATTTACTATCTGCTGATATTCAAGATAGAGCTTTTTGTAACGTTTTACGTCCGTACCGTAATCATACAGATACAACGTGCAATGTATAAAATTGAATAAATGTTGATTTGGGTAGGTAACTGAATATAAGCATGACATGGCTTATTTTGTGGCTGTAGCAAATCTTGAAGAGGGTGAAATACGAGGTGGAAATATGACTAGGAAAAGGTTGTGTGAGAAAAGGTAAAGCTATGCGCACGAAACTGACAATTATACTTCTTATTGAGTATGTAAAAGTCTCAACGTAAAACTACATATAAAAATGTTTTTCTTTCTATAGGTATGTTAATGTTGTACCTACTCGACGCGGTTTTACCACGTTTATTTTTACAACTCTTTATTGGTTCTACACTTTTAGAGGTAATTGATAAATACCTATTATATAAACCCGCTTTAATTTCCTAGATAATAAAGCCTGCCAATAATACAACAACTTCCAATACGAATCAGTTCTGCCTGATCTTAACTCATTCAAAGTTTTATAAAACAGATACATAATATTATTATAACGTATGTAATAAAGTTGATATAAAGCCTCCCGTACACTTATAACAGAGGGAAGTAATTCATTTGATGGGACAAGAACAAATTTCTTGAAATTCACCAAATCTTCAAGTCCTTCTGACAATACCAGCGCGCGGTAACAAATATTCTGACATAAGTTTTCCTCTGTTGTGGGTTCATTCTTAATTTCTTAGCTAGTCCATATGTTATTAGATTAATTTCTTTAGGTTTTCATATGGTACTATAAACTTAGAAGTATAAACCCCAATTACCATGTAATTATGAATGCAAACGTACTTCTTATTTTAAATGGGAAAATTTGTTTGAATTTTTATTTTTATTCGCCCGCCTTCAACGTTCCAACGTAGCAAGCGATTGAAGAAATATTCTCAAATAAAAAAAAAATATTCTCTTGATGACATGACAGTCATCGACACCACTAATACAACTAAATTAGACGCATTTATTAGCTTATATCATGAAATTAATAGAAATAGTAGTATCCAGAAATTGTGCACTCTTAATGTCAACAGACTCCCATAATAACGATGATGTCGGTACCTAATACGAGTTTTATAAACGTTTATATTTACAAAAATTTCCTTCTATCCGACTTCTGATTTGTCCTTACGCATTAAAAATCAAATATGCTAGAGTTACAGTATCCCTCACTACAAATCGTCCTTAATATGAGTTCTCGGGAACAATTGCGCGTTTAAATTCACATTCGTAATTCTGTAACTATTGAGAGTGGACGTGTTAATTGTTGCAAATAAAATCACAACTCAATATACAAAGTATTCTGACCCATATAGTAATAACCATTTTGATCATTTTTCTATCGCCATAATACATTAAATATATGAACGCATCACGGCGACAGCCTCCCGCTCCACCTCGAGTAAAGAAGAAGTCCGATATTTTTTGACTCGCTCTCTGCTACAACGGCCGTTTCTGCGTGTCGCCGGTGAGTCGTTATCTCATGCCTATAACATCAACCATAGATTGTCAACCTTTTTCACGATGAATAACATAACATGCAAACGCTGCGATAATAAAGTCACAGAAGGTGCACGTTGCTCCATTTGCCGTACACATTTCCATTATAACTGTGTCTCATTAACGGAAATCGGTTGGCGTAGACTTGGAGCCGACAGGCAAGCGTCGTGGACATGCGCGGAATGTAAACCTAAATTACACATAGCCTCCCCAAGACCTACTCCATCTGAAGATCTCGACACAGAGAAAATCACGGAATCGTCGGTCGACCAGCCCGCCCTTGAAAGGATTGAAACGCTTTTACAAACTTTGGCACATCTACCGCAACAAGTGAATCAGTTACGCTCGGAGCTAGGTGACCTAAAAACAAGCATTGATTTTCAAAGAATCGAAGAGCTGAGTACAAAACTAGATAATATAGACTCTAAATTAATAATAATAGACAATTTGACGAAGGAAGTAGATACATTCAAATTAAAAATTGGAGTATGTGAAAATCGTATTATTAACCTAGAAAAAAATTTAGCATTGCGTGACGACTTAATTAAAGACCTGCAAAAAAAATCAAATAATATTGAAAAAGAACACAGATATTCACAGCAGCAATGTCGTTTCCTAAATATTGAAGTTGTTGGTGTGCCGGAAAAATCGAAAGAAGATCTTCCACAACTTCTACTACAAATTGCAACTTCAATAAATGTCAACATACAAAAAGACGACATCGAATTTATCACCAGGGTCCAGCCGTTTCACTCAAACCCCAATAAGCCAAGAAGAATCATAGCCAAACTAAAATCAAGGAATATTAAAAATAATATAATAGCCAACTTTCGCAAAGCAAATAAAAATAAGGGTTTAACATCTAGCGACCTCGGATTTGAAGGTAATTCATCAAAGATATTTATAAATGAACACTTAACAATTGCGAATAAAATTCTATTTAACAAATGTCGACTTCGTGCGAAAGATAATAACATCAAATATATATGGATAAAAAACTGTACCATTTATATGCGCATGAACGAAAAATCGCCCCCAATAGCTATAAGCACCGAAGAAGAATTAGAAAAATATTTATCAAAAAACTATTGATGTACTTAATTTTGCGTATTTGTAGTGTTCATTTTGTTATTTTATATTATTACTATATCAATGTAAAATCTCAAATTTGTATAAAATTAATAATATTCTTGTATAACATACCGACACATCACACATACACATACACCATTTATAAACACATATATATTATAATATTACATTTAATTATATTGCAGATAATTTTCAATAAAAGGTTGCGAGCAGCTGCACTCCAATCACACATACCCGCTTCGCTTAACTTGCTTCGAGTCCTCAGCGTTTTAATTTCAATTCACCCTCATAACAATTTTATTTTTTTTCTACTTGTGATTTCACTTTTATACATTCTTAAAAAATGAAATTTCTAAACATTTACTATCAGAACACTCGTGGACTCAGAACTAAATTATCAAACTTTTACAAAAATATCGAAGCGAACAATTATGATATCATAATTATAACTGAAACTTGGTTGTGTGAGGGAGTGTTAGACTCAGAAATATGTGATAGCCGTTACGACGTATTTAGGCATGATCGTAGACGTAATAATATGAAGGGAGGCGGAGTTATGATTTGTATAAAAAGATGTTATTCCGCATTTCTAACAAACGAGACCCACGTTGGTAACGTTGAATGTATTTGGATTACGATTCCCGGTCATGTTCTAAGTAGTACGCTATTAAATCTATATTCAAAAAACGCGGATATTCACGTGGGAGCAATATATATTCCACCGAATTCCAATGCGGCCAGTATATTGGTCGACTTCAACGAATCCTTCGTTAACTTTCATTCGAGTAGGCAGAATGACTCATTTTTATTAATCGGTGATTTTAATTTACCTTTTCTCGCGTGGACGCCTGACGGACATTTGAATAAAAATAGTTCTAATACACTCTTAATGCGAACCGCCGACGATTTTATGAATTCTATGTATTTATCCGGACTCTCACAGTATAACTTCACTAATAATTGTTGCGGAAATATTCTTGACCTTGTTTTTTCAAATCTTTCATTAATTTGCGAACAATGCGACCCAGCTTTAGTGAATATCGATAAATTTCATCCCCCATTACTTATAAACATCAAAAACTATAAAATAAAACCCCTGCGTAATAATCCACGGATCATAAAAAAATTTTTTAAAGCTGATTATATGTCAATTAACTCGGCACTCGGGAAGATTGAATGGCACCGAATTCTTACTAACGGGACCGTTGATGATGCAGTTAATGGTTTTTACAAAGAGCTTAACTCAATCATAGAAAAATACGTACCCTCTGCGCGGGTTTCAGGACGTTTTAAGTACCCTCAATGGTACACCCCATCATTAATTAATATCATTAAAGAAAAGTCTAAACTTCATAAAAATTGGAAAAAATTTAAAAACCCGAATGATTACGCAGCATTTGCTTTACTAAGAAATAGGATTAAAGTTTTACAAGAAGAATGTTTTAAAAATTATATTAATAGGTGCGAAAAAGAAATAATTCATAATCCTAAAGAGTTTTGGAGTTTTGTAAATAACAAACGCAAAAACAACAGCTTGCCATGTCGTATGGTATATAATGGAGTGACTTATTCTTGTGGTGCAGATATATGTAACGCTTTTAATAGCTTTTTCCAAAGCGTATTCATACAATCTTCTTCCTACGATCCCAAACCATACGCAGAGGAGCCCCATTCTAACGTAATTAATTCAATTAAAATTTCAGATAAACTGATAACAAATGCGGTTAAAAAACTAGATAGTAAAAAGGGCGCAGGCTTAGACGGGATTCCTGCTATATTTGTTAAAAAATGCGTAAACGGGCTTGCTGTTCCCTTAAAATTGATTTTTCAACGATCTTTGGATGAAGGTATCTACCCCAAACAATGGAAAGATGCACGTGTAATCCCCATTTTTAAAAAAGGTTCAAAAAATGAAATTACTAACTACAGGGGTATATCAATTTTAAATATCTTCGGTAAAGTTATGGACAGTATAGTTAATGATTTTATGTATAGCTATTGTAAGCAATGTCTTCCTTCATCTCAGCATGGATTTTTTAAGTCTCGGAGTGTTAACACAAACCTTTCAGAATTGACTAACTATTTACTAACTAACATAAGTGACGGCGCTCAGATTGACGTCATTTATACCGATCTCGAAAAGGCTTTCGATAGAGTAGACCATAATGTTCTCGCCGGGAAACTAAATGCTGTAGGTATTAAGGGTAATCTTCATAGATGGGTAATATCTTATATTAGAAACCGTCGTCAGGCAGTAGTCATAGAACAACTTCAGTAAAGGATCTCGGCATCCTTCTGGACGATAAATGTTTCTTCGACGCCCATATTGAGTACATGTCCAGTAAAGCATACAAATCCCTTGGTTTCATCCTAAGAACAAGTCAACCGTTTAAAAACCCTCAGTGTTTAAAAATGCTTTATCATAGTTACGTCAGAAGCATATTAGAATATGGAAGTATAATATGGCGACCATTTTTTAAAAAATATATAGACAAAATTGAAAAAATACAAAAGATATTTATGAAGCATCTTAGTTTTAAAGCAAAACATAACTTTAAGGACTACAAAGAATCCTGCATTTTCTTTAAAATGAATACTCTCGAAGACAGACGTACTCTTTCAGATATTATGTTTCTTTATGATCTCCTTAACAACAAACTAGACTGCCCCCAATTAACAGAAAATATATATTTTAACACCCCTCTAACTCGAACACGTAATACTCCTTTATTCTTTATACCACGTACAAAAAACCAATATATGAAGAACTCACTCTTTAATCGCCTGCCTTCGATATACAATCAAAAATTTTCTACTCTTGACATATTTAACAGCCCTCGCAATCGTTTTAAAACCAATGTAATTAAAATATTATCTAACGTACCTAACACATTTTAATCATGCACACACACACATATATACACACAAACATACCCAAACGCACGCACGCACTCACCCACACACACAACTCACCACTCTTTAATAAGTTACTGTTTTAAATATACATGTAATTGATAATAATTGTAAAACTCGTAATTGGCGTATTGTATCATAGATATAAGTAGAGTAAGTCAAACTGTAAGCTGTGTAGTTTTCAAAATAAATAAATAAATAAATAAATAAATAAATAGGGTATTACATACATATATCTTTAGTTGACTAGATGTTTACGAGCGGGTCAATTAATATGATTGAAACTATATCTAACTACAAAGTCCATGCCTAGATAGAGAATAGATGCACTTCTGCAATGAACAATGAACGGACAATTTTTGTAGTAACTTTTCAAAAAGTTCAAAAAACTAACAAACTCGTTAAAATGCTAAATTATTTTATTTAATCATCATGTTTTGAAACTCGTTACGTCCTTAAAATAAAGCTTAATTATTCAAAAATGATAAATTCGTTGTATTGTTCCTTTACTTAATTCTATTTGATTAATGTTTATAATTTTTTCTCCGTATTGCAATATTGTTAAAATATTCCCAGAGCCAAAATTTCGCTAGCACACGTTTTAGACAGTCTTTAGTCATGTTGTTATGTAAACATTCAATTTAGTATGAAACTCTCATATTTGTTAAACATAGAGCAATATCGGCGAAAGTCATCCATGTAATATGAAAACGTAAAGTTCAAGTAGCGTTATAGCAGTTATACGTAAGTTTGGTATTGAATATTGTACGAGCCTTTTATATTGACTTTCCTTTGCGAACATTGTACCTCTTGGGCATATCCGTTGTCGAATGTTTTCAGTTTGCTTTCTCAGTTTTAGTTGCAGCTAAATTTCAAAATTGAATTAAGAATAAGATTGAGTATGTGTTCAAACAAAATTAACTGAGCACTTCGTGTTGTAAGTTTTATATTCTGACAAGTTTTGCAATATCATATTGAATTCTGAGAATAGCATTTTTACTCGAGCTCAACACGAAAGATAGCGCAAACTTTTACATTTGATTGAACTTTAATTTCACATTTAGGCATATTTTTATGACCTGAATATTTAAGCTTTAATTTCTCATATTATTACATATTGAAAATAGGTACGTTAAATTATTTCCTTCTGTAATCTTGTCATATGTCGAAAGCTGATATTACATAAAGCGTAACACAAAAATCGAATTTACAAGATATTGTATCCAGACGACACATATTGTCCCATAGCTAATGTAGTGAACCGGGAAAGTTTTAATTAAATACACGAATGTAGTTTCTGAGCAGTTTGCTGATCGTTCGGCGAGTTATTTTTTGTCTCGATTGTTCTTGATAACTATATTATTACATGTATATCTAATGGTACTTCAGTGCGAATATACGAGATTTAAGCAGGCTTTGTTATTGTAGAAGGATACTTAATGATGTAGCCTGTAGGTTTGAGAGTCTTTACGTAAAGGAGAAATCATAATGCACATTCAATCTTTCTCATCAAAAATGATAAATGAAATTTCATATTTTTTTTGTTTATACATAATAAGAATTTTCCCATAGAGTACTTTTTTGTAATCGTGTATGATGCTTGCTTTGATGATACGTAAGTAACCCTTTTATCGTATTCCCTTCAGGTTTCACGTCTTGTAGCTTCAGCGAATATTCAAAAAGACTCATGAATAAAATAATTTCAATTTAACCTACATTCACCGACGTTTCCCGTTTTAATAAATATTTAAAATTGTTAAAAGCCACTACAGCGGCAGGTACTTATAAAATATCTTCTACGCGAATTATAAAGAATATATTTTAATTCAATGCTAAAATAATACTGAAATTCTTATTTTTTATGCATGATTTATACGAATTTCATAGTAAAAATAGTTAACGCATCGTTGATCACATCATAAGTCGGGTCACCGCGTGCGAACTGTGTTGAATTAATGAGAAATATTTTTTTAGCCTCTAATAATTTTTTCAGAGAAGCATCTCTAACTATATTCGTTGGCAAGAGATGTGATGAAAATATTCAGGGAATTTATTTTTTGAAACTATAATGTTATTAAAATTATAAATAAAATGTGATATTAGAAAAAAACTCTACAAAAAGTATAGTAATGATATTGACCAAACTTTAAAACTTGAATGTCTCCTTAGCTGAAACATGGTTTGACAATGAAAATACCACCGATTTTAGAATTTCCTTAAGAGTCTTAATTGATATTTAGTAAATAAACATTTAAATCTGTCAACTAACTTCACGTCGGTATGCTAATAAAACATCCCTCTTTGAAAGTGTTTAATATATTTTAAATATATTATGAAAATGAATAATATCGTTGCTTCCGTGAACGAAACATTTGAAATATGTATATTGCCTGGAAGAGATTGCTTCTAAGCAATAAGGCCGCCTTTCGTACATATGTCCCTGTACTATTTGTTTGTCCTCTATGTATTTACAATAAAGCACAAATAAATAAATAAATCTAAAGTACTATACCTAAATAAAAAATAAAAAGCAAAGCCGCCTCTACATTTGGTATCTATTAATTGTAATATAATCGTCAGAGAAAGCACGTAAATTTGCAACAATAGAAAAAACCATTTAAATGCATGTTTTGAACAGCATTTACTAACACGGAAATGTTGTTCAGATCCTGTAATTATTGCGGTTTTATATAAAAACTTTATACAATAGTCTTAGTAGGTAGAGTGTTAGTTTTGTAAAAAAGCCAATTTGAATTCGAATTAAGGAATGCAATTAGAATTAGTATTATGTCAAATGTATATGTTCCTACGTATTAATTCTTTCGATTTAACAATTATTTTTTTGAATAAATGAGATCATCAAAGGAAACCATAATTTGTTTCGATAATTATATAACTATTAAAAATATACATTAAAACCGTAAAGTTTAGCCAATTTATACATATAGCGTAACACAATTAATTACACACTTGATTTTGTTTTCCCAGAATTGGCGTGTTACGCCCAATTCCGAGGTTTCTAATTAACCATATGAAAAGCATCGTTATACGTTTAATATGTTCATAATTTGCGTGGCCATTGTAAAATCATGATATCGAACCGCTAACTCCATTGTGTTCAGGATAAACACCAAGGTCACTTGAATAATGCGATAATAATGGTCTAGAGTGCTTTTAAACTATTATTATTGATTGTACAGTCGAAATTGTTATAATAACGCACGCTTATAATGAACTGTATATGTTGTGTTTGGTGAATTAGCATTACGATTTATGTGTGTATTAACTACGAGAAAACTGAAGGAACTTTTAGCGAAGCAAATTAAAATTTAGCATATTTAAAAATATTACTCGTAGAAACTTTACAGGTACTTATTATTATAAGTATCTATAATTATTATTATATTCACACAAGTTTAAGACTCTATTCGCGACTCTATGCATTCTAAAAACTATATTTCGCTATTAATTATAAAAGAATCATGTTTATTTTTGAACATTTTTTGCAAGTAAATGCTCGAGAAGAAAAATTAGTGGCAACTTGACTGTATCGTACATTTAATGGGAAACAAAAGGAAACAACAGACCAACATCAACAGGAACAATGCTACAGATCCATAATAAAAGTATACAAAATTAAATGTCATTGTATAGAAAAGAACATACCTAAGGCTCTATTTCCATAACATAAACCGTAATATAATATTAATACTACCTGTACATATTTATACTATGCCGTAATTTGAACTTTTTTTTTGTAGTCAAAGAAGCTCAAAGATTACATTAAAATTATATATATTTACATATACAGTGTGTCCGGACATGACATACCGATATTTGAAGGGGCTATTCTCCAGGTATTTTTATCGACAATTCAACCCCTCTACAGTCCCCTACCTCACCCCCCTCAAAATGGCAAACCTATCAATTCGGATAGTGAATTTATGAAAATTGTAATAACTTCGAAAGTGAGTGTCACAAAATACTAAATTTGGTTTTATTTGAACAATAACAAGTTATTCTAGGGACCACTAAACAAATTTAATTGATAAGAGTGATGAAACATACTTTAAAAAATTCGAAAACCATTTTGAGGGGGGTGAGGTAGGGGACTGTAGAGGGGTTGAATTGTCGATAAAAATACCTGGAGAATAGCCCCTTCAAATATCGGTATGTCATGTCCGGACACACTGTATATAAAAGGTAAATAACTGAATATAAATCAAAAAATACATTGCATTTCTTCAAAGGTGATGTCATGTTACTATTTATACAATTAAATTGACATTACCTAATTAGTAATTACTTAGTACTTAATGTCCTACTCAAAAATACCACTTTCAGAAGGAAAACCTCAAAAACGTATTGTACATAAAATATAAGTTTAATTAATTTTTAATTCGGAAGTGTTTTATCAACGGTTTCCTGGTTGTTTTCATTTTGTCTTATCGCAAGTAAAAATGGCTTGAACGTGATCTGATGCTCCTCATTGTAATTTCGTTTATAAATTAAAATTCGCTTATCATTTATGAATGATACAATAAAGTGCGTTACTGGCTTTTTGAATGATCTACTAGTTATAACACCATGGTTTCGCTTCTATAAAGCAGTTTTGGAAAAGACAGACGGAGATAGACGGACGAACAGAGGAGTCATAGCAATAGGGTCGTTTTATCCTTTTTGTAGAAAACCCTTTTTTTAGGTGGGGAAATCTTCCAAAGATACCCACGGCTCCCGGTAAAGGAGCCGTGGGTTATGTCACATTCACTAGAAAACTTATATCATCTATCGCATAATATAGGTATAAATGTCTTCCTTAAAATACGTAAATTTTCATGTTACTATCCAAATAAATAAAATCACAACACATTCGGTCATTCACTGAGTACTTCCGTTATAACGCTAAACAAAACATTATAGAATTGTTTATTTTTCATATAAACCCGGATTCTTTTTACATTGAAAGGAACCTCGTCCGTTAATTTGTTAAATCATAGTACCTAAGTACGGTGTCACGACAAACGTGACAATTTTGCTACAAGTTATTTAGATAAACAACATTGTAAACATACAGTTTTTGTATTGTTTCTTATATATTTTCAGTTAATAGTGTAAAGGGTTAAGAGGTACGTATCTTTGGGGGCGATGGCGAAATTGCTTGTAATCGTTTATTCTAATAGTATTCTGTATTTTCAATTGATTTCTTCTTTATAATCGAGAAAATTGAAAAAAATCAACGTGACTTTAAAAACAGATATTTCCTAAATGCATTACAAAGAAATTCATAACGACAGGTAAGTAATTTGCCCATTTTTCAATAGTACCTACTTTAAATGGATGGATCAATTTTAAGATGACAACTAGCAGATAGACCATGTTATTACAATAAGAATATTATAGAATATGAAAAGGGAAATATCTGCGCAATATCTTTGACTTAAACCAACTACCTACAAGCAAGAAACAGCCAATAATATAAAACCTAACAATGTACCGCAGATAAGATAGAACACAGCACATCTAATTTAATTCGTTCACGGTCTTGATTAAATAACCTTTAACCGAACAATGGATCAAACCGTATATACAAAGAGCACTGTATACATTCAGGTGTACCTATGTACTTGAAGTACTCTTAAGCCCACTCAAACCAAAGCCAACGTCGCTTTTTTCATTTTCTTGCCCTTGAATTTGACCTACAACTACAATACATCAGAATATAAATTTGATTTGATGAATTGGGAAATCGATACAGGTCCATTCAGTTAAAACATAACGAAAATCATGTTTAGGTACAGCTGCAGCTCTGTACACGCATCGTGGTAGTTGTAAAATTTCTTAAAATATGATTAAGATAATTTCGTTAAGGATCTATGTGTCTTTCTTTTCGCTCATGTAAGGAAAAGAGGACAGTTACCATGCCTTCTAAAGATTTTACAACCCATTCTTTAATATCGAAACGCCTCAAAATGATTTCAACCAATATAACACTACTATTGCTCCTTCATTCCTTGCTAAAACTATTAATATAAAATTAATGTAAACAACACTGAGTACAAATACCCAAACAAACAATAATTGTAGAACACAACACAATAATAGAATAGGTCTGTAGCCCTTATAATACTCAGAATTACCTCCAAAGGGTTAAATTTCAAAGACGCTGTGTTATCAACAAGAATGGTCTTAGCATATTTCACAAGATTAGGGTCATTTTATCCAGCTTAATTGTTCCTTTTTATCGGCATAACCCATACAATTTCATCCACCTCAGTTTCATTTCTATATTACACAAAAATACCAATAAAAACATATTACCAAATGCTATGCTCAGTTATTTTTAAAATCTGGTCCTTTTGTTATTTTTAACGTCTATAAATAAAATCTCATTCAACGTAGTGTCAATACAATACAAGCCCCAACTGTAAATACATGCAAACAGATAGAAAAAGATACCACTGTCGGAAGCGTCCACAAATGTATTTTATTTAACTTTTGCTCCAGATCTTCAGTACTTTTCATTCTTTTCAATTTAACTTTACTACTTTGAATGCATTTATGTTCGCAATATGTTTTTATTTGCGGAGGTTTAATGTAACAATGTGTTGTCTAATAAAACATTGTAAGGAAGACAAAACAAAACTGTTCAGAAAGTTATAGTGTTTTCGTTTATTTCTAGAGCTGACTCTAACATCATTTTGCACGCTTTTATTTCCTTTACATTTTACTAAAATCATGTTTTTTGTTGATATGCGAATATTTTTCTGTAGAACTCTTTCTCCATTTTATATAGAATATTTTTATGCATTCTTTTATGATGCTGCAGCCTCTGAACACAAGGGTATTCTTTAAATAATTAAATATTAACATTCCTAGAAATCATCTTATATAATCAGAATACGGGTAAGAATCATACGTAAAGCTTAGACAAGTACCTACTACATCCAAGCTAACAGACGATCCTCTTTAATCTTCAAACAGATTATATTCAATCATATTTCACTACATACATTACTGAATATTCCAGAATGATCTTAAAGTACCCTTCGAGAATTTTCTTTAAATTCATGTCCATTATAGAGTGGCTACCTTAATTCAAAGTCAAGTATTGTAGATAATCTTTTTGTTGAAAGCAGAACGAAGTCGTCTCTGTCAAAGAGAGTCGAGGACCATCGGCGGACCGATGATGCAGATAGGTGAAAATTAAAACACAAGTACCCGCATAATGGCTGTATACATTTTTTAAACACGTCGCAAATTATAATCTTGAGACATTGAAGCTTTTAATGATTAATGAGACACGTTCATACGTATTTATAATTAGATAGTTGAGAGCATTTTTCATGGACGTATTGAGATTTATAACACGTTTCTAATTTATGCGTTATATCACAGATGATTATATACATAGTTAAATTAATATATTATAAGAAATGTAGTTTAATTGACAAAAAGCTTTTACTGCAATTATGATGATTTTCAAAAGACCTGACCTTTGTTCTTAAATTGCTAATTCTTTCTGATTTTTCGACATTCTTGGGTTTCTTGTAGTGTCCTTTCGGCCCTTGAACATCGAACCTCGTCAACATGACTAATAAAAAAACTTTGAATAATGCGTCATCTGTTACCAGTAACACACTATTTTACATTTAGAGGTTAGTTCTCGTGAGCGTATAATCTGCACCTGATTTCCCAAAGGACACATCAATCAAATGCATATTAGACCCGGGATTCGTATAATTGTGCTTATGAACTGATAAACTGGCGTTGTTTTATAATATGACAATAAAGTGAACTATATTAACTGTAGTATCGTGGCAGTAATATTATTTTATGCAATGTTTGCAGGTCGAAGTCTATTAAAATTATAATGAAAATATTTACTAAAACTAATTTTAAAAAGATTAAGTATCTCTTAAGAAAATATCCGAGATATTAAGTTATAATTTTTTATACAGTTAATAATTATGTTTAAATGTTCATTTGTGTAAAATACGTAGTAAAGGCTTTCCCAAAACAAGTTTAATCCGAATCAATAACATCACAAAAAATCTAAATTAATTCACCATCCACGGTCCACCAAATCAACGTTGGCACTCCACTGCAGGAAAACTCAAAGAATTAGCGCGCGCATAATAACTAACGAGGCAAATACTTGTATACTTACAGTTACAAGTGTGAAAACTAATTTTCAAAAAATATCGTTCACAATTTTCGTGTTACAATAGCTAAACATTCTAAAGACGCTACGTAAGACGGCTTTTCAACCAGCATTCATCTCTTGAAATTAATTGGAGACGCTCCACTAGCAGTACTTGCTTTGTACCTAACGTTTTCCATGGCGCGAATTGTCGACTAGATTCGTTTTTATTCTTTTTACGATACAAATTTGGTCTAGCAATTGCGCGCCATAATTGGGGGATTTGAGCTGAGTTTTTAACAACGCAATTACCGAATGAGATACGCTTGTTTTGTGCTGTTAATTAACTGTAATAGTAGGTTTAGAACTAATTCAAATAATTTTCAATGGGTATAAAGAATGGTAAGAGGCTATTAAAGGCTAGTTTAAAGTTTAAAACTTGAATCTCGACGTATATGAATGGTCCATGCATGCATCGTTAAAATAATGAAAATACTATTTCAAATTAATGAAAGAGCTTTTACCCATCAATTCTGTAATTCTAAAGAGTTCAACATTTGACCTACTGTTCTGGAATACAACAAAAGTGTACATTAATCTAATAGAAAAGACCTATTTAATTTGTAAAGCATTTGTGAAAGGCTGTTTGGAGCGTATTGTTATTGTTTTGTTATGCAAAATTGCTGACTGCGTTAGTTCTGCTAACTAAATTTTCGTTACAGTGGCCAATATGCATACAGAGACTATTATTACATTAGCCTAACGTATTCACCACTAGTGATTATCCGACTTGGCATTCGAATATTGTTTGCTCATTTCGATTGCCACAAAACCACAGATTTAATAATTACTCTGTAATACTATTAGGCCATTGATTTGAATATCAATTTCTGTAATCAAAATTATAAACTTAATATATAATTTACAAAATGTGAAGAATTCTATTGTATTAACGATGCTCTTTTATTATTATTAAGATGGGTAATGGTATTTCTATAAAAAAGGAAACACAGGCAATTTTATAATTACCTACCCTTTTTAAATTGCTTAAAGTTTAAAAATTGACGAAGCTGGTTAAAATTATGATTATTATAATTTAGTTACCCTTCCAGAAACGTGACGAACGATAAACAGCTGCATAAACAATACTGAGGCTGATACAACCAGCGCTAAACATCCATTTAACTGTAATAGGGATTAAATGGTTGCTTAACAGTTAACACAAGCCCAGGCTCGGTGCTTTGTCCGAGTATTTTCGCAACAATTCAGTTTACACTAAACAGGGTATTCGGGCTCATTTCATCCCTCGAATTCAATCTGTGAGCACGTTTCTTCTCGAATTTCATCGTCAGGCGTAGGATTGAGGTCGAGCGAGAGCAATTTAAAATAAAAATTGTTAACAATTTTTCCCTAACCCACTTGGTAGTTTGAATAAGTTTTTATTACTGGCTGACTTATTCCGTGCGGAACTGGTGAATATTTTAGCCGGCAATTTGTCAACATTTGTAACTGGGACGGTGATTTCTGTTCGCAAAGGTCAGCAATTCCTCCTTGACATTACGTCGATAGTAAGGGAGGATCAGCTCTTTTGTTATGGTTACATTCCGTTTTTCGCACACTATAAATCCACGATATCATGCTAAAAAACTGGGCCATTGGCAATTTTATATGGTTTTTGATACAAAAATCTCTATTTTAACTGTATCGTAAAAATATCGAGTCGCGCGCACGTATGTTTTTTTTAAAGTTTCGATTTGTACTGCGTCTCTTATTTCGGATAAGATTTTTTTCCGTGGTATTTGTAATTCTACCGTTTACTTTCTGTACCTTATCGACATTAAATTTAAGTAAAGTAAAGTACAGGTAGGTAACCAGCTCAGGTTACCTACCTGTAAATAGAATACTTTGCTTACATTGAAAAACATAGACCATTATTAATTCTCTTTATCATCATTCTATCGTGTCTTGAATATATTTTAAACAACGGAAGCGAAATAAAAAACATATATGCATTTATCCCAAAACGCAGCGATGCAGTCTGTCAGCAATTTCAGCCAATTTTTGCTTCCTGCTGCACTCACCTTGTCCTTGCCGAGATAAAGATTTTAATGAACATTTATGACATTTCGTGACTTCGCCATTATCCTTAACACTGATTGATTGAAGTTATGTTAGATCATGACATGACATATAGGCACAGAATACATAATAGTAGCTAAACGCTACAGAACGGACACTCTCCGCCTCCCGCCAAAATTAAACTTACCTCACCCCCGCGCGATCAGACATAAAATGGGCCATATTTTTCTGCAAGGACGATACGCAACGAAGATTGACAACATTAATCAAATTGACTTAAAGTATTTTTATTATTTTGGATTTGTGATTATCGTTTTTCGTAGAAAATGGTTAGATATTGTGCTGTTTACGGATGTATTTCATCAGAAAAACGCGAATTTTTTTTTACGCTAGTCACAAATGTGCCAACCATAAAGCGTTAACACACACATTTGCAGTCTCTACAGTGTGACTGTCAAAACGATCATTTTGTATGGAGTGTCCGGGGTGTGATATAGGTATAAAACAATCTATATATTTGGACATGGCATATAAAACAATCTTATCATGATATGACATATTATAAAATAATCTATGTATAAAATTTTCGTGTCGCAATATGGTCGCAATATTTTTCTGATCTGTTAAACGTAATGAATGAATTTCAATCTGTTGTTTAAACCTTTAGTTCTACATAATATTTAAAGCTTCACCATTATATTCACATCCTTTAGATGGGTTACCTAGGTCTAGTTACTCCAGTGCTTTTAACCGTTAGACCAAAACAAAAGCAACATTCAGAACATTATTGTTGATGTGCCTATTCACCTTGGCTAAGCTAACACGTTGTTACCGCGTTGATAAGAACGGCCTAGTCTTCACATTATAAATGAGCTGGCATTCCGCACCGTTCCTCAGTTTTATTTAAATGCAGGTCATATTTTAATTATGAAAGTCAGAAATCTTTACAACACAGCCCGGGTCTTTATCTTAAACGGACAGTTGAGACGTGTTGTTTATTTTTATGTGCAGCGCAATGCGTGTTTGTATTTTTAGCTTCGGAACTTTTGATGGAATATCGATACGTCTTTTTAATAAAAATCATTGACTTGATTGAACTAAACAAAGAGTTTAAATTCAGGCCGGGAGAAATGACTACATGAAGGGACACGTTAACATATTTACAGAACGACGATTGATTGATGGATGATCCTGAATGTCGACGACTGCACATGTTTGATTTTTTACATGATTTTTACAAGCTAGTGACGACGTACCTACCTACTAAGTACTAGGAGATACTAATAACAATTTATCCTACAGTCGAAAGTTAGTTTGCCACATAAAAGGTTTAACTATAAAAGGGGAAATAAAAAGTGTTAACTCTGAAATCGTTTTCTAATTATCCTGAATTTAAAGAATTCGCTCAGCCGTGGAACATTGCTCCCAATACCAGCATTAACACAACAATCATTTAGATCCATCATTACTTAAAATAGCTGAAGAAGCTTACGTGTTCGAGTTACCAACGCTATTATCTCCTCGTGTTGCGTGACCCAGCTGCTTGGTGTAATGATACGAATTTCTTTTCTTATTTCTTGCCAACATTTAGCTAAACGATTAATTTGTAATTTGTGTGTTTTTGGAGCTAATGGACCTGATGATGTATGGAAAATAATTATTAAAGTTTTCATCGGTTTTCTAAAAACGCATTAAAGTTATTGGCAGCTTAATGGAATACGCACTGAAATCATGTTCAAAATGTTTTTCAATTTATTAGACTGATCTTAATCTTGTTTCTTGGATCTCAATACATTTGCTTTGCAATGGATACAGATAATTTATTTTAATATCTATACAACTGTACGTGTATTCGATGGTGCTTTCTTATATCTATTCATTTATGTCTATTTCTTGTTCAGAAATTTGCCTTGGGTTCTTTTTGACATTTGATACCTACCTGACGTAACAGATACTTACTACCAAGTGATTGGCGAAAAAGATTGCCTTTTGCACAAACTCATATTTTCAGTTTTCAGTATCTGTTCAATAAATAATAATTACAGTATGTAGCCGACATAAAAAATTGCACTCCATTAAATATTGAAGCACACTTATCCTGCAATGATGGATGCAAAAGTGCAGCAAGCGTAACATCATGAATGTTTAGTCACCATTATGCTAAATTATGTTGTTATTACCGACATGTCACCGTTT
The DNA here is from genome assembly GCF_061535455.1 of Colias philodice. Taxonomy (NCBI): domain Eukaryota; kingdom Metazoa; phylum Arthropoda; class Insecta; order Lepidoptera; family Pieridae; genus Colias; species Colias philodice. The sequence continues at coordinate 4,280,282 of NC_143101.1, forward strand.
ACACTGTTTAACGATTATTTTGCCGGAGAGACGGTAATTATTTTTATGTTCACGAGGCTTTTGCAGTAGAAATTCATATTTTCGTTTTATTTATTCGTAGTTACAACTTTCTGTTAGTTGGTATTAAGCTAGTGAAAAAAAATGCAATTTAATTCAATTTAGGAAAGAATATACGCAGTATTTTCTAGTATTTGGTTTCACGCGAGTATTATACATTTAGATTTTTAACGGATTTTAAACGCGATTTATTCATTATATTATTTTCCCGACGTTTCGAACACTTTGCAGCGAGCGTGGTCACGGGGAAACTAACACGGGGAAAATAATATAATGAATAAATCGCGTTTAAAATCCGTTAAAAATCTTTAATTTCTAAAAGAATATACGCTAAAAATTTATAACTTCCTTTTTGAGCACTCGGTTATGTTAAAATCTTATTTCTAAATAAAAAGCTCTATAACATAGCGTACCTAACATTATCCAAAAAATGTATGTATTAGGTATAATAAACATTAATTTATGTATATATTTTCTTGGAAGTATGCCGTATGCGTCATGTTAAAGTAATTTATGTACTAACAAAGAAGTTTATATACTAATTTCACGGTTTAAGCACAAAGGGTTGAGTTAATATGAACAGCCGGAAGATATTGTCAGGACTACTACAGCCGCGAACCAAATTGTGTTTAGGTACAGTAACTTTACATGAAAATAATTTTCCTGTGTCTATGGGTTGTGTACATTTAATTATAATTTGAATACACGTCATTTGTTTTAATTTTATTAATACAATGTTTAGTTAAGATGCATTATTCATTCATCTGTTTCATTGATCGACTTTCTGAGGTGATCAGCTTTATGTGTCCTGCCAGACCGAGAATTTTTTTCTTCGTCTCTACCGGAAATCGAACTTAGGAAGCCAGGACCCTCGATTCTACGCTCACGCACTGTATCAAGGAGGCGGTAACATTGTTAGTTACTTCTTCAAATAAATATACATTGTTCAATGAAAGTTTATGAATTAACCAAAACACCAAGGAAGTTTGAAACAATAAACCTAATCGTATCAATTAATTATGCATGACCTAAATTTCGAATTCGAATTAATCATATATTCATTTAGAAAATTAATTAGCAAGTGCACATTGGATTATAATAATATATTGTTTACATCAATCATTTACGTCAATACATTAATTAGGATTTAACAAAGATTATCTAATTATTCAGTTCATTTGCGGGTCAAATCATGATAATACATTAAACGCAATAATGCATCTGAGTGCTTTGGAGCGGCACTAATCAGTTCTATTTGTAACTCAAATATATAACTGTTCTTATAATATATTTATGTTATCATAATATATGGTTATTTAGTAAAGAGTCAATGATGCTTCAGCTATACCGGGGTATTGTTATTCTAAAAAGTAAGTAGTACTAAATATATATTAGTGTAATAAAGTTGAAAAGTTTGGTTTATGGTTGAAAGCGCTAATCTTCGACGAAGTTAGTTAATTCATATATATACCTACCTACCTAGTAATTTTAATATATTTTGAAGCGTATTTGGTTCCTTAACGATCATTTCAGTATTTGTATTTTTAACTAGACTTAAAAGTAAAGCTTTAAATTCTCTGTGTAGATTCAGGTACATAAAGGTTCATTTGTTAGACCACGAATCCCCAACGTCCCATTATAAAAATCGATTGCGAAACCAACACATCTGCTTCATCTCATCATGCCCACTGTAGTTAGATGTAAAAGGGGGTTATCGGGTTTCTAATAGAGATGAATAAAGCCTCTCTGTTATGATTGCAAAATTCCATTTCGTTTAGCAATGGTGACCACCATTGCTGGCAAATATGAAAATTACTCCTAATAAGAAGATAATATTTTTAATACAAAATAAAGATACACAGAAATTTTTATTTTTCTAAAGTTTTGTTTCAGTGGAAAGTAGACTTTAGTTAGTATATATATATTCACGTAGCTAGTACAGGTATAGGTAGCTAAACAATAATTGACCACTGCTGCAATAGGGAGGACAATTTCTAACTGCACTGTCTTTAAAACTAATAATCATGTTTTTTTTTTATATGTTTAACATTATTATGAATGATTCCATCATCTGGTAGTCATATCTAAGAATTGATGATCACAAGAACTGACTATAAATGTTTTACGGTTATTAGATTTGGCTCATTTCCCTTTACGATGGCTTCTATTTCATTTCATGCGTGTTCGGAAATGCCAAGCAAAACATGTGTTTCATTTTTAATATCGGGGAACTACGTGAGCGTATATTATGATGAAACTTTCTGGAAATTGATACAGTCATGATTAGTTTTGAAATGAATTTTGCGAATGATTTATGTAACTTTACCTCGAAAAATATTAGTCCAGTCTGTGGGGAAATGTAAAAGCCTCTGCTCTAGAAAAGGTGGCGTAGAAAATGTTTTGAAACAATATTGTTTAGGTATGAAAGGTTAATAAAAATCCAAGTTTTCGACCTTGACGGACCCAGGCGCTAGCCGCCATCTTGAATTAAAGGTGCTAAAATTAGGTATATTTTAAATAACTTCTCAATTGTTTACTAAATCACAAAAGTGTCTATGAGGGGTTCAAAGAAGACAAAATTACCTACATTTTTTTCATACATGATTATTCTGTAAGTCTTAAAGGTAAAAAGTTACAAGCGACGGAAATAATAATATTTACAGAAATCATATAATTTTAATTTTGTTTAAAAATTGTGCAGCAATCTTTTTTTATTCTTTTTGATGGCCCAGGCTGGTTAATGGTGGCTTCTTCATTATCGTCGCTGAAATTTTCTGTTTCATTGTCTGTATTTTTAGTTTCCAACCATGAAATTTCGTCGATTAAATTTACTTTTTATTGATAACTTTATGAATCGTTCATATCGGATATCTTCTAAGGATTCCTTATCCATGTCCCCTCCGTAAAAAGTTACTAGAAAGCGTGCTCCAGCGTCTTCGATTTCTTCTGGTCATGATGACGAAATTTCATGGTTGGAAACTAAAAATACAGACAATGAAACAGAAAATTTCAGCGACGATAATGAAGAAGCCACCATTAACCAGCCCGGGCCATCAAAGAGAATAAAAAAATGATAGCTGTACAATTTTTTTAAACAAAATTAAAATTATATGATTTCTGTAAATATTATTATTTCCGTCGCTTGTAACTTTTTACCTTTAAGACTTACAGAACAATCATGTATGAAAAAAATGTAGGTAATTTTGTCTTCTTTGAACCCCTCATAGACACTTTTGTGATTTAGTAAACAATTGAGAAGTTATTTAAAATATACCTAATTTTAGCACCTTTAATTCAAGATGGCGGCTAGCGCCTGGGTCCGTCAAGGTCGAAAACTTGGATTTTGATTAACCTTTCATACCTAAACAATATCGTTTCAAAACATTTTCTACGCCACCTTTTGTAGAGCATAAATACCTACAGACTGGATTATATGACTAAGGTATATTATTTCATTCACGTAGTAAGAGGAATCGTCAATTATTATGTTTCTATAAACCAATGTGCATTCGAAAGCGAATATTAGGCGAGATGCAATAAAATACCTATTTGAAAATTTAAGACTACTTAGTGCTATTCTTTAGTCAGTATAATATGACATCCTCGTTCTTTCTGTGGAAAAATTTATTTAAAATCAAGGATTACACCTAAAGTAGAGTAAGTTAGTACCTAAATATATTAATAATTAATAATACTTTTTCAGTTTGATACGTCATAATATATGTAATACAGATATAATTATTTAGGTTGTCGAAAGATCAATGAAACAAAATAGTTGCACTTCAGAACCCTGGCGCCGCTTTGCTAGTGGCTAGTACGCACGGCAATCGATTGAAATAGGTACTAATATTGCTATATTTGCAAACATCAGTCATTGCTAAATTAAGAAAAGGGGTTAACAGGTTTCGAACATAATTGTTTTTCGGTAAAGCATTTTCTTTTAGAGTTGAGTGTGAAATACATTTTATATTAAGAATAAAGGTATACCTACCTATGGATAGGGACATATAAAACCATTTGTTTATTACTGCAATTAATTATATAAAATATTAATGTTATTCACTAATAATATAATAGTAATGTGGTGCCAAACTCCGATTATGAAGGAACCCTTGTAAAACCACAATATATACGCCCTTAATTTGTCATAAACCTTCAATATCTTCATAGACATTCGTAGATAATTTCAATTTTATATCCGTAATACATCATTTTTAACTACAGCTCTTTCATGCTATAAATAACAACTAAGTTATATTTACTACTATATACTCCTATTCGTTCGTAAACTATTTCCTAGTTAAGTATTAGACATTATTCAGGTACTAGGTAATGAATGAAACTCTCGATGCACTAAATCAGCTAACAGTGTTGACAGAAGCTTAGTGCCGTACTTAGGCCTTTTTTTTTTTTTTTTTTTTTTTAAGTGGGGAAATCTTGCATAGATACCCACGGCCTCCGGGGAAGGGGCCGTGGGTTATGTCGGATTCCTACCGACCAAAACCCCACTGTGTTCCGTCAAGCCGCATCAACGACGGGGCCACGGGTATGGTAGAATTCTTCCGTGACCCCGTCAGCGGCTGCCCGTCGCCGGGCCAAAACAAATTGTGAGCCGTAACCAGCTCTAACCTCATGGGGCGGCGTGAGCGGAACACGTCTCACGCCACCACATCTCTCCGGACGATGGACTAAATCCCCGCTCCATCGCCCGGCTCCCCTCGTTAGGGAGGCTGGTTGCGGCCGCGTAAATCAGCCGCAACACGACGACGACGCCCAATAGGGCGTCGGCGCCGGATCGGGTCCGCGTGAGGATCCCTCTCGCGGACCCGCTCAGCCTCCTCTTTCCGCGAGATCACGTCCTCAGAGAACGTGATCACCGCGCGCCAGGATCTGTCGCTGCCCACCATTGCACGAACTATGGAAGGCAGAGAGAGATCCGACCCGACGACCGCGACCAAGCGAGCACGAGGCTCGGCCCACGCGGGGCACACGGCAAGAGTATGATCTGCCGTGTCCTCCGGGCAGGCGCACCAATGGCAAGCCATGCTGGGCTCCCTCCTCGCGACTTTGCACAGATACCGCCCGAAACAACCGTGCCCGGACAGTACCTGTGTAAGGCGGAAGGTTATGGCCCCATGCCGCCTGTCGCACCACTCTCGCAGCACCGGTCGAATTGCTGCGACCGTCCGCTCTCCAGCGCTGGGCTCTTCGAGCCGGCGTTCCCACTCCCGGAACCGCCGTTCGACGGCCTCATCCCTCCACTGCTCAACCTCCTCATAGGATGGGTTGAGCCCAAGTAACTTGGACGCCGAGACGCGGCGATACACGTCCGCGAGCATCTCGGCGTCCAGTTCCCACGGTGGCGTTCCGGCCATCACGCACGCTGCCTCGAATGAGACCGTGCGGTACGCCCTCACTACCCTAAGCGCCATGACCCGCTGCGGTCTCCGCAGGAATGGTCTATTACGGGCACTTAAGGCATCTGCCCAGATGGGGGCCCCATAGAGGGCCATGGAGCGGATTACGCCTGTATACAAACGGCGACACCCACCCCTGGCACCCCTAAGGTTTGGGAGCAAGCTTCCCAGTGCCCCGGCCACCCCAACAAGACGGGGGGCGAGGCGACGGAAGTGCTCCACGAACCTCCATCTGCTGTCCAGCACAATGCCTAGGTACCGCATTGTGGATCCAACCTTGATGGGCACCCCGCTAACCCGGATCTCCGATCCAGCGCTGTGTAGCCTTCGACGGCCGGGAAAGAAGATAGCCTCCGACTTCTCCAGCGCCACCTCGAGACCCAGCCGCCGAATGCGACCCACCACGTCCGCCACCCCCGCGGCAGCTAGGAGAGCCGCCTCGTCATACGAGGCACCACGCGCGGTCACCAGGGTGTCGTCCGCGTAGCAGGTTACGCCGACACCTGGGAGATTTGCGGCGCGCAGGACCCAGTCGTATCCAATGTTCCACAGGAGAGGTCCGAGGACTGAACCCTGTGGAACACCGCACGAGACCTCCTTCTCGCTCCACCCATCCCGGGTAGGATACGCCACAGCCCTGTCCGAAAGATATGATCGCAGTAGGCGCATCATATATTCCGGAACGCGGTGAAAGTGGAGCGCGTCAAGAATCTTCTCCCACGGCAGGGTGTTGAAGGCATTGGCGATGTCCAAGGACACCGCCAGAACAACCTCGCCGCTCTCAGTCGCGCTCTCCACAGTCGCCCTCACACGCGTTATGGCATCGAGCGTAGACCTCCCCCGGCGAAAACCAAATTGGTTGTTGCTGAGGTCCGGACCTATTCCCTCTAAATGGTTGACGAGGCGAGCTGCGAAAACGCGCTCAAAAAGCTTGCTCACCTCGTCAAGCAGAACGATAGGCCTGTAAGCAGTGGGTGAGTTCTGCGGGCGTCCATCCTTCCTCAGAAGGACCAAGTTCCCCGTCTTCCACCTGCGGGGAAATTGGCCCTGCCGAAGGCAGGCTGAAAATAACTGCTCTACTCGGGGTCCGAGAGCCTCCATCGCCAGCACCCAGGCTCGACCAGGGATTCCGTCTGGGCCTGGGGCGGTGTTCTTCTGCTTGAGTCGCCCCACCGCTGTTTCCACTTCGTCCCGGGTGACATCTGGAACAGATACACCTGCAGAGTCTTCCTGTTCGTCAGACGTCGCCGCCGTTGTCAAGGCATCTGGGCCGCCGTTGGCAAGGCTTCCCCTCTCTGGGAACAGGGTTGCTACTATCTGTTCCAGTAAACGAGGCTCGAGGGACTGAGACAGGGGAGGGGCCCACGGGCGGAGCTTCTGCCTTACCCGCTTGTACGGCCGACCCCACGGTTCTTGGTTTAGGCTCTCAAGCATTTCGTCCCAGGCCCGATCCTTGGCGCTGCCGATTGCCTCCTGCAGAGCCGTCACGCACTCCCTGTAAGCGGCATATAGTCGCGTTTCCTCCTCCTCATCGCGCCATCTCCGGCGCCGGTGTCTGGTGTACGCCCGCCTCGCAGCCACACAAGAAGTGCGCAGCTGGGCGATTTCGGCAGACCACCAGTACATCCGACGTCTGCGCGGAGTAGAGCGGGCTCTGGGCATCGACGCGTCGCAAACCTGCACCATAGCGTTTGCCAGCCATGCTGCTTCATCCTCGACCGAACTGTCCTGTGGCGCAGGCAACCACGACTGCACTATGGCAGCCTCAATCAGAAGGTCCCTGTCGAGACTCCGAAGTGCCCAGCGTGGACGCCTATCAGTCCGGGAAGACCGGCTGGAGGCAATCGAGGGCGCAGATATGCTGAAGCGGATGTAACGGTGGTCCGACAGCGTCTCCACATCGGTAACAACCCTCCAATCCTCGATTCGCCGTGCAAGGGGGGGGCTTGCAAACGTGACGTCGACGATGGATCCACCCCTTTGCCTCACACACGTTAATTCTGACCCACGATTGAGCACCGAGAGATCGGCCGCAACCGCCCAGTCTTGTAATACCGCTCCCCGCGCATTCCTCACCGAAGATCCCCATGCCATTGACTTGGCATTGAAATCTCCGGCCAGAAGTATAGGCTGAGGACGGGCGAGCTCAATCAGCTCCCCCAACTCTGCCAGAAACTGCTCGAACTCGTCCAGTCCGCGGTTGGGAGAGAAGTACACTCCGACCACCGTGTATCCTCTGATTGAAGCCGAGACGCAGCCCCGCCGTTGGACAACTCGTTCCATAGTCACACCCCCCTGAGCCACTAACGTCACCAAGCCATCCACGTCCCCCACCCAGTTATCCCGGAGAGGTACCGAGTATGGCTCGGCTACCACCGCCACATCTATCATCCACTCCGCCAGACTCTGGAGCAGCAGATCTTGAGCTCTGGCGCAGTGGTTAATGTTGGCTTGAAGAAAGCGGAGGGCCATCGCTACGTCTCCATTCCTTCTACCTCCACAGGCGCCTCTAGTGGCGCAGGGCAGGAACGCGATGCGACTACTGGGCCATCGCGACTCTTGCCTCCTCTCTTCCGCTTAGGGGCTTTGCAGGCCGGGCCCCCGAGCCGGTGTCCCGCAGGCAGTCTTGCATCGGCGCAGAGGACACAATGAGCGGTTGCAGAGCACCCTGCAGCCTTGTGCCCATCTTCGCCACACCGATAACAGACGTTGCTCCGGTCCGTCGGCGATGAGCACATGACTCTTACGTGCCCCACCTCCAGACACCGGAAGCAGCGTTGCGGCTTCACTGCGCCAAGCGAGACCCCCGCGGAAACCCATCCAACAAGGATGCGCCCAGCCTGCGCCACCTTTTTCGCGGCGGCTACCGGGCAACTCACCCACGCCGTGGTGGAGCCCCTCGAGCCCACGCGCAGACCACTACACTTGACCTGGTCCGCGGGGCACTCACCCACCCGGGAGACTGCAGCTGCGACTTCATCGGCAGCCACCGAATCGTCGAGACCAGTGACCCGAACCTCCGCGCACTTTATCGGCCTGGATACCTTGATGGTATCTTCGCCCCACACCTCGCGTAGTCTACCAGCAAGGGCGTCCGCCTCCTTTGCACTTGTAGTGCCCGGTATTTCCAGAATTCTGGCCCCGGTGGCGGCACGCTTAAAGCGCAAGGCGCTAACGCCGATCGCCGCGAGGTCGATATCTTTCCGAGATCTAGCCATCACGGAGGCGTACGTTACACCGCGCTCCTCCGCACCCGGCTGCAGGGTTATGACCACAGCCGAGGACGAGGGAGAGCGGAGTTTAGGGGCCCTTTCACGTGCTTTATCCCCCGCCTTGTTTTTCTTCCTTTTCTTCTTCTCCACCAGAGTCCACCCTTGTTTAGGCGGTTGCTGCTGGGGAGCGGTAGACGTAGACGGGGCAACCTTTTCGGGACGCCGCTCCGCCTTCTTACCTCCCTTTCCTTGATTGGCCTTTGGGGCCGGACCGGTACCCACAGGCTGTGCAACAGCCCGCTTTTCGCCCTGATTTTTATTCGCAGCCTTTGCAGGCGCCCTCTTAGTAGGCGCCCTCGTAGCCTTTGGAGGCGGGAGTTGAGGGAAGTCCTCGGTTAGCCCTTGGCTAACCGCCATCCCCCTAGTCCTATCATCCGCCGCTAGTGGCGGCCTCACGCGCCTTACTGGAGGTAGGCGTTCCTCCAGCACATCCAGCCGGGCGTTTACCATTTCTCCAACCTGCCGCATGATGTTCGCGGTCAGGTCAGAGTCCGTCTGCTGCTGCTGCGTATGATGTGCAGCCCCTAGCGTAGCTTTCATGTCCGCCATCTCCTTGCGGAGGGCCGCAATCTCCCCATGGAGCCTGGTATTGTCGGCCTGAAGCCGCCGTGTCTCTTCGGAGGCGGTGCGCTGCACCAGCAGTGCGACCGCCTCTTGGATCGCCTCCGACGCATCCTTTAGGGTCCGTTTCGACGTCCCCTTCAGGCTTGAGGATTTTGCTTCTATTACAGCAAGGTTCTCCTCAATGCGGCGCCGGAGGGCTGCGGTGGATTCATTTTCGTCTGTCCGTCCGCCGCCAGCTTCTGCTTCCACAGCCTGGGAGCTTCTCAAGACCTGGGTCTCTCGCTCAGTCTCGGGCTTGCCGCCTGCGAGCACAAGAGCTTTTCGTGCGGCGACCAAGTCCGCCAGAGCTCTCCTTGCGGCCGTAGGCCGCGCCACACCTGATGATCGTCCCTTGCCCCTCTTGGCACCCTTCTTGGCCGTGCGCGTTTGTCCCTCTGTGGAGGAGCCCGAGCAGCTCGCTCCAGAAGACCGCTTGCGCTTTGCCCACAATCGGTCCTCTTCGTATGACTGGACCGTCATGAGGCTGTCTACAGACGTTGCCGTAGACAGTCCACTGGGTCCAGCTTTCCTCCCCCTAGTTCTCACACGCTCCGTTTGAGCGCGCGTCCCTACCCCAACATCCGTATTGCTTTGCATAACATCGTTGTAGTCCATTGTCCGTTTGCCAGTGTCGTCATTCGATCCAGTAGCTTTTGGCACCGAGGAGGCCTGGGAACCCACCTCCACAGTGTCTCTGCGTAAGTTTTTGCCCCCCCCAGAATACGTGGGGCAGCCTGAGTTGGACTCAGGGAGGGATTCTCCACCTTTGGTGGTACCCTCCTGGGGTAGTTTATTTTTAAAACTTACCTCCATCATCTCCTCTCTCTCCTCCAGTTTGCAGTACGCCTGCCGGGTTAAACCCGCCAGCCGCTACCTAGGGCTGGGCCCTTTCGGCCCAGCGGCCTCATCGGCCCCAACCCCAGTACTAGGTGATGCTGCGCACATACCATCACCTAGGAGTATTATTTAGCAGCCCTCCGGCCAGTGAGTGAGGCCTCCCGCCCCTCCTCGCTGGTTTTGGTCCGCGCCGGCTGAGTAGCCGGTACCCCCCATATCTGGGGGGCCTGCCCCTATCCGCCACCTGGGGACGCGCCCGATGGGAGACCAGAAACTCCACACGGGGCCGTACTTAGGCCTGATTTAGGGCACTGCACTTTGCTCTAATTAGCAAGTCTGTACCATGCCGTTAGTTGCACCTAAGGTGTTAATATTGTTAGCCATTTTTGCTTCATTGTGCTAAGTTTACTTAGTGAAAAGCTTATTTATGGCAATATTAAGGACGGTATTCTTTATTTTTTGGAGTAAACGTGTAATGTGTTTATCTACTACTGAATAGGGTATAAATTGAGTAATTAGTAAATTCAGTTAAATCTTTATACTTCACCTTACTTATTTAAGTACCATACTTCTTAAAAAATGTAATACTTAATATTACTTTGCGCCTGAATATTCTTCGTCTTGACTCTCGAGGTATTTAAAAATCGTTCATTAAGGTTACCGTGTACTATAATTAATTTAATTCAATATTAAATTTTAATCAGTAAATCTAGTACTAATTTCATTCAACCAACTTTATCCATTACCGCACTGAAAGATGTTTTTAACGGTTTTAATTAAATTACGGGCGCAGCTTCTGTCAGCATTTCCCAGTCTCAGTGAGGATTTTTAACAACGTTTCGTACGCTGATTAAACAATTTAACATAATTAGCGACGAGTCCGTAAATACAAAGCATGACGGCATTAATTGTCAAAATTAAATCTTTAGTTTACGGGCGAAATTTATAATTGTTCTTCTCTATAAAGCTCAATTGTGTATTGTCTCTCTGACTTGGCTTAATTCAGTTGAAACCGATTTTGACGTCACCGTGATTGCTATTAGAGACTATTGAAGCGATTTACTCTCATGGCACCAGAGCAAAAACCGGGGCAAGCTCTCAAATTATTGCATGTATAATTTCAATAGGTTTAAAAAATATTATCGTAGTAGATTGATAGCAATCCGTGATGATCATTGTAGTGAATACGCAATAAGAATTTCGTTCAACAATACAACTCCTAGACAACTTCCTAAGTAAAAATGATTTGTAGAAACGTATTATGTCATTTCACATTACACAAGGCTTAGATCATCGCAGAAGTCAGAACTACCACTTAAGATGCGACACGCAGTGGGGAAAGTACAAATTTATGGTCTATTGAATTGTTGCTTTATTACAAAATACAACACTTTCTGCGAATTGAAGGTTAAGGAAAGAATTGCAAATACAACTGAATAAATGAATGGTAATAATCTTAAAACTTCCTCATCATACATCAAAAATAACCTTAAAAGTAGTAGGTAACCTAATTAGTATATTTTCTTGAATAATAAAACTGCACTACAGGCAAGGTAATCGGTATTTAACATAAAAAATAGTACAGAAGCAAGAATAGTAGTAGGTATTACATTGACAAACACAACCTTTACTTTTGATATTCATGAAAATTAATTGGCGGGAATATACATAGGTACTATCTATATATTTCGAACAAACGAATTAAACTAGTCTCTTGGGAACATCAGGTGCAAGATTAGACAGATGAGATCATTTCTCGTACAGTTACCGGCTAAATCACCACTTTATTGGATAATTTGTATGTACATGTCACCAATCAGCTCGTAAATTTACCATTAGTGCTCAAGACGAATAACGCTTTTCCTCAGTTGAGTGCTAAACCGTTTATCAGGTTTAACATGTTAAAGTGAATTATATTACCCGTGCGGTCATCCCTCCGTGAATCGTGACTTTTTAATGCCAATTTGATGATTCAAAGGACCTCTTTCATGAAAGGAACAGATAATAAATGAGACAATTTCTTTTATTAAAATAAATAAAAGCTATAATATATATACCGCCTATTTTTCTTTTATTCTTTGTTGATTTTGCATCAATAAAAGGTCCTATATTATGTTGATATTTCTACGGAATAATAGCTAATATAAAATTATTGATGAGTACACAAACTTTTTCCATTTCTCTACTAAAAATAAAGATGTGAGACTGATAGGTACACTTACGACGTCTTACGAATGAAAATGTGCAATCAAATTCCACTTAAAGCGAATTTTTATCAATAAGAAATATCTCTTGTTACAGATTTTACTGGGACCTCTGCATGCTGCTCTTGTTAGTCGCCAACCTGATCATTCTGCCTGTTGCCATCTCCTTCTTCAACGACGACCTCAGCACTCGGTGGATAGCCTTCAATTGTTTATCGGATACTATATTCCTTATAGATATTGTTGTTAATTTTAGAACAGGTAAATATCGATGTAAATCAATTTATAAATATTAAAGTCACAAAGTAACATAAGTTTCAAACATCGCACAAAACATTTAAGTCTATAATATCAGATAAACAACTGTGTTCAGTATCTTAAAATATTATTAGTATTAAAAAATAAAAAATAATAGTAACGGACCTACTTATAATGTCGCTACAATGCGTGATTAAGTTAACTTTGACAAATTACGATAAGCAGTTTAATCGATAGAGTAATTAATTTTTAAAGTTAAAATAGTCATGAACCTTGAGCATATAAAACCAAAATCTTCTAAAATTTCAAGAACATAGTAGCCAAGAATCATAATAATATTGTTGTTTCAAACTAGAATCGGTGAGCTGTTCACAATCCATTGAATGTACTCAATCATGTTACTATTATTATGCATTTCGAATACAAAACACTTGAATAGCACTATAGCCACTAGCGCTCTCTATAGTTCAAACACTACTTGTTTAACAAACAAGCTTTATATAATAGATAATACGGTAGATGAACTGAAATAAAGATTTATTGTGCTTTATTATTTCTTCGGATTTATAACGCGGAATTACCTTTAACTTATCGTGTGCTGGTATTAATAAATTCATGCACATGCATTTTGTGTCTGAGAGATAAATAGTTCGTCTGTTTAACTTTATTTACTTTTTAATTTCAGGAATAATGCAGCAAGACAATGCAGAACAAGTGATATTAGATCCCAAGTTAATAGCAAAGCACTATTTAAGGACGTGGTTCTTCCTGGACCTCATCTCTAGTATACCACTAGATTATATATTCTTGATCTTCAATCAGGTAAACGTACGTTGCAATTTGGCCGTGTTCCTATTATTATAGAGTTAATCTATCTTTTATGTTGTTGATATTCTGTTTCAGCTTGGGTGTAATTTGTTTTATAGCAAACATTATTTGTTTTTATTTTGTTTATTCGTTTCTCATTGTCAATATACGCAACTGCCATGAGAACGTGCAACGCGTCGTGTTTTAGATCTCATACTTATAAGGTTTATTTGGAACCTCGAAAGGTTTGGTTGCACCGAATTAGACTTCTCTTCGAACATGTGAACTATATTTTACAATAAAACCTTGTCTATCTGCACGTTTATATCCAATTTCAACTCACTCAATGATCTTCTTCGCTTATAAGCCTAATCTGTAGGTTATATTACTGAATTATTGTGACTATCTTATGCACATTTAAACTCTGTGCACATTCTATTAACTCTTCAAATGTCGCACCCTGTAGATATATAACTGCAAACTTACTTCGATGTACCTTTTCCTTTTATGTAAAACTATAATTACATAATTTTGTCAGCATGGTTATGCTTGTTTTTCATAGATTATCTTTTTAATTTTATCTTTTTACCATAACACTTCAATTTTTCGCTAATTTCTTTCGTCTTTTTATTTATTTTAATATGCAACACGACCAAATTGTACTTTTTATTATTACTAACACTTAGAAATATAACGATATTAATGAAAATCGTTAGCATTTACATATTATATATTGAAGCTTAATAAATTATGTACAGCATTTTATCTTTATTCTTATCTTTTGACATGTACTAAGCTTTTATGATACTAATACAAAACCCAGTTTTCTAATGGAGACTTTTAAGAAGTTTATAGCAATTTTAATATGTACAGTATATGCTTGGCACTTTTCTTTGGCCTGATAACTACTTACTCATGTAACCTAAATGCATGATTTTACACTTCGTATATTTAGGGCCTTCTCCTGGTGCTGCTTTGGATCGATCCAGTTCATCGGAGCGCCACAGTGAATGCCAGATACTAATATATTTTTGGTTGTGTTCACAGGATTTTAGTGAAAGCTTTCAAATTCTTCACGCCGGTCGTGCTTTGAGGATACTTCGGTTAGCAAAACTTCTATCTTTGGTTCGACTACTTCGACTTTCAAGACTCGTCCGATACGTATCGCAATGGGAGGAAGTATATGTAAGCCATCATCTTTCTTCTAGCCGACACTTTTACTTATTTTTACTTCCCCACTAACACTGCTCTAACACATTACGCTCACATCGACTAACATGAGATGAACACCTACTAACTTAAATATAATATTGGATTAAATGATTCTGGAATTGATGCATACGAAATACGTAATTATTGGCATATGTGTTTGTATATAATACGATGAAAATGTTTTATAATTATTATTAATATTGGTCTAAAATGTTCTAGATTGTAGTGATCCCAATAAGGTCTTATTGGAAGTGTGTTGTAATCCTGTATTATACCATTCCCCCACCCCCACTGAATGTGAGCCCGTCCCGCTCTGCACTTCTCTACTGCCTTTCTGCAAGCTTATTTCTGCCTAAGCACGCTCTCACTCGTAAACTATCCGTTTCAAATTTCCGAAGCCCGCGTCGCGCCGCGATAAATCGTCCAGACCGCAGACCCAAACCGTCCCACACTCACAGAGTCAATTATTTGCAAAACAATTCATATTATGTTGCTGCTTCTTCGAAGCCTTAGTATTATGCTGATGCGATATTACAAATCAGCTACGCTTTGCATAACGATCGATACCATTTTAATTTTATTATAATCATCCAGATAATATCAAAGTGTTATACTAATATATTATATGTATTTAACGTAGTGTATAAAATGAAAAAATCTCGATGACGTAACATATACCTAACAAAGTAAACAGCAGCAATATAAATCACAAAGACAAGAAGCTAGGTTAGATAGGCAAACGGTAAACGGGGACAGTTCGTAAGAATGCGGAGAGTCAGTGAGAAGTAAAGGACGGGGAGGGTGGTGGTGTTGACGTGACAGTGACGGTGTGTGCAGATGAGCCCCGGCCCGCAACCGAGCGACGAGCCAGGCGGCCCCGATGGCGGAGGCTCCCGCGACCTCACCTCGCAGGTGCCGCATGCGACTCGCGCGTTCCTAGCTAGTGTAGGGGCCTAGCCCTTCCCGCTCGTGTCGGTGTTAGTGCCTGCCCGCACGCGCCCCCGCCCCGCCCCGCACACCCCGCGACGACCTCCGACCGCGCTCTCCCGGGCGCCTCGCTCTCTTCCTACTATCTCGTGTTTCTCGCTTGTTTTCTAGATCTTGCAGAATCTACAAAAAAAGCGCACGGAACGGAGGGGACGTCTCAGCTCCGACGTTGCCAAAAAGAAGGGTGACACGAAAAGCAATCTGATATTTAAGGTAACAGGGTCGGCGCGAGCCGGCGCGCATGTGCTCGTTCGCCCGCTTAGCATGTTGGCGCCGCCGGCGTCCTTTACACCGCTGCGTTCGCTTCGCTTCCTCTCTTTCGTTGGCGTGTCCGTTCCCCGATCCGCCGGCGGCCGCGCGGGCGGAGGCGCGTCGGGCCGCGGGCAGGTCGCGAGCCCGCGCGGCGGCTCCGGGCCCGCGATCTGCCTGCTCCGCCCGCCTGTAGCATGCTCGCTCGACAATCGCCTCACGCGTTCATACTTTTCTCTCACTGTGTACGAATTCATCGGTAGATGATCATCGCGATGCTTGACCTCGAGCGTCCTTGTCGCGCGCAGTCCGCACGGCTTCCTTTAGAGGCGACGTTCCCTTAATATACGATGCTAATCCTCGATGTTTCCTCCGCAGTTTCTCAACATGGCGTCCGTTTTCATGCGGATATTCAACTTAATCTGCATGATGTTATTAATCGGTCATTGGTCTGGATGTCTTCAATTCCTTGTGCCTATGCTTCAAGGATTTCCGCCTAATTCGTGGGTGGCAATAAACGAATTACAAGTAAGTGAATATATCTTTATTATTTTCATCACAAAAAAATATTCTGTAAACGTCACGTAATATGTATCCACCTATACTCGCTCTTTCACATTAATTCTTAAGAAAACTTATCAATTTACCCTGTTTTTAATAATTTTTTAATTGAACTTACTTTAAAAATGAAGTTTAATAAATATACCTTTAAAGTTTAAATGATGATGATGATGGCGATTTGAACTTAATTTTCAGACTGATCCTTTTATTAGTTTTCAATATAACTTACACTCTATTATTCACTTTCAGGAAGCTTATTGGCTGGAGCAGTATTCATGGGCGCTGTTCAAGGCGATGTCCCACATGCTGTGCATCGGGTACGGCCGCTTCCCGCCGCAGTCGCTCACGGACATGTGGCTCACGATGCTCTCCATGATCTCTGGTGCTACCTGCTATGCCCTCTTCCTGGGTCATGCAACTAATTTGATTCAGAGTCTTGACTCTTCGCGTAGACAATATCGAGAAAAGGTACGAACCCCTCCCTACAATGCTTTACTTATTAATGTCACTAAAGCTGTTATGAACACATTTAAATATTAAATCTAAATAAATACCTCAATAAAATCCCCTATAAAATACCATAAATAAAAGCCATCAATTCAATCAGTCATGTTACCATCCGTATCACCGTATAGTGTTTAAAAACTAATTAACTGTCATAATTGCCTGTTTCAGAGATTAGACGTGAGTACAGAATGAATGTTCGTTAGTGGGTTATTGTTGTTGCAAATCACAAGATTATGCGTTTTTTCACACACTTAGGAATCATTTTCACATTATATTAACCGGTGTTTTAATTGGGCGTAGTTTATAAAATGATTGTCGTTTGATAATCACTATAGTTTGTTTTATGCACAGTCGTTTATAACAGTTCAAGAA
Organism: Colias philodice; assembly: GCF_061535455.1. Classification (NCBI taxonomy): domain Eukaryota; kingdom Metazoa; phylum Arthropoda; class Insecta; order Lepidoptera; family Pieridae; genus Colias; species Colias philodice. The sequence goes on from NC_143101.1 coordinate 4,297,625, forward strand.
TCTTAATTTATCTACGGAAATAATTATCCAGCTTATTTCACTTATCTATACCTGTTTTACTTCTCATTTAAAAATACGTCCAATTTATAGTCGTTTCATAAAATATCTAATATGTATAGGACGTCAGTATTTCATCTTGATTTCATCACAGTGTTCATGACAGTTTTCATTTCGAATCCATTCGTAACTAACATCAATGGTGTAGAGTAGAGCTATTATCATAATTATTATAAGCCAGAATAACTTCACCCTTATTTAAACGATACTTTAGTTTGTGTACCTACAGGAAAAGTGTTATAGTGAAACTTTTATTCTGGTTTAAATTTAAAATAACTTCACGATCGCACGATCAATCATGTCTATATCTTTACAATAGTGTGAGCGTGAAAGCAAATATGTATAATAACAAAGGAAGTGTTTTGCAAGAGTCTTGCCTTTATAGCTAATATAAACCCATTTTCTTCCAGGTGAAACAAGTTGAAGAATACATGGCGTATCGCAAGTTACCGCGTGAGATGCGCCAGAGAATAACAGAGTACTTCGAGCATCGGTACCAAGGGAAGTTCTTCGATGAGGAGCTTATCCTTGGAGAGTTGAGTGAAAAGCTACGCGAAGACGTCATCAACTACAACTGCCGGTCGCTGGTCGCATCCGTGCCTTTCTTCGCAAACGCTGACTCCAACTTTGTTTCTGATGTCGTCACTAAATTGCGTTATGAAGTCTTCCAGCCTGGTAAATATTTGAGCATTTTCTGTAAAAATTAGATGAATAATATAGAGTCGAAATCTTATTTCTTGTCGGTTCCATATAACTTTTACAGAATTACGATTTTAAATAAATACTATAATACTAGACACTATAACGTATTTTCGATACTAAATAGGGGACTTGTTTCGGTATATGAATTAATTTCCATTGGAATGATTAGTTAATTTTCATTTGAGTAAGGTTATTTACGATTTATTTTAATAACGTCAAAAATATTTTTTCTGCCGAAAAGTTTACTAACCTAAAGATTTTTCTTAAAAAAAATAACTATAAAATTTTTCCTCTTCTTTTCAGGTGATATTATCATAAAAGAAGGAACCATCGGAAATAAGATGTATTTTATTCAAGAAGGCATAGTAGACATAGTGATGGCGAACGGCGAAGTAGCGACCAGTCTATCGGACGGGTCTTATTTCGGCGAGATCTGTCTACTGACGAATGCCCGACGAGTTGCCTCCGTCCGCGCCGAGACTTATTGCAACCTATTTTCCTTATCAGTGGACCATTTTAACGCTGTACTCGACCAATATCCACTAATGCGCCGCACGATGGAGAGCGTCGCGGCGGAGCGTCTCAACAAGATCGGCAAGAACCCCAACCTCGTCGCGCACCGGGAGGACGACACGACGTCGGAGGGGAACACCATCAACGCCGTGGTGAACGCGCTGGCCGCCGAGGCGGAGCACGTGAGCCTGTCGGACGACAGCGTGGCGCGGCTGTCGGAGCGCTCGCTGGGGCTGGCGCTGCAGCCGCTGCAGGCGGCGTCGTGCCGCATGGCGGGCGTGGCGCTGCCCGGGCTGGGCGTGGCGGCGGCGCTGCCGCGGCCCAAGTCCGAGCACGACTTCAGCTCGGCGCAGGCGCCGCCGCCGGCGCTGGCGGGCGGCGCCAGCTTCCACAAGTCGGACGCCGGCCTCGCCCCCTGACGCCGCACCCTCAGCTAGGCCGCGACGGCCGACCGATAGCAATACTAGGCTTAGTGCGAGTGCGCGGCGCCTCGCTAGGTGTAGCGTAGACGCGAGTATTAGCTGCGACTCTGCCGGGCGAACGCGCCCGCCGAATCTCATTTTGTGATCTTATACTTAATTCTCCTGTGTTATTTAGGTTAAATTTTATATCATCGACGCTGTGACGAATACGCGACGTATTCCGATTATATAGACACTGTTATATATTGAAACTATCGAGTCTTATAGTAATACCTTGCCACTAAAGAGAAAATTATGTAGACTAGACTGAAATGTAAAGATATCACTATTTTATGCTTTGTTGGCGTACGTGAACCTTCATTGTTGACGGTTGACGGACATTCGTTCGCGAGTGAACGTTCAGAGTTTATCGTTGCCGGTAGAGACGATAACGGAGATTATTATATATCTGAAGTTGTTGATAATTATTATTATATTATTACTTATTATGTAAACGTTGAAGCGTAGAGATGTGTAGAGTTGCGTGATGACTCGTTCGCCTCGCTTTATTTAGATAGTCGTGTAACATGTCCTATTTTTGCACACATAACCTACTATAATCTTGTGCCATATAAATTTATTTTTATATTTTTCGGTTAGGCATTTACTCAGAATCGCAATCATATGTAACAAAAATATTTTTTAGATGTATTTAAGACTACTTTTATATTGTACGTGTCGTGTTTTCCCAACAATATTTTAACTTAAAAACAATTTTATTTATTTAACATATTTTAAGAACATACAATAAAAAAATGGTTGGTTCAAAACAAACACACGTACAACTAGGTTTACTAGAAATTTATTTATTCTATTTAGGTAATTAAATAGTATTTTTGTTAGTATTGTTAATAATATCATCTATCCACATATCGTAAGCCCAATGAATCCTAACCATATAAATGTAAAAGTAGAGTAATGATTTAATTTTATAGATTATTATTATATGCGGGCGAGCGAGTGTTGACGCAGCACGCAGTGCACAAGTTACGCACAACTTTAAAAGTCTCACGATTCAGTAGCACCGTCGCTTCCTTGTTTTAACATCTCATAGTCATATTATCTGCCTCATGGCATACAATTTCTCTCGGTTTCCTAAGTAGATTCGAATCAGTAGCGCTTGAATCGTTTGTTTATGTAAATATTGTAAGTACGAGGATTCGCCTTTTAGTGTATTGTTTTATAGAAGTGATAAACGGACACGTGTGAGCGGTCCAGTCAATTAAACCGAAGCGCGCGGTACAGCGCAACAATTGATGCACACTACACTTGGTACCTTATTTTAATTGTAGGAAAATTAATTTATTATCGATAGTGATCATTTCGTAGGATTAAGTAGGCCCGAGCGGTAATAAATTCGGACGAATTACGTTGTGATAGTGCAGCTAGGCTGCTGTCTTGCCGCCGGCTCGGCGATACTCGACATCATAGCGTAAGACATAATAGCTCAACTGTGCATGGACGATGCTTATACTTCTTTCTATTTGACATAATTAATTCTGCCTTTTTAGCTGATATTTTCATTGGCAGTGAGCCCTTAGACATTTCGCAAGTGCTTCTTGGAATCGTATTGACTAGCAACATTAGATGACCGCAACGAACCCCCTTGGTTAGAGTAGAGTAGTCGTTGAGCCGACCGCCGCCGGCGCCGCATCTTTGGCACGTTTCATCGTTGACTAATTATTCTTATAGTATCATAACAATTTGTAAAATAATTTTGCAAACGTTGACTTTTTAGCCAAAATATAGATAATGAATGACGAACCAATACGCAGTAGCTTACTAGTAGATGAATGCAGCCTAGTTTTCAGTTTTGGCGACTAACACCAATAGGTACTTTGTACTCTTAAGATATTTATACAATTGAGATCTTAGCAGAGTGACGTTCAGTCAATTTATCTACAGAGTAATATTATATTACGTTTGATCCCCGAAAGCATTTATTTACTGTTGTTTTATCTGACATTGATGCTTTTTGTAAAGTATATAAATTTTATAGAAGAGATCTATTTTTATTGTGAAGTTGAGCTGTTGGTTATAACAGAGAAAACTATACGAAACAAGATTTTTTTTATCTGGACTGTTAATTAGTGTATAATTATTATAATTATATTATACTGATTTCTGGTATCTATTTTCACCAAAAGTGCTCATCGCTGTCAAGAAAATTAGAGAAAATACATTAAAAGAATGATGAAAATCACTACGTTGTTTTACTATTTCCTATACCTACCTGTAAAATACACATCTCCTGTGAAACTGAAACCTGTGAAGTCACACAAGAAATTCATCAATATCGGTCCAACCTTTCTTTATCCAAGAGTTCAGTGACTGAACTTCAGTAATATGTGTCAGGTCATCATAGGTAGGTATACAACCTATGATAACTATTTTTCACACTTTTAAATTACAGTTGTTAACCGTGGCTACGTCAGCGTGGTCAAATTTTGAGCAATTAATATACCTACGCATCATAATATAAGATCATCTTATGCTTAGATCCTATGATAATTAATTTTAGTTTCATAATGACTGTTATATTTTTAATATTATGTGACTTACTGTGCTACTACACTAGAGGTATATGTGAGGACCAAAAATGTCTATATATAAAGTACAGGGTGATTTGTTGGCGAGATACATAGTAAATTGTCGTCGGTTAATTGTAAAGTTTATATTTTCTTTCACTGGCCGATTTTTGAAATGCAAGTAGATGATCATCATCTGTTAAACTCACAGGTTATTCTCTATCAGACGAGTTTACTGTTTACTATGATAACTTCTAACGCATTAAGTGGGTACCTACGAAATTAAACCAGGCAATTAAGGAACCTTATTGTTTCCCGCATTAGCATAAAAAAGGATAGGTTATTAATAAGCGATGACGGTTATAACACTGAACAGTAAAAACAAATAGAAGTGCTATAATGTCATAATTACTATGAAAACCACTGTCGCCAAACCCACACATTTAAACCGATAGGGATAGGCGATAGCTAAAGTACACTACAAGTAAACTATGTCTTTTATTGGACAGCTTAATTTGTGTAAAAACATACTTAGGTAATAAGTTCAGCATTTCAATATGTACCCTAACGCATGCCTAATTTATTTTAGTATAACATCCCTAGGTAAGTATATGAGCTGTTTTTTTTCTTTTTGCTCAGAAATTCCAAATTCGAAAAAATTCGGCTATTCAACAACAGAGGGCGTTAATTTTCGATAGATATAACTTTGAACCTCAATACATAGAAATAAGGTTGAAATTTGTGTCACTATTAATTAATGACATTAACCTGATGCTATGCCCTAAGTGATGTTCCGAATCAGCCTTGTTATCGATAATTCACAAATAGAAAATATGTAGTTGTTCATTTTATTACAGTGATAGGCTCTTCTCGCCCGTGCCAAACTCTGGTGGGACTACGGAAGACCAAGGCCGTGGTCGTGTACCGCGGTTTTATTCTAAGTAAAATCGCAATGAAGATAGTTTTAAGAATAATTTTTGTCAACTATTGTTGTGTATAAGTAATTATGTTTTAGTGCATTAGGTTAATTAAGTACCTACCTACTTGTTGAATTTTTATTTCAATTTTTTGTGCGTTTTTTTTTCTTTTCTTTCTATTATATCTAACTAGATTTCCGCCCGCGGCTTCGCCCGCGTTTTCAAAGCAAAACCCGCATAGTTCCCGTTCCCGGATTTCAGATTTCCGGGATAAAACCTATCCTATGTGTTAATCCAAGTTACCCTCTATATGTGTGCTAAATTTCATTGTAATCGGTTCATTAGTTTTTACGTGAAAGAGTAACAAACATCCATAAATGATAATATATGATAATATCATGGTTTGATAACTGTCGGCACTTCTATTTACTTTGAAAACGTATAAAAGTTGTTGTAGTAACATAACTACTGAAGATGGACATATGGTATCGCGGACTTTCTTGTAGATATTGATCCATTCTATAATACCGTAGAACATTTTTTTGTTCTATCTTCAATAGATTCCGCAGCGCACGCGATGACAGAAGTTTTATTGAGGATTTTTTTACACCTTGGGTTACATTATTGCATTTTTGGTAAGGATCTATATTTTTTTTGAAAATGCAATATAGCCTATGTTGCTCAGTAAAGATGCAGCTTTCTAATGGTGAAAGAATTTTTGAAATCGGTCCAGTAGTTTTTGCGTGAAAACCATACATACATACATACTTACAAACTTTTCCTCTTTATAATATTAGTATAGATATGCGTATATTATAATGTGTCGCATTTTGGAGAATGTTTATTACTATTAAAGCACGTCTTTACATAATATTATTATTATTTAATAAAAAACGGAATAGAATAGTCTAAAACAGTATTTACAAAATACAGACAGAAAATATGCATTTTAAATCTTGGAACTGCCGTAGGATCGAAGTATCAGTGGCTTTTGTTAGAGTGCTTAATGCTGTCGGCATCCAGTCGTCCCGTTGCATTATCCACATCTCTTTTAAATTAGCCTCTTTGGGAAATCTTATATATAAAAATGAATCGCAAAATGTGTTGATAAGCGCATAACTCGAGAACGGCTGAACCGATTTCGATAATTCTTTTTTTATTATATTCCTTGAAGTACGAGGATGGTTCTTATGTAGAGAAAACGTAAACATGTACCACGGTCGAAGCCGGGGCGGACCGCTAGTTTATAAATAAATAATTGTGCAAATGAAAGCTAAACAAAAAAAAATAAAATTTAATATTTATTTGTTTGTCTTTAAAACGATATGCTCCGCATAATCACTAAAACGAAATTAGTTTGCTTTTTTTCAATAATATTCCAGAAAGTCTTGTTTGCTCTTCAATCTATAATAGTAAGATAATAGTACGTTCTTGGTACGTACTTCTTATGAATTAAGGTTCATGTTGATTATTATTCGACCAAGCCAACTAGACGCTCGGGTGGAATGCGACCTCCCCGCCCGCTTACCGCCTCAGGTATCGCGTTCGCCTTAGTACGGTTCGCAGCATCGACGCATTCGTACGTTTCGCATCGCTAGTTATATTTTCTGTACTTTATATTATTAATCGTTAAAGCTTGTTGTTGACTGTTAAGTTTTTTGTTGTTATTTGTTTAAGTTTTTACTGTGTTGTTATTCATAGACAGCCCTCGAAATGGGGAAAAATAAGACTATTCATAGCGGAGAGCGAACAGTGATATTATTAATATTTTTTTTTTGCTATCTGTACCCGAGACATGGGCGGGTGACGTCACAGTTGAAAAAGGTCTAGTTAGCTTGGTCACGTAGTAGATATTTTTACTGTTAGATTTAGATATTTTTGTTTTTACTGTTCAGCAAATTATATCACAGCTACAGGTAAACGTTTAATATTAAATATAATCTGTGCATAAACGACACGAATGGTGACATTGCAATGACATTGACAGTCTTAATCAGTGTTGCCGTTGCCTTTTCCTTGCAAGTTGTGGGGAGTAAACTCTGGCGAAGTTATATTAGAATTAAATATTCCAAGTTTTGAACTTTTTAAGTATTTAGAAATAAAGCCCATTCAAGACAGTGTAATTATATAAATTGAAAATAATGTATTGTAACAGACGATACGATGGATCATCCATGCTTGTTTTATAATTTATTCATAGGGAAGTTTTAAAAGAATAAAACGGCAGCACTGATTTTACTTTATTGCGTGAAGCATGGTGCGTGTCATTTAATTATTGTACTGTTGTAAATAAAAAATTAAATTATTATAATTCAGTGTAAAGTCGTTGGAAATGTGAATAACTATTCGGCAGAATTCATTATTATTATTCAAGCTACGAGCTTATAATTAAATAAAGGCCAGTAAGTTGTGTGAACAGTTATTGTTAAAATAGGGTTCTGTTATATTATTGATAGTATTTGAATTAAAATGTCAACAAGAAGAGCAAGAATTAAAGCTGTTACAGCATTACCACCAAGAAGAAAAAACGCAGCCACAGCCGAAAGTAATAAACCTGCTAAAACTGATAGTCCAAAACAATCTACTCCTCTTACTAGTGATCGTGAAGAAAATAAAAATATTCCGCTCTCTGAAAGTGACGAACCTACCCTAGCCTCGGGCAATGATAACTCAAGTGCAAAAACCGTACCTTCCGAAAACGTAACTACAAAAGAGAAAGAGACGCGAGCAGTTACTCCATCACCATCCACTACACGTAATGTTTTTGCCTCTCCAATCATAAGGAATAGTCCGAAAAGGGCTTTTGCTTCACCTATAATTCGCAACAGTCCAAAGAGACCCTTCACTTCACCAAATAAACTTCACCTAATTCAGAATCCACCAAAAGGCATAGATACTTCAAAAGCCAAAACTCCTCTTCATCAAGCCACTCCTACACATCATGAACTTACAGAAAATACAGAATTGAGAGTTGCAAGTAATTCTATAAGTAAAATAGAACAAAACAATGTTAGAAGCAAAGCAAACACAGATGGTAAGTTCCTATTTAAATAATGATCTGCAGACAATTGAATAGATATGTTTCAATAGTAATTGAAGAAACAGAAGTTTAAGTTATAAAATGGAATGGATGATTTAAATTCTCTTTTTTATGAATATTAAAAAAATATGCGATTAATATTAACTCTTTCTGTTCTTATTTACAAACAGCACAACTTCAACAATTTTTATACCAAATGTTATAAAATTACAGATTATAATGTACCAAGTGTACCAGAAAGTATTACCGAAGATGCAATGGATGGGATTGTACCATTACAGCCTGCTCGCAGTGCACCAAAACCGCTAGAAAAATTAAAAAGTGAAATTATCTCAGAAAATGCAGAAGTCTTGTTTGATCCCATTGTCCCATTACCATCTCCCAGTAAAGTGCGACCGAAACTCCGTCCTGTACCACGCTTGGGACCGAGAAGAAATAGTATACAGGTAATCATTAAATAAAGTGAAAAAAAAAATTTATTAAATAAATAGTTTTAAAAAAAATATTAAATAAAGTGAATTTATTTCAGCTATAAATGCATGCAAAAATATTAACCTAAGAATATTTTTTTTTTTTTTTCATATTATTTGACATTGCACTAACCATTCAAATGTATTTCTGTCTGAAAACCTTAACTTTTATTTATTCAAGTATAAATTTTTATTTAAGTATAGTTTTAAGTTCTGATAGCAGTTTGTACAGAGAACAGTTTAACAACTTTTTAGTTGCTCTATTCAAAACATAATATTCTAAACTGCTAAAACTTTTCTATATCATTAGGGTAGTGCAAGTGAATCGGAAGATGAAAGTCGCCGCAGTCTACTAAGCAGTGGTACTACCACACCAGCCCCTGCAAGACAGAGACATGACTCTCATACACAACACCTTACGCTACAGGGACTGTTGAATAGGTTAGATATGCCCCAAATTTAAAAATTTGATATCAAGTATTTAAAAATAATTAGTAGATGTAGACCAAAAACAGTTACCTATCTCTCATACTTTGGTTTATACTATGTAGTGATTTTGAAATATCATGAAATACAGAAAAATAATACACAGAACTAGAAATTTTCAAATTAATGCATGAGAATTTTATATGTAACTATTTTGCTTTTTGTATAAAATCCATACTAATATTATAAATGCGAAAGTAACTCTGTCTGTCTGTCTGTTACTCAATCACGCCTTAACTACTGAACCAATTTGCATGAAATTTGGCATAGAGATATTTTGATACCCGAGAAAGGACATAGGCTACTTTTTACCCTGGGACATAGGATAGGTTTCATCACGGAAATCCCACGGGAACAGGAACTATGCGGGTTTTTCTTTGACTGCGCGGGCGAAGCCGCGGGCGGAAAGCTAGTAATTATATATTTTCACACTATCAATATATAAACTTTAATTTGTGTACATATCTTTCCTTTATCTACCACTTAACATAATTTCCATTATTTTCTGTGCTCATGTTGTTAAAGCTCTCAAGAAAGATAAGAAAAACATGCACTAACTATTGCCAATTACTAAAGTTTATATAAATATATTGCTTGATTACATTTAATTGTAAATGTATAAATGTTATATTTTCAGGGAAGTGAGTCGGATAAGGAATGATTCTGTTTGTTCAAATATAAGTCAAGCGACAACTCAACCAACGCCAGCATCTCCACTCAAAGAAAAAATACAGAAGTATGTTATATTTATTGCATATTATCATTAAAAAATAATTAAAAAACTATGGCAAGCGTAAACTGCAAATAACTTACTTTTTTATTATGATGCTTATGAATATTATCCTGAACTTCAAATTCAATACCAAGTTATCCTTTTTTATTTTTCTCTGAAATATTCCCCAAGTCTATTTTCTACGACATATATGCCATGCAAACTTAAACAAAATCATTATAATACAGAAATTGCATATTTTTTATTGTTACACTAAGGACTCGACGAATGGAAGCTAGCAGGCGTTTAATGGCGATGAGACGACGACGGGAGGCCGTAAAACGCGAAGCCCTGACTATGTATGATCTCATATTCTACAATCCTACAACCAACCCTATTGTGTAAGTATACTTCTTCTATTTTTTTGTTGTTCCTTGTATATTATTTGCTTTCCAATACAAACCCTACTTAATAAATGGTCTATAATTGTGCCTTGTTCAGTTTGACTAAATAGCGAATAAAGAACTAGCCTCTACTAACTTTCTTTCACCAGTGTTTTACTGGTGAAAGAAAGTGAGTAGAGTGGTGAAAGAAAGAGTAGTTTAGTTATTAATTTAAAATTAAATTTTGTCTTTGTAACGATTATATTGAGGAGCCCTAGTTATTAATTTTAATATGAATTTCTAGGCCTGATCAAGATGAACTAAAAGCTAAAGAAGAGAGTGTAAAAGACTTGGAGAAGCAGAAAAAAGAGATGAAAGAAGAAGACGCAGATGATCCGCCAGAAAGCGATGCGGCGCCTGTTCCACAAATTAAACTGGGGCCAAATGGAGAAATCGTTCTTGATGAGTCTAGTTTGGTCAGTAATACGACGACGATATTATATTTCATAAAGGCGTAGTTAGATTATTAGCACTCCGGGAATCGAAACGTGGCTAATTAGTCACATAAAAAAAATTTAAATTTAAATTAAATAAGTAATGGACTCGTAACAAAGTAACATTTCTCATAGACACAATTTCATTGATATACATATTGCAACATTTAGATGTTAAAAAACCGTCCGAATTGCAATGTAGATAATACATACATGTCTCTTTGTTTTATGAAAATAAGTGATGAAAAATAAATTGACCTTTTTATATTCCCAGGTGATAAAACAAACGCGAACCCAGAAAGTGTCCTCCATAGTACGCGAGGGTGCGTGGCTAGCTGGTCGTGGACAGTACAAGCGTAGCGCCCGCTCCGCTGACTGGAGTGCCCCTGAGACTGTGCGGTTCTATAGAGCACTTGCGGCTATTGGTACTGACTTCACGCTGATGGCTCCTCTGTTCCCGGATCGGACGAGACGCGAGCTGAAAGTAAAGGTGAGTGCTGTGTTGCCGGACCGCGCATAGCGAGGACAAAATTGAGAGTGCTGCGTTGCCGGACCACACAAGGCGAGAGCACAAGTGTGCTGCGTTGCCGGATTGAACGAAGCGCGAGATCTAGCTGAAGGTAATTGTGTGGTGCTGCGTTGCCGAATGGTTGATATTTGTAGGTAGTACTAGTGTGCTGTGTTGCCGGACCGCTCGCATTTGACTACGAAGACTTTACTCAAATAAAGCGAGTGCATGCTTTGTTAGCGGATCGCACGAGGCGCGAACTCAAGCTGAGGATAAGTAATGCGAAGTGCACTGCGTTGCCGTTCCCTACGCAAATAAGGCGTATACCCGCTAGCACGCTCTCTTGCCATATTATGGTGCTGTATCACATTACATTTCGACATCGAAGAAATTTTAATACAATGAAATAATTGAATTATTGCAACATGATCAACTTCTAAAACCAATTAAATGTTTTATTTCAGTTCAAAAAAGAAGAGAAGTTAAATGGTGCACAAGTTGATAAAGCGCTACGATCAAGAATAGAGTGGGACGCCATTTCACTCAAAGAAGAATTCACAGACGAAAGGGAAGCAGAAAAGCGTAAAGCGCAAGAAGAGAAGGACAAGTTTATGCGACAGAAGAAAGAGGAAAAGGATCGGTTACGAGCGGCTAGAGAGATTGGACATAGAAGCAGTGAGTTCATTTTAATAATTAATTAAATTTTATGAAGATTTCATGTTTGATTAAGCTTCTTTTGGTAAAAGGAAATAACTATTTAATAATGTTTTCATTTCATTATCATAGCATAACATGACTTTTACGAATACAACATTACTTTATACAAATTTTTATTTATTTGCATAAAAATTATAATGCTAAGCATTTATTTAATATTTAATAATTTATTTTTGTTTCTATTCCAGGTCGAGGTTTAAAAGCACTAGAAGTATCTGTAAAATCCAAAGGCAGCCGGCACAAACCAGAGATTGCAACAGCAGATGATTTGCTAGAACGAGCGAAACAAACACAACCATTGAAGCGGACAATACCAAAATCTCCAGTACCAATACCACCAAATACTCCAACGCCACCCACACCTACCCTCACCACTCTAGCAATGATAAATAAGAGACAGAAAACTAAAGACACTCCAAGTCCTGCAAACGCAACAACTTCTAAGACTCCAAATATCAACAAAACACCTGAAGTAGTTACTTCTCTAAACAACATTCCGGCAAACATCGAAACGGGATCGCTCATAGTTCTGACAGTGAACAATCCAAAATCCCCCGGAAAAAAGATGCTGCAAACATACATAGCACACGAACCGGGGAAATTAACTCAAGTGGCTTTACCTACAGTGTTGTTGAATTCCGTAGTTGGGTATATGAAGAAAGGAACTCCAAAAAGTACAGTGTCGAATAGTTCCTCGCCTCTAATGTCTCCGAATAGTGGTGATAGTCGGACTAGTACACCAAGTGCCAAGTGTTCGGATACTTCGAAACGGTCGCGAAATAGTTCCTTTTCCATCACACAGCTTTAATGTTTAATTGTGTTGCAGATTTTAGACTTGGAAAAGAATGGATGTTTTATGTATAAAATAGTGGAGTGACTTTAAAAATTTAGTACATATAAAATAGGCAATGTAAACTTAATTATACCAAGCATAAGTTTTCTTAACCATCCATTTGTTTCTAATTCAATTGTTAATATTGTTATACATTAAGTCTTTAAGCTTTAAAATAATCGCACATGGGAAATGAATAGTGATCCAATTTACATTCAAAATTCAATATAGATGCAACTTATAATGTAACTATCAGGTGATCAGGAGCCTCTTATTTCCAGACAGTTTACGCCGTGCATTGAACTGACTGGCTAAACATATTATGATCATAATAACCGGCCATGTTTATTTATGATACAATAAAAATAGCGTAAACTGTCTGGAAATAAGAGGTCATAATAATACGGCCCCAAAAGATATATATTTACATGGACGAAAATTCGTCATCATAACAGAAATTAAATGAAATGAAATTATACAAATAATAACAGCTATAACGACTCGTGTGCGATTACTATAATTCTCATATATATAATGTGCCAATTAAGTTTGTAAATCTCTAGCTTATTAAGTAGGGCTTTGAAAACAACTTCATTATCGTGTTTATTATATATAAGTACTTGTTTGTATTTTTGTGTACAATATAGGTCAAAACTGACTATTATTTAAAAAGTATAATTGTGTAAAATATGAAATTCTATATCAATGGTTATCTTTAAGTAAACAACAAATAGGCCCCACTACTATGTTGATGATGAAAATCTAATAGGCCAAAATACTTTTCGTATGAATGCATAATACTTTGTTTAATTTAAGATATTATTTCCAAACATGTGATATATATTGGATATATAAATAGAATGGACAGATGTTATCATCGATTGGAAATTTTTTAGTAGGTATAACTTGTTATTTTATTGTTAACAATATACAATGTGTTTATCCCGATTGTAAATAAATATTTATGCTTGTATCCAATAAACGTTTTCAGTTAAACTGTATTTCTTTTAATCTCCTTACTGCACTCCTTACTACTTTATAGTTAATTCATCTATTGTTAAACGATAACATAAAAAGCAAAGAAATCCGACTATTAACATGACGACTCCTCCGTACTTAGAGCGACAAATGCCCGCAAATTCGTTTGGAGCCATTGTAATAGTTGTAGAGATAATTACGAGAGGATCATGTTCTGATTTTGCGTTTATTGGGATACTTTTACGATTTTGATGTCTTATTAAATAAAATGTATTTTTTTAAGGGGTGAAAATGACATGAAAAAATGTATTCTAGTATTTACACCTTACAGTCGCTGACCTAGAAATTTAGTCGCTCACCTAGGAATTATAGTCGCTCAGATGCTCAATCTGTATCTTATTATCAGCCAATATTCATTGCGCGTTTAGTTTATTTTTCGCTTACACAGATTCATACCACTCAAGTTATTATTTCCCAAAAATTAACTATTTACTTGCTCACTAACGTGAGTAGCTATTTCCATTAGTTGTTACACGAAGTTACGCTTCTGTGCTTTACTTTATCCATGAAATGATATGAAAAACGGTAAAACTTACCCATTTAAAGAAACCAGACACCATCCTTTTAGACTGACCACATTAGCTTACAGAAAAATAAAAGAAAATTCATAGAATTTATTATTTAATTTAAAAACCTAATTATTTGAGTCATATCTTAATGCGCCTCTATAACCTCGTGCGGGAACCACTGCGACGACTCCAGTCCATCCCACAGCGATAGCTCTGGGTTCAGGAATTCTTGATTCATCTCATCAATGTCGATCGGTCGTTTGTGTTCTGTATGTGCATAAAAACGTTTATTTCTTTTATTTAGAAAATATTAATTGTAACGATTCGAACCTGTATTTTTACATTATATTTAAGTGTAAAAATACAGGTTCCAATCTAGGTCTAGGGTCCTAGAGTCTAGGGCAGTGATTCCCAAAGTGGTCCAGGTGGACCACCAGGGGTCCACGGGAGACTTGCTGGGGGTCTACGTAGGCGTGAACAAAAAATGGTGGTCCACGAAAATTTATCTGCTTTTGATAGTAAAGAGCAAAAATGTAAGCATAGTTTTTGTTAGTGTTATAAAATGTACCATTTTTCGTTTTTATTTTACCTATCGGAATATAGAGACAGAACTCAGAAGTGACACAATTTTTATTTTTTGGCGACTTTAAGAATGTGGTAGAAATGTAGCAACAGGGGGTCCACCGAAACCAGTAAAATTTTGAAAGTGGTCCACGAGAAAAATAAGTTTGGGGACTACTGGTCTAGGGCATTCTTAAATATAATGTAATCTAGGGCCTAGAGGCTAAGGACCCATGGTCTGTGCCAAATTTCATCAAAATCGGTTGAGAGGTTTATGCGTGAAAACCATACATACATACATAATTACAAACTTTTCCTCTTTATAATATTAGTATAGACAAACAATAACTATTAATACTAAATAAACAAAAAGTATAGTAAAAGGTAAAGTAAGAACCCATTAAGCACTTAACAGAAACTCACCAACGAGCGCTAATTCATCGCTCTGAGCTTTAGCAGCCACGGCCTGCACGGTGTCAATTACCGGGGCCGCCTGCACCGTCGCACTCGCGTCTCCCTGCCCATAGTAGCCAGACCACGCTGAATAATTTTGCCAATAGGCTGACGGATCATAATATTGGTTGTACTCCTATAATCACAACTCCTCATCAGTACTACACCTACACTCAAACTACACCGACTATAAGCTCATACTTTCCTGGTACCTTACGGTAAGCAAGGTATGCAGCAATCCATTTAATACAAGAAGCCTGCGTTATGCTGTCATCTGTACAACAAGCTAATCTGAGCAACTTAGCTTGATACAACATTCATTATAAGTTTGCATATGCGTTGAAGTGATGCACGAAAACGAAAATTATATTGCTTTGGAAGAGCCAATTATAAGTGTTTCAAATTGAAATTTCAGGCACACATTGTCTATTAGTTAATGCTGATTCATATGAATAGTTTATGTGAGATTTGCTATAAAATAGAAAAAACCATACCGCTCCAGTAGTATAAGTGGCATTCGTAGAAGTACTAGTAGTAGTGCTGGGTGTTGTGATAGCACTTTTAGGTTTTGGTACTGCTGTGCATATTTTCAGGGGTTTGGTTCCAAGGCCAGTGTACCCATTCATTGCATATAACGCATTTCGTTGTTCTTCCTCATTACCAAATCGTACAAAGCCATACCCTTTTGTATACCCAGAATTGTCTAATATTACTAAAAATTATGTAAAATGTTAATGACATTGCTTTATCTTAAATTTCATTTAATAACAAAAGATTTAATATAATATTTAGTAATAACATAGCATGGGATGATCTATACATATATGTATAATCTGAGAAATAAGAATCTTACCTTTTGCTGTCTTAATTGAGGAGTACTTTGATGCAAATACCCTATACAGTGAATAGTCGTCAACATCTGGACTGAGGTCCCCGACCCAGACAGAAAATTCTCTTTCTGTTTGCATATTAGCTCTGGCTTCCCTTGAAGCTGTGTTAAGTCTGAACCTAACAACTGGAAATGTTCCTGGTATTGGTTTGCCGTTCAATTTGTGCATTGTGTCAATAGCTTCTTCATCAGTCTGTAAATATGAAATATTTATTATCTATTTCATTATCATTTTGTATGCTTAATTTATATGTGGTTGATTCAGTTCATTGACAGTTTTGGATATAAAGTTAGTAACTGGATAACATTAACATATTTTTGGTAGTGGTGCTTATTTAAGCTGTATTGAAAAGTATTTTCAAGTTAATAATTTTAAAGAATCTGCAACATTTTATACAAAATAATAAAAAATACCTGAAAGTGAACGAATGCATAACCAGCCGGTTCACCTGTGAACTTATTTCGCATAACTTTTACATTTAATGGTCTTGAACCCATTCTATGAAATGCGGCCAATATAAAGCTCTCAGTCATGTTCGGCTCCAACTGAAAAGGAAAATCCAATTCAGATAAATATTATCGGCATAAAGTTCATTTTATTTCAATTAATTTTTTATTACTTACACTGCCCATCCACAATTGACACTGCATGGTGATTTATTTAGTTTTCTTTTCCAATCTGTTGAAATTAAATAAAATGTTTTCTATTAGGTAAGTATTGAATATATCGTAAATACACGAGATGAAGAATATATTTTGTTTGTTAATTTGTGGTTTATATTCATTAATCATTGACAATGACATTCGACATTCATATTTCATAGATAATTTTTTTCACTTTTTGTCAATTTGAAAACAAATAAACATTGACAATTTTCACTAAATAAAGCACACTATTCGTCTACCGACTTTTTTGTTATAAAAATAAAATGGAAAATACCCAAATTATTGTTCAGTAATCTGTTCTGAAATTGTATAATTTCGTCTTAGCGTCTGTTCACGAAGCTGAGTCGTCACTAACTCTATGATTGAAATAATTATTAATTACACTATTTGAGTCAAGCCGCATGACCTTATTGTGGAGTATCTTTGTGATTTGGTCTATGGAGTCTATGCCACTATGCCTTTAAGCGTCATGACCTTAGGCCGCCTTATCATCTGCAAGAAAACTTCCGCGAGAAATGTCCGACAGTCTGTCTGACAGTAGCTTACTAGCTTGCAAGTCAAATTCCTCGTTTCTACCTGCAAGTCTAAACCATGTACCAAGTGCCTGGTACCAAGTTTAAAACTTGCAAGCTGCTGTCGGACAGACTGTCGGACATTTCTTGCGGAAGTTTTTTTGCAGATGGACACGCGGCCTTAAAGGCTTATTACACTACCCGATATGAAGGGCCCTGCATCTAGGGTGGGCGTGTTCCCTAGTTAGTGTGGCGCTTATTACACTTCTCTGCGAATTGGGCCCTAACCATAGAAATCTAAATAACAAGACACATAGAAGTGCTATAATGTGAATTGTGTAATTTCACATTATAGCACTTCAATGTGAAGTGCTATAATATAATGTGCATTCATATGAAAACCGCTGTCGCCAAAATCAACACATTTAAACCGATAATTATATTTTTTTATTTTTATTTATTATATAATTTTGAACATAAACTCATAGAAATAAGGTTGAAATTTGTGTTAAGCGTGATAATAAGAATGGTAGACTGTGTCATTCATTGTTATTTCGATTACTATGGTGACATTCGTAATACTTGTAAATATTCTATAATTTTAAGGAAAAACGGCATTATTTCTAAAAAGGAAATATTTACCGATGAAATATTATTCCTTTATTAGTATAATTACAACTTGTAGAAGAATTTCCGCAATGGGATATGCTGAAACCACGCTGAAACACACCATGTTTATACACATACGTCTCCAGAGCAACTGAACAGTGACGAACACGCTGGTGTTGTGAAAGTCACCTGAGTGGCGACAAGGTCACGCGCGCTTACGACTTCTAGTGTCTTGTTATTTAGATTTCTATGGCCCTAACTCAGTTTATACGCGAATGTCTAGAGAGATAAAAGTATTGTTGCATTTTACATTATGCCGCCGTCAGTATCGAAACTTCAAAAAGTTGCCTTAGCAGTGGCAACCGTTGACGCAATAACAAATATTAAAAAAAATGTTGTGTGGTTTTATGAAACCACGGTAAAAGTGAAACTGTTCGAACGGTTCCGAACACTGCTTTGTGTAGCGCATGTCGCGTGACGGTCGGCTGCCGAGTAGGTATACCTACTCGGCAGCCGCGATACACGCGACATGCGCTACACAGACCAAAAAGTTTGAGACGATGTAATAAAAGTTTCACTTTAAAAAGAAGAGAAAGATCTGGGTGAAAGAGTATTTGCGGTTACGTGAAAAGCTTTCAAATACCTATGCAAATACTAAGCGTGCTTGAACCGGGGGTTTTAATGAATTAATTAGAGTAGGTGCAGAACAATTTGAACACTTG
Source organism: Colias philodice (assembly GCF_061535455.1). Taxonomy (NCBI): domain Eukaryota; kingdom Metazoa; phylum Arthropoda; class Insecta; order Lepidoptera; family Pieridae; genus Colias; species Colias philodice. Next base: position 4,316,404 of record NC_143101.1, read on the forward strand.
TTGAGTTTTAAAACAATTAAATAAACAATTGATATAAACAATTTATTTATTTGTTAACATGGCGGTGTGATCAAAAACATTTGGAACTTCCCTTTTAAGTTATATAAACCTGTAGTAGGGAAGTTTGGTGACACCTTACATACAAAAGCAGCCACTCCATGCACTAGTCGCGCGGCAACTGAGCTCCCTAACCGCCCTAAACGTTATTACATTACCCAATCTGCAGGGCGCTTAGGGAGCTAGGCAGATCGGGCAGACCCGATCGCCCTAAATCGGGACACTAACTCCCTAAGTCTTATTACACCACTCTTAGTTAGGGTTGTATACGTAGTATATTATTATTAGTCTGTGGTTAGGGTTAGCGTCCCTAAAAATTGGGTGGTCTCTGTGGGTGGTCTAATAAGCCTTTTAGGCGAGTTAGGTCATGACTGGACAGACGACAGTTGACTGTTGACATTAAAGCGTTTGCATTTGCGGATTGGGAACAGAGTTTGGGAATAATACAAATTACAAACGCTTTATTTACTTTTTCGGAATTAATTTACGTCTGCACAAAAAACTATTTTCATTCAGAAGTAGATGGTAAAGTAGGACACAGAACACTATTACTCCGCTAGGAGTAATAGTGTTCTGTGGTCATGACTCATGACTCATGTTATTATCTTTGAAATACCTACATACGGTACCTACCTGATACCTCGCAGTTGTCAATGTCAAGAAGTGTGAACTGTGAAGTGTCCAATTTCCAACAAAGGCTTAAAAAGGCATATAAAAGTTTTTGGTGATTCTTATCATAATAGTCAATGGCTCAACAAGTTTACACGTCTGCAAACTGAAGTTTCAATATGTCGCGACTTGATAATATAGAAGCCCTAGAACAACAATTAGCAGAATTGCAGGTGAATAAAGATCTAAATTCTCCAGGAAGAATCAAAAAGATACCACCAGCTGTGCCGCCAAAAAAGAAGGCTCAACCACAAGTTCCACATAGTGCTGTGGTGCATAAAGTATGTGAACCATCATATTCTTTAAAAATATCTACATTAACCAACGAGGCTCCGCCTCCACCACCGCCGCCACCTCCATTTTACAACAATGTATTGCGACATGCCAATCATATCCACAGCCATAAAGATTATGCTAATGTAACTCAACTCGCCCTTCCTAATGTTTCATTCACAAACAATGTTCCATTGCCATCTAAAGTTTATAACCCTACCTACAGTAACATACCGCCATATCAAACTTCCAATCCACCACCACCACCACCCATCAATATGAGTCAATTAAAAAGTTATGATCCCAATCATAATCATGAAGAATACTTGCCTCCTCCTTCACCTGTCAGTTCTAATTATAGTGAGCTTGCCAGAGCCACAGCTAACATAAATTACAATCAAGAGAGACCTACATATCCTCCTATTTATCAGAATGAATATCCGGAGTATGGAGTGTCCCAAGCTTCAACCTATGAATCACTTTACGAGCCTATCAGTCCTCATCCAAATAATAAGTCAGCTTCTGCAAGTACTACTCCTACTTTTAAAAATAATTTAATGAAAAAGGGAAAATCACCTCTACCAAAAGAACAGGAAGTGGATGCCTTAACAGATCTTCTTGTCCAATCTATATCTGATAGCCAAGATTTGGATGTGTTTGGGACATGTGTTAAATGCAATGAGAAAGTTGTTGGTGAGAGTTCTGGATGCACAGCGATGGGAAATATGTACCATGTTCAGTGCTTCCGCTGTGAACACTGCAATACAAATTTACAGGGTAATCCATTCTATGATGTTGATGGCCAACCATATTGTGAAGCTGATTACTATGAAACATTGGAGAAATGCTCAGTTTGCAATAAGCCAATATTGGACAGAATTCTAAGAGCAACTGGCAAGCCGTACCATCCCACTTGCTTTACTTGTGTTGTATGTGGCAAAAGTCTTGATGGCATTCCATTCACTGTGGATGCAATGAACCAGATTCATTGTATTGAAGATTTTCATAAGAAATTTGCGCCCCGTTGTTGTGTTTGTGAGCTACCTATCATGCCTGAAGGAGGGGAGGAGGAGACAGTTCGGGTTGTGGCCTTAGATCGCAATTTCCATGTACGATGCTATAGATGTGAGGATTGTGGTCTCCTGTTATCATCTGAAGCTGAAGGCAGAGGCTGCTACCCTCTAGATGGTCATATTCTATGTAAAGCATGCAATGCACATCGCATCCGTCTTTTGACAAATGTCATGACTACTGATCTGTAGTTAACTGTTTAAAATTTTATATATTTTAATATTTTTTAAAACATTTCTACTTATTATATATTTATAGCTATAAGTGGATTGAGATTTAGATAAGTATTTACATTAAAAGTCATTATTTATATATTGTAATGCCAGTCCTTTTATGATGGCAGCTAAGGTTGTTCAAAGTCATGTGACTTATTTATTAAAATAAATATCTAAAATATATTAAATTATTAATTATTTAGATGACATTGTATTATGAACGAAAGGCTGTTGATATTTATAGGTTGAATCAAAATTGATTAGCGTGATATATCTGTATGAATGCCAAAATTTTATAATTGCATTTAAATGCTTATTCTATTTTATAAAATTTTTTAAATATAGGCATATTTTGTGACTCTATACACTTATTAAGTTGGTTTATATTAATTAATAAAATAATATAAAGCTTATGTGTCTTTTATTCACCTTGACCTAGATTATTGTTTGATGAGAAATGTAAAATAATAATTATTTCTTAAAAAAAAGTGAAATACCGTGTACCCAAGTGGGGTAATCTGTTCACTCTTAGATTACAAAATAAAAGACAGATGGAGCGATGCCGAACTAAACCGAAAGATTTATCGTCATTTCCATAAAGCTATGTGTGCTGTCATTTCGCCGCTGCACTGTACGAACACGGTGCTTCTGTGTGCGTGTTATGTTACCAGATAATGAAAAATTTCCCAAATTTTTGCCCGACTACGGAAGAAAGAGGGTTATGTTTTTCGAGTGTAGGTATGTACGTATAATATTTCTTTGACACGCCCTGCAGTATAAACTGTTGGATCGATTTTGAGTTGTGACTTGTGAGGTGTCATTGCAATCATCTGAATTATGAAGGTAGCTGTGGTGGTAGTGACGTAGGCTACATAAATTATTTGCAGTCATGTTTTAATTTTTATTTTCATATAAATTCGGGTTTTTGATATTATTTTATAATATTGTAAAAATTATTTTGTTACATAAAGCACCTATCTACTAAAGTTATAGTTACATGGACAAAATAATTTTATTCAATTTTTATTAAATAAATTACATTAAATTTATTAAATAAATTACATTAAATTTATTAAATAAATTACATTAAAAAAAGTTTTTATTTTTCAAAACATATGAATGCGAATAGCGGTAGTTTTTAGGCGAGAATGCGGGACATTTTATTTTCATCATATCCATCATGGAGTTCACATGAATTACTTAAATCGCAAGCGAAAACGACGCTTTTTATAAAAGTAACAAAAAATGTATAATTCTTTTTAAAATAATCTAATAATGACCATGAACTTTTATTGCACTATACAAATAATCACATTCACGATCGAAAAATCCAACATCACTACCCCGAATATCTTTTAACCATTTTACCCCTAAAAATGGCAAATTCATTTTCAAAATACTGGCAGCATACGTTGAAGTTTTGAATTCCTTCGTATTTGTAAAATTATTATCCCATCAAAAACATCCTGTAAAAAACCCAAGTCTCGCAGCTCAGTCTTTCTACCGTCAAAAGTTGTGAGATCCATGTAATACCAAGTCGGTTAATCTATTTAGTGTCTACTTGAAGGACCTTCTGTCTTAAGTTATTACATAAGTTATTATCATGCCAATATTAAAAATGTTTAACGTTTTAAACAAATAGATCGACTTGGACATCGCTTGATTTGATTATTAGTATGTATCACACTACACAGCACGACGGGCCAGCGACCAACAGGAACGAGAGTTTCAATCGCGTGAGGCGCGAGAGACTAAAGAATCTAATATAATATTGTAATATTCATTTTTTTTCATGCGATGTCCAAGTCGATCTATTTGTTTAAAACGTTAAATATTTTTAATATTGGCATGATAATAACTTATGTAATAACTTAAGACAGAAGGTCCTTCAAGTAGACACTAAATAGATTAACCGACTTGGTATTACATGGATCTCACAACTTTTGACGGTAGAAAGACTGAGCTGCGAGACTTGGGTTTTTTACAGGATGTTTTTGATGGGATCTCACTTCTTTTTGTAGAGCCTTTCTTTTTGATACCATCTACACAGTCATAAAGTAAAATAGAGGCCAGTCTGTCTGTAAGGAGGCTAGTCGCGCCAACAATTTATATATAACAGATTTAAATTATAATATATTGTTTTATTAGATTTTCGTACTTCAAGACATGTCCAATCATGTGTTTTTCATTACGTCGACCATTTTACAAGTAATAATGTTGTTCAGTTTCATGGGCTAAACACACCCTTACCCACCCTATACCCCCTCCCTTGCCTCATATGGTAGGTACCTATCTACACCTATTAAATTTATAACCACCACCAACCACCAACTGCATAAATAACTTTGTAATCCCATATATTTATATGGGATACAAAGTTATTGATGCAGTTGGTGTATTTGGAAAACTGAACCGAAATTACAAAATATTTAAGTTTTCCCATGATTAAGACACTAAACTCTATATGTATTCCAAATATGAAGCTTCTAAGTCTGCTAGAAGTGCCTTGGACTTTTGATGATCGGTGAGTCAGTGAGTGACAAAATTTAGAAACTTTAACAAGTTGTCATTCTTAAACTACTGGTTCAAATTGACTGAAATTTTAAATATTCCGTGTTTATACAATGCCGGATTAGTTACTGAAGATTCAAGTTTCTTGCTTTATCCACAACCGAATTATAGGGGGTCGAAAAAGGCCCGAATTGCTTCGAGAAAAGGATGGTACGGCCGTGCCGCTTTTTTTTTGCTCGACTTGGCGGGGGCACTGCCGTGCCCCCAGATTTGTATACAAAATTAAATAAGCCAAATAATCTACAGAAAATCTGTAAAACGATGTTTTATCTTTTTGTTTGTTTTCGGGAACAAGTTTTACAGCGTTTTAATATCACAAGACAGCATTTTTTTACTAAAATATCAAACCCCTTTTGACGTATTGCATGACACTAGAATCGCTATAGCACTAGCGGAGGAACGTATTCGTTTTTGATTTCGTATTTTCTTTGACAAGGGCGATGAATGATTGACATGCTCTATCTGTATTTTATTTTGTAATCTAAGTGTTCACTGATCGATTTTCTTTGACAAGGAGGTGATCAGCCTTCTGTGTCCTGCCCACAGTCCTGCCAGACCGAGACTTTTTTTCCACGTCGCCACCGGGAATCGAACCCAGGACCCCTTGGTTCTACGCTCTCGCGTCAACCACTGTACCAACGACGCGGTCAATTATTTCATTGAGATCCGTTAATTAACACCTATATTTGAATAATTATTATTAATAGTAGACCGTACCTACCACAAGTAAGTTAGTTAATTTTTTCGTTACTTTGCGTCTTAATCTTTTCCGTTACTTTTCGTCTTAATCTTTTCCGTCTAGCCCCCTTTCGCAACGCGCGATAAGTAACTTAGTTCCAACAGTGTTATTTTCAATCTCAGATAATACTAACTGATAGTTTACGGTGCATTAATATTAATGATTAGGTACATGACACTTAATAATCATATTATACCAGGGCTTAGAGCATACAATAATTTATTTTTATGTTTAACCGCAAACGCTGAAACTAGTATTAATTTACATTTACATTAATTTACATCTACCTACATTATAAATTGATAATTTCACACGTAAAATGTAGGTCAATTTATGGAGTGTATCTACCCCATATGGCCTATCGATTACAATTTACCTATGGCACAGGCCATACGTAAATTCATAAAAACTGCAAAGAAACGTAACTATTTTATTGTTGAAAAAATTTAATATAGGTAATATCCATAAATTTACAATACTGGCGGAAAAATACATAAAAAGGCACTTAAATCACAGTTTTTTAAATGTATAGAAGACAATATTATAATTAACATTAGGTAAGTATTAACTAAATATACATACAACTCTTTCCTCGTAGTCTCCTAGCCATTGTGCAGGTATTAATGATCACACCAACGATTACACACAATTTAATATGAAATTCTTAGAGCATTAAAACCAACATCAAATATTATGTCACTCAAACAGCAGCAATAACCCATTGAGCCCCGAACGGCCAGATCCGGCCGCGACACAATAGATTTTCTATTGTGTCTGTGATTCCGGGGCCTGATGGAATAATTGCTTAAATTGATAGTCAATTAAAATTCATCACAATATTTTGAAGGTATTTGAGAAATTTATAATTAAAAGGCAAGTCATCTAGCTTCTAAATAAAAGTTTACACTTATATTATTTTTAATGGTACTTAAAAGTACCGCTTACATTAGTTACATTCGAGGTAACGGCGCCTAAAATTAAAATGTTTATAAACATTGCATTGACTAAATTTACGTTGAGATCTGTGTTCGAAATGACTTATCGTTAAAAAGTCTAAAAATGTATACATTTTATGAAATAGGAACCACATTAATTTGAAGGAAACTTGTTAGTTGTTGGTTATCAATTAGTTACTTACAAAAAGAAATTAGAAATATCACTAAGTATAATAATATTGTATAGCATTCTTATTTTAATGAATAGTACTTACATATTATATTCTATTTGATTGTTTAATCAAAATTTATGTATTATATTTTATGTCTTAACTTTGTGTTAAATTTTGGCGGACTCAATACTTGTTTCATAAAGATAGATCGTTTTTCTTTTATATGTTTCGTGGCTGAACTAAGTTCATCTACAGATGTAGAAGTTATTTGGTCGGAAATATTAAAACTCTCGGCATTTAAAAACATTCCATCATTTTCATTACCACCCTCTACCGTCGTTTCTTTTCGGTCTTGATTGATGTTGTTTGAATTGCATAACTTTGATAAATTATTATCAGAATGGTTGTAAAGTATTTCTTCATCAGAATTCAACTTTGGTTCAAATTTTTCTCGTAGTATGGAAAATTTTCGCCGAGGTCTATTCCTTGAACTCTTTTTAATATTAGAAGATTTAGATACTGTGTTAGCACTAGAATCCTTCTGAATAAGGGATTGTAATGATGGTGTTTTACGACTTAACGATAAATTTTCAGTGGAGTTATAAGGTAATGATGAATTTTCAGAAACTAATTGCCAAAGAAGATCAATATCTTTATTTGAAATATCGTGTAGGCGATTAGGTTGATTATTTATCTTTTTATGGTCAGTTTTTAAACTGTTATTAGTTTTTTGTCTTCTTGGAGAATTTTGGGTATAGTTCGTAATATTATTAGAATACGAATTATCGCCATTGGTTATATTATTCATTTCTTTCATTTGTGTATCTAACTTAGCTGCATGTGATGAATCTAAAGCAATTTGTTTTTCGGTCAAGGTATCCATCGTGTTACTAGAATCAAACTTGGATGGTTCTTTCCAAAGAGCTTTTTTTAAATTATTTTCACTTTGATTAAAAGTTTTAAACTGGGGAGATTCCCAAGTGTGTTCTCTTCTATGATATAGATTCCTTGGTGAATTTGTAACTGTAGCTTTCCTAATTTCATCTATTGTTGCCACAAGTGAACTTTCAGAATTCAAATGCTTTTTATTTGAAGGATCTATATCACCTAAGTCATCCAACTCCTCTATTATGGGTTCTAAATGATTTGGATCCTTATTATTTTCTAATATATAAGATTTAGTTAAGAGAGCGTCATCACTGGTTTGGCACATCACTGTATTAGCGTAATCATCAGGATTTCTTTCGACTTTTACATAAACATTCGAATAAGTATGGGGTTTTTTAGGAAATGGTGGAGCAGATAGTATTGCGTTCTTTAGTTCTTGTGACAAACAACTGCTTATTTCTGAACTTTCTGACGTAAATGTATCCCGACTCCTATCCCTTACGACACTGCCGTCGTGCAGCCAATTTTCAATATCACAATATCCATTCCAAGATCGGAGACCCCAAGCTTCTCGCGCAATATTAACGGCACAAATATTTTCATAATCATGTACAGATAATATTTCAGTTGGAGTATCTAAATCACGTTTAACGTGAAAGAGGCCCGTACTTACACCATTCTTCTTCCTATCTTTCTTTGTGTACATTTCCTTAAGAATATCTAATGCTATTCTCTGAATATTTTCTATATCAGCATCTTGATTGCCGACTTTTATATTTTTCAAAGCGCTTAAGCATAATTTCTGTACAATATTCTCATTAAATGTGTTAATATCAGAACTGTTTATATCACTAAAACTTAAGTCTAGATCCATATCGATTGAATCAGATGATGTTTTCTTATTTGATCCATCTGTATCGTGGCTTAATTCAGAACTTCGATCAGTCTTTACTTTTGAGAATTCTTGATTGATTATATTAGACGCACCTAAGTTCAGATTATTAAAATCATCTCTTAATTCATCAGAGGAACAAATACCTCTACGTTTTTGCACATTAAGGACATTCGAAGTAATTTCATCGATAGAGCTTTCTAGATTCTCTATAGATGATAGTTTAAGGGTCAGTTCAGTGGGAGAACATATTTTCTTTTTGGGTTTTATGACTAAACTATCATGTCTATTGATTACAGTTTGAGGCGTGTTTTCAATAGTATACAATTCAATGCTAGAGGTATCCATACTAATATTACCAATAGGTGCTGAAGTGAATGTAGGTGTTCCAGATCTTGCAATCCAATGGTCCAAGAGAAATTTTTTATCCGCGTTTTCGCTTTCATTTGGTTGTCCAGTTTGGGAAGCATTGGAATCTTTTCTGTGAAACAAATTAAATTACAAATTAAACCCAGGCTCCTAAGATAGAACTGTTTTGTTGGAAACACCGAAAATATGTGCTATGAGATAAGTATATTTTGTAAGAGTAAATAGTATTTTTAATAGTTTTTTTCTAAATAAAAAGTAAATTACCTTTTTTCGTAGTTGGTTACTTGAGACAAGTTGGAATTTTTAAATAATCTTAAGTTATTTAAGCTACCACTTTTTTCAGTTTCTATTTTGGTATTATCACATACAACTTTATTGTTCAATTCCACATCCTCATGCACATATCTCCAAGGAATTGGTCCTTTGGAATGGAAATATCTATAATATACAATCATAGCTGCAATGCCTAAAACAATATTATAGTTTTATGAAAAGAGTAATAGAAATATGGTACACAAATAAGTACAAGTAACAATCTTCAGATAACTTACCAATTAAAGTGCCAAAAATCACACAAACTGTGGCAGCAATTGACCAAGGTTTCTTCTGCCTTTCAATATCCGTTATTAGCATGTACAGAAGCATACTACCAAAATTCTGGGTAACTATCAATGTATAGAACATCATTAGTCTATAACGAGTGTGGCCTTCCTTAACATTTATAAAACAGAAACAATATACAAATCCCATAACAGCATTGTACAGTGTTTCTTCAAATTTGTTGGGGCAGAAAGTTGTTTTTTGTGTGATTATCCAGAATGTCATAGCAGACCAGTGCAACCCTAAAAATATTTTAAATTTAATTAATAACAAATTCCTGTTGTTTTAGAATAAGTACTAAATAATAAAAATTTTACAAACTAAAATAAATGCGATTTATTCATGAATCCTAGGTTGCATGTGTGTTTCACAGCCCACAGGGTAGACTGGACGTCTTAAATTTCACAATTCACAATTAAATTTGTAAGAAATCTTGATCATAATTATTGATGTTGAAATATGTTTTAATCACAGGCTAAAATTTACCTGGTAAACCCTAAGTCTGATCAATCCCTACTCTTTGTATAGCAATAGTGAACTTATAGGTACCAAGTTAAAAAAAAAAATTGAATAAAAAAATAGTTATGAATAAACATACCTAGTGGTATGAGAGTCCATACACCAAAAATAATGCTGAACATAAATATTCCAGTTATCCTTCCAATGAGAGTTCCAAAATGCCATGTTAGTTTTAATAATAAAGATGTCCAATTAATGCTATCGGATGAGAAAGTGGTAGTGCTATATATGTATGTAACACAACCCCATATCACAGATGCTATAGAGGCAGTTAATGAAAATACTGAAAAGAAAAATAGATTTGTTACAATAGTTGCTTATAATATGTACAGTATGTATTTTTAGTTTTTACATCTGCAAACCATTTTTTACTAAGTACAAAAAACAATTATAGGTAATATACCGATATTCTATTCCCATGGTTGTAGTCACAGAACAGTAAAGTAGATAGAAGTGTGATGTGGGCGTGGCCCACGTGTCAATGATAAGTTTAGATCACCTAACTTGCTCTCAGTTGTGCGCAGAAAAATATTCGAGTCGGTTGTCAGTTGTCAAACCTTTTTTCCATATTTATTCATTAATTAGGACGTGTTGTTCGGTATAAAGAGTGCAAAAATGATAGCAGACGAAATAATATCAGCAATGAAGGCATTTCATACCGTCGCGTCGGTAAGTCTTATTTTAATTTATTTTATGTTATAACTTCGCTTGTCGTAATTTGTCAAAATTGTATACAAATATCTAGTCAAAATGAACCTTAATCCATAAGAAATTAGTACTATTATAGATTGAACAGCAAACAAGACTTTCTGGAATATTATTGCAATAAACAAACGAATGTCGCTTTAGTGATGCTTGTGGTGCATATCGACAGTATCGATACTTTAGAAAAGACAAACATTATAAATTTATAAATTTTATTTTATTTTTCCTTAGCTTTCATTTGTTTATTATAAATTTTATTTTATTTTTCCTTAGCTTTCATTTGTCTAATTTATTTATAGATTTCCCAAAGAGGCTAATTTAAAAGAGAAATGGATAAATGCAACGTGACGAGTTAACTGGATGCCGAACAGTTCTAAGCGGTCTAACAAAGGCCACCGATACATCAAACCTACAGCAGTTCCAAGATTTAAAATAATGCACATTTTCTGTATGTATTTTGTAAATATAGACTACTATTATTATTAAAGTAAGTAAGTATTTTGTAAATATAACTATTTATACTATTCTATTCCGTTTTTTATTTAATAATAATAATATAAAAAGATGTACTTAGTAGTAATAAACATACTCCAAAATGTGACGCATTATACTATACTCATATAAAAGAAGAAAAAAAATACACAAAAAATATTTATTTGTGAATTATCGATAACAAGGCTGACATCCCTCAGAGCATAGCATCAGATAAATATCAAGTTAATGTCATTAATGTTGAGTGACACAAATTTCAACCTTATCTCTATGTGTTGCGTTTCAAATTTATATCTATCGAAAACTAACGCCCTCTGTTGTGGAGTAGCTGAATGTTTTCGAATTTGGAATTTCTGTGCAATGAGAAACAAAACAGCTAATATACCTAGGGATGTTATACTAAAATAAACCGTAACATGGTGCGTTAGGGTACATATTGAAATGCTGAATTTATAACCTAAGTCAGTTTTTACTCAAATTAAGCTGTCCAATCAAAGGCATAGTTTACTTGTAGTGTACTGTTACATAACTATCGGTTTAAATGTGTGGGTTTGGCGCCACTGGTTTTCATACTAATTAGACATTACAGCACTTCTATATGTTTTTACTGTTCTGTGGTTGTAGTTGAGTATCTTTAATAATTAATTATTTAACAGAAATTATTGTTAATATAAAATTTTGTTTCAATTCCATATATTTATTATGTACAATCCAATAATAAAAATAATGAATTATTTCAAAATAATAATTATAGTCTTACCCCTTGTTTGGTAGTTTTCATTCAACATCACAATCGCATAAGTCTGTAGAATTATCTGAGGAATTGTCCCCGTAAATGCATATAAAAAATGCAATAAACTCAAATCATTCCTCTGTGTTAAAAGTTTTTGTGTTTTAATCAATTCCAAGTTTTTACATGAAAACACTTCATATAAAAATAGTAAATACCTGCAATATAAATTAAAAATAAATTGAAATCATGCAGTATAAATTATTAGTTATTATACAATGTGTTAGTGTTTGATAAATTAAATATGTAAGTATGTTATTAATTATGATGGTTCGCTCCTTCTATAAGTATATGAAATACATTTAATTTGTGAACATGTATGGTATAATAAATACCTTTCCAATAGTCCAACAAGAAACCCATGGGTTACCCAATGGTGAATATTAATTTTTTTATCTATAACAAACCATCTTAATGAAAATATATTTATTAATATATTTGGAGTTACAATAAATGTAAGGGTTATAAGGGCCCAATCTAAGTATCCGTCTCTGCAATATTCTACAAACACCAATATATCTGAAAATATAAATACATAGTACTTAGAAATAAATAATATTTTTTTTCTAATAATATGAATATTAAACAAAGTATGAATATAGTTGCAACAAACCTGTCGCTAAATCGGCAAGTATTGTAACAAGGGATATAAATACACTTATAACATTAAAAACACAACAATTTTCATCTTGATTATTAATATTTTTTTCCTCTCTGGAACTTCTTATTTTACAGGCATCAGCCATTCTATATAAATATGTTCATATTGTAATGTAGATTTTAGTATTTAAAGTATTTTTTACATTAAAGCCTGTTGTTTTACACAATTTAATTCATATCTATAACTTTTAAAAACTTTAATCAAAGCTGCGCAGACGCACCGCAAACGCACATACAAACAAGACAAAGTAACCATAGACATCGTAATATATAGAGAGGTAGAACTTGAAGCTTAAATAATACTTATGCTCATAGATAAAACACCTAATTAATATCCATTCAGAAAAAAATAAATCCAAATAAATTAACAATAAATAATACTGTTCAAATTCTGCAATATTAAAATAAACTTAGAAGAAAAGTTAAGATTAAAAAATGTACACAGTTTACATAAAAATTCCCGGCTTATAGATAAAAAAAATAATATTGAGATGACTGGTTCTTGGGACATTGCCGAGGTCCATTATGCATTTCGTATACTAAATTATGCATAAGGCTAAATTAGCTCAACTTTGTAGCCGGGACTCCGGGAGCCTCGCAGTTTATTAATTAAAATTAAACATTCTAACAACCCATTCACACGCAGATTTTCAGCAGACTTGTCGCCAGTGTCTATGGTCTACGGCGTATCATTGTCATTTTTACGTTGACAGACGACAGTTGACTGTTGACATTAAAGCGTTTGCATTTGCGGATTGGGAACAGAGTTTGGGAATAATACAAATTACAAACGCTTTATTTACTTTTTCGGAATTAATTTACGTCTACACAAAAAACTATTTTCATTCAGAAGTAGATGGTAAAGTATTACAAATAGTCATGGCTAAAGAAAGCGATATGTCGCTATTTAATGATGTTCTCGAGCCCTTTCGGCGTGTTATAAACACCGACCCTCCAAAAGATAAGTTATCCTCTTCGGCGAAGCTAAATTTTTCAGACAGTAGTAATCAGTCTATAAAAGAAGGTAATAGAGAATGTGGGTTGGCTTTAGTTAACTGCCGCACGAATTTGTTGGAAATATTTATATTTTTAGTTAGCTAGGTAATGTAAGATTGTAATTCCAAAATATTATCGTTAGGAAACTTGTAGTTTTTTAGTTATTAATTTTTAAAGTTAATAATTTTTTGTGCGAAAAAAGTGCATTTATCCGTTTTGTTGTGCAAAAAAAGCGGACCAAGATGTTAGATTTCACTGTATTGTGACTTTACGCTGCGGCCGGCCGCGGCGTGTGCCAGAATCGACTTTAGGGCGATTCCCACTCAAACAAAAAAGACGTGTGGCACTCGGGGACTGCCGCGGCAAAGCTATTGCATAGCATGCCTTCAAGCCACACCTCCGTGCCCGTCGGAGTGGGGAGCGTGAGGTTTTTCGTTACGCAATTTCTGGATTCGGTCCCCGCGCTCAATGCCCGCGATAGAAGCTATGCAATAGCTTAATAAAAATCTACGTAGGTTAAAAAACTATTAAACTTTTACTTTTAGTATTCAAATAGGTAGCGAGGAGCGAAGCGACGAGCGTGTTAGGTTAACTTTTGAACTGCCGCACGAGCCGAGCGAGCGAAGCGAGCGTGCCGCGGCAGCGGCCGGCGAGTGCCAGAAGCGACTTTAGGGCGATTCCCACTCAAATAAAAAAAACTACGTAGGTTTTCACAACTTGTTTGTATTTTATTTATGTATCGTAAAATTTTTGTAACACCAATTGCATACATTTTGAGGTTAGAATAGGAAAATTGATTTTTCTCCAAAACTATTGGTTTCCTAACTTTCCCCTTTTGGTGGGAGGGTCCCCCCCTCCTCCCCCCCATCCCCCCCCCACAAAAAACCTATAATACGTGCGGCAGTTCTCTAAAGAAACCCCGAGAATGTTTTTTAATATAATTTGCTTGATTGAGAACAATATTTATGTGTTTAATTAAATATTCGTGTGTTGTTTAGGCATATCTAACCTACTAAATTCAGGAAAACGCAAGTCGAGCTTTACTATTGCGGACGCAGAAACCCCGGGAAAACGAACGCGCATAGATTCAACAAGTATTCCTCCATCACCATGGGAAGCTAGAAAACTGAAAACAGACATGATCGCTATGAAAGCACAAGTATGGTACTATTTATTGAAAATATCTTCAGTTTAAATTAAGCTTTTTTATTATTTATATTTTATTTTACAGATAACAAAGTTAGAAGCTCGTATAAATCATCAGCATGCAATTCGGAAGGAGATGCAAATACTGTTTGACGAAGAAAAGGCTTCTTTAGTGGATCAACATAAGAGAGATGAGCGACTAATGTCTGATTTAGAAGACAGACTACAATTAGTGAGGAAGAGGGAACAAGATTTGAGAGATGAGTTCACTCAGGTAGATATTTTAAGATCTTATAATATTATGTTTTCTGTTATTCAAAAATCCTTCAGAATATATAAACAGTCACAGACTTTTATCATCAACAGACAAATGCAATAATTATTTATTTAAATCTGTTATGATTGTTGTGTATTTAAGCATACTAATATAGCTTGAGAATGTTTGTATCAAATTTACATCTTTCTTAATACTATTATAAAGGCGAAAGTTTGTAAGGATGTATGGATGTATGGATGTTTGTTACTCTTTCACATAAAAACTACTGAACCGATTACAATGAAATTTAGCACACATATAGAGGGTAACTTGGATTAACACATAGGATAGGTTTTATCCCGGAAATCCCACGGGAACGGGAACTATGCGGATTTTCCTTTGAAAACGCGGTCGAAGCCGCGGGCGGAAATCTAGTTTATTATATTTTCCTAATATATTGCCCAGCAAACAGAACTTACGACTTTATTGTATTTATATTAAACTATCATCATCATCATGATCATTATCAGCCTACATTTGTCCACTGCTGGACATAGGCCTCAGTCATGTCACACCACTGAGCCCAGTCATATTAAACTATGTATAAATATTATTAAGCTATTGCATAGCTTCTATCGCGGGCCTTGAGCACGGGGACCGAATTGAGAAATTCCGTAACGAAAAAACCTCACGCTCCCCACTCCGACGGGCTCAGAGGTGTGGCTTGAAGGCATGCTATGCAATAGCTTTACCACGGCAGTCCCCGAGTGCCACACATCTTTTTTATTACTTTATTGAACAATCTTATTGTTTTTATTACAGTCCGTAAAAGAATTTAAAGATAGCAAAGCAAAATGGGAGAGTGAAAGGTTAGAATTACAGAAACAAGTGGCAGAATTAAAGGACCAGTTACTTGAAGCCAATGTTAGTAATAAGGACCAGCTGTCTGAAATGGAGAAGGATATGAATGAATTGTTAGCTGTAAGTAATATAACTGATATTAATAACATTTTAATATGATTTTATCTAGCTTTTATAGTTTGTTGGAATTTGAATCTATGAAAATTGTAATTAATGGTGTTATGTCTGTGCACCTGTCAAAGTTGAAATGGAGTTCTTATTTAATTTTTCTGATATATCTAAGATATAATTTCTGTTCTACATTACACTTCATGACTTATTTAATTAAACATAAATAAAAATTTGTGAGTAATGTTCAAAGGCCAAAAAAAAGTTGTACTTTGTATTATATGTGTATTAAAGAGATTGAAGAGATTGAATTGAGGTTTAAAGGCATGATGGAGATTTTCTGTATTATTCTATCTATACTTAAAATCTAGTTCCATGGGTTTTAGGCTTTAGAAGGTGCACAAGAAGAAAGTGAATTTCTGAAAGGAGAGGTTGAAAAGCTTAAGGAAAAATCTGACCAATGTACTAGTTTAAAAGCGCAACTAGAGAAACAAGCATTTGAAATGCAGCAAGCCACTAATAAATTAAAGGAAATTGAATATGAGAGGGATTCTTATAAAGACTGGCAGCAACAGGCAAAGGTATGGTATTTGTTCATTTGAAATACTTTGTCAACAACATTTTGTGTGCATTATAAGAGTAGAAACTTAGTCTTCCTCATTCAGTAGATACTCAACTCAACTATTATCACATAAATAAAATGTATTGTTTCACATTTTCCCCACAAAATGAATGAGATCAAAACATTAATTTGTAATATTAATTTAAATATAATTTGAATATTTTCAATGACATGTACACAATGATATTTTATGTATAGATACGTTATATACTCACAATATATCCAAAAAAAATGCTTCATATGCAGTGTCAGGCACACACAAATACAAGTTTCATTTTACTTAATTTATTACATTGACAGACTGTATAAGAGAGATGGCTCTAATAAAATGATATAAACAAAAAAGACAAAGATAGTTTGTCACTTCCGCGCAGGTGTAAGCAAAAGTCATAAGAATTCACCAATTAAATATAAATAAACAAATAGTTGCCATGGTAATTGGCATAGACTAACGACACAGAAGGTTCAATGTTATAGATGTTACGTTTCCTGCACAAGAAAACAAATGTGACAATTTCATTTACTATTTAATCATTATTATGATATTGTATTAAAATGAAAAAAAAAACTTTTTTGGAGATATAACTGTATTAAGTATTTATTACTAGCTGTGGTGTTCGTTTTCGGTCATCATTATTTCACCCGATAAACACCCACTGCTGAGCATAGTCCTCCTTATAGAACTCCATAAGGACCGATCTTACGCTATTCGTTTCAAGGCAGTTCCCGAAACCCGTACAAGGTCATCGCTCCAACTTGTAGGATATAATAATAGTGGTGCCTAGATGAAAAAAAAAAGATGAAATAAAAGAAAGGATGAAGTATAAGCCTTTTTTATCTAATACACAAATAAAATTCTTGTGGCTTGTATATTATGCTGTTATTATTTATTGCTTTTTTTTTAACTATTACCTATTTACTTTATTTTTGTATGTATATATTTATTTGTGCTCTGCCCTACTCCTATCCTTTACTTAATATCTCTCTGTACAACCGGTTGTCTGGAAGAAATCGCTATTTAGCGATAAGGCCGCCGTTTGTTACAATGTATCCTAGGTTAAGTCTCAATTTGTAATTTATCTTGAGCAATAAAGCATAAATAAATAAATAAATAAATAAAAATTTATGTTCAATACCTATATAAAGAAAAGCAAATAGGTAGCATTTTTCGTCAGTAGCGATAATCTTTTCTTTAATGTATTCAACATCATTTTTGCAAACAAACATTTTTGCCATCACGATTTCATTGTACAATATAATAAATAGATAATATACATATTTGTTAATTACATGCACTGTGTGGATTTAAATATAAAAATAATAAAGTATTTACCCAAATCGAAATTAATAAAATAACCGTTCTATTTTCAATAATCGTATCTACATGATAATCTTTGAACACAGTGTACGCTAGCTTTGTCACACTAGTGATTGAAGCAATGTTTTATCCCTTTCATTATTTCAATACAAGTGTCAAGCAAGTGTCATTCATAAAGAATTGTAAATTGTTATTTTTAATCTTAAACTGTAATAATTTAATATATTTTCCTGTGATATAATATTCCTTTATCTTTCTTTATTTTTTGCACGAATACGTGCACTGTCTGAACACACAGGAAGGCATTTTCGACAACTTTAATGTACCTATCGGCACATGCGCTCACTGGGACCGGTGACAATCTGACTGATTGCATTGGTCCCAAATAGGACCAATTCACGGAATCAGTTTTGGTGCGTTGATGACGTATCTACCTCTTGTTTCTATATATAATATCATTGCATGTACACTATGTTCTGTATGGAACCACGTTAAATAAATTTTTATTTTAACGAATATTTTCAGACAGCTCAAAAACGGCTATCAAACATGGCAGATTTAGAGAAGGAAGTGGCGAGGTTACGCGCCACGGAACGATCCTTACGTGACGCGGTGTGCAATAAGTTGATATTGGAAGAACAAGTACATATCCTGTCTACAAAGGTGGAGGCTTTACAGCCAGTGCAACAAGAGCTACATGAGGCTAAGGTAAGTTGGAAATATCAGATTTTTTATTATTGTATTTTTTGACGTGACCGACGTGACTCATGCGGCGTTACCTCGCTCTGAGGCGTTCCATGTAAGGCTTGAAGTGCAAGCGAGAGCGCGGAACGATCGACAAAGAAGCACAATCGGACATTGTCAAATTCAACTATTGTCAGTAAACTGACTTTACAGACAATCAATTTTTTTCAATTTTTGTCAAGAAGAACAATATTAATGTTCCATTTAAACTGAATTCAGATAGAGATTGTTATTATATCCATGCATAAATAAATAAATAAATATTATAGGACATTATTACACAAATCGACCTAGTCCCACAGTAAGCGCAATTAAGGCTTGTGTTGTGGGTACTAGGCGACGATAAATATAATATTTAATAAATACATATTATATAGATAATAACACCCAGACCCAAGAACAAATAATTGAGTTCATCACACAAATATTTTTGCCCTGACCGGGGATCGAACCCGGGACCGTCGGCTCAGTAGGCAGTTACTTTACCACTGCGCCAACCGCGTCGTCAAAAATGCATGTTAAATAAGCTTATAAAACAGCAATTAAGGCTTATACATGCGCTAATAACCTTGACCATACTTGACGGATCTCAAACCTCTCCCGCTGCACCTTCTTTTTTCCTCGCATTTTGTATTTAAAAAGATACCAATCAGTGAAACAAAATATCCTCGTCAGGGACTGTTGTGTAACTGATAATTTATTAAACATAAAATTTTCAGAGCTCTAAGTCAGCAGGTTACGAAGTTTATAGAGTATTTGCGGAAAAATCGATGACCACGGCACATTTTTTTTCTAGAAATCTATTAACATTGGAAAAAATTCCTAGCGAGCAATTAAAGATCAAAGACCATCCTATTTTATATATTTTTTTCGGTATTGTGCTTTATGTTGTACCAGACTTTATAGAGGTTGAACATAGTCGAAATTGCCGGGTAACGCCTTAAATGCTTTGAGTGTAGCAATTAACTGTACCTATGATGCTGAATAAATGATTTATGACTGTAATACAGGTGAAAATAGCATCACTAGAGTCGTCACTACAAGAATGGTGTAGTGCAGCCAGAGGGCACGGGGTAGAAACAGCCCGAGCACTATCTTCAGCTCTAGAGAATGCGTTGAGCGGACAACTTACCGCTGTGGCTGGCGCTTCGCAGGCACAGTCGCAACTTGTTCAACTTACTGAGGTGAATTTAAACTTAGTTAAGAAAAAAAAGATATATTTATTGGGTAAATTTATTGTGAATGATATGTTAGTTAAAATAGAAATATACAAGTTGCAAAAATGGTAAATAAACAGCTCTATTTATGTATTTAAATACAGAACAATAAAGAAATATTGTTAAAGTGGTTTTTTAAGCTTTCATAATAAGCTTTCATAAACCTTCTCATTGTTTTTAATATATTTTAAGGCATGTAGAGACTAGAGTCCATTTTTATGTTGCTAGAATATATTTCAAACACATTTTTAAAATTATAATATTTCGTATTTATTCACATTATAAATATTCTAATAATAAACCCAGGAAGTGGCAACACTGAAGTTCGAGCGGGATAAGGCAACAGCAAAATTGAACGATTTGCAAACAGTGCGGAAAAATCAAGAGAGTCTAATACACAGACTACAAAAGCGACTTCTTATTGTAACTAGAGAAAGGGATAGCTATAGGTAAGAAGAACGTTTGAATTGAAGTAAGATCAAATAAAATAAAAAATAGCAACTATGAAATATGATAGATTATAGATATCTTGAAGCACATAATTTTTTATTGTCTTGCATTGCTTTTTAACTTGCATAAGATGAGAATTTATGAGAGTAAGTAAGTAATACAAATTTGAATAGCTTTTAGAAACTGCATTAGTATCAATCAGAATCAACCTTTTTTAATGGCATTACACATTCCGGAAAACAGAAATTACGATTTATTTTTAAATTTACTTTCAGGCAACAACTAGACAGCTACGAAAAGGAACTCACAATTACTCTAAGTGGGGATGTCGGTGCTGGAGGGGCAGCTTTATTGTCAGCGAGGGTCGAACAGTTGGAGAAAGCATTACAAGGATATAGAGACCTGCTGTCTACACACGACCAGGAGGGGCATTCGAAGGGTGAGATTTCAGAGAGATCGTCGTCTTGGTCGTGGTCATAGAACATATAAAAGAGGTTAGAATGGCAATAATTCGCCGTTCCTATAAGAACCGGTGTCGCCTGTGAGTGTGGGCAAGTCCACGGAAGTCCGCTTACGCACATATTTGCAATTTCAAATCTAGCCAATCATAGCGCCGCGCGATCACGCGATTTAAAATGGAACGAATCATACGCATGATGATGATGTGAGCAGTGCTCATATTCTTGGCGCGTCTGCCCCGCCTACAATGCCTTTCTAACCTCTTTTATATGTTCTGTGGTCGTAGTCGTGTCGTCGTCGTCTTCATCATCACCAGCCATCACCATAATCATCATCATTGTCAGCTAAGAAAAGGCATCTTCTTCTTCTGGGTGTGGTACCTTCCTACTTCCAAGCTGCCTTAATTCGTGCCGAAGTATGCTCTGCTACCAAATTTTTCAATATTTGCAAACAAATGGTTCATCATTCTATGACAGCAATTCAGTAAAATGTATAAATGTATTGTAAATCTTAACATGTAATGTTAACGTGTGATTTAAGATATTGTACAATTTCATCATCAGAATGATCAGCTCCTATAGGTTCGGACTGTCGGGGCACAGGCCTCCTATTAGGGTTCAGGTCGTAATCCACCATGCTGGCCAAGTGCGGGTTGGTAGATGTAACATGACGTCAATCTTTTGATTATTGACATTTGAATATTTCTGTACGCTCGCCTGGTCTCGAACCCCCGACTTATTGATTTGTAAGTCCGATGTCCTCACCACTGAACACTGCTTTAACTTGTTTGTTTAAATTGAATACACATAACAGATCACGATCTTGTTGGGCCTATAGGCGTTACACTAATTTCAACCTACCAAACGCAACCCAACAAAATGTGTTCAATTATTATTACAATGCGATACAGTTTACAAACTTAAATGTGGTTTTAACATTTATTGCCAAGTAATGACCATTTCGTTGGAATTGTTAATTTTCTTTAATAAAATGAATAATACTGGCTGATAACGATGTAATATCATAGGACAGGATCATAGACCAATTATATGACTAACTTAATCAAAGAAACATACACAGAGAGAGACACATTTTCGCTTATTCTAAATTGTTAATAACTTTCTCATAATATTTTATTTCAACAGAGTTAGAATCAGCTAGAGCCGTTGCGAGTGAACATCGTGAAGAGGCTATCCACCTCGACTGTGTTATACACATATTTTTTTTCTTATTCTCATGTTATTACATTCTTTATATTTTTATTATTATATTTGATTTCATAGCTTTAGAATCAGCTAGAGCAGAGGCGAGCCAACGAGCAAATACCGCGAAAATGTGGATACTTTTTTTATATTCGATTACAACAGCTTTAGAATCAACTCGTGATGAAGCGAACAAATGTGTGAACAAATGTGAATTCTTCTTATTTCTGATTATATGTATTACTTATTAACTTTACTATAATATTTAATATTTGATTTCAACAGCACTAGAATTTTCTCGGGCTAAACAAACACCGCGAAGAGGCAGACACTTATTCTTCTATTTCGCTGACATATATTACTTAAGCAAATAACTTATTGTAAATTTGATATTTGATTTCAACAGCTTTTGAATCAGGTCGTGCGGAAGCGAGCAGATACATCAAAAAGGCGGACATATTATATTTTATATACTTTATATACTTATATACTTATTACTTAGCATGTAGCTGTATTATTATATTTGATATTTAATTTCAACAGCTTAACAAGCAGCTCGAGTCGAAGCGAGCAAATACTGCGAAGGGCTACATATTCTTCTTATATCCTCGTTATATTACTAACGATATGTAATTTTATATTTCTATAGCCTTAGAATAAGCTCGAGCCGAAGCAAGTAAAGCTGTGAAGAGCAGGTTCCATATTCTTCTTATCTTCGCTATAAGTAAATAACCTATTTGATTTTCACAGCCTTAGAAGCAGCTGGTGCAGAAGCAAATACCGCGAAGCGACACACATGCCTATAATCCTCTTTAACACATAACTTTATTATAAGGTGACTTGCATACTGTCCCGAACACGCAGCGTAGCGCCCGAATACGTGATCTAATGTATGAAATTACTCGAGCGTGAATGCGTTTCCAATAAGTTTAGGATATAGCGCCCGGCAAACTTCTTAGACAAAAAGTGCAAAGTGGGAGAGGTTTGCGCATCAAGTTTAATCTACGCTAAAAGGTCCATTTACATGCTGGCAAATATAAGCAAGCCAGGCAAACCGAAAGCACGGTGGTCCGACGATATTTCTAGAACAGCGGGTAAATCTTGGATGCGTCTGGCCAAAGACCGCAAAGAGTGGAAAAAACATGAGGAGGCCTATACCCGACTATGGGTGAATTAAGGCTTAAAAGAAGAAGATGAATAATATAAGCAACGTATATACATTCACGCGCTACGCTGCGTTATGCGGGGCAATGTGCCATATCTCTTATTTTTATATTTGTTCCAACAGCGTTAGAAGCAGCTCGAGCTGAAGTAAGCAAATACCGCGAAGAGGCGGAGGCGGCTAAACGCGAAGTGAGCAAACTGCGCGCGCAGAGAGATCAGATGCACGCGCATTTGGAGAAACTTGCCGCGCCTACTAAGGTGAGAAATACTTTTTCACTGAGAGTAACTTTTAAACCCATTAAAAATAAGGTTCTTTTTCTACAATATGTTTATCGATTACGTCAGTTTCTCATCGAAAATTTGCATGTAATCATGATATTTTAGCCATGAACGATTTTGTATTTCAAACCATATTAAAGAAAAAAATACATAGTAGTATCATAATTATTAACTATAAGAAGTAGTATAATACTTGACTATATGTTAAAAAAAGATTCCGACAAATTGATAACCTCCTCTTTTTTTTGTAGTCGGTCATAAATGTGTCTTAAATCTTAATATATAACGCGAATCATGTAAAAAGAACGCTGGATGAAAGTGATGGGGTGTGTTTTGGCATGTATCGAGTTTAGCACGAAAGTTATTTGCTGCTTATTTTATTGTTGAAGTAGGCTCTCGAGTCGTGGCTTCGCAACTACATATTTGTTATTCTTATACCACCTCATAACACCAAATAGACCAATAAATCGCCAATGCGCAGCTTAACCGTCAGCATTCTTTTTACATGACCCGACCTATACTGAAAATGGTTTGAAATTAAAAACTATAAAATAACTCTGCTTATTACGTTTTATTAACTGTATGTTTCTTTGTTTAGATATTACACCTAGCGGACAACCCAGCGGCTGTAGCACACAAACAAATGCAAATGGACTTGGAAACCGCTCAGGAAGAGGTGGGTGATGTCGATAAAATATTTATAATTTTTAATAGTCATCTTTCTATTAACACAACTCTAGCTCTGCTTCAAAGTTCGAGGATCATTAAAGCAATTAAAAGAAATTGTACTTATTTAACTTCAAAATTGAGAAAATATAAGACAAAATTTGTATTCATAGTTATAAAAAACTAATTTAAAAAAGCAATCATTATGGAAATATGCCAAGACATTTATACGTATCATTGTGCAAAATTTGTTTCATTTTATTTGTTTTAACAGATTAAGAAGTTGAAAGCAGCTCTTCGCGAAGGCGGCTCGTGCCCTGAAGACATGCAGCAGTTGAAGCAGCAACTCGAAAATAGTAGGATTAAATTGCAACGGTAAGTTTTTTCATAACAACTTTTTCTTTTATATCAATTCCGTAAAGTGAGCGTTATTTAAAATAATGATCTTTGTTTATTTCTCTGTAAATTATAATTCGGTTGAAATTAAAAATACGACAAATTATAAAGTAAACGATCGTTATTTACAGCTATACTGTATGCATACCATATGATAATTGCATTTTTTTCCGACACATTTAGGATGAAAGAAGAATTCACCGCATCCGCTCAGGAGTACAGAGATGTTTGCTACATGCTGCTTGGTTACAAAATAGACAGGACTGGCCATAAAAACTACAGGTATTAATTGATTAACACTTGCATTATCAATTAGACTGTTTTGAGTTTTCAATTTCATATTGCGAATGTTTATTAAGAAACTCTGTGCGAAACCACATTATCTTATTAATTAATTAATTATATTTTTATACATTACTTAGCTGTTCGACCCGGCTCCGCCCAGACTTTTTTTGTGTGGAGACGAATCCAACGCACCACAATTACCATTAAAATATTCGTTCTAAAATTGTAAATTTAAACTAACACGACTTTATTTTATACATATAGATATTTGATTTTAAAATACTATTTCAGAATATCCAACATGTACGCGGAAACACCAGACGAATACCTCACATTCACACTTTGCGAGGACGGTATAGAGATGGTGCACACAGATTATTCCTCTACACTTGAAGATTTAGTGGAACTGCACTTGCACCAAAACCACTCTATACCAGTGTTTCTTAGTGCACTTACTATGGAGCTCTTTACGCGTACCACCATGCAAGTGGCGTGATAGTGTTTGCGGATAGTGATGGGTTTGGGGATAGTGAAAGTGTTAGTGCAAGTAGCCCGCTAGCGTATGCACATGGACTAATCTTCACTGGGTAAGATAGTGCAACTGTATTTACACTATAATTATTCGATACCGATGTTTCTTAAATTCACTATGGAGCTGTTCAAGGCGCGTGATAGTGGTTAGGGATAGTGTTCCAAGCTAGTTAGGTGATAGTGTTGTGTTGTGTTATGTAGTGGGGACTTATAGTAAATAGATTCTGAGCAATATATAGATTGTGTGTGCGCATTTTGTTGTTATATAGAATAACTTTTATTAGCTACTTAAGCAAGTTTCGAGTGAAAGATATATAGCAAGATGGAAGTGTTTGGCTTTTTGAAGTGTGTTTAAATTACGAGCTAGTGTTTAAGGAACAAAAAGCAATAAATTAAGAACAAAATTTTTACTTACATAGAATTTATAAGTCGTTATGATTAGTAGGTAATTTTTTAAATGATAATTGATTCGGACCATACACATCATCTGCCAATATTAGGTCAAGCAATAGGCAAATTTTAGATACGGATTTATGTTTTCATAGATAGAATAATAGAAATAGACAGAATAGGACATAGATAGAATAATAGCAATAGTCTTACTTCTCTTCTAAGTTCATTTCATTCTAGATTTAATTCAGCATTGGATATTTTTGTATACTGACAATTGGCCTTACATAATTATATGCTTTAGGGGAACATAATATTACATACAACAATTTTTGTTATCCAAATGAGTCTATTATTAATTATAAGATTTTTCATGTTTTTATGTAGTGTTAGAATGCTAGCATTTTCGCATTGATATTATGAAAATAGTGTAAGGTTGAGAGTAAGGAATAAGGAAATATTTGATTTTCAATTTACGTAGATACATACGCCTTTTTGCTTTCCACTAGTTAGTTTTTGATAAAATATATATATTTACTTATTTCTTGACATTGTAGTATCCATTCTAATATTGTAAAAGTGATAGCTGGCTGTCTGTGTGTTACAATTTGGATGAAATTTGTAAGCAATCAATAAAAATCGTTGTTTTGCCCCTGGTTTTGTCTGCTAAGAAGATTTTTTTGGAAGTGAAACTTCTTTAGGCGCGTTGAGGGTAAAATTTCAGGGTCGCGTTATGACAATACCGTCATGGAGTAAGGCGACGATTTTGGTATCTTTGAATCTTGACAAAGAAGTTTCACTTCTGACACGTGTGTTCGGCACACACGCTCTTTTTTATAATTGTATCAGGTAGTTTATAATGTCATTTGATAAGTAATAAATCTCACTAAAATTGAATGTGCTGTGTTTTATAATTAGATATGATGTCTGTTAAGATGTTCCTAATGCAGTTGAGTTATCTTTGGTATTCTTTTTAGATATTAAGTAAGTTAATAAAAATATCTTCTAAGAGGTCAAGGATTTTTGGAGGATAAGTTTTTTTTCTTATATTCTCTCATTTTATAAATTTCCAAATAGTGCATCAGAGTTACAATCTCAAGTGTTTGCCTTAAAATCGTTGACATATTATACAAAACTAGACTCACAATAGCCTACTGTAAGGCCATCAAAAAATACCCGAGCGGCGTTGTATAAAACATTCTTTCAAATTCACACCTTATTTCGAAGCAGCAATGTTCAAAGTCTATTGTATACGCTCATTAAAACTCTGCCTAATAGACGCGTAGGCAGAGTTTTGTTTCGGACAATTTTTGAGTGTGATAGTGAGTCTAGTTGTTTATTATACATTAATTGTTAAAATGCATGTCTCACTATAAATAAAAAGACGTGTGGCACTCGGGGACTGCCGCGGTAAAGCAATTGCATAGCAGGCCTTCAAGCCACACCTCCGTGTCCGTCGGAGTGGGGAGCGTGAGGTTTCTTCGTTACGGAATTTCTCGATTCGGTCCCCGCGCTCAAGGCCCGCGATAGAAGCTATGCAATAGCTTAATATATTTCGACATAAATGACTTAAATGAGTGATATGACTAAATTAAATTTTTAAAATGTGTTTTTTGTATCCATGTGCATTCTGACGTATTTTTTTATTATATGTAGTATGCATATATGAGAAAATATAATATGTTATGTGAATATTTAATAAACATTTAAATTCATACTTTTAATGTATTTTTGTTTTGGAGTGTCCTGATTTTTGTATGTCACTAAGTATTTTTCTTATTTTACTAGATTTTACTCGATTTTTTCCTTTTAATGGAATACATTGGGGAGGTACAGGTAAATAAAAACGAAAGTCATGTAAAATATTTATGAAGAAACAAGGAAAATATATTATACATCATCTCTAAGTTCATTGCGTTAACTACAACAATCAAGTAGTTCACAACAAAGTTGAAACAAGATAACAATTCAAGTAGTACGCGTACACTGGCTAATATTATAAGTAGTTCAGATTATCGACTTTGAAATATTTTACGTAAGCTTGTGGATTTTTACAACTGACTGGTCTTTGTGGACTATATCTATGGGAACATTGGGTGCATTCAAATTTAGAACGTTTTTTTATAAAAAAAAAAGATTTGAATTTATTTTAGGCCAGTTTCAATACTGCAATGAGTATTTTGTTTATGTTTAAAAAATTATGATTTCTATATCAAAAACATTTTTGTACTACACCATCACACGTAATTACGTGTAAATAGGTTTAATTTTATAAACGTTCCAATTTGAATACACGATTAAAGTTTATTTTAATTCGAGAAATACATAAACAATTCGCTTTAAAGATAAACTTAAGGCATAACTATTAGACATTGTTAGCGTTATTAAATGGTAGAATTAAACATAAGAAAATATGAATCGTCTTTTAAATTTAAATAGACTACAGTCAACGGCAAGCAACAACCGTAATGCGTGAAGAACTACATAATATACTTTTGATAAATAATTTACAAGTCTACCTAAATTTTTATAACATTTACGCCTACTAGGAAAATAATTGACAATAGTGTTTTTGCACAAGTGTCCACATAGTATTAAATAATTTTAACTTATAAAGTATACAATATTAATTATAAATACTTATTATTTTATACACAAATAAATTTTAAGAACAGGCAAAGTGTAACCGCTCGGAGACCATTTGTTTTTCGTCGAGGGAATTTTAAACATCTTTGGATAATGTTGGTTACAAAACAGTGTGAGCGAAATTAATACGCGATATTAAGCTTGATTTAAAATTAAATTGGCATAGACTAATGTGGACTCATAAACTTATAATTTAACTCAACTATTTAAAGCTAAGCAAGACTCGTGTACGAGAGCCGAACCACTTCAAAAGATCAATTAAACATATTACACACTACATCCACGCGTCCTGAAATATTTTGGATATAAATAAAAGTAACAATAAATTACTTTTAACTACATTCTATAACACATTTAATTTTTTCAATGTAAAATGTTCCGAAATTAATAATTAAAAAAATATTCTAAAATCTTACATAGACATAATACTGAAAAAAGTATTCTACAACATATTTTAAATATTTTCGAATTAAATTTTAATGACCTTTGCGATACAAAATCAAATTTTATATTAAAAAAACACAAAACAAAACACGTTAACATAAATTTCACACAATTTTCAATAACATTATTGCACTAGATCATTATAATTCATAACTTAATAATAAATATTGCATAAGCGCCATATGTCGTGAAAATAATCAAAGTCTTAAAATATGTACTAAAAGTTAATAAAATTAAAAATGTCAGTTCGATGAAAGTTCATCCTACAAGCTTCGTTCACAGTGGTGACGTCGTCAAGACGGAAAATAGAATTTTCTAGAATACGAAATACCTACATCATAGAAGTACCATATTGTGCTAACTACACTTCTAAATTATAACATTTTGACTAAATATTAAGTACGATTTGGTGCTCAAATTTTTATAATGTAAAAGTGTTAATAGTTAAAAATTATAGAAATATTATTTATCTACAAACAGTGTATCAGGTTAAAATTTCATCTAAATACATTCGATCGAGATAAAAACTCGTCGTTTCTAGAAGTGAGTTTGAAAGTTTACAATTCGTCTGAAGTTTTACAACTTCGAGACAATTCTAAATTCGAAAATTTTTTTTAAATACCGCTACCACAGAAAAAATCTACACTGTCTATTTCTATAATTCGAGAGTAAAATTTAAGGTATGTGATCATACACGTGTAGACAATGTGTAAATTCTTGTAGCTTTGGCGACAATTTTGCTCTAACACATCACGCAAACATTGGACAAGCTCGTGGGCTACCGCGGCCCACCTCAGTCTTGTACTCGCATCTTTCACTCGCCACCAACACTATTCATCCGAAGCTATCAACAGCACTCAACATTTAAAGAACCCTCGTTGTATCCACATGTTTCCTATGTTTCTCATCAGTCACAATATTGTCCGTTATATTTTTAGTGCCTGCAAGTGAAGCAAACGTGATTTATTAATTAATTACAACATTGCTTGAGTTAATAACCAAATAATAAATAATTATCTACAATTTCAGATTCCAATAAGTATAAATTAACTTAACACTGTATTTTCTGCATAGATTTCCGAATCTTATCAATACCATTAAATTTAATACTTGCGCTATAATAAAGATCTCAAATAAAAAAATCTCCAAAAAATGTATCCATCTCTTTTCAAATAAACATCGCTTTCTACCCGCGAATAGCAAATTTTACAAACTCAAATGTACTAGTAACTAGGGTTTACCTTTACACGGACCCGGGTGCAGCGGGTCCACGACCGTGCCGGCGTGGCAGGCGGCGCGCTGCAGGCGGCACCACGAGCCGTACGTGCGCGCGTCCGAGCCGCACAGCGTGCGCCGCGCGCCGCCGCCGCCGCCGCACGCGCCGCACGACACGCAGCGCGCGCCGCTCGCGCCGCCCTGCACGCAGCGCTGCCCCGCGCCGCACCAGATCGATGAGCATGTCGCGTTCGCTGATGTGATGCGGTTTATGCATTGAGTTACCATGTACTACGTACAAATGTAGTAATACCTCAATCGGTTTATGTTAGGAAATAGGGATATATAGTTATTTAACTCTTCAATATAACTATACATAAAGCAAATTTTGTTACAATTTACAACAAAAACACAGTAGGTTTAGTTTATGAGGTGGCCTTATCACTTAGCAGATGTTATTGGCTGGACGTCAGATACAGTATTGAATACGTAACTAGGCAATTAATTTAGAACAAATCCATTTTAAGAATCTTGTACATAAAATTATCAATCAGATCTGATATTAATGTAGTCTAAAGTTTTCACTGTTAAATAATAATTTGTTTTTACCAATGCACGCTCCCTTATAGGCAAGTGGTAGCGCTCGTCCCCGCTCGCACGCCGCTTTCCGCAAGGCACAAGCGCCCGCGTACGTCCGCCCGTCCACCGCGCACACGGGCGCGCCCGCCACGCTGCACGCGCCGCAACGCACGCAGTGCGCTCCCAGTTCCGCGTCCAACACGCAACGCTTGTCGCCGCCGCAACGCACTCCCTCACAGCTGCCCACTGAAAACAAACAAAAACTTTCAACTGCCGCGATCGCACGCCCTCCGAACGAATAATTCACACCAGATAAAAATCATACCGACAGTTACGCGGGAAATACGACGCCTAATGTAACATAATAACGGAGTAGAAATCGGACAAACGAGCGAGTTCTGTAAATATCTGACGCCTTTCCCAGTTGATTGTATCGTATTGCGGTTTATAGAGCGATAGTTAGTCTAGTCTAGACGGCGATCAAGTGCGGCCACTTTAGAGCTTAGATTACAGCAAATTTATCACGGTACGAATCGGGCCGGCGGCTGCGTATATTCGCTTCATATCTGGCGGTTGCGATAACATGAGCTGCCGGGAAATAGAATACCTATGATAATTCGTCAAATTTAATTTAGATTTTATGTAAATACGGAATACCTGCATTTCTTCGTGGTGTTTAAATCAGATTATATTGAGCCACGATCAGTTAAAGATATCGAGAAACTGGGGCATTGTTGGGAATATTGATATTGTATCCATATACTGCTAGAAATTTACAAATGTAAGCTGTACACTGCTTTATCACAATACACTGTAGAGAAGTGTGATAAAATATTCAAAGCTCTCTATAAAAATGCGCTTTTTAGAAGTGCTTTGGTTTTTCACAAATAGGAGTATAAAACGTATTGATCATCAATTAATATTTCTCACTTATTAAATAATCCAGATACCCAAAAAATAAGAAATTAATTTATCAAGCACAGTTTTATCTCATACATAGGTACTTTATTGAATTCTCGTTGCGCTATACATTAAATCTACTTTTAAAACTGTAGATTTATCGAGTCAGGTCGACATTATAGAAACTTAAAGCTTACGCGCTACGCTAATCAATTGACGAGAGATAACGCTTCTGAACAAACAGTTGTAGTTATTTGTGATAATTGAAAGCTTGTTGCATTTATATTCTACGTATTTGTACAAAGTTGCGTAGGCGCTTGATAACAAACACAAATTGAGTGCACCTATATATAGAACAAAAGACAGATCCCAAAATAATTACTGAAAGAAATCACATAGCTTTTTAGAGATCTTACGGTAGGTAGTCATAAAACATAGTGAAGAAATACTTTTATCTTTTAGCGCCACAATAATAGAATATTTGTAACCACATGAATCATTTTATAGATCATGTGAATGAACTGCAATTATCATAAAACATGTTTATTTCGTACATCTAAATGCGGTAGGTGCCGCAAATATTTTGATGTCTAGGAATTTTGTTTGTACCGTGCCGTTGGTATAACGTCATTGTAGTATGGTGATTTAGCAGTAAATATATTTTATTTAAACCGGTTTTATGTATTGGTTTTGCTTTTTAATAAACATACTTTATCAACCTTTAAATAACATTCGATGATACAAAAGTTTTAAATTATTTTTCCATGTTTACTAAGTAGTAACTGCGTGATGTTTCTGTCAGTCATTTTCGTGGAGGACAATCAATTTTTTTTGTGTTAGTTATTTTAATTGAGGCTTTTACTGTGTCCCAATATATTTACCGTAGCTCCGTAGGTAAACAATATTGCATCGAAAAGAAAAAAAGGGCAAAAATAAAGAAGATTTAATCAAATATAATACGGATCTCTCCGTATATAGGTACGGAGAAATGAGAGCTGGAAACCAAATATGTAGTTAAATCACAGTGCTCATATTTACAGGCTAATCGTCAATTATAACTTATGAACCAAACTTAGGATTAGCAGTTCCAACTTGCACTATGCATTCAAATTCAGATGCGATTGTTATCACTCATCCGATTGTTCGCAACTGGGTCCTGCGAAGAACCATTATAGTGACGTTATCGTTCCGGGATATTCATAATTTATTGTGCTGAAAAGAGGCCTGTCCGTTCCGGTCTAGGGCTAAAATCGACTGTAACAATTATGATTTATCAGTTGGAAAACGGAACTACTAAGTATGTATTTAACTATGGATAGGACAAAAAAAAATTGATTTATATACTTAGTATTAGTTTTTCACGATGGTTAAATCGATAACCAAGGTATTGTTGCTAAAATATTCGCTTTGCTTATTATTATTTTATGCTCTTTTTAGGCTACCTTAAAATCCCAACATAAATCAATCGTAAGCTCATTTTGTAAAGTCCCATTCAATAATAAATTCATGTCTCTTTTCGCACTCATTGAAATCAAACCAAGTACATTTATTGTCCATATCTACATATTACATAATATGTGATATTATACTGCAACTAACATCGGAAATTTACCAGATATTCATATCTATTCTTGTAAAATAATCCGCACATATTGTAACACTAAAGCGACAAAGTTCACACGCTTTAAATTGATCGTAAACCGCAGTCCACATGATTGCGACTCGTAACCGCTCCGGCTGAACTTTCAAACTGTTGTCATCTGTACGTGGGTACTTGCAAAATATACTAATACGTTCTACTTGCATTTCCTAGTTCGCATTACACAATGCGTGCACAATTGTTCAAAGGACTTGTTACGAAACCGAAACGCTTTGCGAGCGGATAGCCGTACGTACCGGCATTTGTCAAAACACCCACCCACGCACTCGGTAAATGTATATTTGACATGTCATATTTTACCGTACACTCGTGAATAGTAACGTATTCCTATATATTCAACTTTAAACAACGTTTTAAATAAATAGTCGTACTTTATTACGTATTATAACCCGCGGTGAAAGACTTTAATATTCGTTAATGTTTAATACGATGTTGTTTTACATGAATTTATTACTATTTGAATTTTATTAACTAGTTATTTTCGGATTTACGGAAAAATAAACCTATAGAAATAAATAAATAAATAAATAAATAAATCATTTATTCCACTTAAAACATTTTACAAATAAGAGCGACCCAGGCTCCTAAGATAGTGAGAACTGTTTTTCAGGAGCCTGTGTCTTCCATTTACAGTTACATGACACGAAAAAAATCAGAGACAAATTAAATAAAATCAAAAATAAATTAAAAATTTACATGCAATTAAAACTATTAAAAAAAATCAATAACAAATAAGTAAGTACATATAGCAAAACAAAAAAACAAAATGTGTCTAGGTATCTAATTACAAATAAAGCACGTCCAAAACAAATTTCGAAAATTATATCATCACATAAGTAAATTCATCTAAAATTAAATAAGTTAGTAATTATAAAATAAATTGAGAAACATATATTAAATTAGCAAAAAATCAATATTAAATCGAAACAATGCAACTCTATTATTATAAGTTGTTACAATCATAACAATAAAATGTAAGTTAGTAGTACCTAAGTTATTATAGCTAAATATTACAAATTACAATTTCCAATCAGTTAAAATTACAATCAAAAGGTAAAATTAAGATTCATGATAAGTACAGTAGCACCTCGTTAAGTCGAACCTCGATAAGTCAAAAACCTCCAAATCTCGAAAAAATGTCTTGTTCCCTTCCCTTCAAACCCGAAAACCTCCGTAACTTGAAATCTTGGCCCTCTGTTAGTCGAAATAATCACCGAGTCCCTCCAAGCCTTTTTGGTACATATTTTCACTCTATAACTCGAAAAATTAAATTTGACCTCTGTATCTCGAACATGGCAACATTTTATTTTACAATCTTTATAACTTGAATCATTTGGACTTTAACAACTTGCCGACAGTGCAGTACACTATAATTGTTTCTTAGAAAACATTTTAGGAGTATACGATAATAAATTTATGACTCACGAAAACACGTGTTTGCATTAAGTAGGTATCTGATGACGAAATTATCGATTCAGTAGCTCAGAAAACCGATACTAATGATTAAGATGTCATAGAAGACGTGAATAGTACATGCGCTCCATGCGTTTCCATCAAAGAGGCAAGAACCGCATTGAATACCTTACGAAATTTTATAGAGCAAACCAGTTTCTCTGAAGAAGAAGAATTTTCTGTTCTTTATAGATTAGATAATGCTATTAGATAATGCTACCAAATTATCTAAAGCAAAAAAAATACTGACTTTTTTAATGCCATATTTTTTATTTTAAAATGATTTGAAATAATGTTGATTTATAATAAATAAAAACATGTTTGTCACCTCTGCAAGTTGAATTTTAATGTACTTTACCTCTCTAACTCAAAATTTATAAGAATAAACCTCAAACTCTTTATGTCGAATCAAAATCCGCCTAAGTCGAAATCCTCCATAAGTTGAAAACTCTATAACTCGAATTTTTTGGCGTCTCCCTTGATATTCGACTTATAGAGGTGCTACTGTATATTAAAATGTTAAAATCAAGAAATGGAAATTAATATTTTAAAAATTAAAATTAATAAAAAGAAAAAAAAAATCAATAAGTCCAAAACCATTATCAATACTATATTAATTAGGAGAATAAGTTTATGTAAGTGTGCGTGTGTGCAGGCGTGCGTGTGTGTGTGTATGTGTGTATGTGGGTGCGTGTGTGTGTGTGTGTGTCTTTGTGTTTGTGGATACCTGTATTAATAATTAATCCATTTAAGGAATTTATAATAGATTTTCTGTGTCATTGTAGTCAAGTCTAGATAACCAATTCAAAATTCTAGCCTTAATTTGGTAATTATTCAGAGCAGTAATATTATAAAACTTATTCATTTTATTGTACAGTTTTGGAGCAATATATTTATAGTGCCTGTGTCCAAATTTGGATTTAGTCCACGGAACTGGAACAGCAACTCTTCTATTTTTGTTATACTCATTGCTGTTATTAAATCTATGATAACGCCGTATACATTGATACACAAATAGTTTTCGGACACTTAAAATCTTCAATTTAGAGTATAACATGGTAGTTGGGTGGTCGAATGGTAACTTGAAAGCTACTTTTAAAAGCGCACGCTGTGACCTTTCAATTTCTAAGAGATAGGTTTTTGCTGCTCCTCCCCACGATGTTATACAGTAGCTTATGAGGCATTCCCCAAGTGCTTTATATATTAGAGTTATTAAGTCATTGCTTGCAAAGTTTCTAAGTGTTTTAAATACATATATTAATCTTCTGATCCGCGTTGAGACATTTCTAATTTGCGGAATCCAGTTAAGCTTATCATCAATTATAATTCCAAGATATTTTATTTGGGGAACTCTCTGTATCTTCGGACACATGCATGAGCCTGTAGTACTGCTGGAATCACGGTTGCACGGAAAAACATGTAGTGTAAGGTCCAGGTGATCAGCTGGACTAATTGCAGATGTTTTTGAAAAGCATAGGTATTTAGTTTTAGATACATTTAATTTTAACAAATTAGTCTCCAACCACCCGGTCACAGCTCGAAGTCCCTTTTCAGATTTTTTAAATACCTCATTCCATGTTTTACCTTTAAATAATATAACCGTGTCGTCAGCAAACATAGTTACCTCACAGTCAGCCACATTTAGTTTACACAGCTCATTCACATATATCAGAAACAGCATAGGACCGAGAGTGCTACCCTGCGGCACTCCATAAGAGACCTCACCCTCGTTACTCAGTTTAGATTCTATACGCACAGATTGCGTTCTGTTAGACAGGTAATCTGTAAACCAGGCAAGGGGAAGGCCCCTTACGCCCACATGCTCCAGCTTAGCAAGCATAATTGGAGAAAAATTGTATCTTTTCAATTAGGATTGATAAAAAATATAATATTAGATAATTCATAGACAGAGATAGAGGAGTTCCGATTTCATAAATTTTGCTAAATGCATCTTGTTATCATTACTCTAGTCATCTCTACACTCGCACTGCATAGTTTTTTAACGTTTAAAATATTTTACAAGTAATTGATTCTAGATATTTTCGGATTAACCGAGAGTCTGATAAAAAAATAGATCTTATAATTGAAAAATAAATGCAATGAAAGATTCAGAGTCATAAATCTGCAAAATGCATCTTGTTTTCATTACTAGTATATTCTCTAAATTTGCTCTACCAAGTCTTTTTAATGTTGTAAGTAATGCAATTTAATCCATACGATTTTTTGAATATTCGGCACATTCACAGCTCGACATTTGAGGCCAAAACGTCTCAACAAAATAGGAATGAAATGTGTGAACTGTAAATCTGTTAACAGTCCCGTGGCTGCTGCGTAGCTGGCGTGGCCAGTTTCCGTAATTACACTGATTTGTTCGCGGATGTCATCCGCTATACATACCATTATTCAAAGCTACATGTGCATATGCATTTCCTCGTTGTAATTATGTGTGCTCATAATTAGCACTTTTGAACCTTGCGATTACGTAACTAGAATATTAATTCTAGTGTCATTCAGAAACTTTTTATTTTCTTCTTGAAACTAGTTTCTATAGCGATTAGGGTATTTATAATTTTCTATTATCTTAATAATAAGGTAGTCCGTAGTCCAAACAGTTATTATTGGTAAAAGCAACTATTGCATTAATCGTTTTTTTTTCTTCTATTCAGTATTGTTAGTAACTATCTGTTAAAATTATTAAAATTCCGTTCGAATTTTCGCAAATATGCTAGATTAAATTAACACAACTTTTAACTCTTTAGGAAGAAAGTAAGACGGTCTATTCTCAATTCTCTACTACTGTCTCTACTTTCGCAACTCATCTCCAAACTCGTAAATATTTTGCAAAATAAATGCAAAGACATATGCGTTGAAGGTTTAGGAATATTATAATTCTATTCTTAGCTTGTCGTTTTAAGTTATTAGCACATACGCAAGATCTTTGCAGAAGACGAGTGACCGAGAGCTGTGTTGTTACAATGTTGCTCTTTCTGTATATAATGTTTGAATGTCACATGTTCAACAGCGCACAATTTGTTTAAGTCTGTTTAGGTATATTTATTGTAGGAATATGAATTATACAGTAGGTATAGTGCTTTTATAATAATAATTAATGATGCTCAAAGGCGTAGCCATACGTTCTTTTTGTTTAAAAATATATATGAAAAATCTCTTTCAACCAATTACCTACACGAAAAATCAAAAAGGTTGTCATTAAAAGTATTAAATCAAGTTTTTTCTTATCATCAGATTTTATATTTTTAGATTATCTCCATTTGTGAAACAAAATTAATTTAAATATAAAATCTATTATAAGAAGGAAACCATTATACCAGTCTGCTTGTTTTATTTATTAAAAGATATTAACGTGATAACTGATAGGCATTAATGACCTGAATAAATTTAAATTTTAATGCGCGAATTAAACGCAACGAAAAAGAGAATATGTAAATATGGACAAGTGTTATTAAGGCTTATTATTGAAAAGGTAGCATAATTTATTGGAAATATATGGTTACGAATAATTTCATCAGCCCTCCAAGCGAATATTAAATGAGTGCATACTTTATTTTGTCAAGGAAAACACGATACAGTTCAAATAGATAACAAAATTCCTGTATTTTAAAACGTATACAAATTAATTGTACCTATCTGGGACTGTGACTCGATAATGTCGGAATTCATATCAAGAAAGGTTATGGAATTTTAAGTGTATTAAATTTCTTTAATTGAACAAAAACCAGAAATTTTATTCAGCGAAGTTCCAATGAATGACTGCCTTATCGGTAACACAATTAGCGTCGTATTGCGTGCGTGTTTGAGTGCATTTTACGTTTGCTAGCCATCATTTACTGAAGGCGTACCCATCGATAAAAACAAGTTGCCCAAGCCGGGACAGTCATTGCTTTCGTACTTCGTAGCGTAACCATTGTGTCTCACCACATACACTTACAATGATACACACGCATGTATCTTATGCGTTCACAAAACTAAAAGTACACAAACTGGATCCATAATCGTGGTCGGACCATCCATTCATATACCTCAGGCGATGCTCCAGCATGCATCGCGCATCGCAATGAACTATTATTGGGTTCGATGCCAATAGAGATGTAGTCAACCTTCTTGGAACGGGCAATTTACTAGTGCGATAGCAAGGGAGTGTCCGGTCACTACGGGACAGGGATTAATGCTCTGAGGCGGGACCGCGGGAGTGAATAAAACAAAACCCGCGCTTCCCTCCGCAGAAACCAGACGGTAATTATAGTTGTGCTCCATTGATAGAACGCTTCAACCCATGTTTGATTAATGGCTACCATTAAAAACACCTTATAGAAAAGTTTTATAGAATACGAGAGGAAAGGCGAGTACGCTGTCGAGCACGACGTAAAAAAATTATTGAAATCGGCGCGATCTTGATGCACTCCGCTCCTCCCGGCTCGCATGTGCAACATTACGGAGTAAACGACGCTATTGTGCGCAAACACTGAGTTTTGTAACCTTCACAATGATTCGCGCGAATGAAATCCATTCGCCATTAATATTCAAGTTTGACAGCGACAGTCATCTCGCAGATCTTTATGCTATCACGTCTCGAAAAATAAAAGAACTCGCCCAGACAGCTCCGATCACCTTTTTGTCGAATAATAATCTGCAGTCATTAAATTTATTCCGATGCGAATGTGCATATCGAGGCTTACGGGATATTTTAAAAGGTTCCATATGACTGGCAGAAAGAGGTAAATGAGAACTCGACGAGTGTCTCTCGCAGAGAGCGTTCGAATCGTTTAAAAGCGAGAAGCATGTCGGGTCAGCTCGCCTGTCAAGCTTGAGCGCGCCAATAATGAGCCAGTAAAGTTTGATGAGGTAGTAAACAACACTTTGTAGAATTGTAATATAGTTCTCGGGAAACGGTTGCTAAGTGGCTTAACGTTTAGAATGATAGATGTTGTTACTAGGCGGACGGCCAATGAGTTACCGTCTGGTCCTATGAATAATTCGAATAATTAATACGTCGCGTGGCAGTAACTAGTGTCTACGTGCGATAATGATTTACGATCGAGCCAATGATACTCTAATATAGCTCAACTGCTCGATTATGATTATCACGTTTATTGCGTTCTGTTGAATTTATTGGACATTAAGATAGCAGGTAAAAGGAAATCGGCATAAGCTTTGCGTACACAGATAATGGAGGTCAGCCTCAACGAGCTTTAAATGTATGCTGGTAAAACAAACCAGCTTAGTTAACAAATCTATAATTACTGCGAATTAGGCGTTTGAACTCACGATGGATTTTAGTACTGTAATTTATTAATACGAGTCTGTCTTTAATATACCGGCGCATAAAATATCATATTATTAACATAAATTCCAGATCAGCAGCAGACATGATATTAATTTAAAGGCCATAAAATATTTAATAACCTACTTAAAAATAATAAAAAGCCAATTCAATGTCATTAACGCTTCAATTATCATCTTGTTTTGATATTATATTTTATATGTAGATTTTTATTCATTTTTTATTAGTTTAGAAGACACAAATCCTTGCATTAATTTGGGTACAACATTATGTACCTACAATTATGTTCTATAAGCAATGCTGCTCCCAAGTAATATTTGATTAATTCATTTAATTATGATAATCAAATCGAGCTTGAGTGTGCCAAATGCATTGCTTTTATTATTTAATATATCTGGTAAATGTGGCGCAATTTATGATCGTGTCTGCAGTTCTGGACATTTATCTGCTATTAAATAATCAGACTGTTTAAATAAGCTTAGACTAATTACATGTGCCCAAGAAACGGACTGTGCTAGTTAGACAAAAAGTTGGTAATTTGTTTTTTTGC
The DNA here is from genome assembly GCF_061535455.1 of Colias philodice. Lineage (NCBI taxonomy): Eukaryota > Metazoa > Arthropoda > Insecta > Lepidoptera > Pieridae > Colias > Colias philodice. The sequence goes on from NC_143101.1 coordinate 4,356,860, forward strand.
TACTATTAGATAAAGTTTAAGTCTTATATGGTCTGTTTCTTTGATAGATTAACGTACCCAGGTATTTATGTAGTGTCTCTAAAAGGATAGAAAATGAAAATGTGTGCGTGTGATTAGAAGTTGTGTAGGTAATATAAAACCACATTGAAAATCATACATGGAAAATAATATTACTTAAATGTTTATTGTTACCTACTGTCACACTAGATACTGTATTGATTTCGGAACTTTTAGTTTACTAATTAATAATTATATTGAAATCTCCTATTCGACTTGAGTTAAACTTCATTAATATACAAAATCTGCTTCAATTCTAGCTTTAAATTATATGCATATATGTACATATATTTAATATTTCAATTATCGCTCTATTTCAGAGCGGCCTTAAATGAAGATAAGTTGCTACGCATGCAACAAGTGTCATCTTGAAATGCGCTATGTTTATCTTACTAGTTCTTCTTCTATCTTGATTTAGCGATAGCATAAGTTAAATGAGGATAACATAATTAGTTTGCCATGACTCAATCATGACCGATTAATTATGTCACATAAAGATGAAATCTAAATCTATTGAGTACACATATTAACTTCGTCTACGTCTACGAAACATATCTGCAGATTTTGTTCCAAGTCTTAGTTAAGTTTACTGTAAAACTTTCATGAATTATCCAGTGATTGACTATGGTTATATAGGTAAATCTTTTAAAATATCTACTGGTATATCCAGAGTAGTTTTTAAAGGTACGCAGAGACGTTCTGCACTATGTCTTTCGATCTGGAAGGGACAGCTTGGTATTTTTTGATGTTTTCTAACACATACAGAAAGATAGAGCATTGATGAATTTGCATAGCTTGCTGCTGTTATGTTATTATACATAGCAGCAAATACGCAAATACGTAGCTTCCAATCTAGAAGTTACGTACCTCTACACGGTCCAGGGTAGTCCAGCGTGAGGTGCTTCGCGGGCCGCCTGCAGGCCCTCCGTCGCAGGCGGCACAGCGAGCGGTAGGTCTTGCCGTCGCTGCCGCACACGGAGCCCGCGCGGCGGCACGTCGCGGCGCACACGCACCGCGCGCGGCCGCCGCGCACCACGCACCGCCGGCCTGCGCCGCATGACACGCCGGCGCACGATTCTATAATATACTGGTAGTTAGTAGTCGCAAAACATATCGGTACTTCTAGATAGTATGTTGGCATAACCATAAGATACGTGGCATAAGTAGCTAACGCAGCCACTTCGATCACGTCCATCTTGTAGCTAGCACTAGAAAATAACCACTAGTTGTCTGATGAAAGAAAGAAAGAAAGAAAGAAAAACATTTATTTGACAACACAGCGTGACACATCAAAAAGTAGACAATAAAGAAAAGAATACATACAAATAACACAAAAAATTCAACACGAAAAAAATAAAAAATATTAAAACAAATTGTGCCCGCAGTACCGCCAAAAAGGACCTAGTTCAGCTTGTGCCAGGCATGAGCCTAGCGCTGGTTTTCAACTAGAACCTAGTTTCGACTCACGGATGTGAAGCGACGCAATAATAATAAATAATTAAAAATAATGTGATAAACATAATATTACATACATATATATCATATCGTGAAAAAACGTACCCCCATAAATATCCAAATAAAAAGTTCTATAAAATAAATAGACTTAAGATAGGATTGACCCATACCAATAGATAAAAAAAAAAAAACAAAAACGAAAAAATAAGCATTGGACATTAATCTAACCTTCGCTGTTCATCGATTAAGTAGTTCTTAAGATGTTTTTTGAATGTATTAATGTTTAACAATAACCTAATCGGTGGCGGCAAGTCATTCCATATTTTCGATGCTGCATAGCGGAAGCTGCCTCTAAAAGTGGAAGTACTATGTTGAGGAATGATAAGTGGCTGAGCACAGCTTCTGCATGCAACATCTCGACTGCTCGTTGTCCAGCTGAGCTTTTCGTACAGATATATAGGCATACGGGTCTTGGCAATTCCGAACATGAGACAGGCCAGATGTAGTTGGCGTCTTGCTTGAAGCTTAAGAACACCCTGCTTATTTAGGAAAGGTGTGACATGTCTACGTGGTGGTATAGTGTAGCAGTACCGTGCACACGCATTCTGTACTCTTTGTATCAGCCGATCTGTTCTGGCCAGGAGACGTGGACCATAAACAGTATCAGCGTAATTAAGTTTTGAAAGAACTAGAGACTCCACCAGACGTACTCGAAGATCCTCAGACAAGTATGGACGCACTCTATATAAGGTTCTCAACCGAAAAAAACAATTACGAACCACATCGGTTACGTGCTTTTCGTACCTTAATGAGCTATCGACATACAAGCCCAGATTTCGTGCCTCGTCAACTTTTTGGATTGCCTTACCCATGAGCTTGACGTCAAAAGATGGTAGAGATTTAATATGCTTTTTTGAACCGAATAACATATACTTCGTCTTGTCAGGATTCAGCACTAATGCATTGGTCTCAGCCCATTCTGCAATACTTGCGAGGTCATCGTTCAAGTATTTAACGGCATTATGTAAATCAGTGGGGAAGAATGAAATGTATACCTGAGTGTCATCGGCATAAATATGAAACTTACAATTTTTAATAGAATTTATTATATCAGCTGAGTAAAGAATAAATAAAATAGGGCCCAAAATAGAGCCTTGGGGCACACCTCTTTCAAGTAGGCTAAAACTTGACAATTGGATACTGCCATCATCCGACCGAATTTCAACCCTCTGTTGTCGATTAGATAGATAACTATGAAACCAGAGCACTGTACTCTGGCTAAAACCATAATAATGTAGTTTCGACAAAAGCAGGGGAATATTAATACAGTCGAAAGCTCGGGAAAAATCAAGCAATACAAGGAGAGTGCACATGCCCTTGTCCTGAGCGGCCAATATATTGTCAGTGACGTCCAACAAAGTTGTTGTAGTGCTATGGCACTTTCTGAACCCTGACTGAAACACGGGGAGCAAGTCATTTTTCTCAATAAAGTCTGTGAGTTGCCTACAAACAACTCTTTCTAGTAATTTAGACATACATGGTAAAATACTTATCGGCCTCAAGTCTTTGTAAGAAGTTAGGCTACTTGTTTTAGGTAATGGTCGAACTAATGCCATTTTCCATAAACTAGGAAATATTGACTTTTGTATTGAACTATTTATGATATGGGTTATAGGTTCCAAGGTATAAGGGAGTGTTAGTATCAACATATTCAAATTAATTTTATCGTGACCCTCAGCGTTCGATTTAAGTTTAAGCAAGTACCTAGATACAATGTCTTGAGAAACCGTTGCTAATTCGAAAAATGATGAAATGGATAGAACTTTTTTTATTTCCAAAAAAAATAGGTCTGAGGTATGAACGACCCAAATATCATTTGTTTACAAGTATACTTTGTAAACTATTTACTCCCTATGCCAGAGATAATATGTATGATACTAAATGTCTTAGAGCTTCATTAATTCAATTAAAATAAAATTAGCATTTTCCCGTTAGTTAAGATTGACAAAAAATTAAAAGTTATGCTGCGTAAAATTTTATACTTGAATTTAACTCTTTAACTTTCAAATATCAAGTTATGTTAAATCTTTGAAATAAATTCATCATTACTCATACCTACAGTAGATAATATATTGTATCAATTGTATCAATCGTCTTTCATAGCAAACTGCATGCATTATGATTCCTCAAAGCAACTGTTCACTTGAAAGTCTCGCAACCCTAAAGTAATTTCCCCGCGCTTTATAATAGTAATTAAAATAGAACCAGCTTGAAAATACCTAGAGTTATAGCTGAATGACCGCAAAATGGAGCAGTTTGCGGATTATTCTCTGTACTCTCTCATTACTTGAATAGAGCTTTCCCCGCCAATGGGTCTTAATAAGCTATTGTGAAGCGCTTGAAATAAAATTCTCCACAGTTAAATGAATCGTAAGTACAATATACGCTTCACTTTTGTTTAGTACAGTTTCAGTAGAACACCTGTGACTAAGAGAAGCTATTACGCGATCCGGTCACACTAGTTTTTAAATCGTATTGACTATACGTTAAGCTGTCCCGACGCTGTCCATTGTATTGAAATTATTTGATGTAGAAGTGTTGAGAAATATATTAACAGATTTATTATACTGTGTCAAAAGATAAGGATAATATATTCTAATCATGACTTAGGTATTGTTTAAGATAATTGCCAATAAAATGAAATCTTTATTGGTAAAATAAATTCTCTCATTACTAAGGTAGATAGTTACGTAATATGAAACATTATCAAGTAATCCTTCAATATTTGGTTTTCAACAGGGGAGAGCTAGATTCCAATATTAATGAATAATGAGATTCATTTGCACGAATTTTTTTATACCGCAGATCACTAGTTAGTATACCTACCTATACGTAAATAATACCTTTAATTATCTGTAGACTGTAACACAGATATAATCTTAGTTATGTGTTATAAACATAGAATTTGAAAACTAAATTTTATATGTGTTAAAATATTTTCTTACTCGTACAAAATTTTAATATTTAGAAAATAGATTGGTTTTCGTATGTAGGAACATAATATGTCAATGCATAATTAGGTATTTAGAATAGAACTAGATGTTCTAAAGTAAGTTTAATTTAATCGTGTTTAATAATTATTTACACATAACCGTATTTACTATTTATTATATAGGTTTCTGTTTCGAGTGCAATGAACTACTTGCTCTAAATGTTTAAACAATACATTCACGGAACTCATCAAATAATTTTATTCGTTAATAATAATTAATAAGGTTCAAAGTTTACCTATAAATATTCAAATTCAAATGAATTAATACATGGGTTTTTTCCCTATTTACTTTATACTATGCTATTAGTTATAAGGGTAACTTATCAAATTGAGATTCAACTTTGTCGACTAAAGGTCGGAAAGGTCGAATTGTTTAACATCTATAACTTAGAATTATATAAAGACAAGTGTTTAAATTACGAATATTGAATTGTACATATGTAATGTGTATGTATAAATTGTAATAGATAATTAATTATTACACACTAGGTATATATGTAATACATATTAGCAGTCTTCGACAAAATGATAATTAATCTGAGCTTCTACAAATATAGCAACTCACCAGCGCAAGCAGTACACGGCACGCCTCCAGAGAGCGCCTTGTAGAAGAATATCTCGCCACTATCCAGGTCCCGGGGGCTCCAAGCCGCGGGGGCTCTCGCTCCGCCCGCGCAGCACTCCGCGCGGCCCACGCGCAGCGCAGCTACCGAGCTGCAGCGCCCGCCACGCTCCATGCCTGACCAGCAGATTCCGGCTGCAGGTGTAAGGAGATTTAGTAACTAATAGCTATACGGTTTTTTGGCTTGATATTATTTGTGTGGACATACTGCCCCTCTTACGGTCAAAGTAAAATGTTGGAAATGACAACTATTATAGGGACGACTACAAGCTTTTTGCTGACACTTTTCTGTAGAAACCTAAGAAACTGTGCTAAGCCGTGGTGTTAAGATTAAATTAAAGATTCGTTAAATATTTTATAATGTTTACATGAAGTTGAATAAATAATTAGTGGAGTTTGAGGAATATTTTAAAAGGACATATTTATTGATGACTAGCGGTCCACCCCGGCTTCGCCCGTGGTACATGTTTACGTTTTCTCTACATAAGAACCATCCTCGTACTTCAAGGAATATAATAAAAAAAGAATTATCGAAATCGGTTCAGCCGTTCTCGAGTTATGCGCTTACCAACACATTTTGCGATTCATTTTTATATATAAGATTTGTGCACTTTATGACCTCAGAATATCTCAACCTCCAAACAATCGTTTGACTTTGTAAGCAACATTTATAATAAGGTAAAAGAACAAGTTACTAACAGCTATAAGTGATGTAGAGCTATTACGCTATTAGTATCCAATAATTACTCGAAGATGTCTAATTAACCTATAATATATTAAATGTAGCATTAATTAAAGTGTGGAGTTATTTATGCGAATTCTAGACTCGCACGTTGTTCTAACAAATGCAGCCATTTTTTTTAATTTTATCAAAGAATTGATAAAAGATAAAAATAATTAATGTCCTATTCTAAAATCAATAAGTCCGGTGGTGTTTCAATATAGGTACCTAATAACAGTGCAATGCTGAATCTACTATGGGAAAATATTATGTCCTGAAAAAATCAATCATTATTCTCGAAAAAAATATAGGTAAGTTGTTTTTCGTCCGTATTTTATGTGCGCATGTATGTAAAATCAAACAACAATTCTAGCCCAACCAAAAGAATCGAGCGTAAAATAAGTATGAGAAATAATTTATTTTTATTTAAATTCTGGGTTGTTTCAGCCTCTATAGTATAATTAGTTACCGTAATCACGGCAACGTGACGTTTGCCCGCACTTGCATGCAAATGTAATTTAATTCTCGACGTTTAAATGCAAATAAAACGTGGATTTTCAGAAACCTGTTTCTTTGCTTGTACATACTTACCATATAGGTCAAGACTACCGGAATTAAACAGTTTCAGTACTTTTTAAATTTTGGGAAATTACGTTGATTAACCACTTGTCAATTTAATACTTAAAAATAATAATCATACCTAACAGCTAACCGCCTCCGACTTGCTACATTTAATGCTGTTTCTTTATTTTAGAAGAGATTTTTTATAACGATGAATACATAGTTAGATAAACCACATTTTATATATTTTCCCTAATTTAAATTATAATCAAAGTATAATTTGCGTCATTCACGACAAAAAATAGTACAACATATGACCATTACGTTAAATTAAAATAGTATGAAAGCTAGACGCTAACAAAGGAATAATAAACGCTTTCGATAAATCGAACAATGAAATAGGAAATGTAAAAGGGGAACAGAATAACGTCAATAAACTAATAATTTATAAAGAGTTACGAGAGCACTGGAGGGCCCCACCATGTGTGCTATGATTGTTTTTAACCAGACCTCGTTATTAACGAGATTTCACTATTTCTTAAACTAGTATTATATCCTATAATACGATTCTAATGTAAATCTACTGAACACAATTGTTGAGATTATGAAATTTTTGTGTTACTTCTAGTTTTGTAATTTGTTTTTTAAACATTTGTATTTTATTTATAGATCCTGTTTTTCGTTGATTCTGTTTACTTTAGTTGTTGTTTGTTTTAAATAAAATTAGACAGTGCGTATGAACTAAAAATGTGTTAATAATATTTATTAGCGGTGATAAGCTAATGTATAAGACAGAAAGCTCAAAACAGACCTAATAATAAACAAATATTGAAAATTTTATAAGTTTTTTTTTAAGTCACGATTTATATTCTATTGAAATGAATTACATTAAATGTTCACATAAACGTGACAAATGGCAAAGTAAATCGTTAGATAGCAAACGTTTTAATTATATGCAAAACGTGCTTAGAAATTATTACCAACACCAATAACATTAAAAATGAACACCAAAAACCGACCTACCGCCTTACAAAGTAACGCGGCCAAAACGCGCACGCAAACCTCAAAAGCGAATAAAGAGAAACCAGCGCATACGCAAGTCGGATCCTTCACATCAAATGGTCCATCGATACAGGCCGAGCAAGCAGATGTGTAGGACCGCACTTAAATTCCTCCATGAGTCACTTGCGGGCGCTAGACGCTCACCAGACACTATTTTTCATAGCGGCCTGTGCCGTACATGGCCAGCCGTTAGGCACCCGTCGCGCCGCGTCAGTCCACTTATTTTCCTTGTCCTTTTAAACGTGTTAATTTTGAAGTATTTGTATTTTGTATGCGTGCCGGCGGTACCTCAAATTCTTGAGCTATGGAATTTGACTGTCTGAGATGTCGATTTATAGAAATTTTGAGCTTTACTTTGTAGTTTAGGTTTTAAACTTTTGAATTTAACATATTTCACGTTTTTTGCTTGTTTTATTAGTTTGATACGGTAAACATATTTAAAATACAATAAAACAAATGTTGCATTTAAATTAAAGTAGTCTCGAATGCCATAAAAATTTACAAATAAAATATTTAAGTTCTATGTAAAAATAAAAAAACGCGTGGGAATACTCGTAGGTAGGTATATCTTGAAATAAAAATAATTTTCTATAGGTCGTAAAGTTTAAAAGTGATTTTGTTTTAAAACCGGATACAAATACATTAGAGAAAAAAGAACGCTTTTTTATAAATTTTGAAATCAGACAGCATCCACGCAGTGTCCGCCTCGGAGCGCAATTTTTTTAAATTCAGATCATGCAATGCAACGTCCTGAATGGGCATTTATTTCTCTGTATACCTGTTGTATTTGTGATCAGCGGTAAAAATGCAAATGAAACTGAATAATGATTTTAATGCCGGCGCGCTGCGGCCGTTGACTCGCGAGCCGAACGCCTTGTACCCTATCTATATCAAGTATACTTACTACTGTTACACTCATTTGTTCGTAAGAACTGATAAAAAGTTCTCATTTGATCAGGTTAATGTGTACCTATAGTATAGTGCTGAATACTAAAAAAAAATGTTAATAATTTTATTATATGGACGGCAAATGTAACTGCAAATATTAACAGCGTTTAGTTGCTTATAGGTATAGAAAGACGTGACTCATTTGAAATTAAACTAGAAACATTGTAATTTATAAAATTTAAGCGAAATAACTTCTAAACTTTTCTAGAGTTTAGGCTATTAAATATGAAAAGAAGAGCATTATAAATCGCAATACCATAATCGTAATTTCTGGCAAAGAACTTCTGAATCACCTCCTCATATTAATAACATCCGATCTCACTCGATTAAAAAGTTTTATTATATTTGTGAAGTATCGCCGGGCCGCTAGTCGTATAAATAATGATATTGAGTCAAGTTCCGTCAGATGTGGCGCCACATTTCGGGGCCGAATGCGGATCTTGCTATAGAACACATGCCTATCGTTTTTTGCTCGACGATTTTAAAATTACGAACTATGCACGCCCGCATTTTTTCGCCGCATTTTTAATAATTATAGACACAAAAACCCAATGGAATTTTAATGAACACTCACTTAATTGAAATTATATACATTTCAGCAATCAGCCAGTGCATACAGAGTTACAATTAAAATTCGCAGACCGTTACGAAATGCAGTTCATTGTAGTGTCGTTACTATTTATAAAGTCATGATTGAATAATATTCCGACATTGTCAAGTTGTTTGATAAAATCCATCATTAGTAACTGAACTCAGTAGAGCGTAGACGGCTGCCGATATTGCCTTAAGATATCGATATGCTTTTAAACCTTATTCACGAATCATGATAGGCCAAAATAAACGATCAACTTATTAAAAAAAAAGAAGATCATTAAAATATATAAAATAATTAATTCTTAACGACATCAAAACAGATGTGTACCATTCCCCTAATTTGATAACAGACGAAGCATTTAATTATTAATAGAACTCAATTTTTGGCAATAAAACTCCAAGTTTATTGGCGGCGTTTACAATTCCGAGCGTCCGCGTCGTAAGACCATTACAGATTAGCCAACAAATTGAGAGAGATCTGAGAGAAATAAACAGTTTGCGTCAGAAATCCCGCAAGCGCGTAAATAGACGGAGGACGGAGGTAGTGTCAACCACTCGTTATTTGTGGCCACATGAATGGTCCAATAATAGACTCCTAAAACGGTGCAGTTAATAATACGCGCCGCTTGTTTTCATTCTGAGGCATGGACGGATTATTTAATTTTCCACGGCGACTGATCACGTCAAAATATAATTTGGTTCGCAGTAATATATTGTTAGTGGGTCCATATTTTGGGTAAATGGAACGATGTCAACTCATTTTTATTTATAAGCCGTTAGCCGGATTGTTTTGAACTACCTACATACATACTTATTCGATAAACTAAGCAGAATCGACGTTGTCGAAATAAACGAGAAGATTTTTCTTATATCAAACTATAACTTTTAAACGAAGTACACATACGCAAAAACTTAATACAAATAAGAAATAATTACTTAAGCTGAAAGAATAAATACTTATTTAGTTATAGGTAGAACTGATAGTGATAGCACAGACTAATAATAATATACTACGTATACAAGTGATAGTTAGATCCCGCATTACCACTTTAAGTGTTTAGACGTTATCTATATGCCCACATTGACTAATAAATACAGGCTGAGGGTTTCTATTGACTTTTGTTTATCACTCATCAAGTAATATAGGATAAAATTAATTTAATGTATCATAATATGTCAAGCTAAAGATCATTTATTTATACATATATGTAAATGCACTTTTAATAATACTTATAAATTGGTAACGTATATCAAATTAAATTGACATCCGTAATATTTAAACTGTACTTCGACGACAAACTCCGTAATAAATAATATCCTACTGACCAACAATCAATGTCGTCTCGCCGATAAAACTTTAATGTCTGAATTAACGGAGCAATAAAAATTATAACAAAATTTGTCAATCCATTAGGGTTTTATAGAGCTATTAAAATGTGCGTGAACTGTTACCAAGGGACTAAATAAAATGCATGATCCGTCTGGACGAAAAGTTAGGGAGGCTTAATTTAAAATTGTGATTGTCTGGTAGCCTTCAGTCGACCTAGTTTTCGTTTCTGGGACAATGAAGGACGTATTTAAGCAGGTGTCTGGAGCAGAAGTGATCGTATAATACGATAAACCCCCGTCTAGCCGCTTGATTGTGATGTAATATGAGTAATTACGTCTACCCCAACACCTCATACATAATTTATCGTTGTTCATTTTGGATGTCTTTTTAAATACACCCAGCATTATTTTATGAAAGCAATGCTGACGTAAAAGTACCTCTACATTGTAATAAAACAGATTATAATCGTTCGTGGTCATGGTTAACATAAAATTCATAAATTTGCTAGAAACAAGCGTCACTCTATATCCAATTTAGATTAAAAGGTAATTAAAAAAGTGTTACGATTAAGCGCGTTATTTCACCCTGTGAAATCTAATTTGTTATATACTAAATTAATTTTCATCAATTTGCCGTGAGATCACAAGTCGAATGCATGACGTAAGGATTGCAGGCAAAAAATCACGGATTTGCTTTTTTGGTCCGTGACGTGGTGTCTTGGAAACTATTTATTAAATTTAATTACTGATGTAATGTGCAGGGAATTTTCATTGAATAACCTGACGCTGTATTGGATCCTCTTTCAGTACGTTATCGATGTTTGTTGGATAATATTTGTCATCCGCCGTCACATGATAATCTTTGCTTGACCGCTGTTTGAGGTGGATTCTAGCAATTTCCAATTCTGGTAAAATACATGAATTCGTTTATATGTTTTAATCAGATTTATGTGTATCGATATAATTTTCTAATTTGATTATATTCATTGGTCGTAGGTTTGTGGAAAATGTAAAATTTTATTGTACTTTTTATAAGGATTTACTGGGTCGGGTCGTCATCTACATTTTCCAAAAATCACTTCCAAAATCCTAATTTAAGGTATATAATATACGCTTAAATTTCTATTTATTATCACAAAATTTTTCAAAATATTACCTAAGAAAAAAGTGTAATTAATCCCTATGTGTAAATAATGAACACTGTCATTCAATGTCAACCGTTGGCGGTTACGACGTTTTTAAGATGAAGACAATATTAACATGCATGTGAATTCCTGAAAAATTGCCAAAATTTATGTTCGTGAATCACAATGTGTAATATCTATGTGGGTTTGACGAGATGATTTTATAACCGTCGTGACATAAATCTAATTATTATAACAATTGTTCTGCTTCAATGAATGTGTAGTATTAATGTATTTTATTTATAGTGATTAGCGGTGTTCGCTATTTCACACAATTTATGTAAACGAAACGTCTAACTTGAACTAGAAAGAATTACCTGACATTTATTTCTCATCATTTTTTAACGAAATACTTCATGGAAGCAATTGAAATGAAATATTATGTAAGATATTTAAGAAAAATGTATTCTTATTAAAAAAAGAAGTGAAACGTCACGGGTATTTAAAATTTATACTTACATTAACAAAAATATAACCGGAAGCGCAGCATTCCTAGATTTTTTTTGCAGTTTAGTGACCCCGGATAGCTTATAGGCACAAAGCCAACAAATAATTTTAAATGCTATTTAAATGAATGTTTCAAATGAATTTAAAATTAAAGGAGGTGATACTGTGCAGATCTTAGTTGGATTTATGTCAAATTACTATTATTGAGTAAATAAAGGTATATTCAAAATGTATTTAACACGTCTAAAAGTATACGTTATACAAAATTTTACGTGAGAATATTTTTTTGTTTTATTTAAATTTCAAGCCTTTAAATAAATTTATCCCACTAAAAAAGTATGTGAAAAATTATAATATGTGTAAATTAAATTGTGTTAAAAAATAAAAATATATATTTTCTTGAAGATTTTTTTTGACAAATTTAAAACAATAGTAAATTTATTTAAACCTGATGGAGGGGCCAGCTTTACGACAGAAGTGTGAAAATGAAGCTAAAAAAATGCGAGAATATTTTATCAAATTATGAGCCTAGCTAGGAAATAGCCAAAATACTAAACTTAACGAATGCAGAGACCAGACAACTTTGAAGAATTATTCTTACGATTACTAAATAATAAATATTCCTTTATAAAAACAATCCGCTCTTTCCAAAGTGTCAAACTAAACTCACAACGAATTATATACTTATTTAATGTTCTATTTACTAACCGTATGTACGCTATACATATCTACTTGGTGGCATGATCATTGACATCGATTCAACTGTTCTATCTTATCAGACGAGATATATCGACGTCTTAGTATCTATCTTTCAATTAGTTATACTTAGTCTGTGGTTATACTGTAAAGGCTCCGGTTGGCCAATGACTTAGGCCTTCCTGCATGGACGGCAAAAAATCTGGTATTTTTAAAGATTTCTTAAGAAGTGGTAAGACATTATACAATATCGCTAACATATTTTAATTACATTGAGTCTATTAGCAAAAGTCGCAAAAATTAGAAGGATATTATCAATGTATGAACTATTAAAGAAAGAAGAAAATAAGAAATTGGTGAAAAATTATGTAGAGATCTTTGATGACATATTGTAGAGCAAGGTTAATTTTTTGCAGTCATCATTGTTTTTATTCACTCTATATGGAACGTAATTAAATAATAACGATAGACGATTTTTTAATTTCGAGTGAATTTAATATTTTATAAAATATTATTTTTAACAAGAGAAAAAGTTATTGTACACATTATACTTTAATAGACCTAAATTAGAATTATTATCAGTCTAATTTGAAGATACGCTAGAGCAAAAACATAGAGAGACGGCTAAACATGCTGAAATAATGTATCTTATTCTTAACACCTATGTATACCATGTTTACTTGCAAATAAATGATTTATTTATTTATTTATTTATTTATTTATTTATGAGGGGTAATTTATATTTGTATACGTAGTATATTATTATTAGCCTGTGTTTATATGTATTTTTTTAAACGGAATTGAACTCAAACTGACTCTTCAACTTTATGCATTTATATTGTGTAGATCACCTAAGGTTAAACCATTCTTACATAAACGATCAAAATAAATAAACGACAGAAAAATTTAAACACCCAATCAACAATGGCAATTCCTGGTCTCTATATAGTTTTATTATAACATACCCAAATTAATATAATTAATGATTGCTAAGTGGATTAGCGTATTATTTCGTCGCAATAAATATTCATAAGTTGTAAATGATAAAAGAACGTCAGCGTTCGGTCACTGTTGCAACGTAGTGCGTTCACTCTAGTGACGCGACGATGATCGAAATTATCGATTAACACATATTGATAACACAACACTAAGTTCTCATTGACTTTCAAACTAAAAAGTCAAAGTATCGTCGTTTACTTCGTTTACATCGTTTTACTTTACTTGTAATTGGCGGAAAAATAAAATTTTATGTCTATTCTGGTTGACTATTTTAAGCTATTGCATAGCTTCTATCGCGGGCCTTGAGCGCGGGGACCGAATCCAGAAATTCCGTAACGAAAAAACCTCACGCTCCCCAATTCGACGGGCGCGGAGGTGTGGCTTGAAGGCATAGCATGCAATAGCTTTACCGTGGCAGTCCCCGAGTGCCACGCGTCTTTTTTTTATTAATATATAGAGCTTCGTTCAGAAATATTGATTCATAACCATAATTTTTATATAAACACATTGTTATGGTGTAAAGACTAGACGTAGAGATCAAATTTCGAGGTAATATTTGCATATGTTATTCTGGTTGGCCGCACATAAATCTTGTGAGGCCATAAGCGTGCCCATGCGCATAATTCAAAGGGGCGATCACCAGGAATCGCCGTTTGGCATGCAGACGGTCGCGTTCATTCCAAAGCAATAAACCCGTTAGCGACGACGTAATATGCATATTGTAGAACATTAAACAACGTATTGTAGTGGAACATAAAATTTGTTTAAGACATACATACGCGAGTGCAACGCTGTTCTATATTCGCAGCGGCGTCATTCGAATAGGATGCGTTGGAATTCCTTACGACTTGGTGGGCACAGAATGCAATAAACTGGTTAGGTAATGCGTTTCGCTTCCATCTTACTGCATATACGTTACGTCTAGTGATGACAGTTTAGTTTATCGAAATATCGATATCGATAGATGCCGATCAGGCGCGTCACCAGCCCGCAGGTGTCTTATATGCAGTTCCTCTCGAAACATCGTGGCGGCGTCGGACCGCTGCGACGACCGGACGACCCAGCATTTTAATATTTATTTACACATGCAAATACGTGCGATCGACCAAAACAACACAACGATCTTCCATCGAAATGACAATAGGCCATCTTGAATTGAAAATTAGTTTCGAGTACTGCTTCAGGGAAAAAGCGAATGGGGTAAACGTAGTATGCGTATAAACTCGTGCATCGTACCAACACTTACAATAGTAGTGATTATTTTAAGTATGTAATGACCATGCATTATACTTCGAGTATCCGTTTAGTTTTTGTCATTTCCATAGCTTTAATGACGAGGATGTGCATTTCTATTCATTTGACGTCTCTACATAATACTAAATTTCTCCTCTTGTTAAATTTCTACATAAACGAAGTCTATTGTTATATCAAAACAGTCGATGCATTATTTTTAATATTATTACTACAGTAATCACATAAATAATTAAATAATAAGTACATACGTACATTAAGTTTTATCAGCTACATAAAGAACAACAACAAGGACCAATTATTCCAATACAACATACTTTAAAGTCTAGATTTACAGCGATATAATTCAAAATATTCCACGTATTGTATATTAAATAGTTCTCCAGCCCAGCTTAACGGATGTTTTGTAGACGGCCTCTAAAGCTGTTTACCTAAGCGTATGAAACACGCACATATAGGCTCTAACTACCACTAATTTCACTAAAGCATCCGCGCCTACCTTTCACAGCTACGTTTATGGTAAAAATATTTAAAAAATCGAGATTGTAATTGGGACAAGAAGCACTTTTAATCGATCTCATTCGCTCGCGGTTCGAAGTATTGATGACGGCGAAATAAATTTTGGTCAAGTGTTTTGATTTTTGTGAATTATATAGACGTGGTTATGAGTGGAATGTAATGCACTATGCTTTTAAATGACCACATTCTTTTAGTATAAGCTTCATAGGATTTAGGAATAAGCAATCGATTTTTGTAGACTTAATTTGACCAATTATAATTTAAATATGCAATGTTCATTGTATATTCATTAAATCAGCGTTTATGATTCTCTGTAGTCTGATTAGTGAGAAAACTTGTTTAGGCTACTGGGAATACGCTACTTTGATTGTATATTTAAGCTATTGTAAAAATAAACAATATAAATTTTCTTTGAATTTTAGTCTAGTCTGGCTTCACGTTTAAGATTTAGTAAAAGAAGATTTATATCTGAACGATTTATTTTATATTGCTATTTCAATAAATATTTTGTTAAAGTCTGAAATTTCAGAGGGTAATTTTAATAAAAATATCAACAATTTTATATTTCTATGGTTACACATTATTTTCACTTACACTTTTCAGTACATATACAGATAAATCGATACTAATTACTTTAGTGATGATATTAATCCGATAACGTTTTTATTCGATGAAATTTCTAGGAAAGAGCTTTTGTGACAAACATAAATGTTTTTCTTTTTAAAGCAAAAGCTGATGGATATTATCCATTACTCTTTAAGTCTTTAGCAATATATAAAATAGTAAGATAAGATTTTTCTTGAACTGTTAAGTATATAAGAAATATTATTTGGTAATTCCTGTACACGGTTAACGCGAATACAATATAGTATATACTTATACGTTTATACTGGATTCAGGTAATTGAGTGTAATTACTGCGAAATGAATCAGCGTACCGTCAGACTAACATCAACAGACGGTAGTATTTATTTTTGAGATTACAACATTGTAAGCAAACCTAACTAATATCTATACTAATATTATAAAGAGGAAAGGTTTGTATGTATGTATGGTTTTCAGTTTTTCACGCATAAACTACTGGACCGATTTTGATGAAATGTGGCACAGATAATCTTTAGACCCTGAGAAAGAACATAGGCTACCTTTTATTGCGAAATATGTACCACGGGCGAAACCGGGGCGGACCGCTAGTCTATAATAAATACCGATTTGTTGATTAAAGATCGACACATTTTTAATATTTCAAATGGAAAATTCTTTATAATTTCAGGCACTGGATTTTAGACGAAAACTTAAATACATATTAAAAATAACCGAACTTTTCTAAAGTGGGTAACTAATTATTATAACAAGCTCCGTTAAAAAGTTTATAATAAAGAATTCGCTTTTGTCTTGATATCATAAATCATAATATGTATAATAAATATACTACGTTATTATACGTGTATCTATATATAGACAAGGATAATATAATAATTATATTTTTATTTTAAGATTTATCCTTTTATATTTGTCACTAGTAATAATTAATATTAAAACGTAAATTAATAACTCTATTATTTAAATAAAAGTGCAATAAAAATATCATATTCTCTACTTTATATTAAATTTTATTATGATTTATGATGCTTATAAGAAATTTATTTAAGAACGAGTTTTAGTAAATCTTAGAAATACTATGATAACATGCGTGAAGTTGATATGTAAAGAACAATTCGTAGATATAGAGTTAAAATTATCATTTTTTAATAGATGTAAACATATTTTATTTGAAAGCTCTTTATTACGGTTTTAATAGAAATAAATATATGAAAAAATGTATAAAGTTTTTTATTAATATGAAAGAGTAATATCGATTGTATAATTTTGTAAGGGCTAATTTTTTTTTTATTTGGTTCTTGAGGAAGGTCGTAATATTGTAGTTTTATAATTGTATTGTTTACGAATTTTGTATGGGAAAGCTCTATCTTATTTGACGGACATTCAATTTTTAATTTGTTGCATTTTCTTTAAAATTATTATATATCTCATATAAAATTTAATAAAATACAACCCTTTATTTAGTTTAACTCTATGATTTAACAATTACATAATAAACTAAATTTGTTATTCAGTATTTGAAGTTTGTAATCGATTTGTAAAAAAAAAATTAAAATCATTTGAATTTCTTATATTAAAAGTTTACAAACTTATTTAGATAATCAAGTAGAGTTTTTATTTTTAAGGAAAATAATATTTTCACTTTTAAGAAACTTATTTATATCGACTAAATGCATTTAAATTAAAAACAAAAACAGATTTTAAAGTAATTTTCAACAAGAATGTCACCTTGAAAAGTGCAAAAAGCCACAACATACTTGCCAAAAACAATTATTATTTTACGTTACCGGGGATCACCACACCAGTGCACTTCGTATAAATAATTTCAAAATAACAATTTAAGCGGGAACGCCACTACTTGTTGAGGAGCGCGGTCAACTAATCACAAATCACTATCGGAAATTTACAAACGAAACCCTGAAATTACATACAAAATATTGTGCGGAAAGTTTGACATTTGGAAAAAAGTTTCAAATAAAAATTAGCGCTGTGCCGGCGTGCACGGGCTAAATGCAAATGGTCGCAAACACTTTTATGAAGGT